>NC_086447.1:453042218-453712218 GCF_028390025.1 Pseudophryne corroboree
CGGGAACAAGCAGCTAGGCGCACCAAGTGATCGAACCCTCTGGAGCTAATGGTGTCCAGTAGCCGAGAAGCAGAGCCTTTAAACTAAGAAGAAGTAGGTCTGACTTCTCTCTCCTCACTCCCACGTAGCAGGGAGCCTGTAGCCAGCAGGTCTCCCTGAAAATAACAAACCTAACAAAAGTCTTTCAGAGAAACTCAGTAGAGCTCCCCTAGTGTGTGACCCATCACTCCTGGGCACAAAGTCTAACTGAGGTCTGGAGGAGGGGCATAGAGGGAGGAGCCAGTTCACACCCAGTTTAAGTCTTTATAGTGTGCCCATGGTCCTGTTGGAGTCCCCAGCATCCTCTAGGACGTATGAGAAATTATGTTACATGGCTAAAAGGTACTGTATCACTCATTAGTTTTCATTTTATTTACAATCAATATGAAAGCCAAGAGTCCAGTGATTAAAATAATAGTTATGGGGACGTTTTATAATGCATTGCAGTAACAGCAGTGGGCTGTTACAGATCTGCAACTCTTGATATAAATTGCTTTTGGTACAAATATTTATGATATGGGTCCAGATTTATCAAGCCTTGCAGAGTGATAAATTGCACGGTGATAACGCACCAACCAATCAGCTCGTAACTGCCATGTTACAGGACCCAGTGTTTGAAAAATGACCGTAAGGAGCTGATTGGCTGGTACTTTATCACCGTGCAATTCATCACTCGCCAAGGCTTGATAAATCTTGGCATTGTTGTTAAGAGACAGAATTAACTACACTGGTCACACTCCAATCATACTGCTTTTACATATTAGAAAAAACCAACAACATTTGCTTTTGTAGAACACTTTGAACATTTGCAATCACATTTTGCCTCAATAACTGTCGAGTGTCAGTTAAGCTGCACCGGCAGGAGTCAACCCTAATTTCTGAGATCATGCAGAAATTAAAGTACAATCGCAATTTCTGCTTAATCACAGGGGGGCGGGGGAGGGGTTGCTCAATTCCGTAAAAACCGCGTGCGGCTTATATTTAGATTGCAAGCTCATAGGAGCAGAAAATGACATAACCAGAGACTAAGTTTGTGCTTTATAAATACTAGATTAGTACCATGGTAACGAAAGTGATATATGGTGAAAGTAAACATTGCATTATTTATTAAAGCTTTACAACTGAAAGTCTGCAAAGGGTAACAATGGAAATCTTGCCCTACGATGGGCGGTCCCCAGCATGCGGACACAAGGACTGCAAATTCTGCTACTTATAAGGAAGTTTACAATTTTTAAAGAAAACTGTTTCAGATTATATTATACGCTTTGAACCATAAACATTTTAAAATCCTATTTACTATACATCTATGCCTTGTTTTTATACTGTTTCATTAAATGATTTAACTAGGGTTAAACTACTGTGTAATACAGTCCCTCTGCATTTGGAATAGGTTGTATTAATGTGTTCATCTTGCAACATTACACATGCCCAGAATCCTTCTCTTCACTAGCGTTTATGAAATCTGGTGCACCTCTCTGTAGGACTGAGTATACAGTTTTCCAAAGCATAATATACACAACATATGAATCATTATTTCATATACAGAAAATTGGTGGTGCCAAGAGGTCTTTGAGGGAGTCTACAAAGTACCAGGGCTAGGTGCTGATGGTGCGGCAGATGAAGCTCCAACCATATCTGCCATTTCATAACCAATTCTGTTCTGTATTGTGGGCAGGGGAAAGGCTTCTGCAGACCAATACCTTCCTACTGGTCAGCGTGGTCACACCCCTCATTGGGGAAGTCACTCAAACAGTAGCTGCACTAGTACCAGATAGTGCTATCTGCAACAAGATAGCATCTACTCTATGAAAACCTAGCGTTTGTACCTAGAAATTAAAATGTGTATGAAAATTAATATCTGCCAATTAAATGCCAGTCAAGTCATTATATGTAGACTCTGGTAATGAGAGAAAGTTTTATTCTTCAGCCCCTGCTGTGGAGGCCGAGTGGGACTTGTCCTTCACAGTCTAGGTGTTGTAAAAGCCTAATATATATCCTATATTAAACACTCTAAAAGGTTAATGAACACAGTACGCAATTGGCGTATGGAATACCGTAAGAGTACGCACGTAGCGTACAAACGCGTAGCCGTGGACGAGACGCACGAGCGGCACGTTCGCTCACGGCTTAAAGCGTAAAGGCAAGCACGCTATAGGCTGCCGACTAACGTAATGATACGCTATCAGCGTAGCGGACGCTCGAGACCACGAGGAGATCACGAGCGGCGTTGACGCTCACAGAGTTAAACCTTTGTGCAGTGATAAGGTGTAAATGCAACACAGTGTAACTTTGTTGGTTTAAAAGCTGTATGAGCGATTCTTACGCTCTGAGAACCCTTTAGCAATATAATAAACACTCAAATACCGGTCTAAGGGTCTAACACCTTTTAAGGAAATGAATGAACGTTCAATCGCAAAAGAATACACAATACAAGTTATACACTACCAAACTAACATAAAATACCTAACCGAGTTACTACACGTTAAAATACAACAAAGACACGGTTACATTTAAAAGGGGGAAGGAGAGAGAGAATGGCTTACAACAAAATAGGAGATAAATATGGTTGCAGAGAACTTACGCACAAGGGGAACAATCGCATGCGCCTTCCTGGATATCCAGCTCCCGATCATCAGTGATGAGAACCGTTGAGAAGAGAATAGAGAGCTGGCCCAGGTCGGCTTGTCTTTATATACACTTACACACAGTACAGTACAATGGTCCCTACATTCTTATTGTTCATTGGACACAGGAATCCGTCTCTGTATTATAACAAAAGGTCATAGGTTGGTTCATACAGGTGGGCTGTGACTATTTCAAACTGCTCAGGTGGGAGGGAAACTGGGTTTCCCGCCGCATGGATAATAAAGTGCAAATATAGTAAATGTCCATAAACTTCTTATGTCCATAACTATACGCACGAGCGAGTAATCCGCTTCAAACCAACACCGGAATATTGCTAATTATATTCTCTTCCGATGGATACTAAACACCACTGTGTAACCCCTGTCTGACCCTTCGTATCAAACAAAGAGGAATCTCTCGGTCCCCGAACATGCTATATTAACTAAACTTTCAGATTCTATCAAAGGGACCATAATCTACAAAATACATTATATGACTAAAATATGTTATGATTGAGTCGCCCGCTAGACGAACACAAACTCTACCGTAAATGCGCATACCGCGCGTCCGCGAGTGCACGCGACCGCGAGTATACGCACGCACGGGAGGGCTCATGCACGTGCAGCGGGCACACGCATGAGGTGCATATATGGCAATGTGCAGCGTGATATTTTTCTGACTATGACAGTGTTTATCCTGTGAACAAGTCCCACCTGTCCTCTGCAGCAAAGGGGTTAGCTGCTATGTGAATAATGTATAATTGTCCAAAACGGATATTTACAATATTTATTCTAAAATCATGGCTAAATGTGTGAGAAGTAAAAAAGAGCACGACTATTCTTCATAACGTATAACTGTTATCTTGCTGTGACTCATTTGGTCTTGTAGGCTAACAAGGTTAAATGTTATGTGTCATTTAAAGGGTAAAATTACATTTGTTTGATAAAACCATAACATACTTCAAATGATCATAAATACAATTTCAGTAAAAAAAAAAAAAAAAAAAAGATTTCGCTAAGCATCCACTAATTTTATCTCTAAACATACTGTTAAAGTTCACTGCTGATCTCTCAGATTCAAGTTACGTCAGACTATTCTTAATCTATCATAGCCACACAAACCGTTGTTTCTCCAATTACCAATCAATCTGCAAAGAAATATTAAGGGGGGTACTCACGGAGCGATATTCTAAGCAATCTGACTAGATTGCTTAGAATATCAGCATGATCGCTCTGTGTGTAGCCCCCTCGGCGATAGCGATGCGCGGCCCCGCACATCGCTATCGCTGCTGCTAGATTGGCCTGCATGCAGGCCAATCTAGCGGGTCCCTCACTTCACCCGCTAGGTGAAATGAGCGCCCCCCCCCCCTCTGCACAGATCGCGCTGTGCTGAGCGGCAGGAGAGATGTGTGCTGAGCGGTTCGCTCAGCACACATCTCTCCTGCATCGGCCCGTGGGTACTGGGCTTTAGTCTACTCCAGCATTTTCTGCACCATTGTGACTTGGAAGGAATAGTAGTGTTTTGCAATCAATTCCATGCCCAGTGCTTTTCACATGATACTATAGCTGCCGATCAGGCCCTATACATATGAGATTACTCTACAGAGCATAGGACTGAGCGCAGTACAATACTTGTTTATAGATTTACTCTACAGAATAG
Source organism: Pseudophryne corroboree (assembly GCF_028390025.1). NCBI lineage: Eukaryota > Metazoa > Chordata > Amphibia > Anura > Myobatrachidae > Pseudophryne > Pseudophryne corroboree. Next base: position 453,046,542 of record NC_086447.1, read on the forward strand.
CACACAAACTTTAAAGACTCTCTTACAAATACTACAGCATAATACAGTTTAAGGAAGCAAACAGATTTCCCCACGAAAGTCAATAAGGTCACAACTTCTGTCAGTATCAAACCATTGGTATTTAAGTATACTAAAATACACTGAAATCGTCATGCTGTTTACGGGAAATTTTATGAATTGTTAAAAGGGAACCTATGTATTCAACTATTCGGTACTGAAATGGACTATCATAATACCTATTTTACCTGGTCAAACCTGAGCCCTAAAGAAAACCCTGCTTTGCACAGAAACACAGATTTGACCATAATTTGGTATCAGTTTAGTAATTCATTACCAAATTGGCTATTGCCAAGAATTTGTCCCTAAACTAAACACAAGCGATTAATTCAAACACAATGTAATAACAGGTTTAGCGAAGGCTCTATACCCCCCCTCCACACAATACAGTGTGTAATGTAACCTTGCACATTTGTGGTCAAATTGCACACAAAATCCAATTACTTTACAAATTGGCTTCCCTGTTCAGATTTCGCTCCAGCAAATCATAGCACTATTCATTATCTAGGAGATGGCTTTCTTTAGTGTCTTCAACTACTGCTACAAGCCAGAATACATATTACATTTTACAAATTATGGCAGTGTAATGTCTGAAAACTTTTTCAGGTACTAGAAATGCAATATTTAAACTGGGCCTGAGATGTACATAAACGCAGTGTTTCAACACATCTCCAATGATATCTGACCCATTTTAGGGTGTAGACGGGGCGTCGTTAAGCAGCATTCTCACCCCATTCCTGATAACTATAACACACAAACTGCATTTATCTAAATGGTGCTCAGCTCATAATACACTCCTCCTATAGAGGAGTCATATGCAGATTCAACAATAAGCCAACAATTAGTAATCAGCCATCCTTGGACATCATCATGAATCATTTTTTGTTCAAATGTCTTTATGTTCAGACTTGGCAGTTTCTCAGTGTGAGAATAAGGTATAAGGTACAACCCATGCCTTTTACCTTTGCCCTTTTCTATGCAACTTTCTCTGCTGCTGCTGCTGCTCTGAAAAGAAATTCCCCCTGACCAGCTGTGTCTGCTTCTATTATACAACTTACCCACATCCCTTTTTTATTAAATACTCACATCTTGGAGCAGATTCAGAGATGGACGCAGATACGGGCGCTTCTTCTGGCGTTCGCCCATCTACGACTTTATGCAAATCCCGCAACAAATCCCTTCCCTAATGTACATCCGCGTGTATGAATGTACAAGGTCTGAGACGTCCACTCTGAGCATCTGTAGCTGCCGTAATACCCCCTGGTGCATCTTTACAGCACACCCTCCATACGTGTGCAATGAAGCATATGTGTAGGCAAACACTTTTACAACATGCCCATAAGATGGACCATCACCAAGTCTATTTAGCCACCTCCAAATCATTGCCCAGGGACACCCAGTATTTTTCCAGGACATTTCTGATACAATGCGTCTCAATCGCAACAGCGCCTTTGTGAATACGCTGTACTGTGTAACTCACACACCAAACAACTTTCTAGGGATTTTTGTACAGGTGCAGTAGCAAACGTTGCTCAATTCCGTAAAAACCGCGTGCGGCTTATATTTAGATTGCAAGCTCATAGGAGCAGAAAATGACATAACCAGAGACTAAGTTTGTGCTTTATAAATACTAGATTAGTACCATGGTAACGAATGTGATATATGGTGAAAGTAAACATTGCATTCTTTATTAAAGCTTTACAACTGAAAGTCTGCAAAGGGTAACAATGGAAATCTGTGGTCTGCCTCTAAGTTGCCTTCAGAACTCTCACTTCCTGACAGTATTCACAAAGCTCATTTACATATCTCCATCTGAGTCACAAAGTAATCTACAAAGCCAAGAATGACTAATATAAACCCTAATGATTGAAATATCAAGCTTTTAATGAGTCAGAATTCATTTGCTTGTGATGAAAGGTGGCTTCCATGCACAGATGATGCGATCGTGCAATACTTGTGCAGTAGACGGACAGTTTGCGGTTTTTAATGGCCCCATACAGTAGACGGAGTCCAAGAAAAAAAAAAACACAAAAGTGCTCTTATTATACCGTACCGAACCAAACCCTGTCAACCACTTGTGTCATACAGAAACCAGCTTTTGTATAAAATCGGATGTTCTTTCAAGAAAAAATAAAAAGCGAAAATGGTATTCCTGAAATTACGAAACCGAAATTCAGCACACCGCTAGTGTATTGTCTGCACTTGATTCATGAGAATTTGCAGAATCTAATAAATATTAACCGTAAAGTTTGATTTCTAGCAAAAATAAATAATTCAGCAATTGACTAGTTCCCTCGACATGAAGATGTTCTCTCCTGCTCAGATGGGCATTGTTCAAGTAACACAAAGGATGACAAAGCACCTCCCCTGTGAGATTCCCATTAATGTGAAGGATAAATTTGCAGTGTAGGTAACAACTCTGAACAAAGATAGTCTGAGCAGAAATCTCCTGCTTGGGACAGCTACACGCCCAAAGATCCAGCTAAATCAACTGAAATTGTATTTAATCTCACCAAAAAGTACAACTTTTATTTTTGGATGGATTTATCCTTTAAAAAAAAAATAGGATTTTGGTACTTACCAGGTAAATCCTTTTCTTTGAATCCATAGGGGGCACTGGAGTACTCTGGGGATATGGACGGTTCCACAGGAACTAGGCACTGAATAAATTAAAATTTGAGAGTACTTCCCCCCTCCATATCCCAGAGTACCTCAGTGTTTTTTTACTGAGCCGAACAGGAGCTATAGAGGTTAATGGAGAATTACATATAACAAACGGACAACAATAAAGTTGACACATAACGTTACTGACAACTATCAGTTGACACCAACCCGATAAACTTGCTAATTTGAACCAGTCGGTGAGAGTGTGTTACCATAAGATCCCCTGAAGCTACCACAAGCCAGGTAAAACTGCTCTGGGTGGACGTCCAGTGCCCCCTATGGATTCAAAGAAAAGGATTTACCTGGTGAGTACCAAAATCCTATTTTCTTTTTCATCCACTAGGGGTCACTGGAGTACTCTAGGGACGTACCAAAGTTTCCCCCCTGGGCGGGAGAGCTGTTTGGCACCTGTAACACTAGACGGCTAAAGCTAGATGCTGATGCCGCAAAAGTATCAAACCTGTAAAAGCGCACAAACATGTGCACTGAAGACCATGTAGCCGCACGGCAAAGCTGCGTCCTAGAACTCAACGACCAGCTGCCCATGACATTCCCGGAGAACGTGTGGAATGAGCTGTTACTGATGTAGGCGGCTGTAACCTAGCATTAAGGTAAGCCTGACGTATGGTCAGTTTTATCTACTGGATAAGGTCTGCTTAGAAGGTGGCCAACCCATCCTTGGCCGCACCGTAGAGAATAACAACGTATCCGTCTTAGGAACTGTAGACGTTCGGAATACATAAACGCGTAATGCGCGTACCACAACCAAAATTCCAGAATCTCCTGTTAACACAGGAACTACTATTGGATGATTGATGTGAAAAGAGGACCCTACTTTTGGCAGGAAAGCGGGATTCGTCTAAAGTTCCGCTCTGTCATTATGAAACACTAAATACGGTGGCTTGCATGACAAGGCACCCAAAACTGAAACCCGCCCTGCCGAAGCTAAGGCTAGGAGAGAAATTGTTTCCCAAGTGAGAAACTTAATATCCACTTGTTGTAAGGGTTCCAAACAAAAAGACTATAAGAAATCTAAAACCAGATTCAAGTCCCATGGCGCAGTAAGTGGAGTGAAATGGAGGCTGTACTTTGAGGACACCCTGCATAAAGGTGTGTACCGACGGCAATAGAGCCAATCTTCTTTGAAAATAAATTGACAACGCAGATATCTGCACCTTTAGTGTGGATAAACACGACCTCCATCTAACCCCATCTGTAGACATAACAAAAGACGGGATAACTTGAAAGATGATGACGGAAACTTCCGAACTTCACACCAACCTATATAGGCACGCCAAATTCTGTAATTATGAGCTGTCGTAACCGGCTTCCTAGCTCGTAACATGGTTGGTATAACTTATTCTGGAATGCCCTCTCTTTTTAAGAGGGCTGTCTCAACAGCCACTCCGTCAAACGCAGCAGCGCTAAATCGGAGAAAAAGAACGGACCCTGTTGTAACAGGTCCGGACGCAGTGGGAGCGGCCAAGGAACGTCCCCGAGTAGACCGCGGAGATCCGAAAACCAAGCTCTCCGAGGCCAATGAGGCGCCACTAGTATGACTGTGACGGACTCTCTTTTGATCCGTTTTAGCAACAGAGGGAGCAGCGGAAAACGGTGGAAACAGATACACGAGACTGTATGGCCACGTGATTGTGAGAGCATCCACCGCCACTGCCTTTGGATCTCTCGTTCTGGACACGTACTGGGGCGTTTGATAATTGTGGCGAGATGCCATCAGGTACACTTGCGGGTAACCCTACTTCTGGACCAGCATGTGAAACACTTCTGGATTTAATGCACATCCTGGATAAAAATCCCGGCAGCTGAGATAATCCGCCTCCCAGTTGTCCACTCCCGGAATAAATACTGCCGACAAAATCACCTCGGCCCAATTGAGGACTCGAGCTACTTCCCGCATTGCCATGCGGCTTTTCGTTCCTCCTTGTTTGTTGATGTATGCGACCACCCTCGCATTGTCTGACTGCACCTGAACAGCCTGAGCCTGCAGCATGTGCACGGCTTGTTGTAGCGCATTGTAAATTGCCCGGAGTTCCAGGACATTTATAGACAGCACTCTTTCGTGATCCGCCCAGAGACCCTGGAGCTGAAAATTTTGAACTACAGCTCCCCAACCTCTGAGACTCGCGTCCACCGTGAGAATTATCCAATTCCAGGCGCCGAACCGTTTCCCTGCGGTTAGATTCTGTACTTTGAGCCACCAGAGTAGAGACACCCTGGCCCTTGGAGACCACCTCACCCTGCAGTGAATCTGCAGAAGCGAGCCCGACCATTGATTTTGCCATGCATTGCAGGCAGACACTGTACTCGTTAGGCCACAGCCAACCATTGCGAGCACATCCAGTTAAAAAGGACGTGAGTGAAGTCTTTCGAACTGAAGTGCTTCGAAAGCCGCCACCATTGTGTCTAATAGGCGAATGTACAAATGAACAGAGACTGTGCGAGGCTTGAGCACTAATTGTACCAGATGACGAATGACCTGTACTTCTGTTCGGGTAGGTAAATTCTTTGATTTACCGTATCGAGAATCATACCTAGGAATTGAAATCGTTGAGACGGAATCATTCAGGAATTCGCGTAGACAATGGTAGGAAATCAGATTCCCCCCCCCCCACTTGGTCCGCGATCTATTCTCGTTTGGAACATAGCCAAAGTGGACGCTGTGCGCCACTAGCGAAGCTGAAACGCAAGAACCAACTGCCAACCTCACAGAAGCTGTAGGCAGCAAGAAGTGTAAGGTGGTCTTTATTTAGGGCCAACCTGAACTGGAGTGCCCTGCCACTACAGCCTTGTTACCTCAAATCCTTACCAAAGCAGGGCGAAGCAACAGCCCTACTGCTGTGTAGGGTACACTCCGATAGGTAGTTAAACGCCCAATAATTGCAATTGTCTCTCATTGGAAATTGTTCAGCCTTCGCTGAGAACCTGACGTACTGGCCTGGTGCTATGAGGGCTGGCGGCGAATCGACCGCAACAATCTAGCTGAAACAGTAAATTTTTCCCTCTCAGGCAGTACATGTGCCCGCATTCCCCCCAAAGAGGACCGGTAAGGGTCTGTCTGTGCAGTCGAATTTGTCCGACACACTGTGTGACCGACTCTGTAGCGAAGCTGCTTGTTTGATTATGCATTAGACTTAGTGATCATGTACCCCGACCAGTAAGTACACCACGGAAGTAATCTGTGTATAAACCTGCATTATCGTGCATGTGGTTTCCAGCAAGAGTGAATCTTCCTGTAGAGACATGCTGTCAAAAACAATTAATAAATTAAATTCCTAACAACCCCTTGCTCCCCCAGAGGCTGAGTGTTGTAGGGCAGCAACCTCCAGCAAAGACCCAGGAAGTAACGTTAAAAATGGTGTCCTACCATGTTTTTATTTTTTTATTTTTTTATATTACACCTGTTAAACCAGGATCTGAACCAGTGTCCATGCAATCACAATGTTCACTGTGGGCGGGAAGCCTAACCACTTGGCTACAGAGCCACCTGTAAAAATAATAAGCAAAGCTGCTGTTTAAACATCAACTCTGGTGATGAAATGGTTGCTGTAGTGCCTTGCAATCCAGATGGTACCTGAACCCACAATCCCTGGTTTAGGAGGGCAGTGTCCTATCCATTAGGCCACTGGGGATCTGGGGAGATGAGGCCTGAACTCACAAGGTTTGCAGTGCTCAACAGATACTGTTTAATAAGCACTGTGTGCCGACCAACTGCGCCACTGTAGTCTTGCTTATTGCAAAATAGATTTTTTATGTCAGCATATTATATATATATATATATATATATACATACACACATATACAACAATATATATTCACACATACTCAGACCTTATAAATATATATATATTTCATATATGCATACATACACACATATATATTATATACCCATATACATATATCCAGATATATCCTAATTCAGAGGTATAATAATTCTTAGAAGTCTGAAACTAAATGTGACCACTCACAAGCTTAAAAACCTGAGAAGTCTGCTGTTTAACCGCAGCTTAGTTAATGGGTCTCGTATCCAGTGTGGCGTGGCTGTAGATTTAAAAATACCTACAGCACCTTGTATTCCCAGGTGGCTAACCAGGCCCAACACTGCTTAGCTTCTGAGATCAGACGAGATCGGGCGTATCCAATTGTGGTGTGGCTAAGTGAATTAAGCAAAGCTGCTGCAGGTGAGCCTGAACTCACAATGCTTGCAGTGCTCCACAGATACTGTTTTATAATCACCATGTGCTGACCAATTGTATAACACATCTTACTTTACAACAGTGAACAAAGCCAGTATTTCGCTGACCACAGCCATGATTCAGATTTGCAGTCTTTGGGTTAATATCATTATAAACAGTTATGATAAAAATAATAGTAAGAGAAGTGAGTGTAGATCCATGTAATACACTGTTACAGACATGGTAGGGAAACTGCTTTTTAGTCTTTGCTGGTGTCTTACTCATTATGCAGACAGACAATACAAAATACAACTTGCGCGACTCAGTAAATAGCACTAAGGTGTCTCTATAAATATATATCTGGCCAAGTGCAGTGCACGCCAGCAATATGCCTGATCCCAAATTCCCCTTAACACCCCTGCGCCTTCAATGGAGGAGAGATGTAATACAGGAAATTCTGGAAATACAACAGGAAAAACAACAGGAAGCATGGTTAAATATGTCCTCATGCTCACAGTATAACACAAAGTGCAGACTTATAATTATGTAAGCAGATTTAATAAACATACTATGTTGCATTCAAACCTGCACATATAACATGTATCCTGTTTAACAAAGACTTAATAGCCTACTGTAATACATATGCAGCGCTGCTGTATTCTAGTAAACATACTTTCTTTTATCAACAAGAGTTGAACATGAGATTTTATCCAGTGACCCTGACATTTGGGAACATCACTGTGGCAGCAAAGTTACTCACTAGGCTATGGAGCCTGCCTTTTACAAAAACTCTCATTTGTGTGGAGCGGCCTATGCATAAATCAACGTGGCCAGCGCGGCTCAGAGCGCGGGGGACACAGCATAAACAGCGGCGCTGGAAGCGGCGGTGGACGGCTGAAGGCATCGGCTGGCGGCCACACACACACAGTATCCCACACAGCGGGGCGGCAGCGTGAGCTGACCGCCCCGTTCAACATACCTGGACCCTGTGGTGAGGGCTATGACGGGGCCTCTCTGTAAGTTCCGTCCAGCCTTTACTGCAGGTTTTAGTCCTGCATGTGGTAGTGAGGGAGCTCTTTCAGAGAGGACCGATACCCACAGCTGCTTCAGCAGCTTCCACTATCCCGGACCCTCGCCTTTCTGGAAGGGGGGAAGGGATGTGGAACATTGAAAAATCAAAAATAAATCCAATAATTGTGGAAAAACTCCACAGGCCTAGTTGCTCGGTGAGCACTGAAAAAACACTGAGGTACTCTGGGATATGGAGGGGGGAAGTACTCTCAAATTTTAATTTATTCAGTGCCTAGTTCCTGTGGAACCGTCCATATCCCTAGAGTACTCCAGTGACCCCTAGTGGATGAAAAAGAAAGTCCATAGTTTATTCAATGCCCATTTTACTGTGGATAAAATTAAATACCTAAACAGCAAACCAACCAAAATGCAGTTAAAACCATCCAGGTCAGTGATGAAGAATCTTTGACACTCCAGCTGTTGTTGAACTACACATGCCAGCATGCCCTGCTACAGTTTTAGCATGGCCAAATAGCAAAACTGTAGCAGGACATGCTGGGATGTGTAGTTCACCAACAGCTGGAGTGTTAAAGGTTCCCCATCACTGATCTAGGTAGTGGTGGTATACCTTCTCCACAGCCACAGAAAGCTTTGGCTCTGAATCTCTCTTTGTGGAATTACACAACATTGTATGAAATAATTGGTAGTTTATGCTATCATAAATCAGACTTCTAAGTTTCCATGTGACCCTACAATAAGTGCAATAAAAATCACCAAATCTGGGTTCCCATGCTTTCAACAGATGATGAACATAGCTTCTTTACAGCGAGACACCTTCTCACTAGCATTGGTTCCTGTCCGAGCATTTTTTGACCCTAAATGAGTGCAAGATCATCTACAGACAGCACTAGGTGATTGAGCTGAATCTCCCAACCTATCCAATCTAAGGAACACATGTTGCAGAATTTACACCACGGTTAATGCGCTGTGATAGGTTACTTAGTGATTCTCATGTATGACTAATTTTGGGATCTCCCCTCTAAGATTTCCAAAGAACAAGTGCAGGGAATGTGACAATGCAATATGTATCAACACAGTCTTCCCACCACTGAGTAATGATGCTATTTGCATCGATGCATAGTAGCAGGCGTAGCCATAATGATGCAATTCACAAATTAACAGGATGCGGGAAGGAGGCCTACTCTGCAGGGAGTCTGGGAGGTCTCCTGGACAAGCCAGGATACTATGGGGGGTACTATGGTTGAGCACTAAGATCGAAACTTCCACCTTGAAATAAAGTAAGTTTGAATAAAACATTTTTAGCACTTTGACAGTATTTTGGAGACTGTAAAAGATATGTATTTGCTGCATTGGTTTAGAACATGTTAAGCTTTACCTAGATGATATTTTTTATATCGAAGTCTCAATAGAACTTAATACTGAAAACACAAAGGGCGGGATACAAAAATGGAAAGGACAGTATTTTTAACAACAGGAATCAATTGCAACTTGTTTAAAGCCAAACACAACAATACCTTTAAATGATGTCTCTCTCTATTAATATACATTTTCCAGAAATCACTGAACAGTTATTTCTGTGACACTCTCTTCATGCTTATTCACACTTCGGAAGGTCATTGTGGGCACATGGAAGACTTGGTTTGGATTTCCAGATCTGATTATCTCGCAGTGTCTAAAACATAAGAAATGGGACATATTAATAAAGGTATTTTCTTATTTTTTGTTGTAGAAATACTGTAGCTCTTTGACATTTCACTTTGCTGCCGTATGTGCAACCAGTCAGATACTTGCTTACACTAGCTAACTTGCATTAGCCAATAAAAGCTAGTTTCTGATTGGTTTCCGTAATTCAGTGCATAGTCTGTTGTCAAATACAACTGGCTAAATTTACCATAGTTATTTTGTGGGAAATCCCAACAAAAATGAAGTATCTTCTAGATATAACATGGCGGTACTGAGGCAGATATCTCCAATATCTGCTGCATTGAGCTGCATGTTGAACACACTAGGGTTGCTTACCAGTAAGATAGGGGGACACCACACTACGGATTTCCCTGTTACAGTGAGAAAATGGGCTCTACTGCTTACATAACAAACAATTTGCTGTAAATTAACTTTTAAGCTATAATAGGCTGAGCTGTAAATAGAATAAGAGTATAAAAAGTATTACATGTTGCCAAGGAATAATCTACGCTATAATACCATTGTAAGCAATCCCCCCCAAAAAAACTTTAAGTACTTCCATAAACAGAATATGTAAATGCACAAAAAATATGGTAAGCCAAACAAACTTCCTTTTATACAATATTTTATTACAAAACTGCATATGTAAATACAAGGAACATTATAACAGTGTAAGCATGAAAATAAAAATGATCTGGATGACAAATACTGTCACATAAATCATTGTATCAAATATAGAAAACCTGTCAGAGCACACAATAGTGCATGTAACACACATCACAACAAAACTATAAACTTCCTTTCACAGCATTACATATAAGCAAAATATTCATAGTATCCGGTCTCTAGGTCGACCACACTTAGGTCGACAATGTGTAGGTCGACCACTATTGGTCGACAGTAAGTAGGTCAACATGGTCTCTAGGTCGACAAGACAGAAGGTCGACATGAGTTTTTCACAATTTTTTTTTATACTTTTTCATATTTTACGATCCACGTGGACTACAATTGGGAACGGTAACTTTTGCCAAACGCAACGGTATTGGAGCGAGGCACCTTGCCCGAAGCAAAGGGACCTGTGCACTAATTTGGGTTCCCGGTCACTCTACGGAGAAAACGACACAAAACCCCCCCAACAACAACTCATGTCGACCTTTTGTCATGTAAACCTATTTTGGGTGTTGACCTGCTTACTGTCGACCCTATGATCCACACCCAATATTCATATTGGATCCACATGCCATGGTATGCAGTCTACAAACTCTATATGCAAGATATACTGTATAGAAAACACTACATATGTGCCCTGCCCAGGAAAGGTCTATAAATCATAATGCCTAGCAAAAAATAGTCCGGCCAAGTGTATGTGTACAGTTAGAAATAATTTAATAATGGCTTTTTTCATATTGAAATAGTAGGTCAGACTAGAAGGGGATTCCAGGAACCTGTAATGAGCACTTACCGTATCAGATCAGGGACGTGTGACTACCAGTAACTATCTGTCCTGGCAGCCTGGAGGCTTACCCTACTAATGTGTTTGTCAGTGTGACAGAGGACAGTTTAACAATAGGGCAGATGGGACTACAGCACCAAGCCTGCACATACAAAAAGGCCACCAGCTTGATGGCAAGATGTTGACCAGTCACACAGCTTGCAACACTGTAGGCCATAAATCAAAATATTAAACTTGTATTTCTATTTTCCTGACAAAATTATGCAATTTTCCTGATTTTACATATTTAGGGAGACACTGGGGCTGACAGAATGGATAAACATGCCCAAATGGCTATGGAACACCTACACAGCACTAGTCACAGCTCTTCTGCATCTCACTATAAGCCCTTGATCAATTTTAGTACCAGGCCTATGTGGCCATAAATCTAGTACTGAGTTTGACAGACCCAATGAAGGATTGTGTGATGCTGTCTCTGGCATACCAGCTAGCTACTTTATAGATAAAGGAGACATTTACTTGGTTCTCACCATTTGTCGGCCTAAGTAATGGTTCCTTATTCAATAGCACACTGGAAATAGTGGAAACCATTTGGAACCACTTTCCTAGAGCATCATTTGTTGTCTGCTTCAGGCTGCAGATGGTGGTAGTAAGCAGGTAGGCAGGGCAATTACCGCAAACATATTTACATTTTTAGTTTCTATACTTTTACTTTTATACATTGTGATCTACAGTAAAAGTCTGAGCAGTGAGGCTAAATATAGGTTATAGGATATCAGCAATAAGGTATGTGAAACGTGACTGGCAATATTAGCAAATGTTACTTATAATAAGGTGTGACCACTGTGGTTGGCAAAGTGGCCTGCGGATTGTATGTAGAACTGCTTTCCAAACACAGCTGCAAGCAGTGATGCCTGAGCAGCGGGGCTGACTATGTATATAAAATGTGGTTCTGTGTAATTGGTGGCTCAATAAGGTTGTGAGACAGAGTTGGGGAACCATGAGCCATCCTAGGCTTCCACCTACAGCTCAACTGGTAAAAAGGATCACTGTAACCTGGTTTTATTGTGGGTTTTCTAAACAAATGGAGGGGTAGAGTGCCAAAACTATTACCCTACCTAGAACCCCATATGGTCTTTATTATAAGGATAAAATGCTAGCATAAACATGTCAAGGGGCAGAGGTTTAAGTGGACAAATGTGTTACGCTCTCGGTCTTTAACTGGCTCTGTAGATAAAAGGTTTATAAATACTACTCAATGTGTCAATTAATTCTGATATCGTGGTTTATTCACCAACCATTATATGGGTATAATTTGTTGGAAGTGAAATTCACAGGTGTTTCTTTGTGAAGATGAGTCATTTGGCAACATTGTAAATAGCTTTTGTTTCATGATTGTATAGGAGAGTACTTGAGCATATCATTGACTTCTCTTTTGGAAACTCAACATCATTTACATTTATCTATTTTGAACATTTATTTATATTTAATTATTTCCATTTATTTTACTTCCTTTATTTATCACTTTACTTAACCACAGTGGATAAAACTACTGTGTTTCAGAATTCATTCATGCAGCAACAGAAAGCAAGAACTATTTTTATTACGGAGTGTAAGTTACTGAGGGTGGGGGAATCTTCATGTGTTCTCCTACACTGCTCTCAGTTTGGAGCTAATCATAAGCAAAATACTGTACTATTGGGATATACGCATGAAAGCACAAGAGAGGGTATTTTGTGTAAATCATTAGTGGGATTATGCTTGCCACAGGAGTGTTTCCACTTATGGTGACCACACAAGCAGTGTGCTAGCCATTTAGATGAACTGTGGCCATCTGCATGGAGGATCAGACTGTACACTTCTGGTTCCTGAGCAGAAAGGCAGAACCAGGTTACCAGCCGAGCACATAGTCCAACATGTTGATGGACTCATTGGGTGGGATTACATTTTTTTCACCCCTTTCCACACCCATTCTGTTTCTGCCCTCGGGGTCATGGTATCATTATTTCAACTTGCTACCCTTGGAGTAACAAGGCACCAGACCCTTTAAACAGCTAAACCTGATTACTATGGGTGCGATATGCATGATAATGAGGATCATTTTGGACAGGAGATTGGGCGTGATATATTATTTGAATTCCACCCAATCTCTCTATTTGCTTTTTGACTAGACAGGGTGGTAATTTCTGACACACACATACTACATTCTCGGCCCCCCATTTACTCATACATATTATAGTTGTCCGCCCTAATGTTATCATGTGCAAGTCAACAATTCAAATTTAAATGCCCACGTTAGGTACTACACTATATAGACAAAAGTGATTTGACACTGCCACCAAATAGATTAACAAGATTTTATTGACATCAGTACTTTGTAGGTCCACCACATGCAGTGATTACTGCAGACACCTTTCTTGGAAAACTGTCCATAAGTTCCTGGACAACAGCAGACGGTATGTTTTGCCATTCCGCCTTAAGTACAGAGACCAACTGCGATGCTAAAGAAGGTCAAGTTGGTCAAGAACACACTCGTTGCGAATCCCAGCTGGCCAATCCATCTGTGTTACCGAATTTTCTGTTTACCAGTCCAGCTTCGCCCTGGAAACATGACATTGTGCAACCTACGATGATCCCTTTTTCAAACTCCGTTAGCTCCTTCCATCAAGCTATTTTGTTAGAAATGATCTAATCAGTGCCCTTCTACCTGTTAATACCTTCACAAACATGTGTCTGTTTCAGGAGCACACCATTTTGCATGTGCAGGGGGGTAGGTGTCCAATCACATTTGCCTACATAGTGTATGTAGTGTTCACGCTAGGCTGTTGTAGCAGGGCACTGTGTCCTGCCCAAGTTTTAAAGGGCAAAATTACACGTTGTGTCTCCCTGCCGTGCACTCCGGAGCCGGCGGCCGCCACAGCCAGGGACAGCTCTGTCCCTGCCGTGGTGTATGGGCATCACCACCTGCAGCTGTCGAAATTGACAGCTGCAGGTGTCAAATTGCCAGCACATATTGGCCTGCTATCTGTTAGATAGCGGCGTCATATGGACAGGGACGTATAGCGTCTGCACACTCCGCCACTGTCTTACATGGAGAAGAAGTGGTATCAGTGCACATAAAGTGCGCTGAATCTGCTTCTCCCCCATATCGGAGGGTAATACATTTACCCCATAGTTTGGGGGAAGCCCAGCAGCATGTTCCCATTAATGATGCCACGCATTTGGGGCATGACCTCATTAGTGACGTATAAGGGGCCAAATTACAACCCTTTTCGGGGGAAAGTGTGGAACATATTGACCCTGCCCAGTTCCTTGTGGGAATATTAGTGCATGTAAACATCAACTACAATCTCTATCTGCCTTTCCATCTGACATTTATCCATGCTTCAAAACATATCATCTTAATAATGATCTTTTTTACAGTTCCGTATCTCCCAAACCACTTTGCAAAATGCTACACTGGCTCCCCATCTCCTCCAAAAACCAATTCAGGTTACTCATCCTGATCTTCAAAGCCCTCAACACCACCACTCCTTTATAAAACACAAATCTCATATAAAAATACTCTCAGTCTTATATATACCCAACTGGCAACTCATCTTTTGTAAACCAGTAATCATATCGCGGCTGCCTATGAGATCTCGTAGTATTCCTTACTACAACCATACAGACGCTCTCTGAATTTTAAAAACCCCTCTACACCAGAAAAATGCAGAACAGCAATCAGAAACATAGAAGGATGCACTCGGATAATGGAAATCGTATATGTGTGTATGGGGTGTGTTATGATTTACTGACGTTCGGGATGCTGACAGTCAGAAGACTGACTGCGGCATCCTGATGGAGAGAATCCCAATAGGGGGTAGGTAAGTATACTTACCTTCCCTCAATATCCCCCTTAAGGTGCATACACATGGTGCTATGTAATCTTACGATTTTGACTATATAGTCAAAATCGTAAGGAAAGTTAGTGCAAACTCGCACCGAAAGTACACAGCTTACGATACCGATGCGCGCTCCCATGGGGTCGCTATCGCAAGACAAGATGGACTGTGCAGGCATGTCAATCTTGACTATATTGCATACAATCTAGTACACAGTATAGTCAAAATTGGCACTTAGTCAAAATCTCAAGTAAAGATAATCAATATTGGTGGTTCAGGGCTCCAGGGAGTTCAAGGGAAATCTCGAAGTCAATATCTCACCATGTGTATGCACCTTAACCCTTCCTTCCCACAGCCTCACCCTAACCCTCCCCGGTGGTGCCTAAACCTAACCCACCCTTCTCCACAGCCTAACCCTAACTGTTCCCGGAGGTGCCTAAACCTAACCCCCCCACAGGCTAACACTGACAGTCCCCATATATTTACAATCGGGATTCCAGGTGTCAGTATTCCGGCGTCTGCATTTTGTTCGCTGTTGGAGTTTCCGTGCCGGCATTCCAAGCGCCGGCATCCTGACCGTATTATATATATGTAAAACTCTAATAAATAAAAGAAAAAAGTAATCCATAAATAAAAATGACAGCTCTATGGTCCTGGTTCTCAACAGCATGGCTGAAGGTGGGTATCTTTTAAAGATCCGTCTTACTTCATATTCAGGCATCTTTCCAAAAAGCCAAAATAAACACATTATGTTATTTTTTTTTAAGTTGACATGGTAATGCTAAGCTGTCGGTACTAATAGTGAGAAGTTTATGTGGCACCAGCAGATCATAAGACTATTACATTTTGCGCTAAGAATATCAGCACAAAAAGATTAAAAAAAACAAAACTGTATTTTGATCCATTGTATAATATATCAAAAGAAAGTTCTATAATCTACAGTAATAAGTATTGCGCAAGAAAATTCTATACGAGTATGATAAGAATAATACATTGAAAAGATAGAGAATATCTACAGAAGAAAACACTTTTAAGCATGTCTGCAATTTGTGGCATGCTGAGGAGAAATACAAGAGTCACGTATGTGATTTAGCCAATTCCTGAGACACACTTCAGCAACATAAGAAGTAGTGCTTGTTCATAAGGTATGTGTGCTACAAGCTATGCCAAATATAGCATAGCACTCTGTAGACACCAAAGTCCTATTACGGCTAGTTCTACAAGAAAGAAGATAGCTGATAAAGCCACAAAATAATTTATGGTGAACACATGGATTCAGTAAAAAATGGTTGGTTATACAAATAGTGTCAGTCAATTGATGATAAACATGTACGGTCAATAATATTGTCTATAGTACTCGCAAAAGCTTAATCAGTGTTGTTTTGAAGCCTATGTTAAGTGAGGAATAAACACTACGGCCAGTATCCAATTGTCGGTGCTAATTTTTCGGGTAAAAAAAAACCAACAAAAAAACGGGCTATTACGTCAATTTAGTCTGATTGTCATTTTCAGGTTATTCAAGTATAGCTCATTTTTTTGTTACAAGAAAAATGTTTAGTTTTTAGGCTGAAAACACACAGGATCCGGGATGATTTCCCTAACTCATGTTTCTTCTAAACAATAAAAAAAATGGTTCTCTAAGGGCACACAAAACATAGGGGTATATGCAATTGCGGTCGAATTCCCGAAATTGTCGAAAAACGGGACTTTTTCGCCCCCCCCAAAAAAAATCGACAATGCAATTCAGTACTTTCCGTCAAAAAAACGGACTTTCAAAATTCGACTTTTTGAAATTCGACATTTGTCAAATTCGACATTTCTGCAATGGTACAAATGCAGCAATTCGCCAAAAGTATATTCAATTGAAGTTTGGAAATTTGACAACAGTGCTTTTAGACAGTAAATTCGTCATTTTCAATCCGCCACACTTTGGTGGGGGAATCTAATAAAAAAAATTTAAAACATGTTTTTTTTTGGTGTTTTTTTTATTGGTAATAGCATATCTATTTATATTAGAAGGGATTAGGTACTTGGTTTGTCTATTTTGGAGGCACAAGTATTATTTATATATTTTTAAAAATATTATTATTTATTTTTATTTTTTTAAATGGAATGGTAAAATCCCGAAAAAAAATGGCGTGGGGTCCCCCCTCCAAAGCATAACCAGCCTCGGGCTCTTCGAGCCGGTCCTGGTTCTAAAAATCCGAGGGGGAAAATGACAGGGGATCCCCCGTATTTTTAAAACCAGCACCGGGCTCTGCGCCTGGTGCTGGTGCAAAAAATACGGGGGACAAAAAGAGTAGGGGTCCCCCGTATTTTTTACACCAGCATCGGGCTCCACTAGCTGGACAGATAATGCCACAGCCGGGGGTCACTTTTATACAGCGCCCTGCGGCCTGGCCGGGGTACCCTGGGGGAGTGGGGACCCCTTCAATCAAGGGCCCCCCCCCCAGCAAGCCAAGGGCCAGGGGTGAAGTCCGAGGCTGTCCCCCCCCCCCCATCCAAGGGCTGCGGATGGGGGGCTGATAGCCTTGAGAAATTTGAAAGAATATTGTTTTTTCCAGTAGTACTACAAGTCACAGCAATCCTCCCCCGCAAGCTGGTGCTTGGAGAACCACAAGTACCAGCATGCGGGAGAAAAACAGGCCCGCTGGTACCTGTAGTTCTACTGAAAAAAAAATACCCAAATAAAAACAGGACACGCACACCTTGAAAGTACAACTTTATTTCACACCTGCCGACACACACATACTTACCTATGTTGACACGACGTTCGGTTTACTTGTCCAAGTAGAATCCGGGGTACCTGTGAATAAAATTATACTCACCTGATCCAGTGTCCAGGTTATAATCCACGTACTTGGCAAAACAACAAAACGGCAACCCGGACCAAACGGACTGAAAGGGGTCCCATGTTTACACATGGGACCCCTTTCCACGAATGCAGAGACCCCCCCCCCCCTTCCCCGTGACTGCTGTCACAGAAAGGTCTCTTCAGCCAATCAGGGAGCGCAACGTCCTGGCACTCTGCTGATTGGCTGTATGCGCGTCTGCTGTCAGACAGAGCATCGCAAAGCCTCTCCATTATATTCAATGGTGGGAACTTTGCGTCAGCGGTGAGGTCACCCGCGGTCAGTGGCTGACCGCGGGTAACCCCACCGCTACCCGCAAAGTTCCCACCATTGAAACTAATGGAGGGAGCTGTGCGATGCGCTGTCTGACAGCAGACGCGCATACAGCCAATCAGGTGAGTGCCACGAAGTAGCGCTTCCTGATTGGCTGAAGGGACCTTCTGTGACAGCAGTCACGTGGGGTCCCGGCATTCGTGGAAAGGGGTCCCATGTGTAAACATGGGACCCCTTTCAGTACGTTTGGTCCGGGTTGCCGTTTTGTTGTTTTGCCAAGTACGTGGATATACCTGGACACTGGATTGAGGTGAGTATAATTTTATTCACAGGTACCCCGGATTCTTCAGTGACGAGGGGGGCGTGGCAGTCGGCGGGTCAACATAGGTAAGTATGTGTGTGTCGGCATGTATGAAATAAAGTTTTACTTTCACGGTGTGTGTTTCCTGTTTTTATTTGGGTATTTTTTTTCCAGTAGAACTACAGGTACCAGTGGGCCCGTTTTTCTCCCGCATGCTGGTATTTGTGGTTCTCCAAGTACCAGCTTGCGGGGGAGGCTTGCTGGGACTTGTAGTACTACTGGAAAAAACATTCTTTCATTTTTCCAAAGGCTATCAGCCCCCCATCTGCAGCCCTTGGATGGGGGGGGACAGCCTCGGGCTTCACCCCTGGCCCTTGGGTGGCTGGGGGGGGCCCCCTTGATTGAAGGGGTCCCCACTCCCCCAGGGTACCCCGGCCAGGGGTGACTAGTTGGATATTTAATGCCACGGCCGCAGGGCGCTGTATAAAAGTGAGCCCCGGCTGTGGCATTATCTGTCCAGCTAGTGGAGCCCGATGCTGGTGTACAAAATACGGGGGACCCCTACTCTTTTTGTCCCCCGTATTTTTTGCACCAGCACCAGGCGCAGAGCCCGGTGCTGGTTTTAAAAATACAGGGGATCCCATGACATTTTCCCCCCCCGGATTTTTAGAACCAGGACCGGCTCGAAGAGCCCGAGGCTGGTTATGCTTTGGAGGGGGGACCCCACGCAATGTTTTTTCGGGTTTTTCCCCGGTTTTTAAAAATCGGAACAAAATCCGTCAAATCGGCCGTTTTTCGTCAGCGGGACTGTCGAATCCGTTTTTTTATTGAATATGGTCAATTTCGGCACCCACTTGCCGAAATTAGACGGTCGAATTGTGTCGAATTAAAAAACGGACGAAAAATTGCTGCGATTCGCCACTAATTGCATATACCCCATAATCCCCAATAACTGCTGGCATCAGGGCTAACAAGTTAGCCGAGGGCGAATCCATTAACATCGGTAAATTATGGGGATAATTGGATACCAGCCTATATACATAGAATACTGATTGTAAGTGCAGTGTGGAACACTGAAAACAAATTTAAATGAAATTACAACAACATTTTAAAGAAAGATCTATACTGAGCATATGGTTCTATAATCAGACTATAGGGTTCAATGTAATTATTTGTATAATAAGGTTATATACACTAATTAAACAATTACTCAAGCTCTATTTATTAATCTAATTGCACCCTTAAAATCATATGGAAATAGTATTTTCTGCTTGTTTAAAGTAACTAGCTTTCTAATCCCGCCCTCTCCGGTTGGCCAATGACTGTTCTCTCTCCTCTTATCCCGGTCACTGCATCCCATGCGCGAATCCAATATTTTGCCTGCCCTGCCCCCCTTCACTGGATCATGCTCCCTCACTCGCTCTATTAGTCTCTCCCCAACCCTGCAAAGCTTCAAACTGAAAACTCACATGTTCAAAGCATACTCTTACACATAAACTAGTCTTGAAGCTGCTCTCCCAACCCCTGCCTTATGCCTTGGCCATCTCTGCTTCTCTTGATTCTTGCCACCAGGTGAACTACCGCTTGGTTGCGCCTCATGTCACCTGTCTGTCTCCTACCTCCCACTAGGTTGTAAACTCTTTGGAGTAGGGCCTTCTTCCCTCTTGTTCTCACAGCCCTCTTCTCTTGCACTTCAATTACAGATCTCTACTACTCAGTGACTGTCTATACCTGCACTTCCTCTTGCTCGTGACCGTTCAACTCTTCCAACAGCTGCCTGCCCGTAGTAGTATGTCAATTACTCCTTTGCTTCCTTACATATCAGCTGTATTGTGTACTGAGAATTTGTGAGGTTAATTTGTACCTGTGCTCTGCTTCTGTAACGTTAAGTTCTGTGTACCCTGTATTGTTCTAATGTGTGTCGTATGTACGGCACTGCAAAACACTTGTGGCTCCTTATAAATACAATGTAATAATAATACTCTTGTTGGACCTCTTGCTTATTATTGGTCCTCACCTTTCTTCTCCCCTTTCATCCAATACGCATAACATTCCTCCCCTTTGGTGTTTTCTGTTCACTATTTTAAATTCTTCAAATTTCTTCTCCCTTTCTCTAAAGTCCTGTCACCCCTGAATCCCTTTTCTTCCCCCCTTCTCCCTTTTACTTATGTCCTCTTCTTTATTCACTTTTACGTATAATGTTTGTTATAGTGTACATTCTGCCTATGAAAATTGGCTTGCCTATTTTATGTCCTGTATTTATTTTATTTTTTTGTCGATTGCTGTGGGTTCATTAAATAATTGAAAAAATAAAAAATAAACTAGCCTACTGAGTAAAGCACGAATGCAGGCGTAATCACAGTTTCTCCTACCTCCGAGAAACTACAGCTGCAGACCAGAATCCCCATTTTTTCCAATGGTGTCAGGGACTCCAGCAGTCTGTAATTTGATTCATCTTGATTGTATGACAGTAGCGTCAGGACTGCGATCGCGCAGATCACCAAGTCCTGATGTAGTGATGGCAGGGGTGAATATAATACACTGAATATTTTATCTCTATGCCCACTGTACCATATACTTATTTTTTATGATACCACTTGTGGAAGATGAAGGAGCCACAGGTCCTTCTAACACTGTCACAATTGCACAGGATCGGTGAAACAAACTACCATATAGTTAGTTTGGTCTCTGTTTACTTCTAGCAATCAATAACAGTTATAGCGTAACCTTCATGACCCAATAGCTTCCACTACTGGGTTCTGGAGAGTATATGAAATAGACTAAATAAATAACATTTTATTTCCAAAAGAAGTACAATGCCTAGTTATAAAAATGTTAAGAAAAAGGGTTAAAAGTAACATTTTATTTTTCTTTTAAATAAAAAGGAGACCTTATGTAGAATAACACGGTGCTAATCTGGCAGGGAGGAACAGCAGGTAATTGCGGAAATGCAGGTACTGGCTTGAAATAAGAATTTGATCCCAGTCTGAACCAGAACAAAAGGTGTCCTTAGCATTTATCACTAGTTCACCCCATTCCATGAATTAGGTCACCCAAATATCTAATGACTGGATGACCAGTTATTTAAATCCGAGTCCTCCAGAACTGCCAATTTCCTGTAACTTTTAACTAAAGTACAAATAATTGTAGATAATTTCCCCTGTGCAATAACTACATAAAATATGGTGTGTTCCATTAATCGCCATTATTTAAGCTATAATAGGAGTGTAAATAGGATGGGTTTATAATGTGTAATAGGTTAGGTTTCCTCATTAAGAGGGGTACTCACGGAGAGATCCATGCTTAAAATCTAAGGAATCTGACTAGATTGCTTAGATTTTAAGCACAGATCACTCATGTGTAGCCCCCTCAGTGATAGCGATGCGCGGCCCCGCACATCGCTATCGCCGCTGCTAGATTGAGCCTGCATGCAGGCCAATCTAGCAGTTCGCTCATTTCACCCGCTGGGTGAAATGAGCGGCCCCTGTCCTCCCCCCACATCGCTCAGCACACATCGCGCTGTGCTGAGTGGCGGGAGAGATGTGTGCTGAGCGGTTCGCTCAGCACACATCTCTCCCGTGTATACCCCCTTTTACTCCAAAACCATACATCTTATTTCTAAATCACACCTAGCCTGCATATAGACTTCTGATATATACTATGATTTTTGTAAGTTATCCAATTATTCCAGAAAAACTAATAACATTTAGTTTTGCATTTGTTCTCTGTCTGCAGTCGGAGATCACCTTTTGGAAGACTGCTGTCTGTTTATTTGTACCTACACCTGCTGGGTTCAATGCCAGCTTCACAAATTTACATAATCAATATGCGCCCACTGACAACAGACCTTGTTTATGAATCCGTGATCAGTTAATTGGGTTTCCTGGTCACAGGATGTCCTCAGAGATGTACATTCTAATGAACTACACAGGATCACCTCAGGGCATCCTGAGTGACAAACTCCCTGTTTACCCGTGTGGACATATTTATAACACAACATCAAAAGAAAATAACAAAAGCATTCCTATTGCCTGTCCTCTGTGTAAGGAAAACATAACTTGCCGTCCTAATATACCTTTATCTCTATAAATGAGAACTGCGATCTGGCCCAATATGTCAAGCTTCAAAGCATTGTCTCATTAGCAAACACCATCTTCAAATGGTGTTAGCCGTTGTAGCATACGAGATCTCTCCAATATTGCATCTAGACATTAAATGACTTTTCAATGGGAGGCAAGCCTCATTTTGGAATCGCTATCCATGGAAGCAAGTATTGTTACTACGGGGTGCAGGTAATTGTATTCTGTTACTATCGCTCTGATTAACTGGAGCTAAACACTGGAACATGAATGCTTATTATTTATGAAAAAAATATAATAACAACAACAACAACAACAACAACAACAACATCATCAACAACATTATATAGGCTCCTAAATATGAAAAATACTGAGAGGAAGGTACAAAAAACTGTCA
Source organism: Pseudophryne corroboree (assembly GCF_028390025.1). Classification (NCBI taxonomy): domain Eukaryota; kingdom Metazoa; phylum Chordata; class Amphibia; order Anura; family Myobatrachidae; genus Pseudophryne; species Pseudophryne corroboree. Next base: position 453,069,410 of record NC_086447.1, read on the forward strand.
AAAATTCTAAAGCATAGAACAATATAAGAGCAGAAAAGCAAAAAATAAGATTTTACTCACCGGTAAATCTATTTCTCGTAGTCCGTAGTGGATGCTGGGAACTCCGTAAGGACCATGGGGAATAGACGGGCTCCGCAGGAGACTGGGCACTCTAAAAGAAAGATTAGGTACTATCTGGTGTGCACTGGCTCCTCCCTCTATGCCCCTCCTCCAGACCTCAGTTAGGATACTGTGCCCGGAAGAGCTGACACAATAAGGAAGGATTTTGAATCCCGGGTAAGACTCATACCAGCCACACCAATCACACCGTATAACGCGTGATACTATACCCAGTTAACAGTATGAAATATAACTGAGCCTCTCAACAGATGGCTCAACAATAACCCTTTAGTTAGGCAATAACTATATACAAGTATTGCAGACAATCCGCACTTGGGATGGGCGCCCAGCATCCACTACGGACTACGAGAAATAGATTTACCGGTGAGTAAAATCTTATTTTCTCTGACATCCTAGTGGATGCTGGGAACTCCGTAAGGACCATGGGGATTATACCAAAGCTCCCAAACGGGCGGGAGAGTGCGGATGACTCTGCAGCACCGAATGAGAGAACTCAAGGTCCTCCTCAGCCAGGGTATCAAATTTGTAGAATTTAGCAAACGTGTTTGCCCCTGACCAAGTTGCAGCTCAGCAAAGTTGTAAAGCCGAGACCCCTCGGGCAGCCGCCCAAGATGAGCCCACTTTCCTTGTGGAATGGGCTTTTACTGATTTAGGATGCGGCAATCCAGCCGCAGAATGCGCCAGCTGAATTGTGCTACAAATCCAGCGAGCAATAGTCTGCTCAGAAGCAGGAGCACCTAGTTTGTTGGGTGCCTACAGGATAAAAAGCGAGTCAGTTTTCCTGACTCCAGCCGTCCTGGAAACATAAATTTTCAAGGCCCTGCCTACGTCCAGTAACTTGGAATCTTCCAAGCCCCTAGTAGCCGCAGGCACTACAATAGGTTGGTTCAAGTGAAAAGCTGATACCACCTTAGGGAGAAACTGGGGACGAGTCCTCAATTCTGCCCTATCCATATGGAAAATCAGATAAGGGCTTTTACATGACAAAGCCGCCAATTCTGACACACGCCTGGCCGAAACCAAGGCCAATAACATGACCACTTTCCACGTGAGATATTTCAAATCCACAGTTTTAAGTGGCTCAAACCAATGTGATTTTAGGAAACTCAACACCACGTTGAGATCCCAAGGTGCCACAGGAGGCACAAAAGGGGGCTGAATATGTAGCACTCCCTTTACAAATGTCTGAACTCCAGGTAGTGAAGCCAGTTCTTTCTGGAAGAAAATCGGCAGAGCCGAAATCTGGACCTTAATGGAACCCAAGTTTAGGCCCATAGTCACTCCTGACTGTAGGAAGTGCAGAAAACGACCCAGCTGAAATTCCTCTGTTGGGGCCTTCCTGGCCTCACACCACGCAACCTATTTTCGCCAAATACGGTGATAATGGTTTGCGGTTACTTCTTTCCTGGCTTTTATCAGCGTAGGAATGACTTCCTCCGGAATGCCCTTTTCCTTTAGGATCCGGAATTCAACCGCCATGCCGTCAAACGCAGCCGCGGTAAGTCTTGGAACAGACAGGGCCCCTGCTGTAGCAGATCCTGTCTGAGCGGTAGAGGCCATGGGTCCTCTGATATCATTTCTTGAAGTTCTGGGTACCAAGCTCTTCTTGGCCAATCCGGAACCACGAGTATCGTTCTTACTCCTCGCCTTCTTATTATTCTCAGTACCTTTGGTATGAGAGGCAGAGGAGGGAACACATAAACCGACTGGTACACCCATGGTGTCACTAGAGCGTCCACAGCTATCGCCTGAGGGTCCCTTGACCTGGCGCAATATCTCTGTAGCTTTTTGTTGAGGCAGGACGCCATCATGTCCACCTGTGGCCTTTCCCAACGGTTTACCAACAGTTGGAAGACTTCTGGATGAAGTCCCCACTCTCCCGGGTGTAGGTCGTGTCTGCTGAGGAAGTCTGCATCCCAGTTGTCTACTCCCGGAATGAACACTGCTGACAGTGCTATGACGTGATTTTCCGCCCATCGGAGAATCCTTGTGGCTTCTGCCATCGCCATCCTGCTTCTTGTGCCGCCCTGTCGGTTTACATGGGCACTGCCGTGATGTTGTCCAATTGGATCAGTACCGGCTGGTTTTGAAGCAGAGGTCTTGCCTGACTTAGGGCATTGTAAATGGCCCTCAGTTCCAGAATATTTATGTGTAGGGACGACTCCTGACTTGACCAAAGTCCTTGGAAATTTTTTTCCCTGTGTGACTGCCCCCCAGCCTCGAAGGCTGGCATCCGTGATCACCAGGACCCAGTCCTGTATGCCGAATCTGCGGCCCTCTAGAAGATGAGCACTCTGCAGCCACCACAGCAGAGACACCCTGGTCCTTGGAGACAGGGTTATCAGGCGATGCATCTGAAGATGCGATCCCGTCCAAGAGGTCCCACTGAAAAGTTCTTGCATGGAACCTGCCGAATGGAACTGCTTCGTAGGAAGCTACCATTTTTTCCAGGACTCACGTGCAGTGATGCACCGACACCTGTTTTGGTTTCAGGAGGCCTCTGACTAGAGATGACAGCTCCTTGGCTTTCTCCTGCGGGAGAAACACTTTTTTCTGTTCTGTGTCCAGAACCATCCCCAGGAACAGTAGATGCGTCGTAGGAACCAGCTGCGACTTTGGAATATTCAGAATCCAGCCGTGCTGTTGTAGCACTTCCCGAGATAGTGCAACTCTGACCAACAACTGCTCCCTGGACCTCGCCTTTATAAGGAGATTGTCCAAGTACTGGATAATTCTTTCGGCCATTACCTTGGTAAATACCCTCGGTGCCGGGGACAGACCAACGGCAACGTCTGGAATTGGTAATGACAATTCTGTACCACAATATTGAGGTACTCCTGGTGAGGAGGGTAAATAGGGACATGCAGGTAAGCATCCTTGATGTCCAGTGATACCCTGAAATTCTCCAGGCTTGCAATAATCGCCCTGAGCGATTCCATTTTGAACTTAAACCTTTGTATATAAGTGTTCAAGGATTTCAATTTTAGAATGGGTCTCACCGAACCGTCTGGTTTCGGTACCACAACATTTTTGGAATAGTAACCCCGGCCTTGTTGAAGGAGGGTTACCTTGATTTCACCTGCTGGAAGTACAGCTTGTGAATTGCCGCCAGTACTAACTCCCTATATCCGAGGGCAGCAGGCAAGGCTGATGTGAGGTAACGGCGAGGGGGAGTCGCCTCGAACTCCAGCTTGTATCCCTGTGATACTACTTGCAGAACCCTGTGATTCACCTGTGGGCAAGCCCACTGGTCCCTGAAGTTCCCGAGACGCGCCCCCACCGCACCTGTCTGTGGAGCCCCGGCGTCATGCTGTGGACTCAGAGGAAGCGGGGGAAGATTTTTGATCCTGGGAACTGGCTGTCTGTGCAGCTTTTTCCTTCTTCCCTTGTGCAGAAAGGAAGCGCCTTTGGCCCCCTTGCTTTTCTGAAGCCGAAAGGACTGTACCCCATAATACAGTGCTTTCTTAGGGTGTGAGGAAACCGGAGGTAGAAATTTTTCTTCCCAGCTGTTGCTGTGGATACAAGGTCCCAGAGACCATCCCCAAACAATTCCTCACCCTTATAAGGCATAATCTCCATGTGCCTTTTAAAGTCAACATCACCTGTCCACTGCCGGGTCTCTAATACCCTCCTGGCAGAATGGACCTTGCATTAATTCTGGACGCCAGCCGGCAAATATCCCTCTGTGCATCCCTCATATATAAGACTACGTCTTTAATATGCTCTATGTTAGCACCATATTCTCTCTGTCTAGGGTATTAATATTATCTGACAGGGTATCAGACCCTGCTGCAGCAGCACTATACATGCTGAGGCAATTGCAGGTCTCAGTATAATACCTGAGTGTGTATATACAGACTTCAGGATAGCCTCCTGCTTTTTATCAGCAGGCTCCTTCAAAGTGGCCGTATCCTAAGACGGCAGTGCCACCTTTTATGACAAACGTGTGAGCGCCTTATCCACCCTAAGGGATATCTCCCAACGTGACCTATCCTCTGGCGGGAAAGGGTACGCCAGCAGTAATTTTTTGAAATTACCAGTTTCTTATCGGGGGAACCCACGCTTCTTCACACACTTCATTCACTCATCTGATGGGGGAACAAAACACCGGCTGCTTTTTCTCCCCAAACATAAAAACCCTTTTATTTGGTACTTGGGTTAATGTCAGAAATGTGTAACACAATTTTTATTGCCGAGATCATGCAACGGATGTTCCTAGTGGATTGTGTATATGTCTCAACCTCGTCGACACTGGAGTCAGACTCCGTGTCGACATCTGTGTCTGCCATCTGAGGTAACGGGCGTTTTTTGAGCCCCTGATGGTCTTTGAGACGCCTGGGCAGGCGCGGGCTGAGAAGCCGGCTGTCCCACAGCTGTTACGTCATCCAGCCTTTTATGTAAGGAGTTGACACTGTCGGTTAATACCTTCCACCTATCCATCCACTCTGGTGTCGGCCCCATCGGGGGCGACATCCCATTTATCGGCATCTGCTCTGCCTCCACATAAGCCTCCTCATCAAACATGTCGACACAGCAGTACCGACACACCGCACACACACAGGGAATGCTCTGACTGAGGACAGGACCCCACACAGCCCTTTGGGGAGACAGAGAGAGAGTATGCCAGCACACACCAGAGCGCCTTATAATGTAGGGATAAACACTATCACTGAGTGAATTTTCCCCAATAGCTGCTTGTATAAACAATATTGCGCCTAAATTTAGTGCCCCCCCTCTCTTTTTAACCCTTTGAGCCTGAAAACTACAGGGGAGAGCCTGGGGAGCTGTCTTCCAGCTACACTGTGAAGAGAAAATGGCGCCAGTGTGCCGAGGGAGATAGCTCCGCCCCTTTTCCGCGGACTTTTCTCCCGCTTTTTTATGGATTCTGGCAGGGGTAATTATCACATATATAGCCTCTGGGGCTATATATTGTGATTATTTTGCCAGCCAAGGTGTTTTTATTGCTGCTCAGGGCCCCCCCCTCCCCCAGCGCCCTGCACCCTCAGTGACCGGAGTGTGAAGTGTGTATGAGGAGCAATGGCGCACAGCTGCAGTGCTGTGCGCTACCTTGGTGAAGACTGAAGTCTTCTGCCGCCGATTTTCCGGAACATCTTCATGCTTCTGGCTCTGTAAGGGGGACGGCGGCGCGGCTCCGGGAACGAACACCAAGGACGGGTCCTGCGGTCGATCCCTCTGGAGCTAATGGTGTCCAATAGCCTAAGAAGCCCAAGCTAGCTGCAAGCAGGTAGGTTTGCTTCTTCTCCCCTTAGTCCCTCGTTGCAGTGAGCCTGTTGCCAGCAGGTCTCACTGTAAAATAAAAAACCTAACATATACTTTCTTTCTAGGAGCTCAGGAGAGCCCCTAGTGTGCATCCAGCTCGGCCGGGCACAGAAATCTTAGGTCTGGAGGAGGGGCATAGAGGGAGGAGCCAGTGCACACCAGATAGTACCTAATCTTTCTTTTAGAGTGCCCAGTCTCCTGCGGAGCCCGTCTATTCCCCATGGTCCTTACGGAGTTCCCAGCATCCACTAGGACGTCAGAGAAATCACCAGATAACTAGGGCCCAGTGTCACTCAATTTTTGCTTTTCTGCTCTTATATTGTTCTATGCTTTAGAATTTCTGACAGTTTTTTGTACCTTCCTCTCAGTATTTTTCTTATTTAAGGGCCTATATCATCTTAATAATAATAATAATAATAATAATAATAATAATAATAATAATATTATGATTATTATATTTTTTCATAAATAATAATAAGCATTCATGCTCCAGTGTTTTGCTCCAAATTATGTGACACTAGGCCAGGTTATCTGGTGATAGTGATTATGACACTATGACTATGATGTACCTAGTCCCGCCAAAATAATGTCTTACTTTTCCAGTTGTGAGACATTGGGGTAGATGTATGAACCTGGAGAAGGCATAAGGAAGTGATAAAGCAGTGTTAAGTGCAAGGTGATAATGCACCAGCCAATCAACTCCTAACTGTTAATTTACATATGGTAGCTGATTGGCTGGTGTGTTTAGTACCTTGCATTTATCACTGGTTTATCACTTCCTTATGCCTTCTACAGGTTAATACATTTGCCCCATTATATGGTATGACCTTGCAAAACCTAATAAGCTATCATGTAAGTTGCTCAGTCAATGATGCAGCCTTAATGCAGGTTACATGACTATACTATATCTCTTGACCCTGCCATCATTTGTCTGCTATTGCTGGAGGAAGCCATATAACAAATAAATGTCATCACTATGTATTTGGATAAGGCCTTGCAGTATACAATTGTAACATTACATTTTCATTGTTGACATCACAACAGGTTACGCTATAGGACTCAATGCAGTTCATCCATATAACATACAGTAATATGCTGCTGTGCATCTCTGAACAGGTGACAACAGCTCCACCGGGAGTCTAGTTAACAATAAGCTGTCATAGCTACATTGATAATCACATTGAGAAGACACAGTCATTTTTAGGCATCATTGCATTTGAGATAATATTACTTGATTACCCACACATTTGCATTTATGCAAAATAATCACAAATCATCATATTTGGAAGATAACTTTATGAAATAAACTAATGCAATATCTTAATTTCAGCATTGAAAAAATGATCAAGTCTGTTATAATGACATTCACAGGCAGTGGCATAACTACCAAGGGTACAGCTGCTATGGGGCCTGGGCTGCTTCGAGGACCTGCTGCCCACCCTGCACCCATTCACAGGCTGCCCCCAAGGCCTGTAGCTCCCCTTCACCCCCCTCCCTCGCTAAGAACGGCCCAGCTGATATAATAAACCCTCTATTCCACAGAGGCAGCAACCGCACGTAGGATGCAGCGCGGGGGGGGGGGGGGGGGGGGGGCTATTGTCAGGAAGTGCCCGACCCGATCAGAGACCTCTACTAGAGTCAAGTAATGCTCACTCCCCCTACCTCACTCTCTTGCTCCCTGACAGTCTCTGTCCCTGACGACTCTCTCTCTCCCTCACTCTCTTCCCGACACTGTATCTCTCACTCTCTTTCTCCCAAACACAGTCTCTCTCTCTCTGAAACGGTCAATCTCCAAGTGTCCCTAACACGGCTTCTCTTTTTCCCTGACACTTTATCTCTCCCTATCTCTTTCTCCGTCAGTCTCTTTCTCTCTCTCCCTGACAATTTCTCTGTCCCTGTCTTCCTTTGCTCCTCTTTCTCTCTTCCCTTTATCCTCTTTTTGTCTCTCACACCTCACTCGCTTTTCCCTGGTTCCGTAAGGGGCATTGTTGTGACAATGGCAGGGAAGGGGGGGCACCCATTCAAGATTTTGCAACGGGGCTCACAAACTTCTAGTTACACCGCTGTTTACAGGTGTTCCTCTACTTGCAATCATCTAATAATCCCGATCAGTCCCCATTCTTATTATTGCAGAACAAATAATATTTGCAGTTCTGCTCTAGGAACACAGATTGCAGTAAGGATTTCCCTCAGTAGAACATCCAAACTGTTGTGTCCTCTCCCTTGCAGCACAAGCTGGAAACATAATCCCATTTCTTTGGTGGGGCATGTAGCCTAACGGGATGTTCAAGACTTGTGGAGAGCATTACTGCACAAAAATTGCTGTGCTCCCAAATCAATAACAGATTTGCTAGGAATAATCTGGACTGGCCAAAACATCCATCATTTGGTTCTTAAGCTCAAATACATTACAATTCTTATAAATTAAATAAATACATTACAATTATTATAACAAAGTTATTTTCTTTGTTTTTCTTTTCCCTACATTTCCATTTCTGTGCTCACTTTGTTTTAAATTACACATTTCAATACATTTCTATGATCTTACGTGTGGCAGCTCAAGGCCACAGGGCATAGCCCTGCGCCCCCAGCCGCTGGCTGAACCTCTGGCCCAGGCTGCGCAAGTCTCATCTTCTGGCTCAGACGTGGCCCGGGATTCCCCCAGACACTCTGCCCTCTCTGTTGCTTCCAGCCTCCCTCCTTGCAGGCTGTGGCTGAGAGGATGAGGATGCAGCTGTAGGAGGAGGTACCCGACTCAGGGCCCCTGGCGGTAAGATGTGCCTTGTGTGTGTTGGCTGAGGGACACTGACCCCTGGGATACTGATGGGATGGATAGCCCCCTTGTATCTGGATTAGCCAAGTTTCATGGGCCCACAATGTCCATTCAGTGCCAGCTTGTGATAGGGAAACTTATTTTCCTGCAGGGAAAGGGTTCCCTTGCTTAACCCCTTCACTTCTAGCTATGTGTGGACTATAAGGATGGGAGATGTCACTGCTTAGGTAATTTGTCCAAAAGATCTGTAGATGTGTGGCCTGTTTAACTCCTCTCCTTTGCCCTGCCAGCATTTGTTTGTGGCTATGGGTAGTGTGCGTGTGTGTGTGTGTCTGTCTGTCTGTCTACTGGGCAGTGAATGTGTGAGGCATTGGAGCAGCATGTGTGTGAGGAAGGATGCCATAGAAAATTCTCACCCTGGGCTCCACTTGGTTCAGGACCGGTCCTGGATCTTTCCACCAAAATATCTCTCCTCTTTCTAAAATAAAATATCTGCCCCTTAGTAACTAGCAAAACTACATGATGCCAGGGACAATTTTGAGTATATTCTTGACCAGTAAAATCAGTAAAGGGGATCCAGTGGACAACATGACAACACATTTTATCTATTCCAATATAAATAATACATTTGTACTTTATATTACATGTAACCCATGCCCGCCTGTGTGTGGTGTGGTAGTGTGTCTCCATTGATTCGCGCCTGCTATTGTTCCCCAGCTAACCTGGCTGTAGTTAGTCTCTCCCATTTAATATCATATGGGATAAAATAGGCAAACAAGACACATGGAAAGGTGCTATATAAATGAAAGAAGAAATCCAAAGGATTCATGAAAAGTGGTGCCCCAACACATCCGTTGGAGATAATGGTCACCAGATCATTCTACGTAAAGAACAAAAAAAATATACTAGGCATTTGTTTACATGTTAAGGACAGAGAGTCAACTGTACCGTACTTGTAGCAAGAGCTGCCTTTCACTACTCTGGGTCCATTGTCACTACTGCCCTCCTTCTTTGTGGCTTGTGAGCTGTTTACATTTCTGTCACACACCTTGTGTTGTGCTTAGGTGCAGCAGAGAAGCCAACATGAGCGTGGCACCATCTGTAGCTCTCCTCATTGCCAACTTCGCTATACAGGCCGATCCTATACAATGGTGTACTGTACCTGGTCTTTCACTGATAGGTATCTCACTAACCTCTATCACTGTATATCCACATGCTGGACTGGAATCCGACTCGCACACTATAGGACCAGCTGAACTTGCTATTACACTAGACTTCGCTTCTCTCATTCATTTTATGGTTGGCATGGTTCATCTTGACATTTCACTTACTGTATTATAAGCTGTTTCTCAAGCCACAGCTCTCATTTAAGCTCAAACATGTGGCATTGCAACCACTTGAAGACATCACTGCCACTCTTACACCACTAGGTGGCACTGTACATATCTTCAAACTTGTAATCACTGCATATGCGAATTTGCAGTTACCGTGGAAATGCCTGCTTATGAATACATTTTACTTGTTATTCCAATTTTTAATGTTGCTTTAAAATAGCAGTGACTATTTTATTCAACATTTTTACTGGTGCAGGAAACTAAGGTGGTCATTCCGAGTTGTTTGCTCGTTGCCGATTTTCGCTGTATTGCGATTAGTCGCTTACTGCGCATGCGCAAGGCTCGCAGAGCGCATGCGCTTAGTTATTTTACACAAAAGTTAGGTATTTTACTCACGGCATAACAAGGTTTTTTCATCGTTCTGGTGATCGTACTGTGTTTGACAGGAAGTGGGTGTTTCTGGGCAGAAACTTGCAGTTTTCTGAGCGTGTGCGAAAAAACGCTAGCGTTTCTGGGAAAAACGCGGGAGTGTCTGAAGAAACGGGGGAGTGTCTGGGCGAACGCTGGGTGTGTTTGTGACGTCAAACCAGGAACGAAACTGACTGAACTGATCGCAATAGCTGAGTAAGTCTCGAGCTACTCAGAAACTGCTAAGAAATTTCTATTCGCAATTCTGCTAATCTTTCGTTCGCAATTCTGCTAAGCTAAGATACACTCCCAGAGGGCGGCGGCTTAGCGTGTGCAATGCTGCTAAAAGCAGCTAGCGAGCGAACAACTCGGAATGAGGGCCTAAGTACACATAGGGCCTGATTCAGCATAAATTGTAGTTTTCGAAGAAATCGCAAAACTACAACTCCGTTCTCTAGCATGCAGGGGGTTGCCCAGCATAGGGCAAGGCCGCCCCGCATGCCGGGTCCTTCCTCCCAGCTAAAATGTGAGCAAATAGCTAAACAGTGATCGCTTGCATGTTTAGGGTAGCCCCCTGCCTCCGCTGCCTAGCTGCAATGACTGTCGCCATGCCCCATGTTTTGGGCTGCAGCAGCTGTGCGTGACATCATGCATTCCCCGCGGCCTGCCCCACAAACAGTCCAGACACGCCTCCCCAACACCGCCCCCAAAATGCTGCATCATCGCATGCGATCGCAATCTAAGTCCTCACGCATGCGCAGAAGTGCGGAAATTGCTGAATAGCGATTCCTGCACTTCTACGACCACTACTGTATCGGGCCCATATTCAGCATCTGAAAGCTTTATGCTCCCGTGCCACATCCCCAAGATCAAGATACGTGCAGCTCTAAATTCAAATGCAACTTTGGCAGATGTGCATGGCATCTATTTAGCAACAAGATCCATTTTTTGCTGCGTAGATACATTTCTGTGCACCTCTATCCAAACTGGGCCCCTAGTGATAAATCCTGTTTATTGAAACATAGAAAAGAAACTAGTTAAGACACTATAGTATCCCTGCACCTTCACACACATGCAAGTTTAATTTTTTCCGCTAGGTAAAGGGAGTACATCACAAGGAGGAAGAAAAACTATTTTGTAGAGTCCCAAATACTGAAACAGATAAAACAAAAATACTGTAGGTTTCTTCCATTAACATTCATTACATTTCTAAAATACAATTCGCACTAAATATTGGGCCTTATTCAGCTCGTTGCAAAATCGCAAATCGATTATCGGGTGACTGTGCAGGCGCTGCGACTGCATTGTGCATGTGCGAAGGTCAAACTGTGATTGCAAAGCGATTTCCTGCCTAGCAAGTTCCAACCTTATAGTGACTGACAAGACGTCACCGTTTGAGGGAGGTTACATGGCAGTCGTGGGGGAGTGGTTGGGAAAACGATTGCGTGGCATGGCCATTTTCGTAGTGTGCATCGCTGCAATCTTAAACATAGCACTGCTGTGACCGCTACCACGTATACCCTGAATATGCATGGGTCAAACAGAATTGTCGATAGTACTCGATTTCTGAGTACGGAACACAAGTCTGCAATTGCATACACAGAGTTGCGAATGCATCGGTGGGGGTCTTACATTTCTGGGCAGCTCCGCACATGTGGTTTTTAGCAGAAATAGTTCTCAAGAGTGATCCGAGCTGAATGAGGTCCAATATGCAATTATTTTATTTGTTTAATTCTGAAAACTTCTTTTTTAATAACGGCTGAAGATGATGATTCTTTTGACATTGCACTGAAACAATGATACATTTTTATTTTTATCTAAAATGTTAGTTTTATTTACATGGTTTGCTAAATCTGCTAATCTCTTGATTTTGCACAGACACAAGAATAGAAGTGTGTGTTTATGTTGCATGTACACTAGGTTTTGTTTTCCAAATAGCGTTTGCCTTACATCCTATGGAACACAGTTTTACAGTTAATTAATATCAATGCCATCTTAAAAGTATTGAACACAAGTTGTGCACAGATCAGCACCAACAGCATGTGCACTCGATTAATGCCAGGCATACGTTCTATATACTTACAACGAGATACGGTCGTTAGGTCAACACAGCTTAGGTCGACAGTCATTAGGTCGACCACTGAAGTAGACATGCATTAGGTCGACATGGTCGTTAGGTCAACATGTACTAGGTCAGTGATGGCTAACCTTGACACTCCAGCTGTTGTTGAACTACACATCCCAGCATGCCCTGCATCAGTTTTAGCATGGCCAAATAGCAATACTGTAGCAGGGCATGCTGGGATGTGTAGTTCAACAACAGCTGGAGTGTCAAGGTTAGCCATCACTGACCTAGTACTGTACTAGGTCGACAGGCCAAAAGGTTGACATGAGTTTTTAACTTTTTTTTTCTTCATTTTTCTGATTTTTTCATAGCGGAGCCAGGCACCTTGCCCGAAGCATGGCGAGCCATGCGAGGGGACACAGTGCCCTAATTGGGGTTCCCCGTCACTTTGCGAAGAAGACAACGCCAAAAAAAAAGTTAAAAAAAAAAACCATGTCGACCTTTTGACTTGTCGACCTAATGTCCCTGTCGACCTAATGCATGTTTTTTACAATTTTTTTTGTTTGTTGTAAAATACGCATGCTATCTTCTGAAAAACAATATATGCACGATTAACAAAAAACACCTACAGTATCAACAATAAGCAGTGAATCCGCGATCATCCAATCAGAAGTGATTATGTAGTGCTGGCAACAGTCAGCATTGTGTATTTGCACCTGACCTTGAACACCCACATATGAAACAGCTTTTGCAGGTGTATATGCATGTCTAAGCCAGTCTGCATCTGTTTGCAAATCACATGAATTTCCATTTGTTAGTACCAGTGTCCGATACTTGATGTGTGTGTTATTTTGCTTTACCACTGCTGATAATTACAGGCGAGTTATGTTTCCCTCTAGAAACCACATGGCAATGATTCTGGCGAAATCCTTAATATTATGTCTGATAATATGGTTAATATTTTAATATATTTAAGTGCTGGGTAAGTGTACTTTTCCTTAGATGGCTAAGTAAGGCACAAGCACACTTGTAGCATACATCTGTGTTAGAGCTTAATACTTTCTCACTGAAGGTCACTAAACACAGAAGAGCTTGAGGTCATTTCATTCATCACCTCTCTGATCTCATACATTTATAAATTCATCCATTGCATGAAGTAGAAAAAAAGTCAAACACTGTAATCCTAAAAGCAAACATGCCATATCCTACTGAAATGTGAGCATACCACTTCAGGACAATAGAGCACTTTCCTTTCACATTCAGGCTGAGCAATCTGTAGTGAGAGATCAACACCAACATGCGCTCTGATCATTCTAACGCTGCAAGTAAACTTATTTTCAGTGACTTATACCATATATACATACATACATACACACACACACTATATATATATATATATATATATATATATATATATATATATACACACACACATTTTATATATAACACATATTATTATTATTATTATTATTACATATGTTACATATAGCACTACAGACAAACATGTTACCCACGCTTCCTGACATTTGGACATCAAGTTCCTGCGCTAAAATGCACAATCATCATTTGAGTCCCACCGCTAAAACGCCGTGGTGATCGTGCATTGATCTTGAGAAAGCTGGAGGCTAAGTGGATCTTCTTTCTTGGTACTGTAGCTCCACATGGGTTAAACAAATATAATGCCTTCAATACTTTTTTTTGCGTTAAAAATCTTTTTCGTGATTTTTTTTTGTGACCACTGCACCCCTTGTAAGTGCATACATACATTAGTTGTATATATTTAGTGTAATATTGCTGGTCTTTAATCCAGTTGCGTAATAATTATGTTGTTTTAATAATGGTAGCTAAAACTGTAATTTCCCTGCTGGGTCCTCATATATACAGGTCTACTATATAATGTACATATTAGGGCCTAAAGGTCACACAAGGTATTTAATAATATAAGGTCTTGTTTGCTTTGGTCAATCTTAGGATATATGGTAGGGTGTTCTGTATCCTCTAGTTTGTTCTTTTGAAGACATATACGTTGGTTCTCCTCTAGATGCATGCTGTGTTCCGGGTCACGGTCCTTGCGTTTTAGTTGGAACGCGGAAGTCGCGTCACGCTGGATGTGCGCTCACTGCAGAGTCCAGTGTAGCGTGGAAAGCTACTGCTTTTCATAGATGTAAGTAATGCTGCATTGAGCTCCCCATTGGCCCCTCTTGGATAATTTCTATCAAGGTGGTGAGTAATGAGTTAACATTTGTGATGGGGGAGCGTGGATATTCTGTTTTTGGGGCCATTTGTGATTGGTAATGGTATATATGGGAACCCGGTAGGCAGTACCTGCACTGCTGCTGGAGACTGGGAAGCATTTAACATTTTGCTGCTGCATGGTTTTGACTCCTGATGAAGATCCATTTGGATCTAACACGTCTGAGACCTTCATGTGATATGTTCTGAATCTTGGAATAAAATTCTTTTAAGTGCATGAAAAATCTGGTGAGTTCCCTTATTTACTCTTCGCGCTCTCTCTAATTTATATATATATATATATATATATATATATATATATATATATATATATAGTGTGTGATAGTATGGGTTATTTGTTATTGTTGCCCGGGTGTTAGCCGCAAATATTAAGTATCTACTGAATGTATGAGATAGGGACCACAGCAGATATTGCCAGGCCTCTACCCAGACTTTATTATGGTGCTTGACTTTCAGACACTGGGACAAATAAGCCCTGCAAAACTCCACTTCAGATATGCTGTTCTGCCCCTGCTTACACATATACATAGGGGTATATGCAATTGCGGTCGAATTCTGGCTGGAATTCGACTGTTTTTTAATTCGACACAATTCGACAGTCACAAACCCTCCCGCCGGGACCTGAATTCGACATATTCAATAAAAAACGTATTCAGTCCCGCTGTCGAAAAACGGACCAATTGACGATAGTGTGCGTCCTGGATTCGACTTCATGGACGGCACAAAAGTGTTAAAAAAAACCCTGAAAAAAATTGCGTGGGGTCCCCCCTCCTAAGCATAACCAGCCTCGGGCTCTTTGAGACGGTCCTGGTTGTAAAAATACGGGGGGGGGGGGGGGAATGACATGGGATCCCCCGTATTTTAACAACCAGCACCGGGCTCTGCGTCCGGTCCTGGTGCCAAAAATACAGGGGACAAAACACGTAGGGGTCCCCCGTATTTTTAACAACAGCACCGGGCTCCACTAGTCAGAGAGATAATGCCACAGCCGGGGGACACTTTTATATAGGTCCCTGCGGCCGTGGCATTAAATCACTAACTAGTCACCCCTGGCCGGGGTAGCCTGGAGGAGTGGGGACACCTTAAATCAAGGGGTCCCCCCCCTCCAGCCACCCAAGGGCCAGGGGTGAAGCCCGAGGCTGTTCCCCCCATCCAAGGGCGGTGGATGGGGGGCTGATAGCCATGTGTCAGAAAAAAAGAATATTGTTTTTTGTAGCAGAACTACAAGTCCCAGGAAGCCTCCCCCGCAAGCTGGTACTTGGAGAACCACAAGTACCAGCATGGGGGGGGGGGGGGAAACGAGCGCTCTGGTACCTGTAGTTCTACTACAAAAAAAATACCCAAATAAAAACAGTACACACACACCGTGACAGTATAACTTTATTACATACAAGCACACCGACATACACACATACGTACCTATGTTGACACGAAGTGTCGGTCCCCTTCTCCACGTAGAATCCACGGGGTACCTGTAAATAAAATTATACTCCCAACAATCCAGGGTAGATTGGTCCTCTTCTTAGTTTGTAATCCACGTACTTGGCAAAATAAAAAAACGGAAACCACGGACCACGCACTGAAAGGAGTCCCATGTTTACACATGGGACCCCTTTCCCCGACTGCCGGGACCCCCCGAGACTGCTGTCAAAGAGGGTCCCTTCAGCCAATCAGGGAGCGCCATGTCGTGGCACTCTCCTGATTGGCTGTGCGCGTCTGACCTGTCAGGCGGCGCACTCGAGATACAATGTAGCACATAGGCGCTCCATTGTATCCAATGGTGGGAACTTTGCGGTCAGCGGTTGATACTTTATGTCTGATACTTTATGTCATACATATAATTGCCTGTATGGCTGCTACTGTCTGTGTGATGACATCTTAACTGTCCTATGATTAGATGATGAGTGGTAAGCCAGGGCAGGGTTTATCCTAGATTAGAAAGCGATTGTTGGAGCTGGTGGCATTTGATTTCAGATTGTGATAGATAGGAAACTATACATAAAAACTGCAACCTTAGCGTTAAGACACCGTAGTGTCCTTTATATTTAGTTAATAATTTTTGTATTTTAGTATATACAGGTTGCGTATCCCATATCCAAAATGCTTGGGACCAGAAGGATTTTGGATATCGTATTATTCCGTATTTTGGAATAATTGCATACCATAATGAGATATCATGGCGATGGGACCCAAGTCTAAGCACAGAATACATTTATGTTTCAAATACACTTTATACACACAGCCTGAAGGTCTTTAAATACAATATTTTTAATAACTTTGTGTATTAAACAAAGTGTGTGTACAATGAGCCATCATAAAACAAATGTTTCACTATCTCAGTCCTACTCAAAAAATTCCGTATTTCAGAATATTTGGATATGGGATACTCAACCTGTAGTATAGTACAGCACAGTACAGTACAGTACAGTGCAGCCAAGGGCTGTTTCTCTTTCAACATGCAGTATGCTGGCCATTCTACAGGAGTAAGTTAAGTGCGCATATTTTTATTTGGACTTTGCACATTGAGGGCTTTTCATGGATTTGATAAAAGACAGGGCTGAAATGAAAGTGGGTGTGTCAAGGTGTAGAAGGCAGTTTGTCCTAATTTAGTAGGCCTAGTGCTGGCCATACACTAGGACGATATCGCGTATGAATTACGATTTCAACGCCTCATTAGATGCATCTTGTGCACATTGTTCATGTTTTGGGTGTGATTACGATGTGATGCGCGTCCCCGTAGTTCGAATGTCGCATCCTCAGATCATACGTGCAGCAGATATTATCAGTCATAATTGTCGTGCCATGTTTTATGCACATACGATGTATCGTACGATTGTGACTGGCATTTCCCTGGACTTCAATTATTTTATTGTGTGAGGCACACAGTCAATCGTTTAATGATGAGTCGTTATCATATTGTGTGTTACTCGTGTGTCTGGGACTGCCAGGGATCTGCCGAGGAAGATTGAAGGGACATCGTGATAGGACTCGCACTGGATGCGGGTCGTTCTGATGTATGGCCAGCATAAATCTCAGGAGGTGCATCTGCCCAAATCTAACATAAGAGGTTATTTATTATTATTTTCATACCTCCCAACTGTCCCGCTTTCAGCGGGACAGTCCCACTAATCGGACCCTGACCCGCTGTCCCACCCGCGGGCAGCAGTGTCCCGCGGGTAGGGGGCAGTTGGGAGAGCCTTTGATCACCCGCTGGTCTGCAGAGCAGCCGGTGATCACTGAATACATGCTGTGTATTCAGTGCTAGGAGGGGAGCGGGGGCTGCCCAGCTGCTCGGGGAGCGCTGGGCACGCCCCCAAAAGGCAGGAAAATAGCACGTTCGGCGAGGCCACGCCCACTTGAATGAGGTCACGCCCATCACATGTGAGGCCACACCCCCTTTTGGGTCAGCACGCCCCCAAAAGGCAGGAAAATAGCCCGTATGGCGAGACCACGCCCACTTGAATGAGGCCACGCCCATCACGAGCGAGGTCACACCCTTTTCGGGTCAGCACGCCCCCAAAAGGCCGTAAAATAGCCCGTTTGGCGAGGCCACGCTTACTTGAATGAGGCCACGCCCATCACGAGCAAGGCCACGCCCCCTTTCGGGTCGGCACACGGCTGCATCGCGCGAGAGTCCCGTCTTCATCAACCCAAAAGTTGGGAGGTATGTATTTATAGTATTGACTCATTCTCAATGGCAGCAAATTGTATGCATATGAGCTGTAATGGTTTTTCTAGTCCAGTGGATTCAACATGCTGCTCACCAGCCACTTAATAACCACACATCCCAGCATGCTCCACCACAGTGATGCTATTAGGGTATGCTCAAACTGAGGCAGGGCATGCTGGGACATGCAGCCCCACAACAGTCAGAGCCGCACCTTTGAGCATCCCTGCTAATCTATCAAATCCTCACCTATGTGTACGTATGTGTCTGTACCGCATCTCATGTACCCGAATGCCTGTACCCCACTGTATGTGTGTGCGCTAATAAATTTGGATGGTATAATTGCATTATGCAATGTGATTCTGGGAGCTAATATAATGATCACATTGCACTGCAAACGTGATTGTTGATAAATGGAATCCTTAGACTTGTGAGGGCAGTCTCAGGGGATGGTTATGGTGGAAGTCTGACTAGAAAGGATGTTTGCATATAACGGAGCTTAATTATTCATTTAAAATTTCTAGTTCCTCTTTATTTAATTAAGGTGAGGACTAGGAATGTGCCCAAACCGCTACCGGAGGGAGGCATCATCACTATCACTGGAGAGTCAAGTGCCCCCACCACAACAGGAGAGGCACAAGCCCTACCCCCCTATAGAGGCACAAGCCCACACCATATCAGGCAAGACAGGTGCCCCTGCAATCCTGTGTAAAACAGGCACCCCCACCACCACGGGCAAGACAGGCACCCCTGCCACCTCAGGCAAGAAAGGCACCCCCACCATAGAGGCATGCACACTCACCATCACCACCTTAGAGGCATGCACCCACTTCACCGGACAGGCATGCATCCCCCACCAGAGAAGCATGTGCCCCCACCACCACCACCACAGGAAAGGCATGCACCCCCACCATCGGAGAGGAATGCACCACCACAAACACCAGAGAGGCATGCGCCCCCACCATTACTAGAGAGGCATGCACCATCACCGCCACCATCGGAGAGGTACTTGCATACACATCATGTATTATTTACAAATACAATTTTTATTAAAATATTTGTTGCATAATGATACTAAACACTTTCTCCGGTTTTTATTTATTTTTGTCTACATGCTGAATGAATCTTTGGGAGCTACTGTGTCATTGTAAGCACTGTTAAATGGGTCACATAAGCATATACTCATTATTTCCTGGCACATGCACACACTCAACTTTCATATATATTGGAAATTAAGATGTATTTAGGGAGTTATAGGTAACAAGCATAACTGATTGCCAGCTCTGTGATCTTAGAACCAATTACATAGCCCCCATGTTGTGCTTTCATATAATTACGCCTTTGTTTTTGATGTCAGACTTTACCAAGTCTCAGTAAAAATCTACAAGTTGGGCTGCCACCCAAATAAATTGGATAACGTTTTCATGCAGACTGAAGGTTAAAGACATTAAAATGATCAGCAAGACTTAATTTGTTGCCCTGAACAAAAACGGTTTCCTATTTTCTGGAAAAGAAAATAATCAGCCTAGATACTGGTTTGTGTGGCTCACTTTACATTAAAACATACAAGGTGTCATGGTACTGTGATTCAATTCATCCCAACTAATGCATATGTCAGGGTACAAACGGTTTATTTAGCACAATCCTTTCACTGCACATTTTACCCTGGCCGTTATACTGCAGGTACAAAGTACATACTTTCCTGTTATGTATGAGGACCACAGTGTAGAGGATTAATGGGCTAAGGATGGCCTACAGAATGAAGAGACACAGCAAAGGAAATAGATGCTTCTTTATATCTGATGTGCCATGGGTATACGTTTGGGTTCCTGGCAGCTGAAAATCGGGATGCAGCCAACATCCCATTCGTCGGGATCACATACTGATCCTGTGTCATGTTATTGAGCGCAAATAATATAGTAAAGCGTGCCATAACCTGTGAATCAGGATATCCCAGCATTAATCATTTGAGATTTCCTACTGTGGGACAGATCAAATATGAATTCATATGGACAGGATTAGTAACACCCTGAAGATATGAATTATTAGTTGTCTTGAACAAATGAGAAGCGGACACAGAATTGTTTAGTATTACACATTCCCAGGACTGTTCAAAAAAAAGAGAAATGCAGGTGCACACTCTAAGCACTAAGAATACGGATAGTCACAATAATTTTGAGAAACTCTTACAATTAACATGAAGTGTAAGTGAAGTTCCCAGCACAAATCCGGTTCTTGCTTCTAGATGTTTGCATTTCACAATAAGAGCGGTGCTGGCAGGGCAGAAATTGGATGAAGTGAGTTGTTGGACAAGTTACAACCTATGACAGGGCCATGCTGAATTTGCTTTAGTACGACTCATTGCAGTGCTTGTCTGACTATGGAGAGTGCATGGCTGAATACTTGATTTATGCACTGGTTAGTACTGGTGTGACTGAAATGGCTAAACACGCATATTAGGAGGCGTGTCCACATACTTTTGGCCATATTGCTAGCTAAGTTTGACATTAAACTGCCTTTAAGAAGCACCAAATCTTGTCATGTGCACTCATTCTTGGACTGTTACCTTAACAAAGCTATAAAAACCAATTAAAGTCCTCCTGATAACAGTCTGATACAGAAGTTCAGAATTATACTGGCATCAAAGCACCTCCGTTATCTAGAATTACCTGCCATAATAAAGATCACCTGAACAGTTAATTATGACTAACTTCCAATAAGAAAGAGTACATAGTGCGAACGTTGTGTGATAAAGCAGTCTGCCCCATGTTAACCTCAACCAGAAATCCCTTCATGCGGCTGCATCAGCATTTCACTAGGAACATGCCAATGAGATGACAGAAATGCTGCTGCATGACTCAAACTCACAGAGGAATCTAGTTTCTCTGAACAGTCAGGAATGTTTCTGAATATCTTTCTATTTCATCCATTCTCCACATGCCCAGGAGGGTGCGAGCAGAAATATGGGCGCTACAACATTTGCGCTTGCCAGCAGCAACAACTGAATTGCTTGTCAGGTGCTCAAAAAACAATTAACTCACCCGCTATGAATTCAGTGAATAAAGAGTTAGTGAACATTACAGAAGGCAAACTGGAGGCAAAATACTGTACGCCTGCCTAGTCAGAACAGTTCTGCCAAAATTGGGACACACATGACCTTATATTTTACCTGCCCGTATGAAGTCACAATTTAACTTTCAATGCTAAATATAACTAACATACATCACCTGAATATTTAAATATAAAAATACCCTACATTTTGGGAAATACATTTACACTAAATATTTTGTTAATCCAGTCCAATTCTTGTTTCTGTTCTGTCATTACCAGGATAAAGTAATCCCCGGTTTGAGTGGACAAGTACAGGAATTGTACTACTGGAACAGGATTTAATTGTAAATGTGTAGACAGCTGCTAACATAGTTGGTGACATGTGAGAAATCTAATATGAAGCAGTCACGGAGAGCGTTACAGGCATGGGAGCAGTGGAAAGGATGCTAGTAGTTTTGAGAAGTGGAGCTGTTCCTATAGAGAAAATGTGTAAAGCACACTTTTTACTGCATTTGATAGTTTCCACTAGGGAGGCTTTCCCTATGTGGATGCCCCCTCGCCCTGCACAACTTCCTCTTCTCTATCTCGGCGGTGGGTAACGGCACAGCACGACATGTGACTGCACGTAACGCTGCGCAAGAGAGGCGGGAGGAGGGAGACGGGCAGCATCTGAGTGTCCTGAGGACGCTCAATTCTGATCCATCAATCCCCAGGATTGGAGCTTCCAATACCGGCCGTTTTTGGGCCTAAATCTCGGGATCCTGCCTATCCCAATACTGGGATTGGCCTCCCTAGTTTCAACATTCAACAAATTAATTTATGTTTTGTTGGTGTCGTTTTCTCCGTAATGTGACTGGGAACCCCAATTAGTGCGCCGTGTCTTTTTTTTGGGGGTTGTATCAGCATGGGCGAAAACTGAACAAAAAACTGTCAAAAACTACCGCAAAGTCGAAAAATCTGGAACGGGCTTTGAATAGGTCGAATGTGAATTCGACCTACAAACGGGCGCCAAGGGCAGTTTTTTCGACTAATACCCCCATAAGTGGGGGTTGCTGTAACATTATCAGAAACGTCTTACAATTCAGTGTTAAGAAGTTCAACATAAAGATTATGGACAGGAAAAGATAATCCTTTTTTTTTCGCATTTATTAGAAGTAACATCATAAATAGACTTTGACCCCACAATTTAAAAAGACATCAAAATTAAATTCCAAACCACAGGTGTTTTGCATTCAATATTATTGTAGGTTTAAATTTCAGGATCAAAACTACAGAGCATTGTCAGCTTGCAAAAGTTGCTGCTTAGTATATCTAACCCTAAGTACCCCGCTCTGTTTAGGCACAAAAACTATACAATGCCTAAACCAATGTAATTAGAAAAAGGATAAAAACGTTTTTTTGCAAATGGAATTAAAAGGCAGACCCTGACATTGTACAGGTTGAGTATCCCTTATCCAAAATGCTTGGGACCAGACGTATTTTGGATATCGGATTTTTCCGTATTTTGGAATAACTGCATACCATAATGAGATATCATGGCGATGGGACCCAAGTCTAAGCACAGAATGCATTTATGTTTCATATACACCTTATACACACAGCCTGAAGGTCATTTTAGCCAATATTTTTTATAACTTTGTGCATTAAACAAAGTGTGTGTACATTCACACAATTAATTTATGTTTCATATACGAACTGATTGGTGGACAATAGATCTAGACAAATGTCACAGGTCTGTTAATCCGGCGCTAATTATAAAAAATCAGAAAATAAATCAGAAAATAAATAAATAAAAAATGTGAATTGGCAGCTGAGTAAAAAGCAACTTGCTAGGTTGCTTATAGTTAAAACAAATAAACAGAAAAAGAAATTACTCTGCGCCAAATAACACTTTGTAAAACCAGTGTGCAGTCTGTCATGTATAATAATTGACTCAGTACAACTTCAATTATAAATAACCACTTTTATATTCGGTCTATTAAAATTAGCAACATGAAACACATATATACATAAACTTTGTAGCAATAAATTATTCTCTATGCAAGCAGTGTAAACAATATACAATGTATTTAAAAGTAACTTGTTGGCTGTTTGGTTAAGGTTAAATTACTAGACACTGGCGTCCCAGTATCAAATTAAATGAAAAAAAAGTCCCGCAAATATGATAATGCAGTCTCTTAATGAGTGATTTAGAAGAATTGTAATGAATAGTTACCAATGTGCTGGTTCCTGGAATGATTAAATGCAGGGTCCGTTTTATGATATAATGCACATGTGTAGGTAATTAGTATAGAATTGAGTTACCGTTCCAATCGCCAAAGCTCACCCTGATTAGTGACTTTGTCAGGAGGCTTCTATGATTGATTTCACACCACGGGCAATGGACCCCACTGCGGAGGACAATAGCAGGCACCCGGTATGAACAAGTGGAATGTTGAATATGATTGAAGCCGCTGCGGACAGCCGTATGCGGTAATTAGCTGGTACTCGCCGGTTTTGAAGACAATCGTGAGCCTTTGACGATGAATGTTGCAGAGTACCGCCGGCTATGAACACCATTCTGCAGCCTCTCGGGATGTAATCAGCGGGTAGTTGCCGGCTGGAGCGCCCGGCGTGCAGCGTGCAGAAGGATGCTGTGGCTGTGTAAAGCAGTAGGTCCGTTCTACGGACAGATTAGGCCATACAGAAACCAATGTGGAGTGGGACGCCAGTGTCTAGTAATTTAACCTTAACCAAACAGAGCCAACAAGTTACTTTTAAATACATTGTATATTGTTTACACTGCTTGCATAGAGAATAATTTATTGCTACAAAGTTTATGTATATATGTGTTTCATGTTGCTAATTTTAATAGACCGAATATAAAAGTGGTTATTTATAATTTAAGTTGTACTGAGTCAATTATTATACATGACAGACTGCACACTGGTTTTACAAAGTGTTATTTGGCGCAGAGTAATTTCTTTTTCTGTTTATATGTTTCATATACACCTTATACACACAGCCTGAAGGTAATTTAATATTTTAGATAACTTAGTGTATTAAACAAAGTTTGTGTACATTGAGTCATCAAAAAACAAAGGTCTCACTATCTCAGTCTCATTCAAAAAAGTCTGTATTTCGGAATATTTGGATATGGGATACTCAACCTAATTACTCTTTACATAATAAGAGTTAGAAAGTTTTTAACAAATAAAAGTGGTCAGACAAGTGTTACTGGATCTAGTGTTATGCCTCCACTTTGAGTTCTATCTTTAAAACATCAAAGATCGCACACATTAACCTTACATATAAACTTGCTTGTACACCTGGGTATTAACATGTAAAGAAACTTGCAGTTGTGTGTTTATTAAATTAATAAGTTCCTACTATACTTAGATATTAACAGGTTTTAAAGATATGTTATTAGTAATATTTGTAGTTTGGAAGTGTCCTTAATTTTCAATATTGACCACCTACACAATGAAACTTCTCAATTTGTAGTATATATTACTACATGTTAATTGTCATTCTATTTTTATCTATTAATTTTAAAAGGGATGTTTAAAATGCATCAGTGAACATGAGATGATGGGATTGTAGTGCTACAAGGTTTGCTGTGATAGTACCACAAGAAACCCTAGGTGAATGTACTGGCTATGCAGCAAGGTGTCCTGGGAAAATCATTTACAATGTTGCCACCTACATAAACTCTCTGCTCATCATAAGGGACATCCTGTGAAGGGTTTTTACACCCCAAACATATATTTTTGGGTCTGGGACTCAAGGTCGACAGCAATTAGGTCGACAACAATTGGTCGACACACTTTAGATCGACACCTGAAATAGGTTGACATGGACAAAAGGTCAATATGAACAAGGTTGACATGGAAAAACGTAGACATGAGTTTTTTATGTTTTGTTGGTGTTGTTTTCTCCGTAATGTGACCGGGAACCCCAATTAGAGCGCCGTGTCCCCTACCATGGCTTGTCATGCTTCGGTCAAGGTTACCGTTCCCAATTGTAGTTAACGTAGATCGTAAAGTATGAAAAAGTAAAAAAAATGAAAATGTTTTTTTTTTTTAAAACAAACAAACCCATGTTGACCCTTTTCCATGTCGACCTTGCTCATGTTGACCTATTTTAGGTGTCGACCTAAGTGGTGTTGACCTTTTGTCTGGATACCCTCTTTTTTTTCATGGTTTTTGCAGTAAGAGAATTTAGTTTATAAGTTGTAAAACAAGACTTAGTTCTACAATTTCTTTAATCAGCAAAAACAATGCTGTTATTTTCAATGTCTGAGAACCCTAAAAGTCAGTGACCATAGAGCATTCACTTGCAGTCTAAAGATAAACAGAATATCTCCATCATCTCCATTCACCGTAAGAGTAAAAATGTTAATTGTCTCAACAGACAACAGTAAATGCCATCAATATTTAACTACATACTGTAGCAGGTGAAAGCAAAGCTGTGGGGGCGAAAAATGCAAGTGTTCATCGGAAAGAATGACTTCACACAAACATCTCACTATCAGATTAGAAGCCAAAGTGACTCACCCTTTGTTAGAAAAGACAGTAGTTAACACCCACTGCACAAAGACTAGCTTTCCCTGCTGACAGCGATTACTCGCACACACTGCAATGCTTCACATGGAATTCACAGCACTAATTCCAGCATTTAGCTCTGGCTATGTGTCTCACCTCCTGACACAGCAATACTGTAATGTACAGAGAGAAGCGCTTTCTCCGCCCCTCTGGAAGCCTGCTTTTCATAAGACTTGCTGTCATTTATTAATAATACTTATTGAGTATTTATTATCACTGCTGCATCACAGGGATCTACTTGTGATAACTCGTTCAGACATATAAATACAAACACAGCCCTTCCAGGCTGGACTTGGTAGGGGTTTTTACATAGTAATAAGAAAGTGTTTTTTTTTTTTTTTAAAGTCATATACTGTAGCGCAGCTAGAACTAAATATATCTACACAAGAGTTGGGGGTTTTATTTGTTGTTGTGAACATCACTAAAAGTTTCAAATCATCATCATCCACCACACAGAACCTAATTGTTCATAAATTATTACACACTAAATTGCTTGTATTTTGATGGTGGTGGTGGGGTTCTCTTACACTAAAACTAATAATTAGCAGATAAATAGTTCTTTAACTCTCTGCATAGCGACCATGAAAGAATAAACTAAGCTGAGAGGAGGAGATTAATCAAATCTTGGAGATAGATAAAGTGGCGAGAGATAAAAACAAAACAAAACAAAAAACAGCCAATCAGCTTCTGTAATTTTTCAAGCACAAAATGACAGTTACAGGCTGATTAGTTAGTATTGTATCTCTTTCCAAGTTTAGATAAATCTCCTTATCTGTCAGTTGAGCCTATTCTTTCTTGGTTGCTACACACTCTTTGGGGTACATTTACTAAAGTGTGGGTTTATAGAAGTGGAGAGGTTGCCCATAGCAACCAATCAGGTTCTACTTATCATTTATCTAGCGCCATCTAGAAGATAATCGCTAGACACCGATTGGTTGCTATGGTCAACATCTCTACTTCTATAATACCGCACTTTAGTAAAATATACCCCTTAGTGTACTTCTCTTATGCATACCAATACCGCTTCTTCTAGCGTAAGTAGTCACTATGGCAGGGGTGGCTAACCAGTCACAGGTAAAGAGCCAGAAGAAATCTGAAGTCAAGGTTAAGAGCCACTATCATGCGCAAAAATGGGGGCATGGCCTAGTTGTCACAAAGCCACACCCCATTTTTGTGTTTGTGTACACACCTTTCGGTATGACGTTTGTAGGAGTATGACCTTGCGTCATAACCCCATTTTTAGTTACGTTGTACAGTGCCACATACATATAATGCACCAGTACAGTGCCACATACATATCAAAATGCCAAAAATAAGATTTTAAACCTACCGGTAAATCTTTTTCTCCTAGTCCGTAGAGGATGCTGGGGACTCCGTAAGGACCATGGGGTATAGACGGGCTCCGCAGGAGACAAGGGCACTTTAAGACCTTTTAATGGGCGTGAACTGGCTCCTCCCTCTATGCCCCTTCTCCATACCTCAGTTATAGGAACTGTGCCCAGAGGAGACGGACATTTCGAGGAAAGGATTTTGTTAATTAAGGGTGAGATACATACCAGCTTACACCACAACACACCGTACAACCTGGGATATAACTAAACCAGTTAACAGTATGAACAAATAAGATCAGCAACAGGTTGATCTGAACTGCAACACAACCCTTGTGTAGACTTATCAATAACTATGTACAAGTACTGCAGATTAATTCCGCACTGGGACGGGCGCCCAACATCCTCTACGGACTAGGAGAAAAAGATTTACCGGTAGGTTTAAAATCTTATTTTCTCTTACGTCCTAGAGGATGCTGGGGACTCCGTAAGGACCATGGGGTTTATACCAAAGCTCCAGACCGGGCGAATGACTCTGCAGCACCGATTGAGCAAAAGAGAGGTCCTCATCAGCCAGGGTATCAAACTTATAGAATTTCGCAAAAGTGTTTGAACCCGACCAAGTAGCTGCTCTGCAAAGTTGTAACGCCGAGACGCCTCGGACAGCCGCCCAAGAAGAGCCCACCTTCCTAGTGGAATGGGCCTTTACCGATTTTGGAAACGGCAATCCAGCCGTAGAATGAGCCTGCTGAATCATGTTACAGATCCAGCGTGCGATAGTCTGCTTGGAAGCAGGAGCGCCAACCTTGTTGGCTGCATATAGGATAAACAGAGCCTCCGTTTTCCTAAAACGAGCCATTCTGGCTACATATATTTTTAAAGCGCTGACTACATCAAGGTACTTGGAATCCTCCAAGACATCTGTAGCCACCGGTACTACAATAGGTTGGTTCATGTGAAACGACGAAACCACCTTAGGTAGAAATTGTGGACGAGTTCTCAATTCCGCTCTATCCATATGGAAAATCAGATAGGGGCTCTTGTAAGACAAGGCCGCCAATTCTGACACCCTCCTTGCAGATGCCAAGGCCAATAACATGACCACTTTCCAAGTGAGAAATTTTAACTCAACAGTTTGAAGTGGTTCAAACCAATGTGATTTAAGGAACTGTAACACCACGTTAAGGTCCCACGGTGCCACTGGGGGCACAAAAGGAGGTTGGATGTGCAGTACTCCCTTCACAAAAGTCTGCACTTCTGGAAGAGAATATTGATAAGGCCGAAATCTGCACCTTAATGGAGCCTAACTTTAGGCCCCTATCCAGCCCCGCCTGTAGAAAATGGCGAAAAACCTCCATAGGAGCATTCTTGGATTCACACCAAGACATATACTTCCTCCAGATACGGTGATAATGCTTCGCCGTTACCTCCTTCCTAGCTTTAAGCAGAGTAGGGATGACCTCCCCTGGAATACCTTTCCTAGCTAGGATTTAGTGTTCAACCGCCATGCCGTCAAACGTAACTGCGGTAAGTCTTGGAACACACACGGCCCCTGTTGTAACAGGTCCTCTCTTAGAGGAAGAGGCCAAGGATCTTCTGTGAGCATTTCTTGAAGATCTGGATACCAGGCCCTTCGAGGCCAGTCCGAAAAAAATGAGTATCATTTGAACTCTTGTTCTTCTTATGATCCGCAATATCTTTGGGATGAGTGGAAGTGGAGGGAACACAGACCGACTGATACACCCACGGTTTCACTAGTGCGTCTACTGCTATTGCTTGAGGGTCCTTCGACCTGGAACAATACGTCCGAAGCTTTTTGTTGAGGCGTGACGCCATCATGTCTATTTGAGGGAGTCCCCAACCGTTTGTCACTTCTGCAAAGACCTCTTGATGAAGCCCCCACTCTCCTGGATGGAGATCGTGTCTGCTGAGGAAGTCTGCTTCCCAGTTGTCCACTCCCGGGATGAAAACGGCTGACAGAGCACTTACATGATTTTCCGCCCAGCGAAGAATCCTGGTGGCCTCCGCCATCGCTGCTCTGCTTCTTGTTCCGCCCTGGCGGTTTACATGTGCCACGGCTGTGATGTTGTCTGACTGGATCAGTACAGGTAGGTTGCGAAGAAGATGCTCTGCCTGTCTCAGGCCGTTGTATATGGCCCTCAATTCCAGCACATTTATGTGCAGACAAGCCTCCTGGCTTGACCATATTCCCTGAAAATGTTTTCCTTGTGTGACCGCTCCCCAGCCTCGGAGGCTCGCGTCCGTGTTTACCAGAACCCAATCCTGGATTCCGAACCTGCGACCCTCTAGGAGGTGAGCACTGTGGAGCCACCACAGGAGAGATATCCTGGTCCTGGGGGACAGGCTTATCATCCGATGCATTTGGAGATGAGACCCTGACCATTTGCCCAGTAGGTCCCACTGAAAAGTTCTTGCATGGAACCTGCCAAACAGAATGGCCTCGTAGGCCGCCACCATCTTTTCCAACACTTGAGTGCATTGATGAATCGACACTCTTCTTGGTTTCAGCAGATCCCTGAACATGTTCTGGAGTTCCAGAGCTTTTTCCAATGGGAGAAAAACCCTCTGCCGTTCCGTGTCCAGAATCATGCCCAAAAACGACAGTCGAGTTGTCATCAACTGCGACTTTGGCAAATTTAATAGCCAGCCGTGTTGTTGTAGTAGTACCCTCAGAGAGAGTGCCATGCTTTTCAGTAACTGGTCTCTTGATCTCGCCTTTATCAGGAGATCGTCCAAGTACGGGATAATTGTGACACCTTGCTTGCGCAGGAGCACCATCATTTCCGCCATTACCTTGGTGAAAATCTCGGGGCCGTGGAAAGCCCAAACGGCAACGACTGAAATTGGTAATGACAATCCTGCACAGCGAATCTCAGGAACGCCTGATGAGGAGGATATATGGGGACATGAAGGTATGCATCCTTTATGTCTAGTGACACCATAAAATCCCCCCCGTCCAGACTGGAAATCACTGCCCGGAGAGATTCCATCTTGAATTTGAATATTTTCAAATACAGGTTTAGGGATTTTAGGTTTAGAATTGGTCTGACCGAGCCGTCTGGCTTCTGGACCACAAATAGAGTTGAATAAAACCCCTTTCCCTGTTGCAACAGGGGAACCGTTATAATCACTTGCTGTTGACACAGCTTTTGTATCGCAGCTGAAACTATTTCTCTCTCTGGGAGAGAAGCTGGTAAGGCCGATTTGAAAAATCGGTGTGGAGGCACGTCTTCGAACTCCAGTCTGTATCCTTGGGCAACAATTTCTAGCACCCAAGGATCCAAGTTCGAATGAATCCAGACCTGGCTGAAGAGCTAAAGACGTGCCCCCACCGGTGCGGACTCCCGCAGCGGAGCCCCAGCGTCATGCGGTGGATTTGGTAGAGGCCGGAGAGGACTTCAGCTCCTGGGAACTAGCCGCAGCTGATGTTCTTTTCCCTCTACCCTTGCCTCTGGCGAGGAAGGCTGATCCATGTCCCTTTCTGGATTTATGAGACCGAAAGGACTGCATCAGGTATGGAGGCGTTTTCTTTTGCTGTGGGGGAACAAAAGGCAAAAAAGAAGACTTACCCGCGGTAGCTGTGGAAACCAGGTCCGCGAGGCCGTCCCCAAACAAAAGTTCACCCTTGTAAGGCAAGGCCTCCATAAGTCTCTTGGAGTCAGCATCACCAGTCCATTGACGGGTCCACAACGCCCTCCTAGCTGAAACTGCCATGGCATTGGCCCTCGATCCCAAGAGGCCAATATCTCTCGCAGCCTCCCTTAGGTATAACGCTGCGTCCTTGATGTGACCCAATGTCAACAATACACTCTCCCTGTCGAGGGTGCCAATGTCAGATGACAAGTTATCTGCCCATCCTGCAATCGCGCTACTCACCCATGCCGATGCTACCGCCGGTCTGAGCAGGGCTCCCGTAGTCGCATAAATCGATTTCAAGGTAGTTTCCTGCCTGCGATCCGCAGGATTCTTTAGTGTCGCCGTGTCCGGAGACGGTAGGGCCACCTTTTTGGATAAACACGTCAAAGCCTTATCTACCGTGGGTGATGATTCCCACCATAACCTGTCCTGCGAAGGGAAAGGATACGCCATAACAATTCTCTTAGGGATCTGCAGTCTTTTGTCTGGAGTTTTCCAAGCTTTTTCAAATAGAGCGTTCAGCTCATGGGATGGGGGAAATGTTACCTCAGGTTTCTTCCCCTTAAACATACAGACCCGTGTGTCAGGGACTGACAGGTGATATGCAATACATCTTTTATTGCAATAATCATGTACTGAATACTCTTGGCCACCCTTGGGTGTAACCGAGAGTCATCATAGTCGACACTGGAGTCGGAATCCGTGTCGGTATCAGTGTCTGCTATCTGGGTAAAGGGACGTTTCTGGGACCCTGATGGGTTGTGTGACACATTAATATCCATGGATTGTCTCCATGCTTGGTTCTGGGACTCAGATTTGTCCAACCTTTTATGTAATAAAGCCACACTTGCATTCAAAACATTCCACATGTCTACCCAATCAGCAGTCGGTTGTGCCGACGGAGTCATTATCACATTCTGCTCCGCATCCTCTCTGGAAGAGCCTTCCGCCTCAGACATGTCGACACACCCGTACTGACACCCCCACACACACTGGGATATAGGGGACAGACCCACAATAAGGTCCTTTAGAGAGACAGAGAGGGAGTTTGCCAGCACACACCCAGCGCCACTGCGGTCTGAAATATTAATAATGTCCCAGACCTGTAAGCGCTTTCTGTATCACACTAGCACCAAATTAATGTGCCCCCCCCCCCCCCCCCGTTTTGCACCCTGTTACTTGTATACAGCGGTGAAGGGAGTCCGGGAGCAGCGTCTCTGCAGCAAGCTGTGGAGAAAATGGCGCTGGTTAGAGCTGAGGGACTAAGCTCTGCCCCCTCGATGGCGCGCTTCGGTCCCACTAATTTTTATACTGGCGGGGGTCTGTATATACTGCCCATGTAGTATCTATGCGTGCCAGTGAACTTTTATGAGGTAATTATTGCTGCCCAGGGCGCCCCCCCCTGCGCCCTTGCTGTGCCTCGTGTGTGTGTGTGGGAGCAATGGCGCGCAGCGCGACCGCTGCGCGGTACCTCACGAAGATCTGAAGTCTTCTGCTGCCTTTGAAGTCTTCTTGCTTCTCATACTCACCCGGCTTCTATCTTCCGGCTCTGTGAGGAGGACGGCGGCGTTGCTCTGAGACGAACAGCTAGGCGTACCAAGTGTTCCGACCCTCTGGAGCTAATGGTGTCCAGTAGCCTAAGAAGCAGAGACTATCAGTAAAGTAGGTCTGCTTCTCTCTCCTCAGTCTCACGAAGCAGGGAGCCTGTTGCCAGCAGTGCTCCCTGAAAATAAAAAACCTAACAAAGTCTTTTTCCAGAGAAACTCAGTAGAGCTCCCCTAGTGTGCGACCAGTCTCCTCTGGGCACAGAATCTAACTGAGGTCTGGAGGACGGGCATAGAGGGAGGAGCCAGTTCACGCCCATTAAAAGGTCTTAAAATGCCCATGTCTCCTGCGGAGCCCGTCTATACCCCATGGTCCTTACGGAGTCCCCAGCATCCTCTAGGACGTAAGAGAAAAATGGGTGCCTCCCCAGTGCCAGATACACATGCCCCCACAGTGCCAGATACATATATGCCCCACAGTGCCAGATACATATGACCCCAGTGACAGATACAGATAGGCCCCCAGTGCCAGATATAGATATGCCCCTAGTGCCAGATACACATACCCCCACAGTGCCAGATATGCCCCCAGTGCCAGATACACATGTCCCCACAGTGCTAGATACGCATGTCCCCACAGTGCCAGATATGCCCCAGTGCAATATATGCCCCAGTGCCAGATACACATGTCCCCACAGTGCCAGATATGCCCTCACAGTGCCAGATACAGAAATGTCCCCACAGTGCCAGATATGCCCCAGTGCCAGATACAGAAATGCCCCCCAGTGCCAGATACACATGTCCCCACAGTGCCAGATACAGATATGCCCCCAGTGCCAGATACACATGTACCCACAGTGCCAGTGTGCTGCTCACCCCGCTGCTGCTGTGTGGGGAGGAGAGCGCAGCGCACGCCTCTTCTGCCCCTCAGTCTTCGGCGGTGGTGCGGGTGTCTATCTTCAATTAGGCGCCGGTCCGTGAGCCATTCAAAGTATGCGGTCCAGCTTCCAATCAGAAGCCTTAGCTGCCGGTCCGCAAGCTGATTGGCTCACGGGCCGCCGCCAAATTGAAGATAGATACTGAGGGGCAGGAGAGGCGCACGCTGCGCTCTCCTCCCCTCACAGCAGCAGTTGGAGGAGGGGGGGGGGGGAGGCGAAGTGTGTGTGTCGGGCAGCGGTGGCAGGGACTCGGGAGCAGACTCAGATGCATACGGAGGATGAAAGAGCCGCAATGTCAATCTGACTTTTTTTTTTTTTTTTAAACGTGGATCCGCAGCAAATCTGCAGATCCACGTGTTTTCCGACAGGTCGGAAAAACGGCAAGAAATTGACGTCTTTCCGACTAGAATTGAATAGACCACTATGGGGTAAATGTAATAGGGTCTGAGTTGTCGGACTTCGGATGAGAATATCTGTAACTTTAAAGCAGCAATCACTTACAAGGCAACCTGGATTTGCCTTGTAAATGATTGCCACTTTAAAAGTACGGGCATTCTCGCCCGAAGTCCTGCACCACCAGCATCTCAGACCCTATTACATTTACCTGTATACAGTATGTATGCATATCTGTATTCATTTTTTGTTCTCATGTACCATACGTTAATGCATATCTTATATATCTAAAGATCTATGTGTTGAAGAAAGGCAAAGTTTCACAAGGCGTCAGGAAGGCCAATATCAGCGTTAACAAGATCCCTGATAATATGTACCTGTCAAACACAGTGGAGAAATTTTTAAACCCCTAATTAATTTCTAAATAGACATATGTACTATGACATCATTTTTTCCTAATATCATATTACATCAAAACTTGCCCAAATATATCAAGCAAAGCATTTCCATACAGAAATGCAAATGTTTAGAAGCCATCAAGTTCAAGATGGACTCACTTGTGTCCTTGAAGAGCTGGGTGTACATAGGATGCAACACGCATTCGCTCTATAAAAAAAGTCTCCCAAAGATTTATCACATCAGGAATATTGAGTGTCTCCACAGGCAAGAAATGATCATGACTAGCAATAATGCAAAGGATTTTCAAGTGTATGGTCTGCATTACGGCTATAATACACTGATCTGTATCTTGTTGTAGCTCTGTGTTACGCAGTGTAAGAAGAGTACTGTGGAAATGGGACAAAGAATCCCAGTTAAATTAAATACTAATATGTCAATAACAGGTTGACGTTCTGCAAAGACACTTGGCTATATGAAATATCACAAGGTCTTGTTAGAAGTGTGACAGTTTGAAGCTTATCAACAAAATTATGCTTCTAGTAAACTGGGATAATAAATCCACAATTACATGATGCTTCTATGGAACCACATTCTTGGTATATTTGTGATTTCCAGGCATTTCACTCATCTACAGTTCAATAGCTACAAGCAAAGAGGAGGTCAGCATTGTAAGAGGAGAGAGGCTTTTGAATAAATACATAAGGCTCTAGCACTCTAAGTACTGCAATAGATCATGAAAAATTCATCTGCTCCTTACTTGAGACCCTCACTATTTCTCAGATATACCAATGATTACACTCTTAAATCACACAGAAAATGGAGACCAAGACATTGAGACGGCTTCTTAACGATCGTTATACCCTTACGTCAAGCAGAGAAACTGGACATTACTGGCACTACAGACTGCAATGAGATCATCTGTACTTAATTAGTGTACAATCATCAAATGAGGGGGGAAAAAGCAAACCCTGCTTATTATTAAGGAAGGCATTACACAGACACTCTCTTGTTGGCCGCAGTCCAGGAGACATACAGAAGTTGTACTGGAGATGACATTGAGAGTCTGCCCAAGCTACTTTATCAGGTTGCAAATTACTTTGTAAGTCCAGCCATGCTTTACATGGTTTTAAATAACTATTGATTTATTGGTTTTCTAATGAAAATGCCAGACGAAGACAAGAAATCAAATCCTACCAATTTTGCTTTTCATCTGAAGTGGCACCTTTCTTGCCACCTTCAAGTACAAACGCGTGCCAAAATTTTAATTTCACATCCATTCTCTCAGCAAAACAGTAAAAGGTAAATCTCTATAAACTTCACAAGGCTTTTATTGTGATGGTGGAACAACTTTATTACAGAAGAAAAACTGCCTAAAATGTGTATCTACCTCACCCCACATATCTCATTTTGCAGGGAACTTTGTGGAGCGCTTACACTGGGGTAGAGCACAGTATTGTGCTGACTGCCACTCACCTGACCAGTCCTATGCAAATTGGCACAATATGCTTTGCACTTGTTTGCCAAGTTTTTCTTTTTGATTCATTCTTGTTGCTTATACTTGCTTTAAATGATTACAAATCTAAAACATACATTTTCCTTGTGTTTGGTATATTTTGTGGATGATGGCCATGTCGACATGGTCAGATTGTCAACAATGTCTTGTTCTGGTTGCCTAACCCCTAAACCTGCCCGCTAACGTTAACATTATTTGCATGTTAACATTTCTCAGATGTCACCATTTTAACCATTTTAACATCATAACGCCGACTTTGTGACTGCATACCATTTTCCTTAATAAATCATTTTTACTGATAAATCAATAGAAGTGGGCAGCAAATTAGTTTAGTTCATTCTCAACTCGTTCTGATGAGGCAGGTGAGATGGAGGCAGATAACCAGCTCAGCTGCTTTATATATACTGTGTGCCGGCGAAGGGGCGGGGAGTTCTGCTCACCCCTCCCACAATATGCATAGACCCTCCGGTCAGCTGCCGGTGGCTTTTTGGCTCTTCTACCCCCAGACTGGCCAGGAGCTGTGCTGGGACTGGTGAGCTTACACGTGCCAGTACTGTTGTATATAGTGTAGCTTCATTATAGTCTGCCCATTACAGATATACAGCATCTATATTTTATATTTATTATGAAAGGCTAACACTGCTCCTCACCTCTATGGTATGCCAGTGGCACACACATGCTCAGCATGACAGAGTCCCAGGTTCCAGAAACCCGGCAGCTCCTTTGTGTTTAGCGACACACCCATTTTCTCCACACAACGATTTTTGCCTTTTGATATATACTGTATGTCCTTAAGTCTGGGATTCATTCCACAGCATCATGGTTCACATCTACATTAATATTGTATTTCCTTTTCATTACTGTGGACTACTTAAATTGTTTAAAAAAAAAAAAACTTAGAAATGTAAGCAATATAGTATTAAAATCTAGTGTTGTGTTAACCCCAGTTTAATACAGTACTACAAATGGACAGTGATGGATACCTTGAGCTTTGACATCATCATTAGCATTCATTTTTAATAATATCAAACACTGTAACAGAGTACTGAATTAGCAGTGACTATTGTATAGAGCTTCCAGAAATATCTCATTCAAGACTTTTGTATTACAGTGGTTTAGACATTTCGGAATTTTGCTGTAAGAAACGAGATGCACAGCAGCGAGTACCTCTACATTGCTAGGCGTTCCTGTCGCTTTACCTATAAAACCATTGTTATTGTAATGAGTAGTTGTCCATGGTGATATGTTGTTTGATCTGGTCTTAAAGAGTAATAAAATAATATCATTTAATAGAGAAAGTCAGTTGGTAAAATGACACTCAATAGGCAGATAAACATGAAGGAGAAAGAAAAGTATGTTTATGCCGCCCACGTGTACACAGGAAGCATTGAGGTCATACAGATCGTATATATTACACAAACTCTAGATCTTCATCTAAGAAGCTACACAAGTGAATAAAAACATATCGTTCTCTGCACCACTCCCTTTCACACACAGGAAGCCCCCAGCCACACGTCTGCACACTTATAGAGAACGGAGCAAAGCCAAGGTACGATTTCAGAACAAACAGCATTTCACAGTGATGTGGTAACAGACTGGATATAGGATTAGACATAACACCCAGACTCGCAGTAGCAGTCATGTGTACTGTGTGCATGGGAAACTAGGCAGAGATCGAGGAATGTGGCAGTGCATCCAGTCTGCTAGAGACATCTTTTATGTTTGCAGCAGTAAGATAGTTGCCAACTGTTATTATCATTATATATAATGGCATTATCAGTGATACATATAGAGGTGTCCTCATACATCTAGCCTCAATACACCACACAACGTGAAATGTCTGCTGTGAGTGAGCCACCAGGTCCCGTGCAACTCTGCTAACGTAGGGCATCTTTTCTTGCCGAAAAAGAATCGTAAAGGCCCTACACATCTGGCGATCCGCCGCCGAGCTGCCCGACAGCGGATACGGCCGACGGGCGACCCGGCGGCGGGGGGGCAGTGACGGGGGGAGTAAAGTTTCTTCACTACCCCCGTCACCATAGAAGTGCAGGCAAATATGGACGAGATCGTCCATATTGGCCTGCATGCACAGCCGACGGGGCACCAGCGATGAACGAGCGCGGGGCCGCGTATCGTTCATCGCTGTTGCCTCCACACTGCACGATATGAACGGTATTTCGTTCATTAATGAACGAGATCGTTCATATCTTGTAGTCAGATCGCCCAGTGTGTAGGGCCTATTAGTCACAACGATGTGGCTAGAACGCACAACGAGACTGCGCTGATTAATTAGATATTCAACACTTGTATATTGTGTGTCCGTATACAGAGCACAACAGAACTCGCATTGGAAAAAAGCTGGGGCTGGTACATTGTAGCACTGCGTATAGAGAATCAGAGAGTCGAACGCACACAGATATACAAGTGTCGCATATCAAATTAATTAGCACAGTCTCCTCGTGCGTTCTGGCCACATAGTCGCATTGCGACTAAGATGCTAAAAATAAGCCCGGCACTACAATAGTGTCACGTGACCTGGTGCGCTAAGAAGGACTGTTTGGCGTGACTGCAGCAATGATGTATGAGGGCACATCTTTAGCAATATACCATTGCAATTTACCAAGCCAGGCAAAAACACTGCTCCTCAGCAAGGGTTTTCTCACTTTCACAGGCAACTTAATTCTGCAAGTAAACATTTAAAGGTAATATAGTCTTCATGCTAGGCTATTTTAACAGGGCACTGCACCCTGCCCAATATTTAAAGGGCAAAATATGCACTGCTTCTTCAGCGACGCCCTAAAACAGCCTGCCCTTTGCTGTGCTACCACCACATGAATAGATGCCGCAGGCATGCACACGGCATCTAATCACATTAAAGTGGGAGCTTGGTGGCAGCCCAGCACCTTCGTAAACGCTGGGTACGCCTCCATTAGTGACATTGAGGGGGCTGCATCACCCCCAATAGTGATATCATGCCAGCAGGGTCATGCCCTCTTTTCGAACGTTCACACACGAACGGACTACCCCGGCACCTCTACGCCCTGCACTTCCCGCATCCTAGCGGGAACACTAGTAATATACACACGCCTGGATAATGTCCATAAATGTGCATATCTATTTGACCTGACTAGGATATAGTGAATCCCTACACCTGTATAGGTCCAATTGCCTTGTGTAGTAAAATCATTCTAAGATGGTGCTAGCTACGGTATCCGGTCTTTAGGTCGACCCTGTCCAGGTTGACGGTCACTAAGCCGACCACTGAAGGTCGACAGTAAGTAGATCGACAGTGACTGAAGGTCGACACATGACTAGGTCGACAGGTATGGAATGTCAACATGGTTGTTAGGTCGACATTGGCAAGGTCGACAGTATTTTTTTGGGGGGTGGGGGGGTTCAGGACCATTTCATACCTCCTCCAAGAGGGCATAGTGTTGGTTATAAACCTTGTGACAAGCGCAGCCTGAAGTGTGGTGAGCCCAGTGAGGGGACGTGCTCCAACTGTCGGTGGTCCTAGATGGAAATTCAGGCCAAGAAACAGTAGCTTGTTAGATCAACTCAGGCTACTGTCCCCATATTAGTGTAAAGGGAAGGCTTACGTATCGCAAAAAAAAGGTTTAACCCCTTAAACTGCGTCAAGCTGTGACTTGAGTCCGAAATACTAAAATCGAAGGGCACATAAAAATTAACCATGACATTAATTGTATAGGGCATATCGTACATTGAGGATTGTCAGTGTAATTGCTGTATGTGTTTTCTCTGCACCAGGTCAGTAAATTCTTTCCTTCAATTGGCTTTGATGCCGATGGTGCATATAACAAACAAAACAAAAAACATTTATTTTTATTAATAAAATAGTTTTGGATAAGTTTACTTGTCCTTCTCATAATTAAAACACAAATAAAAGTCCGACAATTTCGGAGCATTTTTTAGAAAAAAAAAATTCAGTTAAAGTGGCTAAAGAACTGCCGTCTTGTCGGAAAGACGGCAGTTTCCAACATTTTTAGGTCGGAAACTGTTCCGACCTATTCAATCCCCCTGCCGTTTTTCGACAAGTCGGCAATTCCGACTTGTTGGAAAACACGTGGATCGGCAGAATAGCCGTGGATCCACGTTTTTGTTGGAAGTGTGGCCAAATCCAACAGGTTTTAGCCACGTTTCCGACAATGTCAATCCGACTTTAAAAAAAAGCCGGATTGGCATTGTCTGGAACATCAGCTCATTGAATACCGAGATGTCTGATCAACATCAATTGAATATACCCCCAAAGTAGACAACTTACTCAAAGGAATTAATCTGCTGCTATCAATTACCATGCATAGGGCCTAATTCATTAACGTGGAGGGGCCGCCCTGCGCAGGGCAAGGCTGCCCCGCATGCTGGGTCTTGCCCCACTGCTAAAATGCGAGCGCATCGCTATATAGCAAAGCGATCACATGTTTAGGGATACCCCCTGACTACGCAGCCTATCTACGAAGGCAGTCGCTTAGCAGCCAAGTTATGAGTTGCAGCCGCTGCATGCGACATCACGCAGCCGCCGTGGCACACCCCACAAACAGTCTGGACATGTCTGCATTATCTGGACTGCGCACCCCCAATGCCGTCCCATAAACGGCGATTTGACGCCCCCCTGCCGGGACGTTGCGATCGCGTGCACAGAAGTTTTGCACTTCTCCATACCGTGCTGAATTTGCCCCATCGTCTACAAAAGAACAGAAGATGATTCGTTACTATGAGCAACACCTCCACTTTATCTCTTTCAAGGTTGGATACTGTACATCTACTCACTCTGCAGCTATCCTCATAGGGCTCTATATAAGACTGCCGGTCATGTTTTTCTTTTTTTAAGACAACTTACAGTAAACATTTTTAAGCTATGTAACAGCTCTTCATCTACTGTGAAAGTTCAGCATCTCTTTATTTATCACCCCTCTATATATCACCTTATCTATCACAGCTTTTCCGCGGTGGTAAATAAATAGGACTTTGAAAGTAAGTAAGCCAATCTTGAAAACGATTTGTCATCTTATAGGCAGCCTGCAAGATGGCAAATTCCTTATGCAAATTATATTTTATTTTACGATTGTGAAAGCTGCATATGTTTCCTATGTAATATTGGCTTAAGATCGTATTGCAACTAATCCTGCTAATTCAGCCGACTGAAAAGTCTACACCGGACTCTTCCATTTTTGGTCTTCAAGTTAAGGCTTTTCCAATTTAAGGTTTTCACCAGGACAAAAGAAAAATACATGAATTACACCTTAAATATGAGATTTTAATATATGAAGCTCTCATGAAGGTAAAACATGTTGTTGAGATTCACCTTGGCTTTTTACTGAGGGTTTGTTAAATAGTAAAAGTTTAACCATTCCCTTTTTCTCCATTACACATTCAACCCCACAGTGAGAAAGAGCTTTCCACTCATCATGTGCCCAGTTCTATACAATATGACAGAAAAATATTCAGCGTGACATCCCAGTCAGTTTCTTGTGTATTATAGACACACATTATGACACTAATATATATATATATATACACACACACATATATATTCATATTAATGTAAACGTGTAGCTTAAGGTTATTTCTATAAAATAATGACCTGCTAATTACTGTTGCTTAGTCACATGCACTATCTTACAGCTCGTCAGATTTCCATTTAGTGGCCCAGCATGCAGCATTACTGAAGCCTTATACTTCATTGTTATATGAACCGGCAAGTGTGGTGACCATAATAATCTGCAATCTGTATATGCATATGCTATGCATGAACATTCATGTTGTGAATGAGTCTTATAGATGGCTGACAATGTAGTGATATTTTTGCTGATTTCCGGATTCTGCACAATATTCGTTATATCCATGAATTAATTTACTAATTATTGTGCATTTTATCATAGAGCATATCAAGAATCAGAAGTGGCATACTCCAGGATTGGTCACTACAGTTAAAAAGGGAATTTTAAAAGGACCTGTCACTTTGTGTGTTAATACTGGTTTCAAATAATGCTATATTATATATATATATATATATATACACACACACACACACACACACACACACACAGAAAGAAATAATCACACACTGTGCTCACACAGTAATCCCAATCTATTGCTTGGTCACTCACACTGATTCCCATACTGAATACTGGATGCACTTTCTTTCAATGTTCTCTAGCTAGTGGAGGGAGCACATACGTATAAATTGCCGACTAGTTATCTTACACA
This sequence comes from Pseudophryne corroboree, assembly GCF_028390025.1. Classification (NCBI taxonomy): domain Eukaryota; kingdom Metazoa; phylum Chordata; class Amphibia; order Anura; family Myobatrachidae; genus Pseudophryne; species Pseudophryne corroboree. Next base: position 453,110,944 of record NC_086447.1, read on the forward strand.
CGTCATGTACTAACACTAAGGGGGAATTCAATTGTGCAAGATACATTTTTGGATGAAAGCCCCCCCCAAAAACAGGCTTTAGTGCGTTTTTTTTTGGCCAATAGTTTTACTGGGCAATTCAATGGCAACTCATTTTTGTGGCTTGGGGGAAAAAAAACCAGTTTTCGGGCAAAAACACATATGAACTGGGATAAGATCTCAGATCTATGTATTTTCATGATAATGGGTGTGAAGAAAAAAAACAGCACTTATCGGGGATTTTGTTTCGCCTAACTCCGGGCAGAAGAAAAAAAATTCCCTGACAGTGCCGGCTTTCGGGAACAGCTGAATAACCCCTAGTAGATCAATTAGCCTCTGTAATTTACAGAGCTAACAGAATTCCCCCCATACGTAAAAACCACAATAACGGTTTTTGGTGTAATTTTCATTTCACCAGTACATTGGTCTCTTTTATACCCATCCTAAATTTGCATGTAGAAATTATGTCAATATATTTATCTGAAGAAGTGTCAGTGCTACAATTTAGTGTAGGGATTTAAGAAATAAGGACGGGATGTAATGAAGTCAGAGTTCAGTGGCCGTGTGGGATGCCGGCCGAACTCCGACTTTTTTTTAAAGGGGCAATCATGTACAAGGCTAACACATGCCTTGTACATGGCTGCCCCTTTAAAGAACGTCTGAATGTGGCCGGCATCCCTCATGGTCGCTGAACTCGGAATTCATTACATACCTGCCCTTAATATATACTCTACTGATCAAAAGGGAACTCCCCCATTTTTCCAGTTTTTATTGGATTTATGAAGTTTAATGTCTCAATGTACTCTGAAATAGAATCAGAGAACTAATAAACAATTGAAGATAAAAGTAGAAATCATAGATGTTGTTTAACAATATTTAATTTATTCTTCATTTCTGACAAAATAGCCACCTGTTGCAGATATAACCACTAAACACACTTGTGGCATTCTGTTTACAATGGATATGAAATATTGTTCAGGAACTTCTTCCAAACACTGTTACATAAATTCCCACAAATGTGTTACATTTGAAAGTAGCCTCTCTCTCAACCTTCTACTTCATCCCCAAAGCAGCTCAGTGGGTTTTAAGGGGCCTATCACCCAAAAAGACTTGTTTTCTGGGGGCAACCTAGAAATATTAAGGATCCCCTGAAAGTAAAATGGAGGGACTGTAACCGATATCTCAGATAATAGAAGCAGCCCTCATAGTTTCAGGTTCCTTTCCTGAAAGTTAGTTCTGATATAGCTTTTAGGTACTTTGGTATATTAACTTGCTGTAGTATAAACCCTTAACCAACTATACAGATGTAGCCGGGCTTAGCTTACCCGCAATGCATACGCACCCGCGATGGGATAATGTAATGGATTGCGGATGCGAATATACGCATGCACTGCAGCAGATTAGTCGCAGCCATCTATGTGTAGACCAGAGGTTATTGCATGGCACTGCAAAATTCTGTGGTTGCTTTTTATTTTTAAGTTCAAGGTGCTATTCACCCTGAGCAAGTCACTGACTAGTGAACCCGCAAAAGAGATAGACCATTACACTTCCTCCTCCATGTTAGACAGTTAGTGGGGTGTTTTGCTATTAAAAAGCCTTTTTAAGTTATGAGCTTAAACACACCAGGAAGAGGTGGCCTTTATAAACCAACACTTAGTAAATAAACCTCACATACTGAAGAAGCAACCTTTCACCTACTCAATGATGCACAAAAACCCTGTGTGAATTACTCACGGTCACGAGAGGGTCCTGCCTAATTGACTTCAGCCCTTAATGTGTCATATATTATCTACACTATGGTGCGGAGTCTGAGTGACATGATGCTGCTTGCCATAGTCGTGCCTGCTGTTAGTATCAGCCCTTCGGCTGGAGTAGAAGAGAGTGTCTGAATGTGCAAGAACTGAGACTCTCGCTTCGAGAGTCTACAGATACCGTAAAAGCGCTTGGTGCATCCTGACACACCACCTTCAACTGCACCATGGAAACTTGCAAAAGCCCTATGGTAGATGCAGACTTTCTGTCTGGGTATGGGAGATGTAACGGATTAAGCATCTGTGCACAGTACCACTTTTCTCCCACAACTTGCTCGTACTCCTCACTTTCCTGCGCTTAACCCAGCCGCCTACAATGAGAGGAAAAAGTAGGCGGGATGATGACACGTGTGGAGATACGCCGCATCACTGTAGTCCCGCACCCTGCTTGGCAAAACCGGTAATGTAGGTATAGCATAGTGGTGGTGAGCGGGGGTGGCGTGATGATACATCGTCTGCACGCCCTCAGACCACCCTCTTTTACAGAGCCCTGCCCCCTGGTGAGCCGACCTGGCTGCTCAATCCTGGATGGAGCAGCCAGAAAGTCAGAGAATATGATAGATAGATAGATAGATAGATAGATAGATAGATAGATAGATAGATAGATAGATAGATAGATAGATAGATAGATAGAATAGGATAGGATAATGTCCATCAATCTATAAATATCCATATATAGCTATGTCTTTATATAATTCATTTCCAGGTAAGGGTAAATAGAATTTCTTAGTCCCAGACTTCAAAACTCCAATGTCAAGTGCACTGATTTTATCTGGTAGTATTATGCGTATATAGTGACACTGCACTCAGCAGTTATATTGTTTTCAGCTGGATTGTATTGATTTGTACAGTTTGTATTCTCTATAAGAGCAGAAAAACCTCTGTGCTCATGCAGGTCTCAGCTGATGGTATCTTAGCAACAATCTAGAGTCTACAAAGCTGCAGAGGAAAACAGAAAAGATCCTCACAACAGCAGGATGTACATACAAGGTAGCAGACTTCCTGAATACCGCCAGCTTTATTGCAGTCAGAAAGTAACCCTGTAAACTGCTGCCTCATACTACTCCAAGGTCATCGCCCGTCCTACTTTCATCTGCTGCATCAAAACAAAAGCCCTGGAAGAAAATGTATAAATGTTTCCCAGTCTTGGAACAGCCACACACACACTTGTTTCAGCATTTGATGGTTACACCAGGCAAGTGACTGGCCCTGAATGTACATGCAGCTATAGATCAAGGTTTCTGTCAATTGTTCACATTTTTACATGTAGAACAGTATACTTTAAAATGTACAGTCTAAGGGATTTATTTATTAACCAGATTTCCCCTGAAAATATAACGTATATTGCAGGATTTACTCGTCTACATAAGACACACTAGCACTGCAGACCTCAGTCTTTATTTTATTTCATACAATTAACTTGTTCAATTTCTTTCCAATTTTCAACAACCTTCCTTATTAAGCCTGTGTGTGGACCATTCTTTACACTAATGTGGCATCTCATCTGCATAGGTTTCTTCATTTTCTGCACATTAAGAATCAGGGATAAGTACCCCACCCCAAGTCCTCCCTCCCTGCTGTCAATCACCATTTCAGTATACGGTAGCAGTTTGGACTGTCTAAAGTCACACTGTGGCAGCTGTATTAAGCCTGGAGAAATGATAAAGCAGTGATAAGTGCAAGGTGATAACGCACCAGCCAATCAGCTCCTAGCTGTAAATTTACATATTGGAGCTGATTGGCTGGTGCTTTATCACTTCTCTAGGCTTAATTCATCTGCCCCAGTGTGACATCATGCTACGCTGTACCAGACGTACTGGGGTGCACAGAGCCGGCCTTAGCTATAGGCAGGCTAGGCATTTGCCTAGGGCATCCAAGCATGTCTAGGGGCATCCAAGCATTTCCCTGCAGTATCTCATGCTGGGAGGGACAGTCTGCAAACTGTTACTTTCCAAATGAATTCAATCAGTACTTGTAAACACTGCTGTTTACACTTGTCAAATAGAATGCACACTGTCCCTTAAAGTTGTTAAACTCCCTCCAACATGCTTGAATACCCCTGACTTGTGAGAGGACAGCAGAAGCCTGGTAACTGCAATTCTTGGACATGTGACATTTTCACTGACTATATAAGGTTATTACTGGATGGTTCCTTATGATACATGTGTATTTTTGAAGACTGCTTCACATTAATCTGACATCACCTATACTGCTTGTGCACATGGGAGAGGGAGACTCTGCCATCCTGTGTGTGTCCCTTATCCCTGTGCAAACCCCAGGTGTCTGCAGGGACATAACATGGGCAGTGTTCTCCCCACACTTTATTTCCAAGTCAGTCCATGCCGTAAAAGTCCCCTGCCATCCAGTACTGTAACGTGGTCAGTAAGTTGCGTTGCGCTATTTCTATATGAAACATCAGTGCAGCGTTACTTTCGGACACGTCAGACTGGAGGGCAGAGCATATCGCTCCCACAGTACAAAACAAACGGCATGCAGTTGCCGGGAGTAACAGACACCAGCAAACACACTGAACAGTGAAGAGAATGGATAGTTGCTACATGTTTGATACTGGTCTTTTTGTATAACCAGCAAGTGTGGCAGTATCTGGACATTGCTATCTGTTTCCAACGAGCAAGCAAAAATAAAGGGTGAAGCTTGCAAAGGATGGCATACCCTGTGAGGTCACATCCCTTGTACGGGTGCCCCTTTAGCGGGTGTGAGCGCAAACACGCACCCACCTATCCTGCCACCCCCTTCTCACAAAACGCAGTCATAAATTTTATTAATAAAAGCTACTAGCATTACTATTGTGGGGCATATGTGTCAGGTGCATTATTGTGTGGAATTGTGTATTATGTGCATTACTAATGTGGGGCATATGTGTAAGGTGCATTATTGTGTGGCATTGTGTGTATTATGGGCATTACTAATGTGGGGCATATGTGTAACGTGCATTACTGTGTGGAATTATGTGTATTATGGGCATTACTGTGTGGCATTATGCAGGGTTGAACTGGCCCACAGGGTAACCATGCGGTGTGCCCCACTGCCTGAGTGTTGCTGGGTCAGATGCAGAACTAGCAGCGGTGCTAGGAGGCACCGGACAAAATTTTGCCTGGGGCACCAAATTGGCTAGGGCCGGCTCTGGGTGTGCAGATCATGTCAGCAGGTTTAACAGTGGACAGGGAAGACATCTTCATTTGTATGCATAATATTTAGTTTAACTAAGTAATCGTGTATCACCAGGGCATAATACAGTCTGACTTACAGCCTAGAAAATTAGATTAAATAATAAAGGAACATACTTGCCTACTTTTGAAAAAAATATTTCAGAGAGTTTGAGAACGCAACACCTATGATCTTGGTGACTAAAGTAATAATAATAATAATAATAATTTTATTTATATAGAGCTCTTTCTCCATTAGGACTCAAGGCGCTTAACAGATACATAGCATAATATAGAACAGCTTTTCATAAAATACAGAAGCATGTAGATACTAAAGGAACATTATGGAAATGCTTGAGTAAACAGGAAAGTCTTGAGTCTTCTTTTGAAGGATTCTATAGTTGGGGCATCTCGCACTGTGCGGGGAAGTGAGTTCCATAGAGTCGGAGCCGCATGACTAAAAGCTCGACCTCCAGATGAATTACGGGAGATTCTAGGTACTGCTAAAAATCCTTCATCTACAGATTGCAGTAATTGAGTGGGGCAGTATGGAATCAGAAGCTGCTTCAGGTACCTTGGGCCCTGTAGTGCTTTGAAACTCAGTAAGCCAATCTTGAAGATAATTCGCCATCTTACAGGCAGCCAGTGAAGGGAGTAAAGGATGGGTGTTTTGTGGCTAGAACAGGGCTGGTTGGTTAACAGCCTGGCAGCTGTGTTTTGTAACAGCTGTAAGCGGTGCAATTCTTTTGCTGGGAGACCAAGGTAGAGGCCATTACAATAGTCTAATCGAGATGATACAAATGCATGGATGACTTTTGGAAGATCATCTGAGGGAATTAAGTGCTTGATTCTGGCTATGTTCCTCGGGTGAAAGAATGAGGATTTGATTGCGGCTGATATCTGATGTTTAAGGTCAAGCCACCATCCAGGACAACGCCAAGATTCCGCACATGATCAGTGGTTTGTAATTCTGAATCCCCAAGTGTAAGTCCAGTTGGTTGGCTATGCTGCAGTCTTGTCCTTTGATGTTGCGGTCCTATCATAAGGACCTCTGTTTTATCCGGGTTCAGTCGCAGCCAACTGGCGCTCATCCACTCCTGTAGCTCAGCTAGACAGCCATTTAGGGTTGCTATTGGGTTATCAGTGCCCGGAGCAAAGGACAAGTACAGTTGTGTATCATCTGCATAGCAGTGGTAGACCAGGCCATGGTGCCTAATTATTTCCCCCGATGGGAGCATGTATACTGCAAAAAGCATGGGGGATAGTATAGAACCTTGTGGGACACCACATGGCAATGGCACTGATGGTGATGAGTATACTCCAGACGATACTCTCTGTGACCTGCCTGTGAGAAATGATTTGAACCAGCTTAGGACTGTGCCAACCAGTCCACAAAAATCAGTCGCTCAGTCAGTAGCCCATGGTCCACGGTATCAAATGCTGCAGAGAGTGTACGTGTACTGCTGTGCCTGAATGGCGTGTAATGAAATTTACTTAAATATAAATGTAAAAAGCCCCCAAAGCATTTACACAGTTGGGCGCATACTTTCCAGGGCTGTTCATTTATTGTGTATTACTAACAAGTGGTTCCATATAAGTAACCACAAGAAACCTTATTTGAAAATGTATGAAGCCATAGGGATCACTGTGCCTTATAACCAATGCAAGGAAATGGCACTGATAATCCTATTTGAATGTATATATCAGATTTATTTATTTCTACTCCAAGTATACAACAGCCACATAATGGGTTTACGGTATAATCTGGAAGATTGCCAAGTCTTCAGGGAGTCAGGGAGATGTCCACTAATTTAGGGAGTTTCCCCAACATTTAGGGAGAGTTAGCAATTATGATATGGTAGTAATTCATTGCAACCAAAGTGGGTATGGCACTTAAGCTACGTACACACTAAAGGATAGTGTGTATCCAGTGATATCATGTGTGGCGTGTCCCAGTGGGCTGGCAGCATCATCAAGTGCATACACACTTGCCGATACTGCGAACGACGACGCTAGGGGGAGAGTGGGGGCCATGCTGCATTTGGCATCATGGTATAGTCAACGACATTGTGATTGACTTGCATGTATGGATGACAGGGAATGTCGCTGACAATCCGCGGGAGCATCCGTACACACTGGACGATACGAACGATATGTCATTCTGAAATACCACAATTCGGATATATCATTCAGAATAAAACATTACTGTGACAGGTTTTGAATAAAAGTATGGGGATAAGTTCTGCTTTCACAATGAGTGCTGTTAATCACTGATACTTAAAGTTTTTTTTATATTTGTTGGACCTGTGAATAAGGACTCTGCAGGCCAAAATTTTATAGTTTTCTACTGTAGAAAGGGTAATAAATATTTTCAAACATGTGTTTATTGTGGGATCTGAACACTTTTTTGTTTTGGAAGTGTTGGAGTTCCTTCAGGAATATATTAAGTGGTGCCCAATTACAGTGGTAACAGCTTACGTTGTTAAGTGTTTCACGGAGTGCAGGTGCAGGGAGTGGTTATACCGATTATGCACAGCACTCTATGTAATGGTCATCTGCACAGAGGACATGTATTGTAATCAGAAATACAGAAACTATTTCTACAGTATTATATTGATGCAAATGGTGGAAGAGTTAAAAGTACTGAAAACATGCATAACATGACTGCCTGCAGCGCACTGCTGCCTGATTACAGTAGCACAGCAATGGTGCCTATTATCTTCACCTTCCCATTCATATGCACAAAGCTACCGCTATGTTCTAGTCTGCAGCATCTAATTAGCACCCTAACTGCCTACAGTTATCCTCACAAACTTATCAGCTAAAATGCTAATTGCTCTAAATTTACTCATTACACCATCTAGGAGACATCCACAACCTACACCCACTTACAAAATAAAACAAAATTACTTGACAACTGAAAGGCATTTAACAGTAACACAAAAATATATGGATGTACTAATGCTAAATGGATTCTAAAGGTATCGCAAGATACTAGTGGAAACTCATCGTCTAATAAAAGGCTCACACCTTCCAGTAGGGCTCTAACGTTTCTTGCTGTTAAGGGTAAGAATGCAATAAGGTATTTACTGTACTTACTTTAGGACTGATCATGGAGTACAATGCACACACCAAGTTGTCACGATCCGGGTATCTGGACGCCATTTCTTACCCATCAGATGCCTCCTAAGGCTGGCTCAGCGCTCCAGGACCGGATCCCATCTGTTATCCTGATGTGTACATTCCTGTATCCTCTCCTGTCACTCTGGGACGCTGTCACAGTAAACGCCATATTACACCTGGCATGGCGTCTCCCGCGGCCTCCGCCGCCGTCCCTGAACTTCTGCATGCAGAGTGTCTGAGTGGCGATTACGTCAGCCGCGGCCTCCGCTGTGTCCGCGTGGTTGGATGTGCATCTGTCAGCCTGGCGCCTCCTGCCTCCGGTGGCCGGCGCCGCCATTACTGTTTTCATTACCACATGGATTACAAACCAAACTTCCCTCCAAGTGTCTGCATGGGCGCAGCCATCTTGGATTCTGTCAGCTGATCATTTCCACCAATCTGTTCTCAGTATTGATAATCTGCATAATTGCCTAGCCAATCCCTTCCTTGCTGCAGGTATAAATACACTGTGCCTGAGCAAGAAAGGCGTCAGTGCTTTGGTTGTCAAACCTAGTTCCTGTTTGTCTCTCTCCTGTGATTGTCTTCCAGGTTCCAGCTCCTGTCTTAAGACTTCCACCATAGAGACCCGCACCAGCATTCCACCTGCGGTGTAGCCTGACTCTCCAATCCATTGTGGATTCATCTGTTTCCAGCTACAACATTACCTGCTTCCAGCTCAGCTTCCAGCAGAGTACAGCTTCTCTTAAAGGGCCGGTGTCCTTTCTACACTTTACCACTCTCCACCGGTATTATTATTTCTCCGCTCTCAAGTTCTACATTTCAGTTCATATTTCATCGCTCCCAAGTTCATTTATTATTTAACTGGTTCCAGCCAGTATCCACTCCGTGCTAACAACAGTCTGGTTCCAGCCAGTATCCACAGCAGCCGTTTTATCTTCAGCAACCCAGCTTTTCCTGGAACACCAGCTGGCACAATCCTGGGTTATCTCCATTGCTACAGTCGGGCCTGGTAAGGACTTTCCATCTAGAAGATTATAAGAACTATCTCACACTACCAGTGCCCTGTGGCTCCTGCCATCCTGTAGTACCCAGGAACTGTATTTATTCTTTGCTGACTTTTACGTTTTCTTTTACTGCTGCTGTGTTGCGGAGTTGTCATAATAAACATCATTGACTTTTATCCAAGTTGTCGTGGTCACGCCTTCGGGCAGTTATTATTCATGTTACTTACATGTCCAGGGGTCTGATACAACCTCCCAGGTTCCGGTACATCTCAGCCCCTACAACTGAGGCTGCCTCCCGTCAGCTCAGGCCCTCAGTTGTGACAGTAAGCACTGACTCAATGAATCCAGCCGGAGACCAGGATCAAGCGGCCAGGCCGATGCAAGAACTGGCAGCCCGACTAGAACATCAGGAGGCTGCACAGGGCCACATCATCCGCTGTCTCCAGGATCTCTCTACTCGGCTGGATGGGATTCAGACAACTCTCCGTGGATCAGGCGCGTCTGGTGCGTCAACCACAGTGACTCCAGCTATAACCCCACCCACCTTACCCATTTCTGCTCCACGTCTTCATCTTCCAACGCCAGCAAAATTTGACGGATCTCCAAGATTCTGCAGGGGATTTCTCAACCAGTGTGAGATTCAGTTTGAGCTACAACCTGGCAATTTTCCCAGTGACCGTACAAAAATTGCCTACATTATTTCTCTTCTCAGTGGCTCAGCCCTTGATTGGGCATCACCGTTATGGGAGAGGTCCGACACCCTGCTATCTTCCTACACTGCCTTCGTGTCAACATTCAGGTGCATCTTCGACGAGCCAGGCCGGGTAACCTCAGCTTCATCCGAGATTCTCCGTTTACGCCAGGGGTCACGTACTGTAGGACAATATCTGATACAGTTCCAGATCCTGGCATCCGAACTGGCATGGAACGACGAGGACCTGTATGCTGCATTCTGGCATGGCTTATCTGAGCGTATTAAAGATGAGTTAGCTACCAGAGACTTACCTTCTAAGTTAGATGAGCTAATCTCACTCTGCACGAAAGTTGATTTACGTTTCAGAGAGAGAGCAACTGAGCGTGGAAGATCATCTGCTCCAAAATCTTCTGCTCCTCCTCCTCGTCAACTGTCACCATCTAAAGATGAGCCCATGCAACTTGGCCGTTCCCGTTTAACTCCTGCTGAGCGCCGAAGACGTCTCTCCGAGTCTCTCTGTCTCTATTGTGCAGCTCCTTCTCACACCATTAATGCCTGTCCCAAACGTCCGGGAAACTCCAAATCCTAGCTCGCCAAGGAGAGGGCCGGCTAGGAGTAATGATCTCCTCTCCATCTCCTCAAGATTGTAATCTCCCAGTCTCGCTTCAAGTTGCTCAACGTTATCGGAACGTCATTGCCCTCCTTGATTCCGGAGCAGCTGGGAACTTTATTACCGAAGCCTATGTTAAACGGTGGTCCCTACCCACCGAGAGACTTCCTTCGTCCATTTCTTTAACTGCCGTGGATGGCAGCAAAATTTTTGATGCAGTTATTTCTTTAAGGACTCTACCAGTTCGTCTGAGAGTGGGAGTTCTTCATTCCGAACTTATTTCTTTTTTAGTGATTCCAAGAGCCACACATCCTGTGGTCCTGGGCCTTCCATGGCTCCGTCTTCACAATCCTACAATTGATTGGACGACTACGCAAATCCTGGCATGGGGTTCCTCCTGTGCTGAGACATGTTTGTTTAAAGTATTGCCTGTCTGTTCTTCCTCCCCCAGGTCGTCTGATGTTCCACCTCCTCCATATCAAGATTTCACGGATGTGTTCAGTAAAGCTTCTGCTGATATCCTTCCTCCTCATAGAGAATGGGACTGCCCGATTGATCTCGTTCCAGGGAAGGTTCCACCTCGAGGCCGAACTTATCCGTTGTCTCTGCCTGAGACGCATTCTATGGAGGAATATATTAAAGAGAACCTAGCAAAGGGGTTCATTCGACCTTCTTCTCCAGCCGGCGCAGGCTTCTTTTTTGTAAAAAAGAAAGATGGTGGTCTGCGGCCGTGCATCGACTACAGAGGTTTGAACGACATTACCATCAAGAACCGTTATCCTTTACCCCTGATTACTGAGCTCTTTGACAGAGTTAGCGGAGCTACCATCTTTACAAAGCTGGACTTGAGAGGTGCATACAATCTCATCCGGATCCGTGAGGGTGACGAGTGGAAGACCGCCTTTAACACCCGTGACGGACATTATGAGTACCTCGTCATGCCCTTCGGATTGAGCAATGCTCCAGCTGTCTTCCAGCATTTTGTCAATGAGATCTTCAGAGACATTCTATACCGTCATGTCGTGGTCTATCTAGACGATATCCTCATTTTTGCCAACGATTTAGAGGAACATCGTTTTTGGGTTAAAGAGGTTCTGTCCCGTCTCCGTGTCAATCATCTCTATTGCAAATTAGAAAAATGCGTCTTTGAAGTCAAGTCCATTCCGTTTCTAGGGTACATTGTGTCCGGTTCCGGACTAGAGATGGATCCTGAGAAACTACAAGCAATCCAAAATTGGCCGGTACCCTTAACCCTCAAAGGGGTCCAGAGGTTCTTAGGGTTCGCCAACTATTACCGAAAGTTTATACGAGACTTTTCCACCATTGTGGCGCCTATTACTGCTTTCACTAAGAAGGGTGCTAACCCGTCCAAGTGGTCTGAAGAAGCCATGCAAGCATTTCATCTTTTAAAACAAAGGTTCATCTCTGCGCCTGTTCTGAAACAGCCTGACATCGACTCTCCTTTCATCTTAGAGGTGGATGCCTCCTCCGTTGGAGTAGGAGCGGTGTTATCTCAGAGGGCTAAAGATGGCCATTTACACCCTTGCAGTTTCTTCTCCCGGAAGTTCTCCCCAGCTGAGCGCAACTATGCCATTGGCGACCAGGAGTTGCTAGCCATCAAGCTCGCTCTAGAAGAGTGGAGGTATCTGTTGGAGGGAGCTTCTCATTCAATCACCATACTTACAGACCACAAGAACCTTTTATATCTGAAAGGCGCACAATGTCTCAACCCTCGTCAGGCCAGATGGGCACTTTTCTTTTCCAGGTTCGACTTTAAACTCCAGTTCTGTCCGGGCTCTCAGAATCGCAAGGCCGATGCCCTTTCCCGCTCATGGGAGCAAGAAAATGAGTCAGAGTCTTCAGACAAGCATCCTATTATAAATCCGTTGGCATTCTCCACGGTAGGGATGGACTCTACGCCCCCATCAGGGAAAAGTTTTGTGAAACCGATGCTAAGGAAGAAGCTCATGCATTGGGCCCATGCTTCCCGTTTTGCCGGACATACAGGTATCCAAAAAACCCTGGAGTTTATCTCTAGGTCCTATTGGTGGCCAACTCTGAAAAAGGACGTCTTGGAGTTTATTGCATCTTGCCCAAAGTGTGCTCAACATAAGGTATCCCGCCAGTCGCCTGCGGGGCAACTGGTTCCACTATCTGTTCCCCGTCGACCTTGGACCCATTTGTCGATGGATTTTATTACAGATTTACCCATGTGCAACAAGTTCAATACCATCTGGGTGGTAGTTGACCGGTACACCAAGATGGCACACTTCATTCCTCTCACCGGTCTTCCGTCAGCTTCCAAGTTGGCTCAAGTATTCATACAAGAGATCTTCCGACTCCACGGTCTTCCTGAAGAAATTATCTCAGATCGAGGAGTTCAATTCACAGCCAAATTCTGGCGAAGTTTATGTCAAGTCCTCCAAGTCAAGCTAAAGTTTTCCACGGCTTACCATCCTCAGACCAATGGTCAAACCGAGCGGGTGAATCAGGACTTGGAGGCCTTCCTCCGCATCTATGTGTCTTCCTCTCAAGATGACTGGGTTCAATTACTTCCCTGGGCCGAGTTCTGTCATAACAACCAGTATCATTCTTCATCTGCTTCAACACCATTCTTCACTAACTTTGGATTCCACCCTAAAGTCCCTGAGTTCCAACCGCTTCCAGCAACTTCTGTTCCCGCAGTGGATATCACCTTGCATCAGTTTGCCAATATCTGGAAGAGCGTACGATCAGCTCTGCTCAAGGCATCGTTCAGGTACAAGAAGTTTGCAGATAAGAAGCGTCGAGCAGTTCCTGCTCTCAAGGTGGGTGATCGGGTATGGTTATCCACGAAGAATTTGAGGTTAAGAGTTCCCAGTATGAAGTTTGCACCTCGCTATATCGGTCCTTTCAAGATTGAACAAGTCATCAATCCTGTTGCTTACAGACTCCAGTTACCTCCCTTCTTAAAAATACCCAGGACATTCCATGTTTCCCTGTTGAAGCCGCTGATCTTGAATCGGTTTCATTCCTCACTTCCTCCAACTCCGAAAGTCCAAACTCAACGAGGCGTTGAGTATGAAGTGGCCAAGATCCTGGACTCACGTCACCGTTACGGTCAACTACAATATCTTATTGACTGGAAGGGTTATGGTCCTGAGGAACGTTCATGGACCAATGCTTCTGATGTCCATGCTCCTGCCTTGGTCCGGAGATTCCATTCCAAGTTTCCTCAAAAGCCAAAGAAGTGTCCTGGGGCCACTCCTAAAGGGGGGGGGGGGGGTGCTGTCACGATCCGGGTATCTGGACGCCATTTCTTACCCATCAGATGCCTCCTAAGGCTGGCTCAGCGCTCCAGGACCGGATCCCATCTGTTATCCTGATGTGTACATTCCTGTATCCTCTCCTGTCACTCTGGGACGCTGTCACAGTAAACGCCATATTACACCTGGCATGGCGTCTCCCGCGGCCTCCGCCGCCGTCCCTGAACTTCTGCATGCAGAGTGTCTGAGTGGCGATTACGTCAGCCGCGGCCTCCGCTGTGTCCGCGTGGTTGGATGTGCATCTGTCAGCCTGGCGCCTCCTGCCTCCGGTGGCCGGCGCCGCCATTACTGTTTTCATTACCACATGGATTACAAACCAAACTTCCCTCCAAGTGTCTGCATGGGCGCAGCCATCTTGGATTCTGTCAGCTGATCATTTCCACCAATCTGTTCTCAGTATTGATAATCTGCATAATTGCCTAGCCAATCCCTTCCTTGCTGCAGGTATAAATACACTGTGCCTGAGCAAGGAAGGCGTCAGTGCTTTGGTTGTCAAACCTAGTTCCTGTTTGTCTCTCTCCTGTGATTGTCTTCCAGGTTCCAGCTCCTGTCTCAAGACTTCCACCATAGAGACCCGCACCAGCATTCCACCTGCGGTGTAGCCTGACTCTCCAATCCATTGTGGATTCATCTGTTTCCAGCTACAACATTACCTGCTTCCAGCTCAGCTTCCAGCAGAGTACAGCTTCTCTTAAAGGGCCGGTGTCCTTTCTACACTTTACCACTCTCCACCGGTATTATTATTTCTCCGCTCTCAAGTTCTACATTTCAGTTCATATTTCATCGCTCCCAAGTTCATTTATTATTTAACTGGTTCCAGCCAGTATCCACTCCGTGCTAACAACAGTCTGGTTCCAGCCAGTATCCACAGCAGCCGTTTTATCTTCAGCAACCCAGCTTTTCCTGGAACACCAGCTGGCACAATCCTGGGTTATCTCCATTGCTACAGTCGGGCCTGGTAAGGACTTTCCATCTAGAAGATTATAAGAACTATCTCACACTACCAGTGCCCTGTGGCTCCTGCCATCCTGTAGTACCCAGGAACTGTATTTATTCTTTGCTGACTTTTACGTTTTCTTTTACTGCTGCTGTGTTGCGGAGTTGTCATAATAAACATCATTGACTTTTATCCAAGTTGTCGTGGTCACGCCTTCGGGCAGTTATTATTCATGTTACTTACATGTCCAGGGGTCTGATACAACCTCCCAGGTTCCGGTACATCTCAGCCCCTACAACTGAGGCTGCCTCCCGTCAGCTCAGGCCCTCAGTTGTGACACAAGTCTGACACTGAAATGAGCGCTTTATGTAGATAAGGGCAATGATACCCTTCACAAGGTAAACAAAAAGTGGATATTTTGGATCTAGTGGTAGAGCAAATGTTTACATTGCTCACTCACACCTCGCCCATAGACTTTACATGGGAACTTTGCTGCTCCGCAACACCTGAACTGTTGCACCAATCTCATTTTTCTCTTCAAATGGTACATCTACAAGGTAAGACCTTTATTTTGACACCTCAACCATATTTTTACGTTCAGCCGTTCTCTCAAAATATGTATCACAGTAAAAAACTTTATAGAATATATAGATTTAAAATACGGTAGGTAAAGCTGACCTGTCGCAGACACTAGTACTCTAGTAATCATCAATCAAGATTGACCCTTGAATTTATTGCTGAAAATATGCTTGAATCCTGGGTCTTCAAACCATGCTTAAACAATACAACATACATATGCTGGGCATATACTACACAATTATGTGGGTGATCTGTCTGATAATCGTCAAATTGCAGAGATAACTGTACAGTGTCTCAAAATATCGATTGGTCGACATACCGAATCATACGGAATGTCCGTTGCGATATTTTTGAACTTGCAATTCGCTCACATCAGGCAGTGTATGTGCTACTGCGGCTAAACGATGGACATTTCCGCTGTTCTATCACACGGCAGGAACGTGGAAAGGTCTCCTACCTTGACAAGGAACCCCTACTTTTGGCCATATACACTACAAAATAAATCGCAGTGCATGGCCACGATATTTGCTGGGATACAGGCTGTCCCATGTCGGTCGGTCTGACAAGCATTCTATCTGACCGTGTATGATTAGCAACAGGGCCAGACTGCCCATCCGGCACTTCTGGCAAAAGTCAGAAGGGCCTATCTGCTTATGGGCCGGTCCGGGCAAGCAGAAAGACGGGGCTGGCCAAAGAGCTCTGCCTCCCGGCGCTCTGCTTGGCTGTCCGGCATTGAGAGACAGGCGCGTGCCGCGAGGCCTCCATGAGCCATGACCATGTCCCCTTTACGTGTGTGTGCACAACTAAATACCAGGGCTGTATAACAGCCCCAGACCATCCCTGTCTAGCAATAGGAAAAGACTAAAGCCTGATAAAAACGTGGCAGTCAATCCCAATTATTGATAATGACGTCAGCATTGTCCCAACTACATATTGACTGTTGACAAACTGACTACTTCCCATTGATAGGAAGGTGTGAGGGGTGCACATTGTGTGTGTGTTAAATGCTTCAAACATGATTAATCTTTCTTATATTGGAATCTTTGTCTGAGGGTTCTGCAGTCTCACTCCTACCTGACTGCTGGGGACGGTAAGTAAAGACTTGCAACTAAAGACTGCTTGGTGTGCAGATTTGACTCAACCAATATTCAGCCTATACATTCACTAGTAGTCAGGGGCAATGCTGGGTTCTCTGACGCAACACTGCTGGGGTTTAGGATGATACTTTTGGAGCTTCACTATATGTATATGAAAGAAATGTCACTGTGCATGGGATGCTTCTTCTTACTCATGCACTTGCTTTGATGGGGACTGTGAAAGTGTAACAGCACCTGCACACCTTCTTGGACTAGAAATTAAAAAAAAAAAAAAAAAGAGGGGAAGATGTACTGGAGAAGTTGCCCATGGCAACCAATCAGCATTGACGTAACATTTATCACTTGCATACTATAAAAGTATACAGAGCAGCTGATTGGTTGCATTGGGCAACCTCTCCACTTTTATCACTGCTTAGTACATCTCCCCCAAAGTCTGCAAAAGCGGGCTGGAAGTTTGCCCATAAAAGATAGTGCCCTGTCATGCTTACCATGTCCCACTTTCCCTGCCATGCACAAATTACAGGCAAGATACACACCAACTTCAAACTAATTGATAAACAGTCTGATTCCTTGTGAATCGATAAACTGCATTTTTATGAAAAATGTCTTCCATCACTGTGTACATCACCACAGGCATTCACGCTCTGTGCAGAAATCAATATTCTGTTCAAAATGCATCATACAATTTCCTTACGCAAAGAGTGAAACGAAATTGTATGATGCATTTTGATGTTAATGTCTTGGACATTCTATTGTTGACGTATATGTATAATATACTATGCATCCTTAAATAAAAGAATATATATATATATGAAAAAATTCATATTTTGTAAATAAAAACCAGGGACTCTCTTTTCATTACTTCTATCGGCCTATTTATCAAGTTTATCAGCCCTAAAATAATGCAGTTTCCACTTTCCACATGTGACCTTAACAATTATTAACTTAAAATTCATTGATCTTCACTATCCCAGCTCTTGTCATAAAGCTCCATTCACCTGGGTAGCTGAATTTTTTATTTTTTATTTAATTATATAAATGGAGGCTACCTTCCGCTAGAGCTTATGTTTTTTTGGAGTATGCTATATAGGAAAAGTCCCATCTCTCCCGTCTTAGGGATCTTATCCCTATGATAAATAGACCCTATACACACTAAATCCTGTAAAATGTAAATTTATAAATATGGCACTGTACAGAACAATGAAGCAAAACTAGAGTGTATGACAACTTTGCACCTGAGAAATAGCCCCTGCTGACACTTTTCATTCGAAAGTGGCATGCTAAGAACACAGATAGATGCGTCCTCATACATCTATCCTTTTTGCACCATATGGAGCAAGACGCATGATACGACTCGGTAGGGATTCCTGTACATTTTTCAGGATCTTTCATCTTAATTCACTAATAATATGCCTCAGGCCTGATTCCAATATGTTAAGTATTGCACAGCCACAGGGAAGTAGCTGTACAATACCGTACAACTAAAATGCTAATGCAGCAGGAGGTGTGTGTGTGTGTGTGTGTGTGTGTGTGTGTGTCCCAGCCTTGGCCACACCCTCTTCAGTTATTGACCTGCTACCTGCCTTCATAACTCTGTGGTGGGTGTACACCATACATGCCGACTTTCTGGCTGCCCCCTCCGGGAGCAACCAGGTCAGCACTGCGAGGGGCAATCCGATGCTGAAAGCGGGTGGACCTGTGGGCGTGACCGCTTTGCCACGTCATTGTGGCCCCGCTACACAGTGCAGAGGTTAGTGGCATTGCTAGGCAGGGGGCTGAGCCACAATGACGCGATCTGCGTCATCGGACCCCCAGACATGACAGCTCCGGGAGAATGTGCAGGGTAATGCAATTGGCTGCGGTAAGCTGCAGGGGGTGACAATGCTAAATTCCTTTGTCGTATAAACAACCCTTTATGAAGCTAAGAACACTGTACGCTGTTTGCTTAAGAAGTACCGTATGGGTACGCTATCTGCGTAACGATCGCTCAGCCGTAGGCGAGACGCTCAAGCGTCACATTCGCTCGCGGCCCAGTGATCACAGGACACGTTATTGGCTATGACTAGAGTAATGATTCGCTATGGCGTAGCGGACGCTCGAGACCACGAGGAGATCACCAGCGGCGCAGACGCTCACAACGCTATACCTTTATGTCTAAACCTTATACCAATGAAATACACAGAATACCTTAATGTGAGTACAGGGTGTAAGTGCAACCTTGTGTAACCTGACTAACTACAAAGCTGCTTGAGCGTCACCGACGCTCAAGTGAACACTTAACACTATAGGAAATACACAGATACTGGTTTAGGGTCCAAAGCCTATTAACTGTATTATATCTAGTATACTTGTAAAAAGGGGATAACAGTACAAATGATACACTACAATATAACAAAGACTTCCTAACCAAAATACAATACTATCTAATACAATACAATACTAGTCTAGGGGAGATACGAGAGAAAGAGACGGGAAAGAGAGAGAGAGAGAGAGACGGAGAGAGATGAGAGAAATTGGCTCACAGAAAGACAATGATTACGGAGAGAAACTTACGCACAAGGGTAAACGATCGCATGCGCCTGGACATCCAGCACCCGATTTTCAGCAATGAGAACCGTTGAAGAGTGAGAGCTGGATGTGGTCGGCCTGCCTATTTATGCCCCACACACAATGCAATCTCATAGTCCCTACAATCCCATTGTCCATTGGATGAAGGAATTCGACCCTGTATCACAACAAAAGGTCATAGGTTGATTCATACAGGTGGGCTGTGACGATTTCCAACAGCTCAGGTGGGTGGGAAACTAGGTTTCCCGCCGCATACCTGAGTATGAGTAAATAATAGAAATGGACATAAACTTCTTATGTCCATAACTTTTCGCACGAGCGATTAATACGCTCCAAACCAACACCGGAATATTGCTAATTAAATACTCTTCCGATGGGTACCAAACACTGCTGTATGATTCCTGTTAGACCCTTCGTACGATACAAAGAGGGATTCCTTAGCTCAGGGACCTTCTATATTAACCAAACTTTCAGAAACTATCAAAGGGATCATGATCTATAAACTACATTAATTGTGAAAATATGTAACGAATGAGTCGCACGCTACGACTACATAAACTCTACCGTAAATACGCATACCGCGCCTGCGAGTGCCCGCTATTGCGGGTATGCGCCTTCACGGGAGAGCGTACGCATGCGCAGCGCGGACCAGTGTGCGGTGCAAATATGGCAACGTGCATAGAGACATTTTTCTGACTTTGACAGTCCACCCTTTGGCAGTCAATAATAACTGCCACAAAACATTTAAGGAGAAAAATGCAAGTCAGGGGTTAATTGATTTCCATGGTGGGGTAAGGGAGGAGAGAGGAGTAGGTGTGAAGAGGGTATGACCTAGTGTGATAGCAGAAGCATGTGTGTATGAGTCCATGTTTGGAGGGTCATGTATCATCGTGCCGTACGTGTTGTAAATCAAGCTTCGAGGTATTGCGAAGTATACATTTGAATTCCTTCTTATCCTGTGGTACAGGTCTGTGGATGGGCTGTCAAACTTTACCGAGCTCTTTTCGGATTTTGAACAAAATGGGGAGCACATTTTAGTTGATGATACATGAATGGGGGAGATATGTGGTTGCTGATATCTGTGCCTGTATTCCCTATCGTCTATGTGTGTCATTACCTGAGGGTTGTAGAGATGAAGATAAAGAACACTTATGGAAAATGCAATGATATTCTATGTCAGGGAAATGTACATCTGTCGTCGAAGTTGTGTTCGGTATCTGTTGAGAGTCGTCTTCTTTGCGCTGTATTGCTCCTTGGGCATGAGCAAATAGCTTTGTCTGAGCCATCAGATTTACAAAAAATGTTGGGCTAGCGTGAGTTTAAAAGTACTAGGGAAACTGGGGATCCATGGCAAAGTTCATCAAGTGTCCATATCATAGGTTGTCAAAACTTCATCTTTGGTGCTTGTCTGTTGTCTGTATAGCGTCTCGTCAACTTCCTCGTCCAAGGGGGTCTTTGTATCTTGGAGAAAAGCAGAAAAACAGGTGAAAGAAACGGACCGTATAATCGCATTTTCATCCCATCCTGGTTTCTATCATTGGGTCATAAATCAAATCCAGGTTAATTACAGTTTCCTCGCTCCTCAAGCTCATCACTCTTGTACTTTGTTTGCACCTCATTAAAGCCTGCCCGCATCTAAATATCAATCCAATCGATATAACGACACCCAAGATACATAGTAGAAACTTTCCAACATCCATTATGACTCCTTGAGCCCAGTCCCCCAAACCGGAGAACCAATTTCGCGGGTTCAACCATGACACCCAACCAGTCAGCTCATTACCTACAGCAGCAAGGGTGAGATTGTGTTTCCGACGAAATTCCCACTTCAATTGGAGAATATCATCCATCTTTTGGTCTATGACCTCTACCGGATCCTCGGTGCTATTCGTGATATAAGTGCAACACTTTATGCCGTACTGTGTTGCCAATGTAACACAATATCCGCCTGTTACTGCTGTAAGATAATTAAGAAGCATCCTATGCTGAACTAGTTCCGTTTTGTAAGCTTGAAGTTCTCTTCCAGTGTATCTAAACGTGTCATCATACATTTCAGTGATATTATCTAACAAATTGGCGAGTGCGGAAATGTATCTATAATTCATCACTCCCCGAGCGGTACGAGTGAAATCTAACGCTACCAGAACCTGAATCCCGGTGGATTCATGGATAAGATCGGAGGCCGGATGCTCTAACCTTTCTGACAGTTGTCTTTTAACTCGGTGCTCGTAATGAGTGTGAGTATAAGGAGCTTGGGCACCACGGTGTATGTCCTTCATTTTGTCATGTGTAACAGTCATCACTTCAGGCAATACTTTTCCAATATAACACAATCCTTCAGAGTTTGGGGCAAGCCACTTGTACGCCTTTCTCCCGCATATGAAATATGCATCATCGGGGAGAACATATGGGACGGAGAAGGACATGACCATGTTACAAACCTTCCAGGTGAAATCTCCTGACCCTAATTCTTCCATCTGCCTAATGCACGTATCAGTTTGTATGATATGTGCACAGTATCCTGGTGATACCTCTCCAACTCTAGTAATCCTATTTCCTAAGGTATATCGATACCGGAAAGATTTTCCTCTACTGGCTATGTGGCGTACCAGCTCTGTATCTGTAGGCATTCTATCTGCTCTGTGTGAAAAGGTCATGGTAAGGTTGCTCCATGACACTTCCCAATTTCCCGGTTTTCTGGGATTGGAGATATTGAAACATAAGAGGGACCTATCCACATGGTATTGGTGGAGCTTCAAACTAGGAGGGCTGGAGATATTAAACCTCCGGTCCACCGGTCTCCCACCACTTAGCTCAAGTACCTCCCCTAACGTTAAAGGAAATGGTACTAGCCCTGATTTGCTATGACCCTGAGGTACTTGAGAGCATACCCAACAATCTGTTTGGTTTAACACGTTACCCACTAAGGAGTGATAGTCACTCAATGGATGCCGGTCCATATGGATATTAAAACTAGATTGGCATTTCTTTATGCATCCATCTTCAACCAGATTATCACAGAGCCTACAGATACAATTTTCTTCAGCTAACAATCCATCACAATTTCTTCTATCGGATCGTTTTCTGATACTCGCCTTTGCTTGTTGGTTTGGTTGATCTTGGAAAACTACGCCTCCATCATCATAATCGGAACCCATTCCAGAACCTCTCTCGACCTCTATGGTACTCTCGCCGGAACAGACTGCTCTGGTCAACATCATGGTTAACATCAAAATCCGGATCACAGTCTCTTGGGGCAAGTCCATCCGTTGACACGACCTCACCTATCCCTCCGCTAGGGGCCTTCACTAATCTCGTGGGTGGTGCAGTTCCTACTGTGGTTTCTGATATGGTGGCCGCTAGAGAGAGCGCTGAAATTGTTGCCGAATCTTCTTCTTGATCACACTCCTGAGGAAGGTTCAAAACAGGGTACATCTTGCACGGGTTAATACTTGCATGAGTTATTTGGTTAACATCATTAACATTTACAGGGTTACTAAGAGTTTGTGTTTTACAACCCAGTGCGTTTCTCTCCGTAATCAACCTCTCTCCTGCAATGTATGGTGGAGGTGGAGCTGTGGCTATCAGCTTCCTGACTGCCCCAGATCCCGCCGCCAGAGCCAAACCTCTCTGTATCTCACCTTCCTGGTGCCATAACTGTAAGTAATCATGATGCTGAATTCGTCTCTTTGTTGATTTTACGAGACATATCCTCCTCCTTAAATTTTGTAACACGTCTGGACTGAAGCTACCTATTCTTGGGAATTTGTCCCTGTCTTGTACAGTCATTCTCTCCCATTCATCACATAAAGATTCGGTGTGACTTCCATATTTTTCACACATTACATATCGTGCCGACCCAACTGGTCGGTTCACAGAATCAACCTGAACCAGGGTTGATCGCCCCCTACCTGAGCAACTGGCCCCCATAGTCTGCAGGTGTTGCTTAGTCCTCCTTGGATTTCTGTATCAAGGTTTTCAGCAAGCCTTTACAGACAACCAAATTACTCCACAGTAGGCCGGCGGTGGCGGTTTACCGAGTACCCCACTCACTCGCCCACCTCGACCAATACGACCTGATCACACCGATATGGTGCTGGCGTACTCGATACAGGGCCCCTATGGAACCTTCAGTTTACTGGAACATATGAGGGTTACCCGCAGGACACTTACTCTTTCCAGTAAAGTTGGGGTTGTTAGATAGTTCCTGAGTGACCAGCGAACTTCCCTTCCAAAAATAAAAAATTACACAAATCACGTCAGAATGTACAAATAGCGTTTGTGACCACTTTACTCTAATGGTATTAGGTCAGATTACTAACTACTGCACACAATTACGTGTGGTCCAATCGTTCAGTACACAAGCACTACTTGTCATGTACTGAAAGATCAATGGAATCTATGTTTCCGGCCGCGATTCCTTCAGCAAGAGCTTATGGCCTATATGGGTTCTGCACCAACACCCCAGGCGTTGTGCCACTGGACTTTTATAGCGGACCTTTTAGTACCTTACGACCTCCTGGTCTTGTTACCTTCTGTTAATGACCTCCTGGTCTGTTACCTTATGGTCCGCTATACTCTAATGCTCAAATATTATTTAACCAGGGATGCCTCCCTAGCCACCGTATATGTCACTTACACGTGTGTCCCTTGACGAGTACCCGACTTTCCTTTTGGTTCCACCTTAAAGTTATATAAACTTTTGTATACAAAACCACACTCACTCAACACATGTACACTTTTGTTTCTATATCTATTTCTGCGCAGAAATTGTCTTCAGTCCAACTGTGTTACCAATTAGGAGCAGGATCTGTTAAACTAAATTTCAGATTTTTCCAAAAATAGATTTGCGTTATTTACCGCGTCGCGTTATTTACCGCTGTGCGTTACTTATCGCCTTTGCGCTAATTATCGCTTTGCGCTAATTCAACTTTTCGTGACTTGAGCTACGTTGCGTAACCAGACGCTACGTTGCGTAATGTACGCTGCGTGCGTCTGCCGTTTGGATTGCGTACGCAAGTCTTTTGTTAGGGACACGTGTACGCAAAACAAAGATCCACCGTAACACAATTTCTACCTTTATCAATGTAGGTGATCCCTGATCATCTACCGCACACCACACTGACTGTCTTATCTCCCAGACAAGCCGTGTGTTGGTCTATACTTTAACTATTACCTCTACTATGAAATAACAGCAAATCTCTTTTTGCACTTTCTAATCAACTATAAAACTTGGCAAACAGGAATAGTGATATACGAAATTTGAAAAAGAAATGCAGATAAATGTATGCGTGCGTGTATACGCAAGACAGAAGAGAAATAAAACAGTTTTAAAAGACACAAGCGTTTTGTTCTTACTTCCGGTTCCCGGATTCCTTCAGCACTCTTTATCTAAGCGAAGCAGACGCTTATCCCGTCAGCACTGCGAGACAACCTCCCACCCTTTGCTGGGGGGATAATGTCTGCTGATCTACCTAGTGCAGATATGAGAAGGATAGGACGAGTCCCCAATTGACAATGCTAAATTCCTTTGTCGTATAAACAACCCTTTATGAAGCTAAGAACACTGTACGCTGTTTGCTTAAGAAGTACCGTATGGGTACGCTATCTGCGTAACGATCGCTCAGCCGTAGGCGAGACGCTCAAGCGTCACATTCGCTCGCGGCCCAGTGATCACAGGACACGTTATTGGCTATGACTAGAGTAATGATTCGCTATGGCGTAGCGGACGCTCGAGACCACGAGGAGATCACCAGCGGCGCAGACGCTCACAACGCTATACCTTTATGTCTAAACCTTATACCAATGAAATACACAGAATACCTTAATGTGAGTACAGGGTGTAAGTGCAACCTTGTGTAACCTGACTAACTACAAAGCTGCTTGAGCGTCACCGACGCTCAAGTGAACACTTAACACTATAGGAAATACACAGATACTGGTTTAGGGTCCAAAGCCTATTAACTGTATTATATCTAGTATACTTGGAAAAAGGGGATAACAGTACAAATGATACACTACAATATAACAAAGACTTCCTAACCAAAATACAATACTATCTAATACAATACAATACTAGTCTAGGGGAGATACGAGAGAAAGAGACGGGAAAGAGAGAGAGAGAGAGAGACTTAGAGAGATGAGAGAAATTGGCTCACAGAAAGACAATGATTACGGAGAGAAACTTACGCACAAGGGTAAACGATCGCATGCGCCTGGACATCCAGCACCCGATTTTCAGCAATGAGAACCGTTGAAGAGTGAGAGCTGGATGTGGTCGGCCTGCCTATTTATGCCCCACACACAATGCAATCTCATAGTCCCTACAATCCCATTGTCCATTGGATGAAGGAATTCGACCCTGTATCACAACAAAAGGTCATAGGTTGATTCATACAGGTGGGCTGTGACGATTTCCAACAGCTCAGGTGGGTGGGAAACTAGGTTTCCCGCCGCATACCTGAGTATGAGTAAATAATAGAAATGGACATAAACTTCTTATGTCCATAACTTTTCGCACGAGCGATTAATACGCTCCAAACCAACACCGGAATATTGCTAATTAAATACTCTTCCGATGGGTACCAAACACTGCTGTATGATTCCTGTTAGACCCTTCGTACGATACAAAGAGGGATTCCTTAGCTCAGGGACCTTCTATATTAACCAAACTTTCAGAAACTATCAAAGGGATCATGATCTATAAACTACATTAATTGTGAAAATATGTAACGAATGAGTCGCACGCTACGACTACATAAACTCTACCGTAAATACGCATACCGCGCCTGCGAGTGCCCGCTATTGCGGGTATGCGCCTTCACGGGAGAGCGTACGCATGCGCAGCGCGGACCAGTGTGCGGTGCAAATATGGCAACGTGCATAGAGACATTTTTCTGACTTTGACAGGGGGTAGCGGGCAAATGGCGCCTGGCCTGGAGACTTGCCTACTCTTCCGGGAGCGCCACCCGATTTTCGGGAGCCTCCCGGCTGTTCCGGGAGACTAGGCAAGTATGGTGTACACATTGGAGAGTATACGATAAACAGCTTACTAAGGTATAAGCATATTATAAGCTTTAAGAGCAGACAGGAGGAGGAAGTCCATGTACAGTCTCAGTACGGGGCCCCTCTTCTCTAGCCAGCAGAGCAATAGACTCTGGGCACTAGGAGACCCTAGCACATGCGCAGGACTTGGGGGGGGGGGGGGGGGGGGGGGAGTGCTGCAGCCATTTTCCCGGTGATTTTCCTACTGTGCATGCAGGAAACGGTGGAAAAATGGCAGCTGCACCATTTTACCAGTGGTTTCTGCAGTGCTGCTGACACGGGACTGTGTAATACAGTTAGCGACGTGAAGACAGCGAGATGCTCCACAACAGATCAATAAGCTGATTAATCTTTTAATGTTCAACAAGACAG
This sequence comes from Pseudophryne corroboree, assembly GCF_028390025.1. Lineage (NCBI taxonomy): Eukaryota > Metazoa > Chordata > Amphibia > Anura > Myobatrachidae > Pseudophryne > Pseudophryne corroboree. The sequence continues at coordinate 453,137,273 of NC_086447.1, forward strand.
AAGGTTGATGTCCTTTGGACAGAGAATGAATTCACATCACTTAATCATGAAATGGAGGATGTGATTCCAGGCATTCTGAAAGCCAAATAACTTTTAGACATTTACATTTAAAGCTGATGCTACTAAGGCAATAGATAGCAAGGTGAAAAACACACAAGTCCATCAAATGTAATCAGTAATAATCAAAATAATAAGAATTTACTCACCGGTAATTCTATTTCTCGTAGTCCGTAGTGGATGCTGGGACTCCGTAAGAACCATGGGGAATAGCGGCTCCGCAGGAGACTGGGCACAACTATAAAGAAAGCTTTAGGTCTAACTGGTGTGCACTGGCTCCTCCCACTATGACCCTCCTCCAGACTTCAGTTAGGATACTGTGCCCGGAAGAGCGGACACAATAAGGAAGGATTTTGAATCCCGGGTAAGACTCATACCAGCCACACCAATCACACTGTATAACTCGTGATACAATACCCAGTTAACAGTATGATAACAACTGAGCCTCTCAACAGATGGCTCAACAATAACCCTTTAGTTAAGCAATAACTATATACAAGTATTGCAGACAATCCGCACTTGGGATGGGCGCCCAGCATCCACTACGGACTACGAGAAAAAGAATTACCGGTGAGTAAATTCTTATTTTCTCTGACGACCTAAGTGGATGCTGGGACTCCGTAAGGACCATGGGGATTATACCAAAGCTCCCAAACGGGCGGGAGAGTGCGGATGACTCTGCAGCACCGAATGGGCAAACTCTAGGTCCTCCTCAGCCAGGGTATCAAACTTGTAGAATTTAGCAAACGTGTTTGACCCCGACCAAGTAGCTGCTCGGCAAAGTTGAAGAGCCGAGACCCCTCGGGCAGCCGTCCAAGAAGAGCCCACCTTCCTCGTGGAATGGGCTTTTACTGATTTAGGATGCGGCAGTCCAGCCGCAGAATGTGCAAGCTGAATCGTACTACAGATCCAGCGAGCAATAGTCTGCTTTGAAGCAGGTGCACCCAACTTGTTGGGCGCATACAGGATAAATAGCGAGTCAGTCTTTCTGACTCCAGTTGTCCTGGAAACATATATTTTTAGGGCCCTGACTACGTCCAACAACTTGGAAGCCTCCAAGTCTTTTGTAGCCGCAGGCACCACGATAGGTTGGTTCAGCTGATACCACTTTAGGGAGAAACTGGGGACGAGTCCTCAATTCTGCCCTATCCATATGGAAAATCAGATAAGGGCTTTTACATGACAAAGCCGCCAATTCTGATACACGCCTGGCCGAAGCCAAGGCCAACAACATGACCACTTTCCACGTGAGATATTTCAAATCCACGGTTTTAAGTGGCTCAAACCAATGTGACTTTAGGAAATCCAACACCACGTTGAGATCCCAAGGTGCCACTGGAGGCACAAAAGGGGGCTGAATATGCAGCACTCCCTTAACAAAAGTTTGAACTTCAGGCAGTGAAGCCAGTTCTCTCTGGAAGAAAATCGATAGAGCCGAAATCTGGACCTTAATGGAACCCAATTTTAGGCCCATAGTCACCCCTGACTGTAGAAAGTGCAGGAAACGGCCCAGCTGAAATTCTTCCGTTGGGGCCTTCCTGGCCTCACACCACGCAACATATTTTCGCCATATGCGGTGATAATGGTTTGCGGTTACTTCTTTCCTAGCTTTAATCAGCGTAGGAATGACTTCCTCCGGAATGCCCTTTTCCTTCAGGATCCGGTGTTCAACCATCATGCCATCAAACGCAGCCGCGGTAAGTCTTGGAACAGACAGGGCCCCTGCTGCAGCAGGTCCCATCTGAGCGGCAGAGGCATGGGTCCTCTGAGATCATTTCTTGAAGTTCCGGGTACCAAGCTCTTCTTGGCCAATCCGGAACAATGAGTATAGTTCTTACTCCTCTTCTCCTTATTATCCTCAGTACCTTTGGTATGAGAGGAAGAGGAGGGAACACATAAACCGACCGGTACACCCACGGTGTCACTAGAGCGTCCACAGCTATCGCCTGCGGGTCTCTTGACCTGGCGCAATACTTTTCTAGCTTTTTGTTTAGGCGGGACGCCATCATGTCCACCTGTGGACTTTCCCAACGGTTTACAATCAGTTGGAAGACTTCTGGATGAAGTCCCCACTCTCCCGGGTGGAGGTCGTGCCTGCTGAGGAAGTCTGCTTCCCAGTTGTCCACTCCCGGAATGAACACTGCTGACAGTGCTAACACGTGATTTTCCGCCCATCGGAGAATCCTTGTGGCTTCTGCCATCACCGTCCTGCTTCTCGTGCCGCCCTGTCGGTTTACATGGGCGACCGCCGTGATGTTGTCTGACTGGATCAGTACCGGCTGGTTTTGAAGCAGGGGTTTTGCCTGACATTGTAAATGGCATTGTAAATGGCCCTTAGTTCCAGAATATTTATGTGCAGGGAAGTCTCCTGACTTGACCATAGTCCTTGGAAGTTTCTTCCCTGTGTGACTGCGCCCCAGCCTCGAAGGCTGCCATCCGTGGTCACCAGGACCCAGTTCTGTATGCCGAATCTGCGGCCCTCTTGAAGATGAGCACTCTGCAGCCACCACAGCAGAGACACCCTTGTCCTTGGAGACAGGGTTATCAGACGATGCATCTGAAGATGCGATCCGGATGACTTGTCCAACAGGTCCCACTGAAAGGTTCTTGCATGAAACCTGCCGAATGGAATCGCTTCGTAGGAAGCTACCATTTTTCCCAGGATCCGCGTGCAGTGATGCACCGACACCTGTTTTGGTTTTAGGAGGCCTCTGACTTGAGATGACAGCTCCTTGGCCTTCTCCTCCGGGAGAAACACTTTTCTCTGTTCTGTGTCCAGAACCATCCCCAGGAACAGTAGACGTGTCGTAGGGACCAGCTGCGACTTTGGAATATTTAGAATCCAGCCGTGCTGTTGTAGCACTTCCCGAGACAGTGCTACCCCGACCAACAACTGCTCTCTGGACCTCGCCTTTATCAGGAGATCGTCCAAGTACGGGATAATTAAAACTCCCTTCTTTCAAAGGAGTATCATCATTTCGGCCATTACCTTGGTAAAGACCCTCGGAGCCGTGGATAGACCGAACGGCAACGTCTGGAATTGGTAATGACAATCCTGTACCACAAATCTGAGGTACTCCTGGTGAGGATGGTAAATGGGGACATGCAGGTAAGCATCCTTGATGTCCAGTGATACCATGTAATCTCCCTCGTCCAGGCTTGCAATAACCGCCCTGAGCGATTCCATCTTGAACTTGAATTTTTTTATGTATGTGTTCAAGGATTTCAAATTTAAAATGGGTCTCACCGAACCGTCCGGTTTCGGTACCACAAACATTGTGGAATAGTAACCCCTTCCTTGTTGAAGTAGGGGTACCTTTACTATCACCTGTTGTGAATACAGCTTGTGAATTGCCTGTAACACTGCCTCCCTGCCTGAGGGAGTGGTTGGCAAGGCAGATTTGAGGAAACGGCGGGGGGGCGACGTCTCGAATTCCAGCTTGTACCCCTGAGATACTACTTGAAGGATCCAGGGATCCACCCGTGAGCGAGCCCACTGATTGCTGAAATATTTGAGACGGGCCCCCACCGTACCTGGCTCCGCCTGTGAAGCCCCAGCGTCATGCTGTGGACTTAGAGGAAGCGGGGGAGGACTTTTGCTCCTGGGAACTGGCTGTATGCTGCAGCTTCTTTCCCCTACCTCTGCCTCTGGGCAGAAAGGACGCGCCTTTAACCCGCTTGCCCCTATTGGGCCGAAAGGACTGCACCTGATAATACGGTGCTTTCTTTGGTTGTGAGGGAACATGGGGTAAAAATGTAGACTTCCCAGCTGTTGCTGTGGAAACGAGGTCCGAGAGACCATCCCCGAACAACTCCTCACCCTTATAAGGCAGAACTTCCATGTGTCGTTTGGAATCTGCATCTCCTGTCCACTGCCGAGTCCATAACCCTCTCCTGGCAGAAATGGACATTGCACTAATTTTGGATGCCAGCCGGCAAATATCCCTCTGTGCATCCCCCGATTTTCCGGACCTCTTCGTTGCTTCTGGCTCTGTAAGGGGGACGGCGGCGCGGCTCCGGGAACGAACACCAAGGTCGGGTCCTGCGGTCGATCCCTCTGGAGCTAATGGTGTCCAGTAGCCTAAGAAGCCCAAACTACCACCTGTTAGGTAGGTTCGCTTCTTCTCCCCTTAGTCCCTCGCTGCAGTGAGTCTGTTGCCAGCAGATCTCACTGTAAAATAAAAAACCTAAATATACTTTCTTTCTAGGAGCTCAGGAGAGCCCCTAGTGTGCATCCAGCTCAGCCGGGCACAAGATTCTAACTGAAGTCTGGAGGAGGGTCATAGTGGGAGGAGCCAGTGCACACCAGTTAGACCTAAAGCTTTCTTTATAGTTGTGCCCAGTCTCCTGCGGAGCCGCTATTCCCCATGGTCCTTACGGAGTCCCAGCATCCACTTAGGACGTCAGAGAAATATTATTCTATCTTTGCGAATTGATGCTGAGTCATGCCAAAAAAGCCGCTTTAAGCCACTCCAATCCTTTTTGTCGCTCAAAATGTGCATCTTATTTGTACAAATAAAACAAAAGGAAGTAACAAAACTACTTTGCAAGATCACATTGATCATTCTGATGTGCAACATTTGTAAATCTGTGTGCAAATGAGTCCGTAACTGTATACAAAGTGCTGCAGCTTTTGTCACACACAGTTCCATTATGTTTCATTTGCGACTTTGTATCTGTTTAATACTAATTCCTGTGCAGCTACAGTAAAGTTGCAGCAATGCATCTCTTGAGCACACATACACTGCTAACAGCAGCACCTCTGACCACACTTCTGTGGGTGCTTGAGGTCCCCTAATGTCGGTGCTGCCTCTGCCACTATGTATGTATGTATGTATGTATGTATGTATGTATGTATGTATGTATGTATGTATGGTATTTTTGTAAGATAGGTCGGTAGTAGGGTAGGAGAACAAGAGCACACCCAATCATTTCAGTTGTGGATACTGGATTCTAGATGGACATTACCTACTATTAAATGTAAAGATCACAGCTGTCATGTAAACAGACAAATAACTATGGATGTGACTGAGAACATTCTTTATACTGCTGAGTAAGTAATGGATGGATTGTGCATGGAAAAATACATCTGGAAATCTGGCCAGGACTCAACATAAGGGATCATTGTAACTTTACTTCCCCCTTAGCTCTTGGTTGTGAGCCTTAATTCCCCAGTGCTGTGGGAGAAAGTGGTCTGCCCACAAACTCCTGCAGCTGTGCATTTCCTGGTATCTTCAGGCCCAGATCAACAGGGGCATGCAGCACCTTAGGACAGCGCTATACTTCACCTTGGTGAAAACAATGAGAAGTAGATGGACTCTATTACCAGCACCATAAGCCCATTCAGCTAACTCTTACTACATAGGATTACGGTACTTCCTTCCACAGTAATATATTATGTAATCAAAGGTCTGGTTAGATGCCATTTACCTGGAATACCTCTGGAGAATTTAGATTATATTGACAGTCATGGATATAAAACTAATGCCACAGTTTCCAATTTGGTTGCAGTACAAATACAATAAAGGGAAACACTGGAATCAGTATTAGGGATGGTCATCGGTGGGTTATCAATCAATGGTCACCATCGATGGTACCATAGATGGATAGCCTCGATGGTGTAAAGCCATCTGTAAGGGAACCATCGATTGTTTTACCCATCGATGATCACCCCTGCATTAATGTAAAATCACCTGTGGGCCGATTAGAACACGGAAGCGGTGCTAAGCTCCATGCCCCAACACATGGAGAAAATGTAAAATAAATAAATAAATAGATTGGTAGCACGGAACCATCAATGGCCATCCCTAATCAATATTAACAACTTTGCAAGTAACATCCAAGTCTCATATTCACATCTTCTTACACTGGTATCTGAATATAAATGTAGCAAATTTGTGTTACCAAGGTCAGTACACAGTGTTCATCTGCCATCTTTATACAGGCAGATTTGCAGAACAACATTTCAAGAGGACACTTATAAGTATTTTTTTTTCCTGGACCGATAAATGGATGTTTTCAGTACAGCCATGTACAGACTGAAAATAAGCTGCGGAGACTCAAGTGCCAACAAAGGAGGACAATCAATGACTGAACATACTACTGACAAGTGTTAGTGTAAATAAATAACATCAGAACTGCCATTAGCTTTCTCCTTCCGAGTGAGGCAGCTTGCATTGGTTTCAAGCTGCAAAATTAAGTGCTAGTTCAGTGGGCATAGATTAATTACAGGAATTCATTGATGTGAGTGAGTCAGCACTTTTTTAATGGGATACAGAATTCAATACTGATTTGCTTTGCGAAGCTACATTTATGAAAGAAGTAGCAATTAGAGCTACAAAGACTATGCAGAATATGAACATTTTATAGTTTTTTTTGTGTAACGTAAAAGGGACGTATAAGAACAACACAATAACGTTCAGCAACAAACAAGTTTTTTTAATTTTGTGTGAAATACAGAAATGCAGTTTTTGTGCCAAAGAATACACTTATACAAGTCAACATAATTCAATTGGTAAATCCAGCACACTCACTAAACAGTACTATCATTAGAAAAATCTAACAGGTATTGATGCAATTAATATATTGCATGCTACTTGTGGAAAGTATAGAGCATGTCTGTCTTACTGTATGACTGATTGTGGAGTGTCAAACTTGCTATAGTTTTCTAATATTGTCCATCAAGGATTTATGCTCTTAAATTATAAGCAGACCCATTAAATATAATGTATAGTACCACTTCTCATATACTTCTTTGTTCTCAAGACTCACTGGGGTTGATTCATAGGGTGGAATTAAAATGTTTTGTCCGCCGTCAGCCACTGAATGGCGGCCAACAGAGCTATTCAATTGTAGCTCTATTCGGGCGCGATGGCTATCACTACAGACGGGAGATCGAAAGCGCAAAATAATTAAATAGATTTGAAGCCCTATAGCTGTAGGTGCCCAGCAGCAAAGTGTCCGTGGCAGAACCAGATTAAGAGCCCATGGGGTCCTAGGCAGCACACTGGTTTGGGGCCCACTTCCCCCTCCACTTAACTGGCATGGTCAGATCACATGCGACTGCGCCGTTCCACTGTGTACCTCAGTTTTTGACAAGGAGATTCGTTCTGCAGATGCGCATAATATAATATTTAAAAAAATACTTTTGAAACTATATTAAATTTAAAAAAAATTAAAATAAAAAACAATGTTATAAACGTTTTGAAGAGACAAATTGTCAGTTAAGTGGTTAATAAAGAATACAAAACAATAAATTTCTCCAGCACTAACTAGGGTATTTTAAAACCACAATACAATTTATATAATCTTTCCAATCCTCCTTACTCAGTAATGAGCTACTTGTCCATTCCATATAACTATCATCATACAAAGTGGTTTTATTTAATATTCAGTGTATATTATATTCTAAATCCCCTGACGAAGTCCCTCATTAGATGAAACGTGTTGGGCGTGGCTAAACAACGTGGACGCTGTGACATCACCCGCTGGGTCCAGAGCTAGCATGCGAGGTTGGCCGGACAGAGCAGAGGATTAACGGTTTTACTTGCGGCAGAACTTTGCCATATTTCTGATCTTAAACCTTGATGTATGCCTTTTATATAAAATAGTGCGCTCTCCAATTTCTTTTGCACATAAATTTTAAATATATATATATATATATATATATATATATATATATATACACACACACACACATATACACACACACACGCACAAATGTAGCCAGGCTGCAAGGCGTGCCAGGCTGCGACAGTTCTCAGTCAGCGATCGCTTCATAAGTGGATTCCCCTTGATTATTTGTAGCCAGGTTGGGAAAGATCTTCCTAAATGCCTGGACTACATTTATTTTTCCTGGAGTGCAGGCAGTTAATGTCTGGAGTTCAGTGTGAACCTTTATGTGAGCACACCATTTCAAAGAGGGGACTCTCCTCTTTCAAGTTAGGGCACCCCCATTTTTCTAGGTGGTTAACAGTGCTGGTGATGTGTGACCATAGTGTCGAGCAATTAGCAGAATAACAAGATTTATGGTAAGAACTTACCATTGTTAAATCTCTTTCTGCGAGGTACACTGGGCTCCACAGGGAATGACATTGGGGTGTAGAGTAGGATCTTGATCCGAGGCACCAACAGGCTCAAAGCTTTAACCTTCTTCCAAGAATGCCTAGCGCCGCCTCCTGTATAACCCCGCCTCCGTGCACAGGAGCTCAGTTATGAGAGAAAACCGACCTGTGCCCTTGCCCTGGTGGTCTAGTGGGGTCCCTGTACTACCACAGTGTCCACGGGCGCGCGGGATTGTGATTTACAGTGGGTCCCGCCGGGGGGACCCACTTACCTCCTCCCTGAGTGCGGTCACGCGATCCAGGAGAACAGCGGTCGTGTGTGTGACTAACAGGAAGAAAACAGGAGCCTCCGCTGTAAGTACCCGGCAACCAGGGCGCGGGAGTATACAGCGCCGCTGGGGGAGGTGATGGAGCTTCAGCAGGAGATCTCTGACTGACATCTAACACAGACAGTGCCTCTGCTGCAGCCCTTGAAGTCTTCAATTTTCTTTTAAAAGTTTCTTCTCAGGGCTGCTGGAGCAGCCCCCCTGTTGTATGCCTGCTTACTGCATGGCACCAACTACAAAACTGAGCTCCTGTGCACGGAGGCTGGGTTATAGAGGAGGCGGTGCAAGGCATTCTGGGAAGAAGGTCAAAGCTTTGAGTCTGTTGGTGCCTCTGAACAAGATCCTACTCTACACCCCAGTGTCATTCCCTGTGACAGAAATAATTAATTAAGATATAATATTAAGGGGGAGATGTACTAAGCACTGATAAAAGTGGAGAAGTGAGCCAGTGGAGAAGTTGCCCATGGCAACCAATAAGCATTGACGTAACATATATAAGTAGCATACAATACAACTATACAGAGCAGCTGATTGGTTGCCACGGGCAACTTCTCCACTGGATCACTTCTCCACTTTTATCACTGCTTAGTACATCTCCCAATCAGTGTTTTAGGGGTGTATTCAATAGATGTCGGATCCTTTCGGACGGAACGGATCCGACATCTCAGTATTCAATAAGCGGCCATATCCGACCATTTTAAAGTCGGATTGACATTGTCGGAAACAGGGCTAAAACCTGTTGGATTTGGTCGTGGAATCCGACAAAACACGTGGATCCTCGGCTGATCCGCCGATCTACGTGTTTTCCGACAAGTCAGAATTGCCGACTTGACTGGAAAAAAGCAGGGGCATTGAATAGGTCGGAACAGTTTCCGACCTAAAAAAGTTGGAAACTGACACCTTTCCGACAAGACGGCAGTTTCCGACTACAATTGAATACACCCCATAGCTCCTCTTCCTTCCCCCTGTAGAGAGATAGTAAAAGTTATCCACCTTCCAAGACAGATACTAGATTACAGCTGTAACTTTCTACTACTCACAGAAAACAAAAGATCTAATTGGTAGCAACTGGTTACACCACATTTTCCTCAGTTACCTTTAGTTAGGGCTAGACTGCCAGCAAGGCCAATGGTTTGATGGGCCGGTCCGACCACACAGAGAGACAAGCTGGCCGAGCAGTGCAGCCTCCTGGAGCATTGCTCGGTTACATGAGAGGGGCTGACCAAGCTGCGCAGCCACCCGGCACTCTACTCGGCCACCACTAGAGATACGGAGGCATGCTGCGAGGCCCTGTGAGCTGTGACTGCGACTATGGCACGCACAGACACATAAATGCCCGGCCTGTAATACAGTACATCCCTAGTCCGTTCATATAGTACTTTTCTTTCAATACAAATTTTTCCCAGTACATGTTTATTGCAAGGACTATAAGTATGTATTAAAAGAGATATCCACCTTAAGACTTGTTCACTAAAACTGTACCCATCCCCCACCCCCCAAGTAAGTGCTGTGGCCTTCCAATCGGGCTTCCACAACACAGTCACGAGAGGGTCATATATGATGATATAAAGCAGAAGACTATCTTTGTACTCGTGAGGAACACCTTATTTTGGAATCTCTGATTAGTAGAATTCTAGTAACAAAAAAATTCAAACAAAACAGAGAAAATGTGCAGACTTGGGGCCATAGTAACAAAGAAAAGCACTGTGAAATAAATACCATATGTTATGACAGATCTATTAAAGAATAGTTGCCAAGAAAGACAGTCAAATTTTAATAATTATTCCAATAGGCTCTGAGTCACCAGTAATTCTAAGAAATTCATCTGGGACAAAAAAAATAAAAAAATAAAATCATGAAAAATATTTTAAAACAATTTTAAATATGAATTCTACAGTGAACACGAAACCTGAAAAGTAATAATTCTTGCATTTTAATAAATAAAATAACTAAATGTGCACAATCAACTGGATGATGGGATATAGTCAATGATTTGGTAAACATAAAATAAAAGGTCACTGGTGTCACCATATACTTCAATGAAAAAATAGCTTTTGCACCAGCTTCAGCTATAAAGGTCTGGTTTGTAGGAGACATGAAATAACCAAGCTTTTTTCAAACATCAGTGCTTGAAGAATAAAGAATTGGGGGCAATTACTGAAATTGGGGCACGGCAGAAATAGGAGACGTTTTTGTTCCCTGCATGACGTCTGCCCTAAGAGGGTTACCACTCACCCAGGATTGGACAGGACAGTACAGAAAAGGTGACATTTGTTTGGAGTCTGGGCAATTCAGGATGGCCAGTGTCCAAAAATCAAGGAACCTTTTGCTGATTTTGTGCCACTGTCTCCAGAGCTGCTGAGGGGGGTATGAGAGGGTACCAATTACCTAGGCCCGATTTGTTGGATGACCACCAACACGTTTCTACTCCAAATGAGCCTTTGTCGGGGTGTGATTATTGTCGATTGATCCTTGGGAACACTTCACCGTTATTGATTTTTAAATAATAAATTGTTTGTTGCTAAAACAGAGACAATGAGATTAAAATGCAGCGAATACCATTTGTTTCATTTCTGTCTATTGCGTCTTCTGTTTCTTCAACTTATCCTACAATCACTATAGTAACATACTGAATGGGGGAAGGCGTAGGTCGTTCATTGCAGTTCACAATCTACAGACAAATTCATTTATAAACAACTCATTCAAAATGTGTTCACTGAGCCGGAATAAATGATACTTAATAAATATGCACAGCTTTGAACTTCAGGTATATTTAACCTGCATTGCAGTGCAGATTACTTCATTGTCTATGCCTCATTGATGTAAACAAATGAAATCAATCGATCAGGCCTCTAGTCATTGTGCTAGTACAGACTACCTATGTATACAAATTACAAGGAAGGTCAACGACATACAATCAATGACAGAATTACTACAGGGTGCTAAATCATAAAGTAACCAAGAACTGCTGTTGCTACCCCCAATTTTACACAGGAAGTAAAAATAAACTTGGAAGTGATTAGGGTACATCATGGCAGACATTTTGTTTCTGTTTTTAAAACGGTCATAAGGGTATGTTTACTGGGTATACTACGTCATGCCGACTTTCGGGATCCCGGCGCCGGATCCCAACCACCGGCATGCCGGTAGCGGGGCGAGTGCAATTGAGACCCTACGCTATTTATTCTCCCTCCAGGGGAGTCGTGGACCCCCCAAGAGAATAGTTGTCGGTATGCTGGCTGCTGGGATCCCGACAGCCAGCATATCAAATGCCTCTCATGTTTACTATGCCTCGGTTTGTCAAAGCCAATTTAACTGTCTGTTGTATAGACAACAATCAGTGGCTTTGTCCTATCAAGAGGGCTGTAAAACCTAAGTATCTGATGAGTCAGAATTAAAAAAAAAAATGCCAGTCTGCATATACTTTATCAAATGGGTTTCCAAGATGCAATTGAAATGATATACTGTAAGAGTAATAAGATGAATAAGATAATAAAATGTGTATATACTAGTCATTGTCTGTACATACTGCATACGTGTCTCATTGTTCAATCAAACTACCCAAATTTACTTTTTGTAGAGGTTTGTGTAGACCTCTACATAAACATAAAGAATGCTTGTGAGCAACAATTAAAATAGTTATTTATGCCTTTGCATCTGTTTAGAGGAGTCTGCATACTTTACAAACACATACAGTACCTCACAGGACAAATTAGACCACACCCACAATACACAGAGAGTATCCCATACTATTCCACTTTTGACATCTCAAACTTGGTACTTTTAGGAGTTGTGTAAACAAGCTGGTGAGACAGGTGCCATTAACTGAAAATCAAGAGACCCTAATAATAGGATTTTACTTACCGATAAATCTATTTCTCGTAGTCCGTAGTGGATGCTGGGACTCCGTAAGGACCATGGGGAATAGCGGCTCCGCAGGAGACAGGGCACAAAATAAAAGCTTAAGGATCAGGTGGTGTGCACTGGCTCCTCCCCCTATGACCCTCCTCCAAGCCTCAGTTAGGATACTGTGCCCGGACGAGCGTACATAATAAGGAAGGATCTTGAATCCCGGGTAAGACTCATACCAGCCACACCAATCACACCGTACAACTCGTGATCTGAACCCAGTTAACAGTATGATAAATGCAAAGGAGCCTCTGAAAAGATGGCTCAAACAATAATAACCCGAATTTTTGTAACAATAACTATATACAAGTATTGCAGACAATCCGCACTAGGGATGGGCGCCCAGCATCCACTACGGACTACGAGAAATAGATTTATCGGTAAGTAAAATCTTATTTTCTCTGACATCCTAGTGGATGCTGGGACTCCGTAAGGACCATGGGGATTATACCAAAGCTCCCAAACGGGCGGGAGAGTGCGGATGACTCTGCAGCACCGAATGAGAGAACTCCAGGTCCTCCTCAGCCAGGGTATCAAATTTGTAGAATTTAGCAAACGTGTTTGCCCCTGACCAAGTAGCTGCTCGGCAAAGTTGTAAAGCCGAGACCCCTCGGGCAGCCGCCCAAGATGAGCCCACTTTCCTTGTGGAATGGGCTTTTACTGATTTTGGCTGTGGCAATCCTGCCACGGAATGTGCAAGCTGAATTGTACTACAAATCCAACGAGCAATCGTCTGCTTTGAAGCAGGAGCACCCAGCTTGTTGGGTGCATACAGGATAAACAGCGAGTCAGTTTTCCTGACTACAGCCGTCCTGGAAACATATATTTTCAGGGCCCTGACAACGTCTAGCAACTTGGAGTCCTCCAAGTCCCTAGTAGCCGCAGGCACCACAATAGGTTGGTTCATGTGAAATGCAGAAACCACCTTAGGTAGAAATTGAGGACGAGTCCTCAATTCCGCCCTGTCAGAATGAAAAATTAAGTAAGGGCTTTTATATGATAAAGCCGCCAATTCTGACACCCGCCTGGCTGAAGCCAAGGCTAACAGCATCGACACCTTCCACGTGAGATATTTTAAGTCCACAGTGGAAAGTGGTTCAAACCAATGTGATTTTAGAAAACTCAATACAACATTGAGATCCCAAGGTGCCACTGGAGGCACAAAAGGAGGCTGTATGTGCAGCACCCCTTTCACAAATGTCTGAACTTCAGGTACTGAAGCCAGTTCTTTCTGGAAGAAAATCGACAAGGCCGAAATTTGAACCTTAATGGACCCTAATTTTAGGCCCATAGACAGTCCTGTTTGCAGGAAATGCAGGAAACGACCCAGTTGAAATTCCTCTGTAGGGGCCTTCTTGGCCTCACACCACGCAACATATTTACGCCAAATGCGGTGATAATGTTTTGCGGTTACTTCCTTCCTGGCTTTGACCAGAGTAGGGATGACTTCTTCTGGAATGCCCTTTTCCTTTAGGATCCGGCGTTCAACCGCCATGCCGTCAAACGCAGCCGCTGTAAGTCTTGGAACAGACAAGGCCCCTGCAGTAGCAGGTCCTTTCTTAGAGGTAGAGGCCACGGTTCGTCCGTGAGCATCTCTTGAAGTTCCGGGTACCAAGTCCTTCTTGGCCAATCCGGTACCACGAGTATAGTTCTTACTCCTCTCCTTCTTATGATTCTCAATACTTTTGGTATGAGAGGCAGAGGAGGGAACACATACACTGACTGGTACACCCACGGCGTTACCAGAGCGTCCACTGCTATTGCCTGAGGGTCCCTTGACCTGGCGCAATATCTGTCTAGTTTTTTGTTTAGACGTGACGCCATCATGTCCACCTTTGGTTTTTCCCAACGGTTTACAATCAGGTGGAAGACTTCCGGGTGAAGTCCCCACTCTCCCGGGTGAAGGTCGTGTCTGCTGAGGAAGTCTGCTTCCCAGTTGTCCACTCCCGGAATGAACACTGCTGACAGTGCTATCACATGATTTTCCGCCCAGCGAAGAATCCTTGCAGCTTCTGTCATTGCCCTCCTGCTTCTCGTGCCGCCCTGTCTGTTTACGTGGGCGACTGACGTGATGTTGTCCGATTGGATCAACACCGCCTGACCCTGAAGCAGAGGTTTTGCTTGACTTAAGGCATTGTAAATGGCCCTTAGTTCCAGAATGTTTATATGAAGAGATGTTTCCATGCTTGACCACAAGCCCTGGAAATTCCTTCCCTGTGTGACTGCTCCCCAGCCTCTCAGGCTGGCATCCGTGGTTACCAGGATCCAATCCTGAATGCCAAATCTGCGGCCCTCTAGAAGATGAGCACTCTGCAGCCACCACAGGAGAGACACCCTTGTCCTTGGCGACAGGGTTATCCGCTGATGCATCTGAAGATGCGATCCGGACCATTTGTCCAGTAGATCCCACTGAAACGTTCTTGCATGGAATCTTCCGAATGGAATCGCTTCGTAAGAAGCCACCATTTTTCCCAGGACCCTCGTGCACTGATGTACTGAGACCTGTCCTGGTTTTAGGAGGTTCCTGACTAGCTCGGATAACTCCCTGGCCTTCTCCTCCGGGAGAAACACCTTCTTCTGGACTGTGTCCAGAATCATTCCTAGGAACAGTAGACGTGTCGTTGGAATCAGCTGCGATTTTGGAATATTTAGAATCCACCCGTGCTGACGTAACACTACCTGAGATAGTGCCACTCCGACTTCTAACTGTTCCCTGGTTCTTGCCCTTATCAGGAGATCGTCCAAGTAAGGGATAATTAAGATGCCTTTTCTTCGTAGAAGAATCATCATTTCGGCCATTACCTTGGTAAAGACCCGAGGTGCCGTGGACAATCCAAACGGCAGCGTCTGAAACTGATAATGACAGTTTTGTACTACAAACCTGAGGTACCCTTGGTGAGAAGGGTATATTGGGACGTGGAGATAAGCATCTTTGATGTCCAGAGACACCATATAGTCCCCTTTTTCCAGGTTCGCTATCACTGCTCTGAGTGACTCCATCTTGAATTTGAACCTTTTTATGTAAGTGTTCAAAGATTTCAGATTTAAGATTGGTCTCACCGAGCCGTCCGGCTTCGGTACCACAAACAGCGTGGAATAATACCCCTTTCCCTGTTGTAAGAGGGGTACCTTGATTATCACCTGCTGGGAATACAGCTTGTGAATGGCTTCCAAAACTGCCTCCCTGTCGGAGGGAGACTTTGGTAAAGCAGACTTCAGGAACCGATGAGGGGGAAACGCCTCGAATTCCAGTTTGTACCCCTGTGATACTACCTGTAGAATCCAGGGATCCACTTGCGAGTGAGCCCACTGCGCGTTGAAATTCTTGAGACGGGCCCCCACCATATCTGAGTCTGCTTGTAAAGCCCCAGCGTCATGCTGAAGACTTGGCAGAAGCAGAGGAGGGCTTCTGCTCCTGGGAAGCGGCTGCATGGTGCAGTCTTTTTCCCCTTCCTCTGCCCCGGGGCAGAAAAGAGTGGCCTTTTGCTCGCTTGTATTTATGGGAACGAAAGGACTGAGTTTGAAAAGACGGTGTCTTTTTCTGTTGATGTGAAGTGACCTGGGGTAAAAAGGTGGATTTTCCAGCCGTTGCCGTGGCCACCAGGTCGATAGACCAGCCCCAAATAACTCCTCCCCTTTATACGGCAATACTTCCATGTGCCGTTTGGAATCTGCATCCCCTGACCACTGTCGCGTCCATAACGCTCTTCTGGCAGAGATGGACATAGCACTGACTCTTGATGCCAGGGTGCAAATATCCCTCTGTGCATCACGCATATATAGCAATGCATCCTTTAAATGCTCTATAGTTAACAAAATACTGTCCCTATCCAGGTTATCAATATTCTCAGTCAGGGAATCCGACCATGCGACTCCAGCACTACACATCCAGGCTGAGGCGATTGCTGGTCGCAGTATAACACCAGTATGTGTGTATATACTCTTTAGGATATTTTCCAGTCTTCTATCAGCCGGTTCTTTGAGGGTGGCCGTATCAGGGGACGGTAACGCTACTTGTTTAGATAAACGTGTGAGCGCCTTATCTACCCTAGGGGGTGTTTCCCAGCGCGTCCTAACCTCTGGCGGGAAAGGATATAGTGCTAATAATTTATTAGAAATTAGCTGTTTTTTATCGGGGAAAACCCACGCTTTATCACACACCTCATTTATTTCATCTGACTCAGGAAAAACTATTGGTAGTTTTTTCACCCCCCACATAATACCCTTCTTTGTGGTACTTGTAGTGTCAGAAAGGTTCAATGCCTCTTTCATTGCTGTGATCATGTAACGTGTGGCCCTGCTGGACATCACGTTTGTCTCGTCACCGTCGACACTAGACTCAGTATCTGTGTCTGGGTCTGTGTCGACCCACTGAGGTAACGGGCGTTTTAGGGCCCCTGACGGTGTCTGAGACGCCTGGACAGGCACTAATTGATTTGCCGGCTGTCTCATGTCGTCAACAGTTTTTTGCAAATTGCTGACATTATCACTTAATTGTTTAAATACAATCATCCAGTCAGGTGTCGACTCCCTAGGGGGTGACATCACTAACACAGGCAACTGCTCCGCTTCCACCTCATTTTCCTCCTCATACATGTCGACACACGCGTGTCGACACACGCGTACCGACACACAGCACACACACCGGGAATGCTCTGATAGAGGACAGGACCCCACTTAGCCCTTTGGAGAGACAGAGGGAGAGTCTGCCAGCACACACCCAGCGCTATATATATATATATACAGGGATAACCTTATATAAGTGTTACTCCCTTATAGCTGCTGTTAATATATTTATTTGCTGCCAAACGTGCCCCCCCTTCTCTTTTTTACCCTGATTCTGAAGCAGGACTGCAGGGGAGAGTCAGGGAGCCGTCCTTCCAGCGGAGCTGTGAGGGAAAATGGCGCTTGTGTGCTGAGGAGATAGGCTCCGCCCCTTCACGACGTCCTTATCTCCCGCTTTTTCTGTGTAAAATGGCAGGGGTAAAATACATCCATATAGCCCAGGAGCTATATGTGATGTATTCTTTTTAGCCACCTAAGGTATATACTGTAATATTGCGTCTCAGGGCACTCCCCCCCCAGCGCCCTGCACCCTCAGTGACCGGAGTGTGAAGTGTGCTGAGAGCAATGGCGCACAGCTGCGGTGCTGTGCGCTACCTTAGTCTGAAGACAGGATCGTCTTCTGCCGCCGATTTCACCGGACCTCTTCGTCTCTTCTGGCTCTGTAAGGGGGACGGCGGCGCGGCTCCGGTGACCCATCCAGGCTGAACCTGTGATCGTCCCTCTGGAGCTAATGTCCAGTAGCCTAAGAAACCCGATCCACTCTGCACTCAGGTGAGTCCGTTTCTTCTCCCCTTAGTCCCACGATGCAGTGAGCCTGTTGCCAGCAGGACTCACTGAAAATAAAAAATCCTAAACTAAACTTTTATTCTAAGCAGCTCAGGAGAGCCACCTAGATTGCACCCTTCTCGGCCGGGCACAAAAATCTAACTGAGGCTTGGAGGAGGGTCATAGGGGGAGGAGCCAGTGCACACCACCTGATCCTTAAGCTTTTATTTTGTGCCCTGTCTCCTGCGGAGCCGCTATTCCCCATGGTCCTTACGGAGTCCCAGCATCCACTAGGACGTCAGAGAAAGTGGAAATATAGTGGTAATTTCGTAAAAAAATATTGAGAACAGTGCCGTAAAGATGCAACTGGGCCCAAAGGTCTGATACATAAAATCTCAAGTTATAATGTCACATACGGACGGTACTCAGGTATGGTAATAAGCATTTTGTTGCGCCAAGTGTTGCAATGAGATCCTATGTGCCTTGGTACTAGGGGAAGTGGGAGCATGAGCATGCCTCCATTGTGAAAACAAGGTTCTGCCACAGTGATGACCATGTCACTTTGTGGTCATGTCTGGCAGGCCTATGAACCTTGTTCCTGGGCACGCCCCAATTGGCCCCCTGCCTGCACCCAGTGGCGTCACAAGGGGGGTGCGGCCCGCTCCCGGGTGTCACCCGCCGAGGGGTGACACCAAAATGTCGGCTCCTGCACAGTGACAGGAGCCGAATGCTGCACTGTTATATTATGTGCAGCACTCGGCTCCTGTCACTGTGTAGGAGCCAGCACTGCAGGGACAGCACCCCCCCCCTGGGAGTCAGCCCTCACCTCCCACACACCCCAGTGACAAAAAAAAAACGGGTGTCGGGACGCGAAGCCCTGCCCCCTTTTCGTGCCTTCAATGGGCTAAAACCGGGTGCCGCCCGCGAAGCCCCGCTCCCTTTTTCCTCGCTGCCGCACCGGGTGTTACAGAGGTGAGTGACGCCTCTGCCTGCACCCAATACACAAAATAACATTTTCATTACCTGCTGTAGACCTGCTGAAGGTTATGGGAATGACTTGCAGCACTGCCAGTATTAATGTTGTCTCATTAGGAGAGATAAATTAACAACTGTCTTATCAAAGGCATCTGCTTCTCTTTATTCCACACTCTCAACAGAAGGGCTCTAAACAGAAGCACATTAAAATCAAATTGAAATCAATGGAAACATGCTACTCGAGCTCCCGCTTACCAAGACACCTCTTCAAAGCTGCAACACTTGAATTTTCCGTTGTCCAATGTATAGTGGTTAAAATGGTTCTCTCTCATTATGCTAAATAATTAGTGTTGTGTAATAATTAGAATAAAGACATTTTCAAATTCCTCTCTCCACAGAAATTGCATGACAGTTAAGTGGCGTAACTGCCTACCCTTTCTTAGTGCAATATCTAGCATTACTAATCAAAACACTGAAAAAAACAATTTAAGCCTCAAAAAGTTCATGCTCTGCAATCACTGGAATCCTTCATAGTGCCAACATATTCCGCAGCACTGTACAATCCAAGATGTGTACATCAGTAATATTTGCTTAATTTTGTTACCTCATGTTATCATGTTCCCAGGCACTGCTGCATTATGCTGTAAATTGTGTTACTGCACAGCTGCGATCAGGACCATGATAGGATTCACAGCAAATCATGTCATGAAGTCCCTGCACACTTCACTAGGTAAGAAGGTGCCATCCAAGAGGGTACCCTGCTATCCCAGTGAGCTAGGAGAACGCTCTGAAATTCTGGAGACATTCCAGGAGAGTAGACAAGTGTGACAAAAGTCCATAGAGAAGCTTACAAAGTAAGTGCTCCCCCACAGGGGCAGATGTACCAAGCCTTGGAGAGTGATAAAGTGTAGAGAGATAAAGAACAAACCAATAAGCTCCCAGTCAGTCTGTAACATGGCAGGAGCAGATTGTCTGTTATTTTATCTCTCTCCAATGCTTAGTACATCTCTCCTACAGACACAAACACCAACCACAGTGTTTCTAGAAGCTAAATAAGGTACATATACAGTAAGCCTCAATACGCCATGTGGTGCGAGTGAACCCCGCTAAGTGCTGTAGCATCTTTTTGCACTGCGATGCAACAAAGCTGCTTCATAAGACATTTGGATATATGTGAGCGACTGAGTTATCTGTATACGAAGCACAATGAATCTGGGTGTGAAATAAATCTGCAGCACCTGTATCATAGCACTTCGGATACAATTTCTGACTCCGTTGCACAGAGATGCACAAGTGTCGAAAATCGAATGAACCAGTGCAGACTTGTGAAGCAGTTTTCTCACATCATATTGCGATTAAGACATCCATGCATGCTAAATAGATGCCTGCCGCAGGATGAGATGCACAGGACCTGGCATGCCAAGACGGACTGTTTGGCGTGACAGTGTATGAGGACATATCTGAACTACTTTATCAATGGCCTTAAGGAGGAAACTGGAGCACCCCCAAAGAAACACAAGAGCATACAAATTCCATGCAGAGAGCATCGTGGACATAATAGGTGCACAATATAATACAGGTCTTTCTGGCCTTTATCTATTGCTGAAGAAACACAAATATATATGCCGGTATATTGACTGCATCCCAAATACAGAACCTGGAGAGACCATTCACTGCTCCATTTCTGAAAAAGAGATGTTGGTACAGCAGCTGTATCTGAAATAGTCTACCTAAGCACCGGCTATCGCTGGGGGGCATACACACGAGAGTCAGATTGCTTACATTTTAAGCACGGATCTCTCCGTGTGTACCCAACTGTATTTGTTTACACACACCAGTAAAACATTGATATTGTACTACATAACATTCATTACAACACAACACATAATGGGCTCAATTCAATTAGTCGCAAGGGAGGGGAACTGCCATTGCTATCACCTTGCGGCAGGACTCACTGATATTGGTATGAGCCCATCAGTACCGGAAGTGCAGCATATAGCTACACTTACATACAACGTGAGAGGACTGGCAGCTAATTGCATTGAGCCCAATAACTAATAACACATGTTCTCTATTGTAAATAGTGCAAAATAGACAAATTAGTTACATATAATAGCATTTTGTGGCTACTTAAATAACTTACTTAAAATAAAAGACTAACAAGCGGACTGGGGAAACTGTGAATAGGATATGAGAAGTATTTATGCTGCGTTCACTGTGTGTGTGTTAGCAGTGTGTCCATACAGCACATTGCTTGCACAAGGGCCCTCATTCCGAGTTGATCGGTCGCAAGGCGAATTTAGCAGAGTTACACACGCTAAGCCGCCGCCTACTGGAAGTGAATCTTAGCTTCTTAAAATTGCGACCGATGTATTCGCAATAATGCGATTACTAACTACTTAGCAGTTTCAGAGTAGCTCCAGACTTACTCTGCCTGTGCGATCATTTCAGTGCTTGTCGTTCCTGGTTGACGTCACAAACACACCCAGCGTTCGCCCAGGCACTCCCACCGTTTCTCCGGCCACTCCTGCGTTTTTTCCGGAAACGGTAGCGTTTTCAGCCACACGCCCCTGAAACGCCGTGTTTCCGCCCAGTAACACCCATTTCCTGTCAATCACATTACGATCGCCGGAGCGAAGAAAAAGCAGTGAGTAAAAATACTTTCTTCATAGTAAAGTTACTTGGCGCAGTCGCAGTGCGAACATTGCGCATGCGTACTAAGCGGATTTTCACTGCGATGCGATGAAAAATACCGAGCGAACAACTCGGAATGAGGGCCAATATTCACAGAGTTGACCATACAAATAACCTGATTGGATGGCGCTCGTATATTTATCAATCAGCTTACTTTGGCTAGGCAGAAAAGCCCTTGTGAAGCCTGCCGCAATGTTAAAGTTTAAAGAAACAAAAAGCTTTCTCTTTTAGTTGTAAGGTTTTGGACATAAACACACAAAGGTCTCCTAAGGCCACACTATGGAGAAGTCTTTATTTAGGCATTTTATTGATGTGTTTCTAAGAAAATGCTGCAGACGTACTAGCCGCTTGGATTCCTATTGTTTTACATTCTTTTCTTTGTCTGCAATCCACACAGCTATTTTTAGCTTCAGTCAGATCACTTCCAGCATGGCGTAATCCTTTCCTACGGCTGTCAAGTTGGGAATATTGCCGTGTGGTTGGAAGGAAATTTTGCTAAAGAAAGATCATGATTCTATTAAATAAATAACAATGTTCATTTTTATTTAAACCTGGAGCCTAGAAGAGCAAGCAGTAGAATGATGTATATTTTGTTCATGTTCTGGCATTCTTTACCATTTTACACTCACATATGTGCTGTGAAGGATTTGACACATCACGTTCTTTATAACATGACAACATTTGTGCTGGCGACTTGCTAAAACAATTTGCTTTAAAAGTTTTCTGCTTATTAAATGTAATAGTTTATTGAACATAGACAAGACCAGGAGCCTAATTCAGACCTGATCGTGGCAGCAAAATAGTTCTCTAATGGGAAAAACCATGTGCACTGCAGGTGGGGCAGATATAACATTTGCGGAGAGAGTTAGATTTGGGTGGGTTATTTTGTTTCTGTGCAGGGTAAATACTGGTTGCTATTTAGATTTCAGTTTGAACACACCCCACCCAAATCTAACTCTCTGCACATGTTATATCTGCCCCCCCCCCCCTCCCCTGCAGTGCACATAGGGGGTAATTCCAAGTTGATCGCAGAGGGATTTTTGTTAGCAATTGGGCAAAACCATGTGCACTGCAGGGGAGGCAGATATAACATGTGCAGAGAGAGTTATAGGCCCTACACACTGGACGATTTTTTGAAAGATATGAACGATCTCGTTCATAAATGAACGAGAACTCGTTCATATCTTTCAGTGTGGAGGCTCCAGCGATGAACGATGCGCGGTCCCGCGCTCGTTCATCGCTGGTCCCCCGTCGGCTGTGCATGCAGGCCAATATGGACGATCTCGTCCATATTTGCCTGCAGTTCTATGGAGCCGCGTGACGGGGGGAGTGAAGAAACTTCACTCCCCCCGTCACTGCCCCCCCGCTGCCGGGTCGCTCGTCGGCCGTATCCGCCGTCGGGCAGCTCGGCGGCGGGTCGGCCAGTGTGTAGGGCCCTTTAGATTTGGGTGGGGTGTGTTCAATCTGCAATCTAATTTGCAGTGTAAAAATAAAGCAGCCAGTGTTTACCCTGCACAGAAACAATATAACCCACCCAAATCTAACTCTCTCTGCACATGTTATATCTGCCTCCCCTGCAGTGCACATGGTTTTGCCCAATTGCTATAAAAAATCCTGCTGTGATCAACTTGGAATTACCCCCATAGTTTTGCCCATTAGAGAACAATTTTGCTGCTGCGATCAGGTCTGAATTAGGCCCTAGGTCTTTTGATAGTATTAAGTTGACAAGACACCCAGCAGATGTAGTTTTGTAAAGTACATTAGAAAAAGGAAAGTGTAACTTGCTTGTAATTAAGGTCTATTGTCACTTTATTTTAATATAAATGTTCAGCATAACATATGGGGATAGATTGTTCTACAGAGAGAGAGAGAGAGAGAGAGAGAGAGAGAAAGAGAGAGAGAGAGAGAGAGAGAGAGAGAGAGAGAGAGAGAGAGAGTTTTCACAGCAACATAAAAATCATTTATCGGTTCTAAATTATATAAACAAATAACATGTTCTAGGTATTCCTAAACAAATAAATCATAACTTATAGATCTGTTATGGGTAGCAATTAGCCAGTAATGTAAGGTTAATTAACAATGTGGGTTTAAGTATTTAGCAAATAATACACACTGGATTAATGAGGGAATGGGAATTTAATCCAAAATATTAATCTGTTATACTCTTTGTTACAGATTTCCACAATGTTTTTCAATGAATCATCTTTTGGTTACATTTAAACATTGTACACTATGTAGACTATACAGTATGTACACTATGTAGACAAAAGTAACTGGACAACAACACCCCCCCTCCCCAGCGTGCGTGCACAATCAAAATGGTGTGCTCCTATAGCAGACACGTGCTTGTGAAGGTATAACATGGGTAGAGGGGCACTGATTAGATCTTTGCTAACAAAAAAGGCTTGCCAGGAGGCGCTAAAAGGGTTTGATAGTAGGGATCATAGTAGGCTGCATACAGAAAATTTGGTAACACGGGTGGTCTGGCCAGCTCATAGCCTAGATCAGTGGTTCTCAAACTGTGTGCCGTGGCACCCTGGGGTGCCTCAGGACAATTGCTAGGGGTGCCCCAGGTTGGTGGTCCTGGACCAATTAAAATTATTTATGGTCAATGTAATAGGCAAAACCAGTGCTGGTGGCTGTCAGTCAAAATATGTGGGCAAACAGAAGAAAATCTTGTCCCTCATCACATAATTAAACCTAAGGATGACATATTAACAGAATTTACTTACATTTAATATTTCTTTCTAAATTTCCCTATAAGAAACCTTTGGCCTAGGGGTGCCGTGAAAATAATTCTGATACTCTAGGGCGCTAGGATTCAAAAATGTTTGAGAACCAGTGGCCTAGATCTTAACCCCACTGAGTACATCTGGGACGAATTGGAGCGAGGTTGTATTCTAGACTGACTCAACCTTCTTCAGTGTTACAGTTGGTCACTGTACTCGGAATGGCATGCTGCTTGCTGTCCAGGAACTTGTGGACATTTTGCCAAGAAAGGTGTCTGCAGTAATCACTGCACGTGGTGGACCTACAGATTGATCGATCTATGTGCTGCCAGTGTCCAAACACTTGTCTACATAGTGTAGCTTTGCATGTACTATACACTCTATTACTCTTTATATACGGTGTCTCTCACAGACATTGGTTTTCAGGAATTTAAAATGCCTTGCACAGTAATGATCCAAGCCAAGGGTCCAGGAATTTAGATAAAATATTAAATATGCAAGTGATCTGTTCTATTTCATCTTCTCTCTATTACAGAGGGGAGAGGGCAGATCTGGTTTTCCCAGCGTTAACCAATCTGGCCCTTTATTGCATTTAATATTATTAATGTAACATTTATATTTATGGCACCAGAATATGTATGCAGCTCCATAGTGGGTATTTAGGATTTTAAATTCCATTTAGTAATCCATCTTAAAAAGTGGCCACACACGGTTTAGAGTAATGGCCTGGAGACTGGGTTAACTTAGATCCAGGAATTTATTTTCCTCGACCTTTATGCGAGTTCCCTTGCCTTAATTTAGGAAGCACATTAATTTCAGATAACGCACAATGGGGGTAATTCTGAGTTGATCGCAGCAGCAAGTTTGTTAGCAATTGGGCAAAACCATGTGCACTGCAGGGGGGGGGGCAGATATAACATTTGCAGAGAGAGTTAGATTTGGGTGGGTTATTTTGATTCTGTGTGGGGTAAATACTGGCTGCTTTATTTTTACACTGCGATTTAGATTTCAGTTTGAATACACCCCACCCAAATCTAACGCTCTCTGCACATGTTATATCTGCCCCCCCTGCAGTGCACATGGTTTTGCCCAACTGCTAACAAAGGGGTCAATTCTATTCGGCAACTAAAGAATAGCACCGGGAATTAGCTCCCGACGCTATTCAATTCAGCTAAAGTTAAGTCGGCGATGTCCCGTTCTCGCCGACTTAACAGGTAGTTTTGTCGGGAGAACGGGCATTCTCCGACTTAACTACCCGGCGCGAGGCAGATTCCCGACAGAATCAGCCTCGCGCCGGCCGCGAGGCAGCACTTTTGTCGGGTTTATTCTTTCATCCCCCGGGGATGAGAGAAGAATTCCCGACAATTGCGGGCAACTAGTAGCAGAATTGAATAGCGTCGGGAGCTAATTCCCGGCGCTATTCTTTAGTTGCCGAATAGAATTGACCCCAAAGTTGCTGCTGCGATCAACTCAGATTTAGGCCCAATATTCCCTATCCCTAGCTAACCTTACTTGTTTCCTTCCCTTGCTCATCTGAGCAGTAGAGTCAAAGTGTACACTTGTATTTGGTGTGCCTGTTTTGTATTTACAGCTCTTACTGGTTTCACGCTGAGCCTGCTTTAGCACTTTATGTGCTGGTCATATTCCAACATCAATATTTGTAGTTATTTAAGCAGTACCCAAATTCTACGTGGCTTTTCATTAGACATAGAATTTCCAATTTACTTAGAGTTAGTGTTTGGGATAGAAGTACAATCAAAACATATTTCAACAAAGTCAACATTACATTAATGAAGGTCGGTATAGTCAATAGTTGGCATTATTACCATGTCGACATGTTCAATGTAAACATTACAACCATGATGAACCTAATGAACGTCAACCAAATATACCACATCAGCAAAGAAGAGGAATCTTGTGGGTGCCAGAATAGGAGGAAGAGGAATTCCCCTATTTTCTGACAGTTAAAAAAATTCTGACGTGTCATTCCTGGATGGAGCGGGGCTTTAACATTACAGTTTATAACAGGCCCTAAATTAGGCACAAAATAATATGTAGCTACCAAATAATGGGCTTAACACCTAGTAAAAACATCCAAAGAGTGCAATGAATAATTATACAAGTAAATTATATTTTGCAATTATTATTTCACATAACATACAATACTAAAAATGTAAAAATACTTTTAAACACTGAATCAATCATAGAAAATATATTTAAGCAGACTCCAAAGCACATAGCAAGAAAGGCTTAATCTTGCAAGCAGGTAAAGTGACAGTTAATGGGTACGTCCCAAAAAGGTTTATTGCATATTTCCACACAGCTCATGATAGAAATCAGATTAATCGTGGAGAACTCCTGGTATCAACAAATGTGTAGCTCTTGGATTTGTAGCAATATGTATTTTTGGTAACATTCAAATGCAAAATACAGCTTTAAAATGTTCTTCTGCTCATAGCAGACACTCTATATAAAAGTTTACACAGCAATGAATGGACTTGCGGTAGGTAACTAGAAGCAGCACACTAGTCTCCTTTGCTTCTGAAGTATATGAATGCCAGTTTTCTACGAATCCATGCTTCTGGACCACACAGCCTCAGTCCCAGAATGGCACACACACGGCGCAGACAGCTGCGCTTGCTCACACCTCCCCTATTGGTAAGTGTCGCATTATACTGTATGTCAGTGCTGCTCGGTCTCCTTACTGCAGCCACAGTTAGCCCACCAATGTGAGCCACTTACCGAGGATGGAGTGCGCTGATAAGCAATGGTGAATTTCCCATTAGGCACTTGAGGCATGTGCCTAGGTGCGGCACTTGTTTGGGGCTAGCACTTGGATGCTTATGTTGGTAACGTCAACCTAAAAAGTACCAGTAACTGCAAAATATTTCAACTGTACTGTACCATATGCCATCTTGAGTGGAGTGTAAATGTGTAGGACATGCAATAATACTGTCCCTGTAAGCTGTTCCACTTTGTAAATATGTATACATAATTAAAAATAAATAAATAAAAATCATAGTCAGTGGCTTTTTTTATTATTATTCTATTAAGATGGCTATCATCAAATATGGGCTTATAACCAATCAATAAAAATAATAAAATTAGGCAGAGTGGGTGGCCATTACTAACATAGTTGGTGAGTAGTCCATCGAGTTCAACCTGAAATATATTATATTACCTATTCTATTCTGGTTAAAGGCTATATACTCGGATATCTTGTTAGAAATTTATCTAAGCCATTTTTAAACGCATTGACCGAGTCTGCCATTACAAACTTCTCTGGCATTGAATTCCATAGCCGTATTGCCCTTACAGTGAAGAATCCCTTCCTGTGCAGAGTACAAAATTTCCTCACCTCAAGTCTTAGTGGGTGTACGCCTGTTGTGCCTAGTGGCGCCCTCACCCCTAAATCCGCCCCTACTGATAAGACAAAAATGTGATCTGATTCCACATTGCAAATACCATTGATCGCTTCAGTTGGAGGTTACTGTTGCCGCAATAATTGTGTTCCTTATGCATTTCTCCGCCATTTTCTCATGGCAGCTTCAGAGGTTAGCAATATATGGCTTAAGTGTCCAAAGAGTATCTTATGTAATATGTAGCGAAGATGACAAAACAAACCTAGAAATTCAGAGCTGTCAAAAAGTGGACAAGTGGAATAATGGTTGTGTCAGATCAAGCCACACAAATATTAAAACACTACACTTTCATCGAAGTTAAGTGGTATTTTGCGTTCTCTTGATCGAATAGTCTCCTGTATTGAGTCCATAAATAGGCTGTGAATTTGTGTCATAATGTTTATTTTGAATAACAGTAAGTGAAGGTAAAATGCTTACATATAATAGAGGTGTCACCTAGCTTATATTATATTAGCCTGTATATACTATATTGCAACATATTAACACTTGCTTTATAGACAATGTTTAATCATTAATTTATGTCCCTGCCCAAATGGAGCTTACAATCTAAATAATCTGCCATGGAAAACATTTACTAGTAGGTTTGGGTTTCATCATTCAATACACCGCTTAAACTACTCTTCATAAATTGCTTCAAACAAGATAAGGATTTCCATAAACTCTTTAACAAGCTTTATAGAAAAACATCCAGTTACCCAGTAAGCTATAAAGTGGTTTACAGTTAAGGCACATAGACAATATTAACTAGCTGCTAGAGCGAGTTTGACAACGATGATAGGAATCCTCTAAAATACATGTCTCACTACCAGATCTACTAATGGCGGCACCTTGAAATGAGCACAGTACCTCATGACTCATATGTTAAACATATACGGGTGACCAACAATAGGTAGTTTGCCTTGGAGAATTAAATCAATAGTTTGTGTGGTCGTAAAACAGAACAGAGCATCCTTGCTGTAGTACACAGAATTCTAAGCCTACGTAGCTCTAATATCAATTTCTGTTTATTAGAAAATGTATTGTTATCACTTACTGGGGTTCCCTAACAAAAGGCTCAACAATTGAAGATTCTAAAGTACACAGAGTTATTGACAAACACTGAGCAATAACTTCTTCAGTTTAGGGTATGCATATATACGGTATATAAATTTACATACATACATATACACAACCATATATCCCCCCCCCTCAAAAAAGATACAAATCTAGCAAAACAACAATCAATAATAACATGCACAAAATCCAAACTACAATATGGTGTATATATTTATTAGCTGCTTCTTATTTAATTCTAGACCAGTCGGGAACAATAGTATCTGTAGAACCAGAAGATTATGGTGTAGTACAGATGTGTGGTATCCGGTCAACAGTCAATAGGTCAATCACTAACGGTCAACAGACATTAGGTCAACATGGTTAAAGGTCAACATGGGCAGAATGGTCGACACAGGAAAAGGTCGACATGGCTTTTTACAAATTTTCCATCTTTTGACTTTTTTCATACTTTTCAATCCACGTGGACTACAACTGGGAATAGTAACCTGTGCCAAACTCAGTGGTAGCAGAGCGAGGCACCTTGCCAGAAGCATGGCGAGCAAAGTGTGCCATGCGATGGGGGCGTGGTGCATTAATTGGGGTTACCGTCCACTTTACGGAGTAAATGACACTAAAAGTAAATAAAAATCTCATGTCGACCTTTTCCTGCGTCAAACTTTTCAGTGTCAACCTTTTTGGATGTCGACCTTGTGCCTGTTGACCTTTTAGGGTTGACCTAGACACTGTCTACCTTTTCCAGGTTGACTTAGACAGCCATATTCCAGATGCGTCCTAGCTATGAGACACATGGCGCAAGTGATCCATGGCGAGCGGTATAGCATACTTTGTGTGTCTTTCACTCTAATGTGCCTCTTCATTCTCGTCAGACGCGACAAAACCACTTCCAAGACTGTACTGTTTAATTTGATATGTAACATTTGTAAATCTGGGCGCGATTGAGTCTGAATTTATATACAAAGCACAACAGAACTTAGCGTGAAAAAAAAAAGCCATAGCCACTGCAATGCAACATTACTTGTACCAATTAAGACTAACACAGATATACAAAAGTATCGCAAATCAAATGAATCCATGCAGTCTCTTGAAGCGATTTTGTTGCATCCAATTGTAACGAAGTTGCAGATTCGAGCCAAAAAGATGCATGGGACCGTGTGCGCCGTGAAGGGATGTTTGGCGTGACAGCAGCAATAGTGTATGAGGAAACATCTGTATTTTAGCACACCTACAGTAAAAAGTTAGAAGTAAACCTGTGCACATTGAATATACTGTATAAATAGAGGCGTATCTGGCAGAAGCTTTGTATACAATGCTCTACACTTGAATCCCTCCTTTGTATGAACAAACATAAAACAATTTTCCTATGAAAAGAAAGGACAGAAACACTTCTGATGTGTAAAATCCCCAATTCGACGTGACGAACAACAACAACAAACACATGCTTACATCATACATGAGAGAAATCTCTTATCTATGAGATAATTGGGCAGATGTATTAACCTGGAGAAAGCATAAGGAAGTGATAAACCAGTGATATGTGCAAGGTGATAAATGCACCAACCAATCAGCTCCAATAAGTAAATTAACAGTTAGGAGGTGATTGGCTGGTGCGTTTATCACCTTGTACTTATCACTGGTTTATCACTTCCTTATGCCATCTCCAGGCTTAATACATCTGCCCCAAAATTGCTTATCTACAGAAACTCAGCATTTGATAGCGGTGCTCATGTCAACTGTCTGGACTGAAAATGAAGGTCACTGATGTGTGGTGGGTAAAAGAATGCTGCTCCTCTGCAAACCTTGACATTATATTGTGAAGGTTCTCTTTGTGCTGCCAAAGTAGCTCTGACCCTATAAAACATGGACTCAGCAAGACCTCCAACGGAGTCCTGTGGCATACAGCACAAAGACATTAGCAGCAGATCATTGCATCTTGTAAGTCGCAAGGGACTTGTTTTTCCAGCACATCCAAACACAAAAAAAAACGAATCAGTATCAGAATTTGGAGGCCAAGTCAACACCATGAATTGTTCATTCCTTAACAATTCTTGCAGTGTGGCAGTGCACATTATCCACCTGAAGGAAGCCATCAGGGTATACCTTTGCTATGAAGGGGTGTACTTGGTTTGCAACAATGTTCAGGTAGGTGATACCTGTAAAAGTAACATCCACAGGAATGATAGGACCCAATGTTTCCCAGCAGAACATTGCCCAGAGCATCACACTGCCTCGGCTTTCTTCCCATGGTGCATCCTGGTGCCATCTCTTTCCCAGATAACGACGCACAGGCAAAAGTATGTTAATCAAACACAATTCCATCACTGGAGGTGATGCATTTAATTTACTGACGGTCGGAATCCCGGCGGTCAGGATACAGAAGCCGTAATACTGATAGCCGACAATGCCGCCACCCAGAATCCTGTCAGAACAGGGCTATTCGCTTGAGCCCGCAAGGGGACTCTTAGCACTCACTCACTGCAGGCATTCTGGCGAGCGGGATGTCACTGTTGGGATATTGACAGCCGGCATCCCATCTGCCGGTCATACATACTGAACCCCACTGGAGTCTGGGATAGTACACCATACAATATGCCTGCAAGTTTTGGCCCCAATATGCTGCTAATCAATTAAAAATAAAACATCAGTCATCCCAAATGAAGCTATTCTGCATTAAAGAGTAATGAATTTGTCAAAACTGTGCTGGAAAATATTTGCATCCTTCTGCATGTGGACTTTCCCTAAATTAATTTGTGGTAGTACTATAAACAAGTAAGGACAATTAACTGATCTTTGTCATCCATGGTCTTCGTGGACTATATGCTGCATAATGATGATCGCCGGTATTTTACCTCTGTTGCACTGAAGACTCACTGATAATCAAGGTAATAACACAGACAGTTCTAACGGACCCAAGATATATTCATAATGCGTTAGTAATATCAGATTTCTCAAGAAAAACTGATCACTTATGATAACAAATGCCCTATCTGTATTCCCATTATCGCTACCCCTTTCTTGTTAATTAATCTGTCCTTCCCTTTAGTTGTTCCCATTTATGCATACATTTGATGAACGACAGCATCAGTGTCAAGTGTCTGAACTTCAAGCATACCAAAACTGGGCAGGACATGGCAAACTTGGCTTGGAGATAGTTTAACTCATTGAAGCCGAAACGGATAGTATATCTATTTTCACTAAGTTAACGCTTACGGTTAAGAAGGAGCAATAAATAAGTACGGATACATATCACATTTTCATCTTCTAATTGCCATCTGCTTTTACTATCAGATAAAGAGTGCAAGTTGCAATGTGTGCAATTCAGCTTGTGTTCTCTGTATCTGTTACACAGGCATTGTCTACAGTATCTCTGTCAGGGAAAAAGAAAAAAATCGCTGCAACGCAAGCAGACACCAGCACAGCCAGCCTTATTGTACACATCATCATGTTAGAGCAAGATATTCGCTTTCTCTCTTTCCCTTTTATAGATGTATTCAGTTAGCTCACCAAAATGGCCCCACCTCTTTCTGTGAAATAGACATTACCTTATTCAAGAAAGAATCTGCACTGCATTTTTCTGTCTGGCTCTTGAGAGGATAATTTTCATGTAAGCTTAATTATGTTTTAAGTCGGCCTCAGAGCAGCAGAAGAAAACACTGTTGGTCATCTGATCGGCAACAAAAAAAATAAAATCATACTTCAAGGTACCTAAACAAGAGGCACATTGGTCTTGGGGGGGATTCATAAAATCACTGTATGTAGCTTCCAGGATAAAGACAGATAATTCAACCAATAAATATATGAAAACATAGCAATTAAATAGACATTGTTACGTAAACAATAATGCTGGATACACACTATGCGGATCACTAGGCAGATCAGACAAGCTCTTCGATCCTTGGTCTGATCTGTGTGACCCCCATACACACTGGACTAGAAATAGCTAGTGTGTACGCTCTGCTATAAGATTGGGAGGTCGGGCAGTTTAATATTTAACCGTACATAAAATGCATCCTCCCAATCAGACCACAGCAGGAGCATTTTAAGCTGCTTATTGGCTAATGCTCCTACATACACACCTATCAGCCGATATCTGGCAATCTGCTCGACAAGTATATAGGTTTGTACACAGCATTGAGACCAAAAAACTTCTGACAAATTTTTCATGTTCTCTGGTGGAGATAGCCAAACTCATACCCTTCTAGCCTTCTAAACCGCTGTGCGTTACTCTTCAGGGGACATGTATCAAAGCTAAAAGACAAGTAAAGGTGATGCCCATTCCAATCAATCAGACTCTAGTTCTCACTTTACAGAATGTACGAGATAAAGGATAACCAGAATCTGATTTGCCTCCACTTGTCCTCTTTACTAGATTTGAAACATATTCCGCATAATCTGAATAATAGGTTAAAACAATACCATTAATCAAAAGAAAGAGACAGAACAGCAAGGAGGAGATGGAAGTTGCAGGTGATGGAGAGCTGCCCCCGAACACTGTTCTATGGCAACAACATATCTAATGCCTGTCAGATAATCTGACCAGCACACAGTAAAGTGGGACTTTGTGTTATCGCGATTCTGCTAAGGAAATCATGATCCAATGATTTGTTTCATAAAAGTATGAAAAAAAGAAATCAGCAAGTGCTAGTAATATTTTTTTCACTTATGTACCACGGGTGGTAACAGTTAAACGGAGATTAAATTTGTATACTTCGCTTTTAAATGACCATCAAGAATGAATGTTTTCAGTAATCAGTATGAGACTAATTGCAACTGTTTTGCTTTTTTTTTTTTTTTTTTTATCCTGCTCGCTCACTATGTATTTTTGTGTAAATGATCTCACATGACTCAACAAATCCATCTGCCTGAAGCAGGCCAAGTTCAGAGCCTTCCCAGGAGGGGAGGAGAAGAATTGCTTTGTGGAAAGGACCTGGAGCTCTGCCCTTTCTCTGGCTCAAATTACTCGCCTGTCAGGCTTGACAGATTTGGCTGAAAATAAAAGGAAACGGCCGTGAAAAAGAGATGAATGAGCTCAGCAGTTCCGTAGATAACATAGGCCTTAGTATTGCCCAGATCTCAAAAAAAAAACACTTCTCAGTGCCACGTACATCAGCAGTATCCTATAGTGGATACGAAAGGAACAGTCCAGGAATGGATTCATTAATGCAAATAAGACATAACAGAACAATAAAACGTCCCCCTCCTGTGCTGCAGCACAGGAAAGAAAAAGGACGTTTTAGAAAAACTAGCCGATGATGTCAACTTGTTCTTTGCCAACAAAGAGCTAGGTCATTTGTGTAAGTGTATGTGCAGTAACCACAGTGGGTATTAAGCACTTAGCTTGGCAATGACATAACAGTCTGTAATGTGAAGCAGTAACAAATGCTTTGGCTTCGAAACGCCTCTCCCGACCATCAGCCATATGTTTGGCTTCTCAGTTTTTCAGAGCGGGTGTTCCAGCAAACCATCTGGTTTCTATGCAGTGAAGTAGATGTAAAGGACAGTATTTCCCTGTGTGGATGAAGCGCTCTCCCTCCCTTCTTTTAAAACTACTTTCCCAGACAGAGTTTCTTTTCATTCACCAACTTTCAAAGCAAAGTTTACCTCATATAGCATCCTGTCCTCCCGTCCCCCTTTCCCTCTGGTTCCATTACTATAATTACTAAAGAATGCACAGAGCTGCAGTGTAAACAAGGCAAGTAGAGGCATTCCCATTTGTAGACTACACAGAGGAGGGCTTCCTCATGCACACAGATAAGGATTTGTAACCAGCATTGCTGATATTTGATCCCCAGTGTTTAAAAATAGGCACATTCTTGGCAGATGCAACAGTTGCCGTGGCGCCCTTGACACTTGTTTCACATTGAGAGAAAATGAAAAGCTCTCATCCTCCCCTGGAAAGTGAAAAAAATAAAATAAATGCATACACCATAAATTACATCAGCTTCACAGCTACACAGGGATAGGGTTCCAACAATGAGCAGAATTTAAATTTGGGAGCGGGATGAATGCTCAATTGCAACAGTTTCAAATTAACAATGAAATTGCTTTTGGCCCAACCTTAGCTGCTTCAAACCTGGATTTACATACAGTGTATTCCACATTTTTTCAAAACAGATTTTGTTTATGAATGTTTTGCTGCTGAAATCCTCTAATGGACAGATAAGCGATTGAACTTTTTAAATCCTGTACGCATGTATTCTGGCTATTTTATATGTATCGGGACAGCCTGCTGTTGAGTCCCTTTTAGATGGACAGATAAGCCTCGAAATACTCTTTTATCTTGTACGTGTTTAGTGTAGCCATTTGTATGTTTTTTATATTAAATTGTTATTTTGTTTACATATAAAATGTCTGGGCTATCAAATATGTACAATTGGGAATAAGCACGTTCCCTAATTCATTGCCCTCTATTGCTAAATGACATTTTTTGTGAGAACGGTACACACTATGTTTTGTTATGTTTTTCTTTACATGTGAATCCCAAATGATCAACAATCGTTGGAAATTCTTGTAAAACCAGAAAAGTGTTCTTGGTTTTAATCATACCCACCTGACTATTTCCCTTTTAAACTTGCTGTTGCACTCCCAAGCGCTTATTTTCTCCACTACTTATCTTAATGTTTTATTCTTGTTTTAGGTTTTGTTGCTGTGACCGGATGAGCCTTGTTGCCTGCACAGAGCGATCACAGATGTGTATTGGGTCTCACGGGACCTGGACCAATAGGGGAATCTCTCTTATCATCAGTAGCCGCCTGTTCAAGACTCCACCCACTGCACAGTTACGCTCTGGTGCTGACATGTCTGGGGTGAGGAAAAAGATACCCTCCAAAACTACTTCCAGGAATCTGCCAAGATACCAACCTGCCACCTCTAGCCTGGATCCAAGCTCCAGAGATGGGCAACCAGGGTTCCCTGGCAGAGTCTACTGCCCACTGAGTGGGCGTCCTTTGGGGCTCCCTGAAACCATTTTGATGACTAGGTTGGCCAGCTTTTCCTCCATACTACTTTCATGGAGGAGACCATAACAGAAGGCATTCCATTTGCCTAGGAGAACCAGCAGCACACAGAGAGACCTGGAGTCTCCCTAGACCACCAGAGTTACCATTAAGTGCAATTTCTCTTAAACACATTTAAAATACATTGAAATATGGCACCTAGTACCAATATGTCACTTTAAAGATAGCGTCGTAGCATGGGGCTTAAACTAGAGATGATCCGCTCATCTCTAGCTTAAACCCATCAGTGCCACAGCGGCCATCTTCTCCACGTGGGTCAGGGTCTCCAGCCACAGGTGCTAATGAAGTGGGCAGTTTGCATTGACACAATTCACTGCACCACTGCCCCCTGCACCTTCCACTAGGGCCGTCTACAGGCAGGCCTGGGTAAAAAAAAAAAAAATATCCATGAAAGCCCGCAATGGTGCTGTTAATTTACAAAGACCAATTAATTTATTTTGACCATTATATGGCAACTTTGTGATTATGTTCTCGTAACTAGAACATAATTGAATTGTTTTTTTTTTCTTTTCCGAAAATGTAACTAACAGCTTAAACAGAGCATTTCACAGTTTCATCACAAGCAGCAGACATCATTACCCTCCATTTTCCATAGATGGCATTACATGAACAATATCACCCCCACAATGATACCTGCACACAAGGTATCTACCACATTAGAAAGAATTCCCCCTTTTATATGATGCTGTCATAGCCATTATCTGGTGATCACCAGATAAAATCTAGGATTCAGAAAACAGAAAGCTACTGTACATGCCAATAGATTCTTGATCAATCATGGTTTATGAGCTACTTCACTGAAGCAAAACAAGCAGTGTGACATCTAAAAAGAAGCAGATGTTTCAATGTACAAAAATTCCATTCAGTTGCTTAAAGGTGTAATGAGCATGTTTTGATCATGAATCTCCTGGTATGTAGCCTTGTTTTTTTTTTCTGAATCTACATATAATAATAATTTATATATATATATATATATATATATATATATATATCAAATTTTATTTATTTATACAGCACTTTTCTGCTAGCTAATATGTCTCAAAGTGCTTTACATTTGCCTTTACAGCGCAAAACACAAAACAAGCTTAACAGTAGATATTATTGAAATTAGGAGTAAATAGGCAAGTCTTGTGTCTGTTTTTGACAAATTCTAGAGTGGGGGCTTCTCGAACTGTGTAGGGAAGAGTTCCATAGAGTCTGATCTACCATATACAGTAATTGTATAGGGTGTATTGGTGTTCCTTCTTGGCTCTTTCAGCAGGGTGCTACACCCTGTCCATTTTTGAAATGTGAAAAAGCACCCTGTGCTTCTTCAGTGCACCATGCAGGATAATAAATCACTCCCTTGTATACAGAATGTAACAGTCAGAGTGCATGTTTCAGTGTAGTTGGCTACTCCTTGCCCACCTCTGAAATTGGAACACAATTTCTATCCTTAGTGAAATGGATGGCAGAGGAGTAACTGCAAATGACATTACTGTGGTGGCTGCCTGCATAACACAGCACTCTGCTAAAGAGGGAAAGAACAGGGTAAGCAGTGAACATGCACTGCTTACACTATTTTCCTAGACTTATTTTGTACCTAACCGTATATATTTTAACTTTTCTGTTTTAGAACACAAAAGGATTGTAACTACTTCAGCACTGGAGGAGACCTTTATTATTATCTACTTATTATTTATATGCTACAGCTATTCTCTCAAGAAGAGACTGGGCATATACAGTATTTTTCTCAGTATACACGCGTTACGTGGGTATTCTATACGTATTTAGGGGTATATAACACGTTAATGGGAAACATATGTATAAAAACTATAAACATATGTTTGTGTGCAAAGCATCATATCACAAAGTGGCCTTCAAAATTAAAATGTCCCCTCCTCTGTGATCAGTGCCCTGCCCTAAAAAAAAAAATCCTAGAGTGAACGCTGGTGTACCCAGATTAAGCCTTGTTTGGCTATCATAATATTCCTACACATTGTAAGCCACTAAAAGGAGGCAATTAGCAAATGAGGGGAAAAAGCATCCTCAAATTCAGATTCTGTTGTAAAGACCTCCACCTGGAATTCTGATTGCAGTTTGGGAAAGGTGTTACCGCCTCAGCATCAGTTTACACTGAATTTCTTTGCAGTGCTTATTAGTGGGAATAACATTTGCTTCTTGTTTAGTTTCAATGAAAATCACTTTTTGGCCATTTTGGTTAAAAAAAAATAAAAAATTTATTGACGTGTACGATTAAGCCAAAAGTAAAAAAAAAAAAAAGGCACATTTTATGAGAGCTGCATAAAAAAGAACTGCGAGATTGATATTAGAATGTGACTAATGTAAAACATTGAAAAGGTGAGCTTAGAACAGGACAGAGACCCCTTGGCAACAAAGGGGTTAAAGAGACTTGTTATTCAAGTAATGTAAAACAGTGGTACCCTCCTGTATGTACTTAGAGGAGAGAGTCACCTCGATTCTCACACTCAATATTACCAGTGTTCTTCAGCTCAAACCCACATGTGACAAATTTGTAAAACAAGGACAAATTCTGGAAGAAAAAGCAATAGAGCATAGCGCAGCTTGGCAATTAAATATGCAGTAGGAACTGCACAGAGGTTTTATTTCATGCCCAAGAGCCACTGAAACTGAACCTAATAAAACCAAATGCAGGTAATTAACTGAACAATACTTGGAGCCCCCATGAGGAAAGTTGTTTTCCTCATGTGCTTGTGTATGTTTAATGGGAGGCAAAAGAATGCAGTTTGAATTTCATACCACAGCATACAGTACATTGTTGTAATCTGAGTCACAGCAGTAAATTCAGTATCCTGAGTGACTAACCATTGAGCCCCCAACAGCAAAGGGGATTCTTAGACATTAAAGCACATCTATCAATCTACAGCACATCGGCTGGCTGTACTAATGTGTGCTGTAGTAATTCCAAAATGTAACCCTCTTTCTGCCAATGTACCCTGTATTTTCTACTATAACATAATCCGCTCTACCAGCTTGCTATACTAATTTATAATGGTAAAAATATTTCAAAAGCACCATAAAAAAACAACTAAATTGTATGTCTAAAATTATGCAATACATATATGTAGGTAAGTGAAGAAAGTAGAAAACATTAGGAATTCTTTAAAGCAAAAAAAATAAAATAAAAATCACATTTTGAATGCATTTTTATTTTTTATCCCCTGTGCTTTTCTGATTAGAAGTTCCCTTACAGAACTCAGCAGTGAATGGGAGAGCATTGTTTCTTAGGGGCCTATTGATCATATAATATTTGCAATTGTACCCGCAATATTAAGGATCCCCAGAATCTGTCATAGAGGGACCCTCTATTTCTAACCGCAAAAAAAACACCAAAATATTCTGTGGGGACTGCTATGCAGTCGCATGTACAAAGCTTGGTCCCTGTAGCCAACATCTGAGACCAGGATGGGCTCTTATCGGAGCAAGTCTCCCAGCAAGAGCATAATAGTACATTTATGGGAAATTATTAATTTTCATAAAGCAAATTTAAATAAAAAATCTCTATCACATTCGCATTAAAACACTGGATTGTGATAAATATGGCCCTCATCACACAGTAAGCACTGCAGGGAAGCAATGACACACGGCTCTTGTTTCACTGGTGTACAGTGGGTCACTGCAGGAGCTTCAGACTTGCACTTTTCTGGCTAAAAGTGTGGTTTTCTACTGGGACAAGTTATATTTAAAGTCATAATGCCGACTTGGTTACATTAATACCATGCCGGCAATCTGTGCAAGACATTACACTGCTGACAATGTGATTGTTGGAGAAATAACTACTTCCCCTTCTACTACGAACATGAACTGTAATATTGTATATATGAAAATAAAATAAATGAATTATTAAAGCTACTTTTTGTTTCATTGTATAAAGTGTATTGATGAACAGATTTTTACTAACTTGACTAAATTAATTCAGAAGTTCCAAGGAAATTAAATAGTATAAAAGTTGATAGGTCATCTATAACTACTATTTAATAGATTCCTGCTGCTTTCTCATATGCTCAAACTAAGTCACTAGCACAGCTGCATATTTCCGCAAACTGCTGGTAATGTTTTCAACTGTAGCATATGTGCATCACAGACACTTGTGACTCTCCCTTACAGCCCATGTTGTGCACCATGTATTTTGTGCAACAAATGCATTTGCTATTTGGCTTCAACTAAACTACAAAAAAACCTCTATAATACAGCAAAAATAATTCCCAGTCTTGTGTAGGCAAAAATAAAATAAAATGCTTAAGCACACTCACAAAAGCGTAACCAATGCCCAAGCAATGAAGAAAGCACCAATCAGTGTATATAGAGTGTTCCTAAAAAGACATTCACCATCACTTGCACTTGTCATCATCATCTGCTCTTGTATGAACATGCACCCTTTTCCTCACCTGCATGTATTTGTCACTGCATTAGGACACTCTTACAGTACATTAGAAGTCCCTGTCCTGCATAGCCAGTAAGTTGTACAATCACATACAGTAGATCTGCATGGCAACATTCAGCAACTGTTGTGTGCATGAACTGTACAAATTCAAGCAAGATAGAGGCTGCTTTTGACACTGTGGACCATCCTCTCCTACTGCAAATCCTTCACTCCATTGGTCTGCGGGATACTGCCCTCTCTTGGCTGTCTTCCTACCTCTCTGACTGTTCATTCTCCGTCTTCTCTCATGACTCCACCCTCCCTCACTTCCACTAACCGTAGGTGTACCCCAAGGTCCTGTCCTTGGTCCTCTTCTTTTCTCTCTATACATTCTCACTAGGTAAGCTCATTAGTTCTTTTGGTTTCCAATATCATCTCAATGCTGATGATACTCAAATCTATCTTTCCTCTCCAGACCTCTCCCCTGATCACCTCACTCGTATCTCCAACTGTCTCTCTGCTGTTTGGATGTCCCTTTTCTTAAACTTAACATGTCTAAAGACCGAGCTGATCATCTTCTCTCCCTCCCCCATAACCTTACCTTCCACAATCTCATTATCTATTGATGGCACTACTATCTCCTCTTGCCCCCAAGTACGTTGTCTTGGAGTAATCCTTGACTCCTCCCTCTCCTTCAAACCACACATTCAGCACCTCTCACAAACCTGCCGTTTTCATCTAAAAATTATTTCCAGGATCAGACCCTTTCTGACCCAGGATGCTAC
This sequence comes from Pseudophryne corroboree, assembly GCF_028390025.1. NCBI lineage: Eukaryota > Metazoa > Chordata > Amphibia > Anura > Myobatrachidae > Pseudophryne > Pseudophryne corroboree. Next base: position 453,178,017 of record NC_086447.1, read on the forward strand.
TAAGACCTTATCCACTCACTGGTCATCTCAATACTGGACTACTGTAAGCCTGACTGACATTACTGGCCATTACTGACAAATACCTCTCTCCACTCCAATCTATCCTCAATGCTGCTGCCCGGCTCATTTTCCTCACCAAACGCACTACGTCAACCTCTCCTCTCTTACAAGACCTTCACTGGCTTCCCTTCCCTTTCAGAATCTATTTCAAGCTTCTCACACTCACTTAACAAAGCCCTCTCCCATCTACATCTCTGACCTTATCTCCTTTTACACTCCGACCCGTCCTCTTCACTTTGCTAATGTACGCCGACTCTCCTGCCTACGGATTACTTCCTCCCACTCCTACCTCCAAGATTTTTTACGTGCTGCACCACTTCTCTGGAATTCCTATCTCTCCCTCTCAGACTCTCCACCTCTCTACAGAACTTCAAACGGGTTCTCAAGACCAACTTCTTCACGAAACCCAGCCAAATCTCATCCTAACCCTCTGTTCCACGCTCTCTATGTACCCCGTCTGTGTCACCCCTGTCTGTCTACTCCTCCCCTTTAGAATGTAAGCTCTCACGAGTAGGGCCCTCTTCCCTCATGTGCTTATCCTTTTTCTTACTTTAAGAATCTTCAACTGCACCAAATCCAGCAGTCTTCTGCCACCTGATACTTATTCCAGTGTCATCTGCCGATGTAGCTATGTTTATTTACCCTGTACTTGTTCTATATTGTCGTCAACTGTAAGTTGCTGTTTTCCTGTTTGATTATTTGTTTATGTACTCTGTAATTGGGTGCTGCGGAACCCTTGTGGCACCATATAAAAGGATAATAATAATAATAATAATAATAATAATGATGATTTGTCTTACAACTTGCCAGAAACTCTGCAATAATTTGTACATTTAAAACATATTATACATGTCTGATAACTAACACAAACCATTTCTTACAAGAAAAAGTATATTTATTAATCCGCCAAACTAACCATGCCTAAATAAAAGTGTTCAGATTTTAGTGTTCACTGATGACGGTTATTTGTTGTAGTGCATACGAGTGTTTTTGTGACTGCAGCATTTTTTTTATTACACGTGTTATATAGAGATTCCCATAAATATTTTCTAGGAGATGTAGTTAATATCCCAGCGGTCGGATCCTGGCGGTCAGAATACCTACGCGTGATAACTACTGCCGAGAATGCCAACAGCTACGCTAGGATTATTCCCAATAGTGGGTGTCCACAACACCCATAGAGTAGGAATAGAACCTGTGGCGAGTGCAGCAAGCCACCGAGACCTCTGCGCAGCGAGCGCAGTGAACCTGCAAGGGGTTTTCTAGTGCTCGCCCTGCTGCCTGCATTCTGGTGGCCGGGATCCCAGTGTCTGTATACTGACCTCCGGGATCCCGGCCGCCGGCATTCCATCCCCAACTTGTTTCTAGCATATTAAAATATATGCATTTCAGTGTTGTGCACATTGACGATGTGTAACTGTATATATCAGGGCTGGCCAAACCAGTCCTCGAGATCTACCAACAGTTCACATTTTCCAGACCACCTTGCTGGTGCACAGGTGTAGTCATTACTAATTAAGATGTGCTGCATTCATTCCTAACTGACCATTCTACAGATCTCCAGGAGGCCTGGAAAACATGAACTGTTGGTAGATCTCGAGGACCGGTTTGGCCAGCCTGGTATATATAAATGTGGTTGTGTTTATGATGATGATCCTTGTTGGGCAGTAAAGATTATAACCCAATAAATTTAACGTTAAAAAGGTTGTGGTATAGCTATTTTCATTCTTTTTGTATTTGCTGTAGAGCGTGTCTGCATTGGGAGGCAGTCAATTGACCGACGACCGGGATCCTGGAGGTCAATATACCGACGCAGGAAACCCGACACAATCTACAATACCGGCGGTTGGAGTCTCGACCGCCGGCTGGTTCCCCCACTTGGGTGGTGGTCCACGACACCACCAGAGGGGGGATAGAACCCTGTGGCGAGCACAGTGACCATGCGTGGGGACACGCTGCACTCGCCGCCGGGATCTCATACTGATCCTGTCTGCATTAGCTGATCTGAAAGTGTGTGACTAAGCAAAGTGTTACGCTGAAAACCTGGGTCCAGAATGATAAGATTTTAATACTACAGTGAGTAATGTCTTCTTTTAGGTTTAATATTCTACAAGCTATACTAAAATAAAATAATTGTAGATATATATCCAGCATCACAAAAACTGGTCCTTCTAGTAACCTTACAAATTAAGAGATTAATAAATCAAATTGTCCCTTTTCTCAGAGATGAAACATCCTGCATCACCCCTAAGCGCAATAATGCAGGATGTCTTACAAGTAAAATAAGATTTTACTCACCGGTAAATCTATTTCTCGTAGTCCGTAGTGGATGCTGGGACTCCGTAAGGACCATGGGGATTAGCGGCTCCGCAGGAGACTGGGCACAACTAAAGAAAGCTTTAGGACTACCTGGTGTGCACTGGCTCCTCCCACTAAGACCCTCCTCCAGACCTCAGTTAGGATACTGTGCCCGGAAGAGCTGACACAATAAGGAAGGATTTTGAATCCCGGGTAAGACTCATACCAGCCACACCAATCACACCGTATAACTCGTGATACTATACCCAGTTAACAGTATGATAACAACTGAGCCTCTCAACAGATGGCTCAACAATAACCCTTTAGTTAGGCAATAACTATATACAAGTATTGCAGACAATCCGCACTTGGGATGGGCGCCCAGCATCCACTACGGACTACGAGAAATAGATTTACCGGTGAGTAAAATCTTTTTTTCTCTAACGTCCTAAGTGGATGCTGGGACTCCGTAAGGACCATGGGGATTATACCAAAGCTCCCAAACGGGCGGGAGAGTGCGGATGACTCTGCAGCACCGAATGAGCAAACTCTAGGTCCTCCTCAGCCAGGGTATCAAACTTGTAGACTCTAGCAAGAGTGTTTTAACCCGACCAAGTAACAGCTCTGCAAATTTGTAAAGCCGAGACCCCTCGGGCAGCCGCCCAAGAAGAGCCCACTTTCCTCGTGGAATGGGCTTTCACAGATTTAGGGTGCGGCATTCCAGCCGCAGAATGTGCAAGTTGAATCGTGCTACAGATCCAGCGAGCAATAGTCTGCTTAGAAGCAGGAGCACCCAGCTTGTTGGGTGCATGCAGGATAAACAGCGAGTCAGTTTTCCTGACTCCAGCCGTCCTGGAAACATATACTTTTCAGGGCCCTGACTACGTCCAGAAAACTTGGAATCCTCCAAGTCCCAAGTAGCCGCAGGCACCACAATAGGTTGGTTCACATGAAAAACTGATACCACCTTAGGAAGGAATTGGGAACGAGTCCTCAATTCCGCCTTATCCATATAGAATACAGATAAGGGCATTTGTATGACAAAGCCGCCAATTCTGATACACGCCTGGCCGACGCCACGTCCCACAGCATGACCACTTTCCACGTGAGGTATTGTAGCTCCACGGATTTAAGTGGCTCAACTCAATGCGACTTCAGGAAATCCAACACTACGTTGAGATCCCACGGTGCCACTGGAGGCACAAACGGGGGTTGACTATGCAGCACTTCCTTAACAAAAGTCTGAACTTCAGGCAGTGAAGCCAGTTCTATTTTGGAAGAAAATCGATAGAGCCGAAATCTGGACCTTAATGGAACCCAATTTTAGGCCCATAGTCACCTCTGACTTGTAGGAAGTGCAGAAAACGACCTAGCTGAAATTCCTCCTTTGGGGCCTTACTGGCCTCACAGCACGCAACATATTTCCGCCATATGCGGTGATAATGGTTTGCGTTCACTTCTTTCCTAGCTTTAAATAGCGTAGGGATAACTTCCTCCGGAATGCCCTTTTCCTTCAGGATCCGGCGTTCAACCGCCATGCCGTCAAACGCAGCCGCGGTACGTCTTGGAACAGACAGGCCCCCTGCTGCAGCAGGTCCTGTCTGAGCGGCAGAGGCCATGGGTCCTCTGAGATCATTTCTTGGAGTTCTGGGTACCAAGCTCTTCTTGGCCACCCGGAACAATGAGTATAGTTCTTGCTCCTCTCCTTCTTATTATTCTCATTACCCTGGGTATGAGAGGCAGAGAAGGGAACACATACACCGACTGGTACACCCACGGTGTTACCAGAGCGTCTACAGCTATCGCCTGAGGGTCCCTTGACCTGGCGCAATATCTTTGTAGCTTTTTGTTGAGGCGGGACGCCATCCTGTCCACCTGTGGCCTTTCCCCACGGTGTACAATCATTTGGAAGACTTCTGGATGAAGTCCCCACTCTCTCGGGTGGAGGTCGTGTCTGCTGAGAAGTTCTCAGTTGTCCACTCCGGGAATGAACACTGCTGACAGTGCTAACACATGATTTTCCGCCCATCGGAGAATCCTTGTGGCTTCTGCCATCGCCATCCTGCTTCTTGTGCCGCCCTGTCGGTTTACATGAGCGACCGCCGTGATGTTGTCTGACTGGATCAGCACCGGCCGGTGTTGAAGCAGGGGTCTAGCCTGACTTAGGGCATTGTAAATGGCCCAAAGTTCCAGAACATTTATGTGTAGGGAAGTCTCCTGACTTTTCCATAGGCCTTGGAAGTTTCTTCCCTGTGTGACTGCCCCCCAGCCTTGAAGGCTGGCATCTGTGGTCACCAGGACCCAGTCCTGTATACCGAATCTGCGGCCCCCTAGAAGATGTGCAGTCACCACCACAGCGACACCCTGGCCCTTGGAGACAGGGTTATCCGCCGATGCATCTGAGAATGCGACCCGGACCACTTGTCCAACAGATCCCACTGGAAGATCCTTGCATGGGACTTGGCGAATGGAAATTCTTCGTAAGAAGCTACCATCTTTCCCAAGGCTCGCGTGCATAGATGCACCGATACCTGTATTTGTATTAGGAGGTCTCCGTCTAGAGACGCCAACTCCTTGGACTTATCCTCCGGGAGAAACCCTTTTTATCCTGTTCTGTGTCCAGAACCATACCCAGGAACAGTAGACGCGTCGTAGGAACCAGCTGTGACTTTGGAATATTCAGAATCCAGCCGTGCTGTAGTAGCACTTCCCGAGATAGTGCTACTCCGACGAACAACTGCTCCCTGGACCTCGCCTTTATAAGGAAATCGTCCAAGCACGGGAGAAGTACTTCGGCCATTACCTTGGTAAATACCCTCGGTGCCGGGGACAGACCAACGGCAACGTCTGGAATTGGTAATGACAATCCTGTACCACAATTTTGAGGTACACCTGGTGACAAGGGTAAATAGGGACATGCGGCTAAGTATCCTTGATGTCCAGTGATACCCTGAAATTTTCCAGGCTTGCAATAATCGCCCTGAGCGATTCCATTTTGAACTTGAACCTTCGTATATAAGTGTTCAAGGATTTCAATTTTAGAATGGGTCTCACCGAACCGTCTGGTTTCGGTACCACAACATTTTGGAATAGTAACCCCGGCCTTGTTGAAAGAGGGGTACCTTGATTTCACCTGCTGGAAGTACAGCTTGTGAATTGCCGCCAGTACTACCTTTCTCCGAGGGCAGCAGGCAAGGCTGATGTGAGGCAACGGCGAGGGGGAGTCGTCTCGAACTCCAGCCTGTATCCCTGTGATACTACTTGCAGAACCTAGGGATCCACCTGTGGGCAAGCCCACTGATCCCTGCAGTTCCCGAGACGCGCCCCCACCGCACCTGACTCCACCTGTGGAGCCCCAGCGTCATGCGGTGGACTCAGAGGAAGCGAGGGAAGATATTTGATCCTGGAACTGGCTGACTGGTGCAGCTTTTTCCTTCTTCCCTTGTCTCTGTGCAGAAAGGAAGCGCCTTTGACCCGCTTGCTTTTCTGAAGCCGAAAGGACTGTACCTGAAAATACGGTGCTTTCTTTAAGCTTTTGAGAGGAAACCCAAGGTAAATTTTTTTTCTTCCCAGCTGTTGCTGTGGATACGAGGTCCCAGAGACCATCCCCAAACAATTCCTCACCCTTATAAGGCAGAATCTCCATGTGCCTTTTAAATGCAGCATCACCTGTCCACTGCCGGGTTTCTACTACCCTCCTGGCAGAATGGACATTGCATTAATTCTGGATGCCAGCCGGCAAATATCCCTCTGTGCATCCTTTATATATAAGACAACGTCTTAAATATGCTCAATGTTAGCAAATATTATTATCCCTGTCTTAGCGTATTAATATTATCTGACAGGGTGTCAGACCACGCTGCAGCAGCACTATTTATGCTGAGGCAATTGTAGGTTTCAGTATATAACCTGAGTGTGTAAATACAGACTTCAGGATAGCCTCCTGCTTTTTATTAGCAGGTTCCTTCAAGGTGGCCGTATCCTAAGACGGCAGTGCCACCTTTTGACAAACGTGTGAGCGCCTTATCCACCCTAAGGGATATCTCCCAACGTGACCTATCCTCTGGCGGGAAAGGGTACGCCATCAGTAACTTTTTAGAAATAACCAGTTTCTTATCGGGGGAAACCACGCTTCTTTACACACTTCATTCATTCATCTGATGGGGGAACAAAACAGTGGCTGTTTTTTCTCCCCAAAAATAAAACCCCTTTTATGTGGTACTTGGGTTTATGTCAGAAAATGCGTAACACATTTTTCATTGCCGAGATCATGTAACGGATGTTCCTAGTGGATTGTGTATATGTCTCAACCTCGTCGACACTGGAGTCAGACTCCGTGTCGACATCTGTGTCTGCCATCTGAGGTAACGGGCGTTGTTTTGAGCCCCTGATGGCCTTTGAGACGCCTGGGCAGACGCGGGCTGAGAAGTCGGCTGTCCCACAGCTGTTACGTCATCCAGCCTTTTATGTAAGGAGTTGACACTGTCGGTTAATACCTTCCACCTATCCATCCACTCTGGTGTCGGCCCCACAGGGGGCGACATACCATTTATCGGCCTCTGCTCCGCCTCCACGTAACCTTCCTCATCCAACATGTCGACACAGCCGTACCGACACACCGCACACACACAGGGAATGCTCTGACTGAGGACAGGACCCCACAAAGTCCTTTGGGGAGACCGAGAGAGAGTATGCCAGCACACACCAGAGCGCTATATAATGCAGGGATTAACACTATAACTGAGTGATTTTTCCCCAAATAGCTGCTTGTATACATATATTGCGCCTAAATTTAGTGCCCCCCCTCTCTTTTTAACCCTTTGAGCCTGAAAACTACAGGGGAGAGCCTGGGGAGCTGTCTTGCAGCTGCACTGTGAAGAGAAAATGGCGCCAGTGTGCTGAGGGAGAAGCCCCGCCCCCATTTCGGCTGACTTTCTCCCGCTTTTTCTGTGATACTGGCAGGGGTAATTTTACATCTATATAGCCTCTGGGACTATATATGATGTATATTTTGCAAGGCCAAGGTGTTATTTATTGCCCTCAGGGCGCCCCCCCCCAGCGCCCTGCACCCATCAGTGACCGAAGTGTGAGGTGTACATGAGGAGCAATGGCGCACAGCTGCAGTGCTGTGCGCTACCTTGGTGAAGACCGAAGTCTTCTGCCGCCGATTTTCCGGACCTTCTTCGTGCTTCTGGCTCTGTAAGGGGGACGGCGGCGCGGCTCCGGGAACGAACACCAAGGTCGGGTCCTGCGGTCGATCCCTCTGGAGCTAATGGTGTCCAGTAGCCTAAGAAGCCCAAACTACCACCTGTTAGGTAGGTTCGCTTCTTCTCCCCTTAGTCCCTCGCTGCAGTGAGTCTGTTGCCAGCAGATCTCACTGAAAATAAAAAACCTAAATATACTTTCTTTCTAGGTGCTCAGGAGAGCCCCTAGTGTGCATCCAGCTCAGCCGGGCACAGAAATCTAACTGAGGTCTGGAGGAGGGTCTTAGTGGGAGGAGCCAGTGCACACCAGGTAGTCCTAAAGCTTTCTTTAGTTGTGCCCAGTCTCCTGCGGAGCCGCTAATCCCCATGGTCCTTACGGAGTCCCAGCATCCACTTAGGACGTTAGAGAAAATGTATTACAGATAATGATTTGCTGTCTGTATCAGCCTAGTGTTGCTTCCATACGGAATGACTCAGCAGCCTTGGTGCACATGCCCTAGATCTTGCAAAACCGCAAGATCTCATTCAGAATGGAGAGCGCATGTGAGAGGATCACACAGTGTCATTAACAGAAGCCTAATGAACCGCTGTTCTGCATTTTCATGCACCATTCTTTTATCAAATACACCATTCTTCTATCAAAAACACAGAAAGAAGGAGTGATCACCACATTATACAGCTGTCTCTGGTACCCCAAGGAACCAGACTGATAATTATGCATATTCAGTTGATACTTACTGAAGAAATGTACAGCTATGAGTAAAAGGATAAATAGGATTTTAATTACCTACCGGTAAATCCTTTTCTCGTAGTCCGTAGAGGATGCTGGGGTACACAGTAGTACCATGGGTATAGACGGGTCCGCCAGGAGCCATTGGCACTTTAAGAGTTTGAGAGTGTGGGCTGGCTCCTCCCTCTATGCCCCTCTTACCAGACTCAGTCTAGAAACTGTGCCCGAGGAGACTGACATCTTCGAGAGATGTATTACACACAGATAGTGGCGAGATTCATACCAGCTCACACATACAAGGTACATCAAGCTAACGAGCTTGAAAAACTTCAGCAACAGCTGAAACATTACTTACCTAGTAATAATGCAGTACATAACTAACAACAAAGTTGTACTGAACCAGATAACAACTGCAGGAAAACGAAGCGCTGGGCGGGTGCCCAGCATCGTCTACGTACTACGAGAAAAGGCTTTGAACACCTCCAGATGGAGACCCCACTCCCCCGGATGGAGAGATTGTGTCTGCTGAGGAAGTCTGCTTCCCAGTTGTCTACTCCCGGAATGAAGATTGCTGACAGCGCCAGTGTTTTTCTGCCCAAAGGAGGATTCTTGTTACCTCCGCCATGGCAGCTCTGCTCTTCTTTCCGCCCTGTCGGTTTATGTAAGCCACTGTTGTTACGTTGTCCGACTGCACTTGAATGGCCAGATTTCTTAGAAGATGGGCCGCCTGAAGAAGACCGTTGTATACGGCTCTTAATTCCAGAATGTTGATCGGAAGGCAGACTTCCAGAATTGACCACCTTCCTTGGGAGGTCTCCCCTTGAGTGACTGCGCCCCAGCCCCGGTGGCTTGCATCCATGGTTAGAAGTAAATTGGCAACAATATATATTATATACAAACACAACGCTTGCAAACCACCAAAAACTGTTTGAATGTATCATATATATATATATATATATATATATATATATATATATATATATACATATACATATACATATATATATATATACATATACATATATATACATACACACACACACACGTATATATATATATACACACACACACACACACACACACAAAGGATTCCTGCGTCTCCCACCGGTGGCACTGTCCCGCCAAATGTAATCTATATGAAAAAGATAGTATACACTATCAAGGGAGCGCTGGAAACCTTATTGGATTTAAGTGTATTTAATTTATTTATACTCCAAATATACAACATAAGACATAAAACTATATATATATATATATATATATATATATATATATATAGGAGACAAAGATGCGGCACTCAGGGCTTTTGAAAAATACACAGCAACAACTTCTTGCTTTGCAACGTTTCAGTAGACCAACCTACTGTCGTCAGGCTTTAAACGTAAAGCCTGACGACAGTAGGTTGGTCTACTGAAACGTTGCAAAGCAAGAAGTTGTTGCTGTGTATTTTTCAAAAGCCCTGAGTGCCGCATCTTTGTCTCCTGTGATTACCCTTTATGAAGGCACCGGCTGCAGCTAAGTACATGTCTGACGAGTGCCAAACTTCATCTATGTTATATATATATATATATATATATATATATATATTCATGTATAAAATTACTATGGATAATATAAATAAATCCACATACAGTAACTCTTAAAAAATTGCCCTTAAAGTTCATTTATAAATAATGTCCATATATTGTCTCTTGTATATTTAGTAACAATTGTTACTCTTGGACAACCGTCTCTTAAGACAGCCGGGATACAAAGTTGCAGTCATTAACTGCAGCCACTTGGTGAGATTAATAATAATGACAGGGGGAGAGCGCTGTGTGTTGAACTGTCCACAGCGGTATGCTACGACCCCAAATTGTGTGTTGCTGTATTATGTCTCTTTAGCCGGAATAAAGATTTATAGTTGGTAATTTCAATCGCTTATAGGATTTTTGCTGATGACAGGGGGAGTCCGCTGTGTTAGATTTTGGCCACAGCGATACACTCTACCCCTGTGCTGTCTAGCCGCAATAGTTGTCACAGATTACTCACGGCTGTAGCGGCTTTGAGATGAACAGGGTGCGGACCTCCTTAGCTCGGTCCCGCAATAGCCTTTACCCTGTTTGGAGGCTCACCGGCAGACAGAGAAGGTAGATAGTGACGGGCAGCAAGATGCAAGTGCTGGTGCCTTCCTAAGTCCATAGTAATTTTATACATGAATTTATATATATGGTTTTAGGTCTTATGTTGTATATTTGGAGTATAAATAAATTAAATACACTTAAATCCAATAAGGTTTCCAGCGCTCCCTTGATAGTGTATACGATCTTTTTCATATCCATGGTTAAAAGGATCCAGTCCTGAATCCCGAATCTGCGGCCATCCAGAAGGTGAGGTAGTTGGAGCCACCAGAGGAGCGAAATCCTGGCCTTTGGCGACAGACAAATTCTCAGGTGCATGTGCAGATGAGATCCTGACCACCTTTCCAGGAGATTCAGTTGGAAGGACCAAGCATGAAACCTTCCGTACTGGAGAGCCGCGTAAGAGTCCACCATCTTTCCCAGAAGGCGAATGCATTGATGAACCGACACCCAGGCTGGCTTCAGGACATCCCGGACCAATGTTTGTATCACCAACGCTTTTTCCAGTGGAAGAAATACCCTCTGTACTTCCGTGTCGAGGATCATTCCCAGAAAGGACAACCTCCTGGTTGGTTCCAAGTGTGATTTTGGAAGGTTCAGAATCCAACTGTGGACACTGAGAAGATCGGTTGTGAGAGCAATGGACAGCAATAGTTTCTCCCTGGACGATGCCTTTATCAGCAACTCGTCCAGATATGGAATGATGTTCACCTCCTGTCTGCGAAGGAGAACCCTCATCTCTGCCATCACCTTGGTGAATACCCTCGATGCCGTTGAGAGGCCGAATGGCAGGGCCTGGAACTGGAAAAGACAGTCCAACAAGGCAAAGCGGAGATACGCCTGATGCGGCAGCCAGATCGGAATGTGGAGGTATGCATCCTTGATATCGAGGGATACCAGGAATTCCCCCTCTTCCAGACTTGATATCACCGCTCTTAGAGACTCCATTTTGAACTTGAACTCCATCAGAAAGAGGTTTAGTGACTTTAGGTTCAGAATGGGCCTGACCGAACCATCCGGTTTCGGTACCACAAAAAGGTTCGAATAGTAACCCTTGTTGTGCATATGAGGTGGTACCAGGGACGTGCGGTGAGTTAAATGGCTCAGGAGGCACTGGCTAACCCCAGAGCCAGAATTCCATGCAATATATGAACCAAAGGGTACATCTGGGCATTATACACAGGTACAGCATTATAAACTCCTGGAAATTTGGTGAGTTTTAATCAGAGATGTGCTGAAAAGATATGCAGGTGAGGCACTGCCTCATCTGCCATAGACTTTTTACTCCAGAGTTTGGGCTATAAAAATTATTAGAATAATGCAAAGAAGATATTTCAAACAAATTATTAGTATTTTTCATATACTTTATACAGTCAAAACTCTGGTTTAAACTTAAGTATGACAGGAAAGGCTCTGCCTCACCCCACCGGACGTCACTGGGTGGTACGGGCACAATGACTTGTGACTCCACCAACTTCTGGACGGCGGCTTGTAGGACCGCCCTGTCTGCCAGCAGAGCTGGTAAACCCGATTTGAAAAAAATCGATGAGGGGGGAGATTTTGAAACTCCAGCCTGTACCCCTGGGACACAATATCGTGCACCCATGGATCCAGGCCGGACGACACCCAGACGTGACTGAACTGCCTGATTCTCGCTCCCACCGGCCCCACCCCCGGGACCAGCAGTCCACTGTCATGTGGAGGACTTTGGTGTACCTGAAATAGGTTTCTGTTCCTGGGACCCTGACATAGCGGGTCTCTTGGACTTGAGCCTACCTCCCGGAAAGAAGGTGTTGGACGGCTTGGCCTTTCTGGGCTTCGTAGTCCGAAAGGGCTGTGATGTAGGTGAAGAAAGTAGTTTCTTCGGAGCAGGAGCAGCTGAGGGAAGAAAGGGAGACTTACCCGCTGTAGCCGTGGAAATCCACGCATCTAGCGCTTCCCCAAAGAGAGCCTGACCTGTATACGGTAGAGACGCCACACTTTTCCTGGATTCTGTGTCGGTAGGCCATTGACGTAGCCACAGTCCTCGCCACGCTGAGACCGACATGGAAGAAATTCCTGCAGCCGTGGAACCCAGATCTTTCATAGAATCCACCAGAAATCCAGCTGAATTCTGAATGTTGCGCAAAAATAAGCCAAAATCATCCTTATCCATAGTATCCAAATCTTCAAGTAAGGTGCCAGACCACTTTACTATAGCTTTGGCAATCCAAGCACTGGTAATAGTGGAACGCAGTATAGCCCCTGAAGCCGTGTACATGGATTTGAGTGTATTATCAATCTTACGATCAGCCGGCTCTTTCAAGGCGGTAGATCTCGGAACACGCAACACCACCTTTTTTAAAAGTCTGGATACTGACGCGAAACAATAGGCGGGTTTTCCCAATTTTTTCTATCCTCAACAGGGAAAGGAAAAGCCACCTAAACCCTCTTAGGGATCTAGAATATTTTCTCAGGGTTTTCCCAAGCCTTATCAAAAACAGCATTTAATTCTTTGGACGCAGGGAAGGTTAGCGAGGCTTTCTTATTCTCAGTGAAGTAAGCCTCCTCAAACTGCTCAGGTGGTGTATCATTAATATTCAACACATCCCTAATAGCCTCAATCATCAACTGCACCCCTTTAGCAAGAGATGCTGTCCTCCGTACCCCATCATCACTGTCAGAATCTGTATCTGTGTCATCCTGCATAATTTGTGCTATAGGACTCTTACGGGAGTACACAGCAGGGGGACCTGAGGTACCAGAACTGGGCCAGACTGACATATTCTGCAGCACCTGAGTAGCAGATTCATTTTGTTCAACCCTCTGTGAAATCTGAGAAATCATATTTTTGATAGAGGATAACCATTCCGGCTCCCTTGCTGGAATTTGTGCCAAATCAGTGCAATCCTGATTACATGGAATGGGATCATCTTGAGAGGACAAATCCACTGCAGCATATGACACAGACTCCCTGGACATTGCTATTGGTGACCACAAACACTCCACACACACGCACGGGATACAGACAGAGTTTCTCCCCAAAAATGGCAAGAGAGACACAGAGATTGGAGCCAACCCACACACAGCGCTTTTATACATATAAGGGAGACCCCTTATGAGCGCTAACAGTGTACCTTAATAGGTTACACAGCCGTTTTGCAGCCCCGTCCCCCCCCCTTCTACAACCACCTTGTACCGTGAGATAGCTGCAGATTGCTGTGGAGGGACTTGCTTCTTTCCCGGACAGCGCTGTGCAGGCAGAAAAATGGCGCTGAACGCTGCAAGGTCCGCTTTGAGGAGAAGCTCCACCCCCAAAATGGTGCTGTCTTCCCGCTCTTCATAGGATTATACTGGCCTGAGGATTGATGCTGGCTGAGATCCGGGGACCCTGACAGGCTGAGTGACCAGTGTAGGGTGCAGGCGCTGGCTCAGGGAGCCCCTCACAGCGCCGCACAATGTACCGCTGAGCCTCCCAGAGCGCAGTTAATACTGCGCTCCTACCATGATGCTGCCATCTTCACACCGGACCCCCGCTTGCTAGGGGGGTCGGTGTCTCACTCGCCACAATCTTCAGCTCTGCAAGGGGGTGGCGGCATGCTGCTGGGGTGAGCGATCCCCTGTGGCGGGGAACGATCTATCCCCTCTGGAGCTCAGTGTCCAGTCAGCGGAGATAGTGGCTCAGACCTCGCAGGGCGGACACTGCTCCCCCCTATGCCCCCCTAAGTCCCTCGCTGCAGGGAGGCTGTTGCCAGCAGCCTACCTGTAAAACAATAAACTCTAAAAAATAACTTTTACTAAGGAAACTCTGGAGAGCTCCCCTAGCTATGACCGGCTCCTCCGGGCACATTTTCTAAACCGAGTCTGGTAGGAGGGGCATAGAGAGAGGAGCCAGCCCACACTCTCAAACTCTTAAGGGGGGTACTCAGAGAGCGATCGCTACTTAAAATCTAAGCAATCTGACTAGATTGCTTAGATTTTAAGCATGATCGCTCCATGTGTACCCCCCACAGAGATAGCGATGCGCAGCCCCGCGCATCGCTATCGCGGGTGCTAGATTGGCCTGCTGTGCAGGCCAATCTAGCATGTCGCTCATTTCACCCGCTGGGTGAAATGAGCGACCCCCCCCCGTCTCCCCCCGCACGCTCAGCACACATCTCTCCCATATCGGGCCGGGAGTACTGGCCTATAAAGTGCCAATGGCTCCTGGTGGACCCGTCTATACCCATGGTACTAATGTGGACCCCAGCATCCTTTAGGACGTAAGAGAAATATCGTTTTCAGCTGTACTATGAACCACCCAAAAATAAATAAATATCCTGCTGAATATCCAAAAGAAGGAACAAAACAAAATATATTTGAAAAGATCTTTTAGGAATTCGTGTTCTGAATCCACGTAAAAAAATGAATCTGACTTTACAAACCAATAAATTGTTTCCATGAAGGTTGCAATGATAACACTGAACGGATTTCTAAAGGGGCAATGTATCAAGATACTTTTCAATATAATGCTGTCGAAACGGTAGTTTCTGCATAATTTTATGTTTTGTGGCCATGTACTAATAGCATAATGCAGGAGTTTATATATAATACATACATACATACTGTACTTGAATCTTTATATTAGAAAATGAAGGCGTATACAGTTTAAACTGACTTGACAGTATAAATAAAGGTCCTTTAGTAACTCCTCACACACATTCTTATAGAAATATAACATTTGATATGACAATGCCTTAACTATTCAGTTACATGGAGCATACAAAAAAATAGCAAATGAAACAATTGTAACTATAACTTCAAAAGGGACCCCGTAAGAGTGCCCTTGGAATACATGCGAAGTGTTTGATATGCAAACAAGACATATGTGCGAGTATACTGCAGTGCATTTTATACTGTTTGGATTGGCTTGAAACACTGGCATATACAGCATTAGGGTACATAAGAATTCGGAAGAAAGGTTTCTGTAGATAGGGATCACTGCCAAAGCAGTGTGATAAGGCTGCATATCAGTTCTAGGTTAAGAAATCTCATTGCACCACACATTTTCCCATTTCTCATTACAATCCATTGCAAGCAAGCAAAAAGGAATCCATTGTGTTGTGAAAGTTTCTAGAAAGTAGATCTGTACAGCAAGCATTACATCAAGTATAGAACAGCATATTTGCACTACATAAAATACAATCTAGGTATCATTGTCTTTGGTGTTCCCGTGCAGTAATACTGTATATGTATAATTCATCAGACAAGGACACTAGATTTTATTTTAAAGGCAATGCATAAATGCAAAGAAATGAGTGCACAATGCATTTTTAAAAGTGATTGCATCAATTTTATTGCACCACACAAAAACAGATTTACATCCCACTTGCCCAGTACTGCTCGTTTGAGCCTCATTAATGCATGCTATATCTCACAGTAAGGGATGTTGTGACACAAGCTATCCAGCAGGAAACAGCTAGGTAAAAAGAGCTATTCACAGTTTCAGAGGGTTTTGTTGCAGCCAGAAATACTGCCCAACGAGTTCTTCATAATACTGTCTGTGAGCAGTTTATGAGGAGCACTTTAATCCCTTTTATGGCAGTTACAATTGAATGAACATAGACTTCTAAGGCTTGCTACCTTGCCCGCATTTTCCCTGTTCTGTCCTAAACTCTGCATGCAGCGTTTTAAAAAGTTAGAGTAGGAAATATTTGACCCCACCTAGGTAAAACCCATTCATTTCTATAGAACAGTAACTTTTAGTAAAATATACAGCTCCTACCTGGGAGAATAGTACAGGGGAAATCAGTTGGGATATCAGACATCAGGGCTCACTATATCACCCGGATATTTTTACTGCATACTGTATTTTAATTGTATTGCCAGCACATTATAATGTGATTTTCTTCTAGAATGCAGCAGGTCAGCAGGGATACCAAAAGGTAGGACCACATGGTAGGCAGAGCAGAGCTTCAGCAGATGCCCCACAAAACATGGTATGATCATGTTCCACACAGGCTTGGCCATGCTCCCTCAGTTCTTCTAGGGACTGACGGATCTCTTGGTAGCTCTGCTGACCAATGCAAAAATATCTTGTCTTATAGCAGCTGTATATTCATCACTGCCACCATTAGTTTTGTGGTTAAATTGCAGGAGTAAAGCTGCTCTGGACTGAAACATGAAAACCTCCAATTATGCACGATCACTGACGATCCAACACTTTAAAAATATACCATATTTGTGGACTGTCTGCAGAAGTATTTATTTAAAGAAAGTTATCTAAAATATGAATACTGTATTAAATATACAGGAAGAAACTGCTTTAGCAGTGCACTAATTTTCCCATGTTTATAAATTTCCCCCACTGACATTCAACTAATGATGGCCTTGGATAGCCACCAGAGACCAGATTAAGGCTTTATGGCCATTGCATTTCATATTTATCAGTTAGATTATTTTACGGTTTAACTTCTGTTCATCACATTGGGATCACATCTAAGTCTACAGTCCTTTGACATTTACCTGAAGTTGTCCCAAGAAGCAGTCATTTAACAGAACACAGCCAAACCTTCGTCTTTGATGTTTCTGGGAGAAATCCTTCCTGTCACAATGGCAGCTTACCACCTGTCAACAGAAACAACGCTTTAATCTTTTTATGAAACTAGACCATTAAATGACTGTGAGTAACATCAGGAACTACTTAATTTTACACTAATAATCATCATCATCAACAGGTATTAGAACAATGATCTCATTTTATCACACTAAAATAACTTGTTATTCTTTGTATTTTTCGCAATTTTATTGGACGCTCAGCAGCACATTTTCATACACCATGCACTAGTGAAATACACACCCTAAATATGTTAGGCAGCTTCTATTTATGTAGATTCCTCATATATGTGCTGTATTTACCGTAGGAGTGTGTTATAAGGCCCAGGAGCAAAGGTTGGCATTTTTGCACCCTTCTTATACCTGCTAATACTTGCCCAGATGTATTTTTGGTGGTTTAACCCCTTGCCTAAATCACTACTGACAACTATGCATATTTTGGAATACATTAAGCAATAATTATTGATTAAACTACTAAACACAACTAAATCAAGTACAAGAAAAAAATAATAAGAAAGGCTCACCACACCATACAGATCAACACATTAATGATATATGTGTCATACAGCTCCGACAGACTATATATATCTCCTGTGTGTATATACACACACACACACACACACACACACACACACACATGAAAGGAAAAAGTTCCCAATTGCGCTCAGGAGTAACACAAGCAGCACCTCTTGATAAACTTCCTGTTAGCAAAAGTTCTACAAGTAATACAAATAATACAGATCAGAGGGTGCTGAATATATATATATATATATATATATATATATATATATATATATATATATATATAGAGAGAGAGAGAGAGAGAGAGAGAGAGAGAGAGAGGGGTGGGGGGAGAGAGAGAGGGGGGGGGGGGAGAGAGAGAGAGGACATAGAACTGTGAGTTATTCTTATTCAGTGTACAGCTTCTGATAAACCTCCTCATTCTCAAAAGCACAAACCCATCCACCAGACCCTTTTGACTACAGTACATCCTCCTCCATCACAGGCCCATCTTTTGTACTTCCAGTTGTTGGCACTAGATGCAGTGTGCAGATAAATCTCTATGTTACCCAGCAGCGCTCATGTGCAGTCATGACGCACACACACTGGATTGTGTTGTTAAACTATATGGAGAGCTGGTACGTGCAATTATTTTGTATTTGTTTAGAAAGGAGCAGGGCTGTGGGGTATTTAGAGTGTGGGTAAGTTTTACTATTTGGGGGCACGTGCTATGCACACCAACATCATGATTTTTTTTTTTATCACCGCTTGATTTTATTATATAGCTTATCCTTAGCTTTACCTTTTTTATATTCATATTTACCTATTCTTATTTTTATGACATCCTCGTTTTTTCCTTCTCAATGTGGACTGTGCATCCTTCTGTACGTTTTTTTCTTTGTTCTATATGTTTTTTTTTTCTTTTTGGTTGCGGATAATGTTGTGATGTCATACCTACCAACTTTCTCCCATGAGATACAGGTACAACTGCGTGCGTTTGAAATTATGGGGGAGTATACTCATGGGTAGGGGATATGGTCTTGCAGGAAATGCCTTTCATACGAGCCATGCCCCTATTTTAAATCCCGGTGGGAACATGCCCTGTGCTCCATGAATATAGCACTTGCGCATTTTAGTGAGAGGGGGCCTCCCAACTACAGTCAGGTCCATAAATATTGGGACATCGACACAATTCTCATATTTTGAGCTCTATACACCACCACAATGGATTTGAAATGAAACAAACAAGATGTGCTTTAACTGCAGACTTTCCGCTTTAATTTGAGGGTATTTACATCCAAATCAGGTGAACGGTGTAGGAATTACAACGGTTTCTATATGTGCCTTCCACTTTTTAAGGGACCAAAAGTAATGGGACAATCGACTCAAAAGCTATTTCATGGACAGGAGTGGGCTATTCCCTCGTTATTTCATCATCAATTAAGCACGTAAAAGGTCTGGAGTAGATTCCAGGTGTGACATTTGCATTTGGAATCTGTTGCTATTGACTCAATATGAGATCCAAAAAGCTGCCACTATCAGTGAAGCAAGCCATCAATAGGCCGAAAAATCAAAACAAACCCATCAGTGAGATAGCAAAAACATTAGTTGTGGCCAAATCAACTGTTTGGAACATTCTTTAAAAGAAAGAACGCACCGGAGCTCAGCAACACCAAAAGACCCGGAAGACCACGGAAAACAACTGTGGTGGATGACAGAAGAATTATTTCCCTGGTGAAGAAAAACCCCTTCACAACAGTTGCCCAGATCAAGAACACTCTCCAGGAGGTAGGTGTATATGTGTCAAAGTCAACAATCAAGAGAAGACTTCCCAAGAGTGAATATAGAGGGTTCACCACAAGATGTAAACCATTGGTGAGCCACAAAAACAGGATGTTCAGATTAGAGTTTGCCAAACAACATCTAAAAAAAGCCTATACAGTTCTGGAACAACATCCTATGGACAGATGAGACAAAGATCAACTTGTACCAGAGTGATGGGTAGAGAAGAGTATGGAAAAGGAAAGGAACTGCTCATGATCCAAAACATACCACCTCATCAGTGAAGCATGGCGGTGGTAGTGTCATGGCGTGGGCATGTATGGCTGCCAGTGGAACTGGTTCCCTTGTATTTAATGATAATGTGACTGCTGACAAAAGCAGCAGGATGAATTCTGAACTGTTTCGGGCAATATTATCTGCTCCTATTCAGTCAAATGCTTCAGAACTCATTGGACGGCGCTTCACAGTGCAGATGGACAATGACACGACGCATACTGCGAAAGCAACCAAAGAGTTTTTTAAGGCAAATAAGTGGAATGTCATGCAATGGCCAAGTCAATCACCTGACCTGAATCCGATTGAGCATGCATTTCACTTGATGAAGACAAAACTGAAAGGAAAATGCCCCAAGAACAAGCAGGAACTGAAGACATTTGCAGTAGAGGCCTGGCAGAGCATCACCAGGGATTAAACCCAGCGTCTGGGGATGTCTATGCGTTCCAGAATTCAGGCTGTAACTGACTGCAAAGGATTTGCAATAAAGTATTAAAAAGTGACAGTTTGATTTAGCATTGTTTAGTTTGTCCCATTACTTTTGGTCCCTTAAAAAGTGGGAGGCACATATAGAAACCGTTGTAATTCCTACACCGTTCACCTGATTTGGATGTAAACACCCTCAAATTAAAGTGGAAAGTCTGCAGTTAAAGCACATATTGTTTGTTTCATTTCAAATCCATTGTGGTGGTGTATAGAGCCCAAAATATGAGAATTGTGTCGATGTCCCAATATTTATACTGTGTGTGTGTGTGTGTGTGTGTGTGTGTGTGTGTGTGTGTGTGTGTGTGTGTGTATATATACATACATACACACACACATATATATATATACATATATATATATATATATATATATATATATATATATATATATATATATATATATATATATACATAGACACACATTATATATATATATATATATATATATATATATACATATACACACACACACACACATATACATGTTATATATATTTATACATACACACACGTTCCACTCCTACAATGTTTTTTTAAGTTCTACAAAACTCATCTTTCTAGTACAGTCACTGAGAGCTCTTAACATTAGATGAGCATGACTAGAGACCCTTACACTGAACATACTTCACAATTTAGTCAAATATACGCAGACTCTCCATTAAAACTGTGTTCCAGCATATATACAATACCCTTTAGGTCTGCTATGGACCATCCTAGATGTGAAGGCTTTTGAAAGGCAAGAATTTGCATAGAAATATCTATGGCTGTCTGTAAAGCAAGGTAGCAGTTGCCATGGATTCCAGCATGTTAAAACACACAAATCCAACACTTAGAGATATACTGAAGATTGCTGTGAGTAGGCGGTTGTGCAAAGATAAACGTTTTCTGTTTCTCCAATTAGATCCAATAGTACAAATAAAGTAGGGAAGACATATTCCTATAATATTTTTGCTATTTTACGTTTTTCAAATGTTCTTAAAAGCCAACACTTTTCTGGTATCAGCATCAGAAACAAGGGGAACAATCTAGAAGTATCTCACAATTATACAAAAGCCATGAACAGATCGTGCCCATAAAAAACAGGACTTTAGGACTTGACAATTTGTGGTCTGAAGTATTTAAAGTCACTAAGGTCATATGCAGGGATGCAGTTACAATGTCGGCTGTCGGGATCCCGGCGTTCAAGAAACCAACGCCGACAATGCCGGCAGCCGGAATATGCAGTCTCCGTTGTTTATTACAACTTACAGACATAAACCCAAGAGGCTATGCAACAAAACACTAAACACTTAGGCAGGAGAAGGGGGGTTAGGGGTAGGGTATAGGGCCGGGAAGGTTAGGGTTAGGTTAGGCACAGAGAAGGGGAGGTTAGGGTTAGGCATCAAGCGGGGAGGGTTAGGTTTAGATCACAAGGAAGGAGGGGTTATGGTTAGATACCACCTGGGAGGGTTATGGCTAGGCATCACCCAGGAGGGTTAAAGGACTCTAGAGGGGCTGTTGGGATTCTGATGGTCGGGATTCTGACAACCGCCATCCTGTTCATCTGTAAATCATACAAAACCCGCCAGCCCATCTACAAATCCTAAAAAAAAAGTATCAAAATCTCTCTTTCAATTACACCACAAAAAGCCCACAGACAGGTGGCGTTGCTGACCCCAGCAAGGTAAAATCAGTTGACCCCGTGTATTGTCGGGCAGAGCACCTTACAAACTGCTGTGGCAAGATGAACAGTAACTGCCATTCTCTCCCACCCAAGAACAAAGAAAGCACAGAACACAAGGTAGGAGGACAGGGGATTTCCATAAGAAAAGAAGGCTCAGACTGTACATCAGGTTTTATAAAACATAACCCAACCAAAAAAATAAATAAACCCACCCCCCAACAAGGATAACCCAATGAAGGGGCATATTTAAGAATGAGTGATAATTCTTGTTGTCACTTGTTACTTATCTTAAATGGTGTTCCAACCAATAAGTACCTAGCATGACACAAGAAACACAAGAGCTGTTTGGTTGGAGCACCACTTAAAATGAGTAATGAGTGATAACAAGAATATCACTTGTTATTAAATATGCCATCAACTGTCGTACAAACAAGTTAAAGCCAATTCCTGGCAAATACTCATATGCTGAATTATCTTGAAATTCTTAAAAGATAAAACTGTAAACATACCTATTTTTGTTTTAGCGATTAGGAGGCTGTGGGGTTGCATAC
This sequence comes from Pseudophryne corroboree, assembly GCF_028390025.1. NCBI lineage: Eukaryota > Metazoa > Chordata > Amphibia > Anura > Myobatrachidae > Pseudophryne > Pseudophryne corroboree. The sequence goes on from NC_086447.1 coordinate 453,200,257, forward strand.
TGAGCACGGCCAACCATATACAGTTAATCCACTAAATACCACAGTAAAACAATATAGTCCAAGTAGAATCATATGCACAGTAGCCAGTAGATAAAAAAAGGAGGTTGTTTTATTTAACAAAGTTTAAAAAGAAGCATTTTTAAAGAAATATATAAATATTTCAGTTAACTTTATATAACTTTAAATATATATATTTTAGCGGGGCTTGCCGGCGATATGTCATAGGACCTGGCTATGTAACGCATCACATATGACAATGCCAGGCAAGTAGTTAAGAGTCCTCATCTTCTGATTGGCCGCATAGCTCAAACAGCACTATCCTGCCAGTCATAACCACTCACAATATTCTCTATTCTATACTAATGGAAAATCTGGATGGCGGTGTGTTACAGAGTTTTCTCTACTTTATTATCTATGGGGCTTCTGCCGTTAGCAAATTAATTGGTTTTGACAAACTGCTGTGTTCCCTTTATTTATAAACTCCTGACAAACTGGCATTTTTACACTGCGGACTTGGTTTCACTCATTTACAATTTGCAATTATACAAATTTGCAAAAAATACATTTCAAGATCCTATCCTCGCCAGCAAGAAATGGAGGGATTTAAAAAAAAAAAAAAATCTCCCCCTATTGTTTCATGTGAAATCCCCCCATTTTCCGTGCAAAAATATATATTGTGTCTGCGAAAGAGCCAAGTACCTATGTGTTTTCGCGGTACTTATCGTGGCTTTAAAGCATACTTAACAGGGATTTGGTTTTGCCTGCCCGAGGCAGGGTAAACAAAACCGCCAGTAAGAGCTGCAGATAACCGCCGATAAGGGCATCCACAAACCAGCGATGCGATTGCAATTCCACTGCCGGGTTTTTGAATGCTGGGTGGCCTTGCCCTGTGCTGGGCGGCCCCCAGCATGCGATCGCAGCAAGTTGCAGTTTTGCTAAAACAGCAAAAGTGCAACTGAAACTGAATGAGGCCGCTAATTGGATACTAATGCTAGGGTCAACCTGGGAATCCCAATATGACCAAAAAGTTCATACCATAATTATGTGTACAGGAATACAGGTATGAAACCTCTTTTGAAAATGACTAAAAAACAGTAAGTAAATAATTGCTGCTGCTTCAATAATGTATGCACACACAAACTATATCTATTGAATTTATTTGTTTTGGACAGCAGATTCCATACGTTCATGTGTTTTGTACAAAAGTGATATGCAATTAAGACTTGCCTCATTGTTCAGCACGTTAAACACATTTTCATAATATACCAAAGAAAATGAATAACAATTATGCAATCTTGAGTTGTTATACAAATAAATAAAACAGCTCTGAGCTGCACTGAAAATAAAATTAAGAATGTGAATCTTGCCTACGCCACAGTAGTATTTCCAGGGGTAGTACCGTATTATGGGGGTAATTCTGAGTTGATCACAGCAGGAATTTTGTTAGCAGTTGGGCAAAACGTGCACTGCAGGGGAGGCAGATATAACATGTGCAGAGACAGTTAGATTTGGGTGGGGTGTGTTCAATCTGCAATCTAAATTGCAGTGTAAAAATAAAGCAGCCAGTATTTACCCTACACAGAAAGAAAATAACCCACCCAAATCTAACTCTCTCTGCACATGTTATATCTGCCTCCCCTGCAGTGCACATGGTTTTGCCCAACCGCTAACAAAATTCCTGCTGCGATCAACTCAGAATTACCCCCTATATGTTATATTACAAATTTTGCAGACTATTATTGGCGATTCGTAATAGCAACAATTCTCTGAATATAAGTAAAGTGTGACACTAAAGAAATTTAAGAAAAAGGAGGAGATTTGAGGGAAGGGAATGAGGACTGCTTTGTACAAGTTGAGTTTCAGGTAGCGTTAATCAGATGCAATGGAGAGAGGTCAGGGTAGATGATGTAGATTTGGGTACCAAACCGGAGACTGATTGAGTGAATCAGGTCACCTCACCAGTATCAAAACCCTTCTAATGAAATCAGTATTTGGAATCTGTAATAATTCTGCATATACTGTATATTATTAAACTTATATGATGTAGATAAATAACATTGCAGGTACCCTCCGATATTATGCATTCTTCTCACTTCTTGCCTGCCCACTTGGAGGCATCACTCTCACACTCCTTTCCCATATTCCAACTGAATGTGTTCACACTTCCTCTGGACAGTTTATTTCTACATGCTAACTGGAAGCTATACATTTATAGATAAAATGGGTGCAATTCAATTGTTGAAAAAGTCGGTTGGGTGTCTGTTTTTTCCTATCTAATAGACAGGAAAAAAAACAGACTCCCAACTGACTTTTCAAACAATTGAATACCGCCCAATCTGTCCAGTATGTAATCCCTGATCTAGAGAATGGGCAGGAATCATATGTACCAAGGCTCTGGTTCTCTTTAATACTACTTTACATACTAGGTGACATACCAGAGCACACCCATGATTCACTGCACTATTGCTCAGGTTCAAATATGTTAATGGAAGAGAAGCATATATTACTTATTTCTAGAGGTTCTCATTATAAGTGACGTGTCTACAGCTACATTTCTCTATACATTAAGTGTGGTGTAATGTACAAAAACTGCACATACACTGTTCTAGTGAGGATCATTTTTCTCACAGCTTGGGCTTTTGACAATTGTAGTTTGTTTGCCATTCAGCAAAACAACACCTGCAGTTGACAGACGCGGAGCACACATTTGCATACTGACACACTGTTCCTTAGAAGACTCCTTCACTTATTATGCTTCATTACACAATAGTATGCTTCAGTAGTGTTCAAGCTTTGCACAGGTTTGGTGGGTGATGTTTCTGTGAGCAACTGATCGTGATGTAAATATATGCAATCAGTTACCTATTGCCTATTACATGTTTTCTCCTCACTCATATAGCACTTGTGTGCAAATCCTGCAATGCAGACTTCAGTACTCCGTTACTGGCATGGCCATCAACAACATGAAAGCAAGTATTTAACATAGTAGCAGAGTACCCAGCTCTTTGACACCATTTACAGATTGCTGCATTTATCTCATGAAAAGAGCTCAATCCTCAATCCCAATAATGATACCATATCTAAACTTTACAAATTTGTATATTAAAGACTTCCTGTGACTTTAGCAAAAAATTAATAGATCAGGCAGAGACGATAAGAATGTATAGTGTAAATTATAGTCAATATAGCTATACAGAAAATAGTAAATTAAAAAAGGTATAGATTATAAATCTACATATTTGCAATCTTGGTCTATGGTATCAAAGTATTTTTTATTCTCTTTTAATTTAGTTTATGAAAGCTCTGACTTTCAGGAATACAAAAAAGGTGTTCCAGAATGATACAAGGGGATCTTTACTTATAGAAGAAACTGCACATAATAAACTCCTGAATGGAGGCACTTTTTAGATATGACCAGTGACAGAATGTCCAAAATGCAAATTGAAAACCCAAACCACAGCATGTAGTAGGTGCGCAGTTCGAAAGCCGTCACAAGCAATGTGTGGCAAGAAAGAAAGAAAGAAAGAAAGAAAGAAAGAAAGAAAGAAAGAAAGAAAGAAAGAAAGAAAGAAAGAAAGAAAGAAAGAAAGAAAGAAAGAAAGAAAGAAAGAAAGAAAGAAAGAAAGAAAGAAAGAAAGAAAGAAAAAGAAAGAAAGAAAAGAAGAAAAGAAAAAGAAAGAAAGAAAGAAAATAAGATTTTACTTACCGATAAATCTATTTCTCGGAGTCCGTAGTGGATGCTGGGGTTCCTGAAAGGACCATGGGGAATAGCGGCTCCGCAGGAGACAGGGCACAAAAAGTAAAGCTTTTCCGATCAGGTGGTGTGCACTGGCTCCTCCCCCTATGACCCTCCTCCAGACTCCAGTTAGGTACTGTGCCCGGACGAGCGTACACAATAAGGGAGGATTTTGAATCCCGGGTAAGACTCATACCAGCCACACCAATCACACCGTACAACTTGTGATCTAAACCCAGTTAACAGTATGATAACAGCGGAGCCTCTGAAAGATGGCTTCCTTTAACAATAACCCGAATTAGTTAACAATAACTATGTACAACTTATGCAGATAATCCGCACTTGGGATGGGCGCCCAGCATCCACTACGGACTCCGAGAAATAGATTTATCGGTAAGTAAAATCTTATTTTCTCTATCGTCCTAGTGGATGCTGGGGTTCCTGAAAGGACCATGGGGATTATACCAAAGCTCCCAAACGGGCGGGAGAGTGCGGATGACTCTGCAGCACCGAATGAGAGAACTCCAGGTCCTCCTTAGCCAGAGTATCAAATTTGTAAAATTTTACAAACGTGTTCTCCCCTGACCACGTAGCTGCTCGGCAAAGTTGTAATGCCGAGACCCCTCGGGCAGCCGCCCAAGATGAACCCACCTTCCTTGTGGAGTGGGCCTTTACAGATTTAGGCTGTGGCAAGCCTGCCACAGAATGTGCAAGTTGGATTGTGCTACAGATCCAACGAGCAATCGTCTGCTTAGACGCAGGAGCACCCATCTTGTTGGGTGCATACAATATAAACAACGAGTCAGATTTTCTGACTCCAGCTGTCCTTGCAATATATATTTTTAATGCTCTGACAACGTCCAGTAACTTGGAGTCCTCCAAGTCACTTGTAGCCGCAGGCACTACAATAGGCTGGTTCAGATGAAATGCTGACACCACCTTAGGGAGAAAATGCGGACGAGTTCGCAGTTCTGCCCTGTCCGAATGGAAAATCAGATATGGGCTTTTGTAAGATAAAGCTGCCAATTCTGACACTCTCCTGGCAGAAGCCAGGGCTAGAAGCATGGTCACTTTCCATGTGAGATATTTCAAATCCACCTTTTTTAGTGGTTCAAACCAATGAGATTTTAGGAAGTCCAAAACCACATTTAGATCCCACGGTGCCACTGGAGGCACCACAGGAGGCTGTATATGCAGCACTCCCTTAACAAAGGTCTGGACTTCAGGGACTGAAGCCAATTCTTTTTGAAAGAAAATCGACAGGGCCGAAATTTGAACCTTAATAGATCCCAATTTGAGACCCATTGACAATCCTGATTGCAGGAAATGTAGGAATCGACCCAGTTGAAATTCCTCCGTCGGAGCACTCCGATCTTCGCACCACGCAACATATTTTCGCCAAATTCGGTGATAATGTTGCACGGTTACTTCCTTCCTTGCTTTAATCAAAGTAGGAATGACTTCTTCCGGCATGCCTCTTTCCTTTAGGATCCGGCGTTCAACCGCCATGCCGTCAAACGCAGCCGCGGTAAGTCTTGAAACAGACAGGGACCCTGCTGAAGCAAGTCCCTCCTTAGAGGTAGAGGCCACGGATCTTCCGTGATCATCTCTTGAAGTTCCGGGTACCAAGTCCTCCTTGGCCAATCCGGAACCACTAGTATCGTTCTTACGCCTCTTTGCCGTATAATTCTCAATACTTTTGGTATGAGAGGCAGAGGAGGAAACACATACACCGACTGGTACACCCAAGGCGTTACCAGCGCGTCCACAGCTATTGCCTGCGGATCTCTTGACCTGGCGCAATACCTGTCCAGTTTTTTGTTGAGGCGAGACGCCATCATGTCCACCATTGGTCTTTCCCAACGGGTTACCAGCATGTGGAAGACTTCTGGATGAAGTCCCCACTCTCCCGGGTGAAGATCGTGTCTGCTGAGGAAGTCTGCTTCCCAGTTGTCCACTCCCGGGATGAACACTGCTGACAGTGCTATCACATGATTCTCTGCCCAGCGAAGAATCCTTGCAGCTTCTGCCATTGCCCTCCTGCTTCTTGTGCCGCCCTGTCTGTTCACATGGGCGACTGCCGTGATGTTGTCCGACTGGATCAATACCGGTTTTCCCTGAAGCAGAGGTTCTGCCTGGTTTAGAGCATTGTATATTGCTCTTAGTTCCAGAATGTTTATGTGAAGAGACGTTTCCAGGCTCGTCCATACTCCCTGGAAGTTTCTTCCTTGTGTGACTGCTCCCCAGCCTCTCAGGCTGGCGTCCGTGGTCACCAGGATCCAATCCTGTATGCCGAATCTGCGGCCCTCCAATAGATGAGCACTCTGCAACCACCACAGAAGAGACACCCTTGTCCTTGGAGACAGGGTTATCCGTAGGTGCATCTGAAGATGCGACCCTGACCATTTGTCCAACAGATCCCTTTGGAAAATTCTTGCGTGGAATCTGCCGAATGGAATCGCTTCGTAAGAAGCCACCATTTTTCCCAGGACTCTTGTGCATTGATGTACAGACACCTTTCCTGGTTTTAGGAGGTTCCTGACAAGCTCGGATAACTCCTTGGCTTTTTCCTCCGGGAGAAAAACCTTTTTCTGAACCGTGTCCAGAATCATCCCTAGGAACAGCCGACGAGTTGTCGGCATTAACTGGGATTTTGGAATATTCAGAATCCACCCGTGCTGTTTTAGCACTTCTTGAGACAGTGCTAATCCCATCTCTAGCTGTTCTCTGGACCTCGCCCTTATTAGGAGATCGTCCAAGTATGGGATAATTAATACGCCTTTTCTTCGAAGAAGAATCATCATCTCGGCCATTACCTTTGTAAAGATCCGAGGTGCCGTGGACAATCCGAACGGCAGCGTCTGAAACTGATAGTGACAGTTTTGTACAACGAACCTGAGGTACCCCTGGTGTGAGGGGTAAATTGGAACGTGGAGATACGCATCCTTGATGTCCAAGGATACCATAAAGTTCCCCTCTTCCAGGTTCGCTATCACTGCTCTGAGTGACTCCATTTTGAACTTGAACTTCTTTATGTACAGGTTCAAGGACTTCAGATTTAGAATAGGCCTTACCGAGCCATCCGGCTTCGGTACCACAAAAAGAGTGGAATAATACCCCTTCCCTTGTTGCAGAAGAGGTACCTTGACTATCACCTGCTGAGAGTACAGCTTGTGAATGGCTTCCAACACCGTCTCCCTTTCGGAGGGGGACGTTGGTAAAGCAGACCTCAGGAAACGGCGAGGTGGATCTGTCTCTAATTCCAACCTGTATCCCTGAGATATTATCTGCAGGATCCAGGGATCTACTTGCGAGTGAGCCCACTGCGCGCTGTAATTTTTGAGACGACCGCCCACCGTCCCCGAGTCCGCTTGAGAAGCCCCAGCGTCATGCTGAGGCTTTTGTAGAAGCCGGGGAGGGCTTCTGATCCTGGGAAGGAGCTGCGTGTTGCTGTCTCTTCCCTCGACCTTTGCCTCGTGGCAAATATGAATAGCCCTTTGCTCTCTTATTTTTAAAGGAACGAAAGGGCTGCGGTTGAAAAGTCGGTGCCTTTTTCTGTTGGGGAGTGACTTGAGGTAGAAAGGTGGATTTCCCGGCTGTAGCCGTGGCCACCAAATCTGATAGACCGACTCCAAATAACTCCTCCCCCTTATACGGCAAAACTTCCATATGCCGTTTTGAATCCGCATCGCCTGTCCACTGTCGCGTCCATAAAGCTCTTCTGGCCGAAATGGACATAGCACTTACCCGTGATGCCAGTGTGCATATATCCCTCTGTGCATCACGCATATAAAGAAATGCATCCTTTATTTGTTCTAACGACAGTAGAATATTGTCCCTGTCCAGGGTATCAATATTTTCAATCAGGGATTCTGACCAAACTACCCCCGCACTGCCCATCCAGGCAGTTGCTACAGCTGGTCGTAGTATAACACCTGCATGTGTGTATATACTTTTTTGGATATTTTCCATCCTCCTATCTGATGGATCTTTAAGTGCGGCCGTCTCAGGAGAGGGTAACGCCACTTGTTTAGATAAGCGTGTTAGCGCCTTGTCCACCCTAGGAGGTGTTTCCCAGCGCTCCCTAACCTCTGGCGGGAAAGGGTATAATGCCAATAATTTCTTTGAAATTATCAGCTTTTTATCAGGGGCAACCCACGCTTCATTACACACGTCATTTAGTTCTTCTGATTCAGGAAAAACTATAGGTAGTTTTTTCATACCCCACATAATACCCTGTTTAGTGGTACCTGTAGTATCAGCTAAATGTAACGCCTCCTTCATTGCCAAAATCATATAACGTGTGGCCCTACTGGAAAATACGGTTGATTCGTCACCGTCACCACTGGAGTCATCGCCTGTGTCTGGGTCTGTGTCGACCGACTGAGGCAAAGGGCGTTTCACAGCCCCTGACGGTGTTTGAGTCGCCTGGACAGGCACTAATTGATTGTCCGGCCGTCTCATGTCGTCAAACGACTGCTTTAGCGTGTTGACACTATCCCGTAGTTCCATAAATAAAGGCATCCATTCTGGTGTCGACCCCCTAGGAGGTGACATCCCCATATTTGGCAATTGCTCCGCCTCCACACCAATATCGTCCTCATACATGTCGACACACACGTACCGACACACAGCAGACACACAGGGAATGCTCCTAATGAAGACAGGACCCACTAGCCCTTTGGGGAGACAGAGGGAGAGTTTGCCAGCACACACCAAAAGCGCTATATATATATCAGGGATAGCCTTATAATAAGTGCTCCCCTATAGCTGCTTTGTTATATAAAAATATCGCCATAAATTTGCCCCCCCTCTCTGTTTTACCCTGTTTCTGTAGTGCAGTGCAGGGGAGAGACCTGGGAGCCGTCCTGACCAGCGGAGCTGTGAGAGGAAATGGCGCCGTGTGCTGAGGAGATAGGCCCCGCCCCTTTTCCGGCGGGCTCGTCTCCCGCTATTTTGAGAAATCAGGCAGGGGTTAAATATCTCCATATAGCCTCTAGGGCTATATGTGAGGTATTTTTAGCCTTTATAGGTACTCATTTTGCCTCCCAGGGCGCCCCCCTCCCAGCGCCCTGCACCCTCAGTGACTGCCGTGTGAAGTGTGCTGAGAGGAAAATGGCGCACAGCTGCAGTGCTGTGCGCTACCTTTAGAAGACTGCAGGAGTCTTCAGCCGCCGATTCTGGACCTCTTCTGTCTTCAGCATCTGCAAGGGGGCCGGCGGCGCGGCTCCGGTGACCATCCAGGCTGTACCTGTGATCGTCCCTCTGGAGCTTGATGTCCAGTAGCCAAGAAGCCAATCCATCCTGCACGCAGGTGAGTTGACTCCTTCTCCCCTCAGTCCCTCGCTGCAGTGATCCTGTTGCCAGCAGGAATCACTGTAACATAAAAAACCTAGCTAAACTTTCTCTAAGCAGCTCTTTAGGAGAGCCACCTAGATTGCACCCTTCTCGGCCGGGCACAAAAATCTAACTGGAGTCTGGAGGAGGGTCATAGGGGGAGGAGCCAGTGCACACCACCTGATCGGAAAAGCTTTACTTTTTGTGCCCTGTCTCCTGCGGAGCCGCTATTCCCCATGGTCCTTTCAGGAACCCCAGCATCCACTAGGACGATAGAGAAAGAAAGAAAGAAAGAAAGAAAGAAAGAAAGAAAGAAAGAAAGAAAAGAAAGAAAAAGAAAGAAAGAAAGAAAAGAAAAAGAAAGAAAGAAAAAAAGAAAAGAAAAAGAAAAAAAGAAAGAAAGAAAGAAAGAAAAGAAAAGAAAAGAAAAGAAAAGAAAAAGAAAGAAAAGAAAAGAAAAAGAAAGAAAAGAAAAAGAAAGAAAGAAAGAAAGAAAAGAAAAGAAAAAGAAAGAAAAGAAAGAAAAGAAAAAGAAAAAAAGAAAGAAAGAAAGAAAAGAAAAGAAAAAGAAAGAAAAGAAAAGAAAAAGAAAGAAAAGAAAAAGAAAGAAAGAAAGAAAGAAAGAAAGAAAGAAAGAAAGAAAGAAAGAAAGAAAGAAAGAAAGAAAAGAAAGAGAAAAAGAGAAAAAGAGAATGAAAGAAAGAGAGAGAGAGAGAGAGAAAGAAAGACAGACAAACAGGTTTTTAAAGCATGGTAAAACTGCACTGAAGTAAAGACAAGAGTGAGGGTCCCCTATTACAGTTGACACCAGCAAAAGTGATGACTGAATGGGAATAGTCTGCAAAAGACAGCATACCAGCTCATTAGACATGTGCGATAGGGTAATTAATATCAATTCTCCCAAACCTTTTGCTAATCATTTTAATAAAAGTTTAAATCATATTTCTTTGCAACAAAGAAAAATATCATCACTACAAATATCTAATATTCAGCGTGTGTTTCACCATCACCAAGGATAGGAGATCTTTCCTTTCTGGGGGTGCGCAAAAGAAAACTAAATGTCAACAAAAAGAGGAAGAGAAGTATTCAATTGCAGGACACACTCGTACAAAGAGTAGTGTAAACAATAAATTATCATCAGCTGAGAGTGTGCCCCGCAATAAAATACTTTTTTCACTTTTTTTTTCTTTGCAATCCAATGTAATAATAAGATTTTACTCACCGGTAAATCTATTTCTTGTAGTCCGTAGTGGATGCTGGGAACTCCGTAAGGACCATGGGGAATAGCGGCTCCGCAGGAGACTGGGCACAACTAAAGAAAGCTTTAGGTCACCTGGTGTGCACTGGCTCCTCCCACTATGACCCTCCTCCAAGCCTCAGTTAGGACACTGTGCCCGGACGAGCTGACATAATAAGGAAGGATTTTGAATCCCGGGTAAGACTCATACCAGCCACACCAATCACACCGTATAACTCGTGATACTATACCCAGTTAACAGTATGAATATAACTGAGCCTCTCAACAGATGGCTCAACAATAAACCTTTAGTTAGGCAATAACTATATACAAGTATTGCAGACAATCCGCACTTGGGATGGGCGCCCAGCATCCACTACGGACTACGAGAAATAGATTTACCGGTGAGTAAAATCTTATTTTCTCTGACGTCCTAGTGGATGCTGGGAACTCCGTAAGGACCATGGGGATTATACCAAAGCTCCCAAACGGGCGGGAGAGTGCGGATGACTCTGCAGCACCGAATGAGAGAACTCCAGGTCCTCCTCAGCCAGGGTATCAATTTTGTAGAATTTAGCAAACGTGTTTGCCCCTGACCAAGTTGCAGCTCGGCAAAGTTGGAAAGCCGAGACCCCTCGGGCAGCTGCCCAAGATGAGCCCACCTTCCTTGTGGAATGGGCTTTTACAGATTTTGGCTGCGGTAGTCCAGCCGCAGAATGCGCCAGCTGAATTGTGCTACAAATCCAGCGAGCAATAGTCTGCTTAGAAGCAGGAGCACCCAGTTTGTTGGGTGCATACAGGATAAACAGCGAGTCAGTTCTCCTGACTCTAGCCGTCCTGGAAACATAATTTTTCAAGGCCCTGACTACGTCCAGTAACTTGGAATCCTCCAAGTTCCTAGTAGCCGCAGGCACTACAATAGGTTGGTTCAAGTGAAAAGCTGATACCACCTTAGGGAGAAACTGGGGACGAGTCCTCAATTCTGCCCTATCCATATGGAAAATCAGATAAGAACTTTTATATGACAAAGCCGCCAATTCTGATACACGCCTGGCCGAAGCCAAGGCCAATAACATGACCACTTTCCGCGTGAGATATTTTAGATCCACGGTTTTTAGTGGCTCACACCAATGTGATTTTAAGAAACAACACCACGTTGAGAACCCAAGGTGCCACTGGAGGCACAACCGGGGGCTGAATATGCAGCACTCCTTTTACAATGTCTGAACTTCAGGTACTGAAGCTAGTTCTTTCTGGAAGAAAATCGACAGAGCCGAGATCTGTATCTTAATGGAGCCTAATTTTAGGCCCATAGACACTCCTGCTTGTAGGAAATGCAGAAATCGACCTAGTTGAAATTCCTCTGTTGGGGCCTTTTTTGGCCTCACACCAAGCAACATATTTCCGCCATATGCGGTGATAATGTTTTGCAGTTACATCTTTCCTGGCTTGAATCAGCGTAGGAATGACTTCCTCCGGAATGCCCTTTTCCTTTAGGATCCGGCGTTCAACCGCCATGCCGTCAAAACGTAGCCGCGGTAAGTCTTGGAACAGACAGGGCCCCTGCTGCCGCAGGTCCTGTCTGAGCGGCAGAGGCCATGGGTCCTCTGATATAAGTTCTTGAAGTTCTGGGTACCAAGCTCTTCTTGGCCAATCCGGAACCACGAGTATCGTTCTAACTCCTCGCCTTCCTATTATTCTCAGTACCTTTTGTATGAGAGGCAGAGGGGGGAACACATAAACCGAGTGGTACACCCACGGTGTTTATATGGAAACGGGGCCTGGACTGCACACCCTGGCTTATTATAATGGGATGTGCTACCTTGCTGGGACTAAGTACTGTAGTACTGCAGGTGCACCATACACCATTAAAATTATTATAACCGTAATATAATATTTGAGGTTCTTGGCATATATTGGCCAGTATATGAGCCTGCCCACCTGCTTCACGGTGACCTCATCGGACAGGTCCCTAACACTATAGGGGTTCACCTCCGGGACGCAGAGCACCCCCAGACTACCCCAGCTAAACCACCCCAGGGCATCAAACAGAAAAGAATAGGAGTGAAAGATCAGTGTTAAGCAAATGAAAGAGGCTGCTGAATATAAAAGAAAAGAGGAGGACAGCAGTAAAGTATCAGAATGTGAAGTTTAGCTGAGCAGTGTTATAAGTGTAAGAGATGTGTGAAAAAAGCGACAGTACCTTTTGTATGAGAGGCAGAGGGGGGAACACATAAACCGACTGGTACACCCACGGTGTTACCAGAGCGTCCACAGCTATCGCCTGAGGGTCCCTTGACCTGGCGCAATATCTTTTATAGCTTTTTGTTGAGGCGGGACGCCATCATGTCCACCTGTGGCCTTTCCCAATGGTGTACAATCCTTTGGAAGACTTCTGGATGAAATCCCCACTCTCCCGGGTGGAGGTCGTGTCTGCTGAGAAGATCTGCTTCCCAGTAGTCCACTCCGGGAATGAACACTGCTGACAGTGCTAACACATGATTTTCCGCCCATCGGAGAATCCTTGTGGCTTCTGCCATCGCCATCCTGCTTCTTGTGCCGCCCCGTTGGTTTACATGGGCGACTGCCGTGATGTTGTCTGATTGGATCAGTACCGGCTGGTTTTGAAGCAGAGGCCTTGCCTGACTCAGGGCATTGTAAATGGCCCTCAGTTCCAGAATATTTATGTGTAGGGAAGTCACCTGACTTGACCAAAGTCCCTGGAAGTTTCTTCCCTGTGTGACTGCCCCCCAGCCTCAAAGGCTGGCACCCATGATCACTAGGACCTAGTCCTGTATGCCGAACCTGCGGCCCTCTTGAAGATGGGCACTCTGCAGCCACCACAGTAGAGATACCCAGGTCCTTGAAGACAGGGTTATCAGCCGATGCATCTGAAGATGTGATCCGGACCACTTGTCCAACAGGTCCCACTGAAAAGTTCTTGCATGGAACCTGCCGAATGGGATTGCTTCGCAGGAAGCTACCATTTTTCCCAGGACTCGCGTGCAATGATGCACCGATACCTGTTTTGGCTTCAGGAGGTCTCTGACTAGAGATGACAGCTCCTTGGCTTTCTCCTCCGGGAGAAACACTTATTTCTGTTCTGTGTCCAGAACCATCCCCAGGAACAGTAGACGTGTCGTAGGAACCAGCTGTGACTTTGGACTGTTTAGAATCCAACCGTGCTGTTGTAGCATTTTCCAAAATAGTGCTACCCCGACTAGCAACTGCTCCTTGGACCTTGCCCTTATAAGGAGATTGTCCAAGTACGGGATAATTAAAACTCCCTTTTTTCGAAGGAGTATCATCATTTCGGCCATTACCTTGGTAAACACCCTCGGTGCCATGTACAGTCCAAACGGCAGTGTCTGGACTTAGTAATGGTAATCCTGTACCACAAATCTGAGGTACTCCTGGCGAGGATGGTAAATGGGGACATGCAGGTAAGCATCCTTGATGTCCCGGGATCCCATGTAATCCCCCTCGTCCAGGCTTGCAATAACCGCCCTGAGCGATTTCATCTTGAACTTGAATTTTTTTATGTATGTGTTCAAGGATTTTAAATATAAAATGGGTCACACCGAACCATGCGGTTTCGGTACCCCAAACCGTGTGGAATAGTAACCCCGTCCTTGTTGAAGTAGGGGCACCTTGAGTATTACCTGCTGGGAATACAGCTTATTAATTGCCTCTAGCGCAGCCTCCCTGCCTGAGGGAGTTGTCGGCAAGGCATATTTGAGGAAACGGCGGGGGGGAGACATCTCGAATTCCAGCTTGTACCCCTGAAATACTACTTGAATGAAACAGGGATCCACCTGTGAGCGAGCCCACTGATCGCTGAAATTTTTGATACGGCCCCCCACCGTACCTGGCTACACCTGTGGAGCCCCAGCGTCATGCTGTGGACTCAGAGGAAGCGAGAGAAGAATTTTGATTCTGGGAACAGGCTGACTGGTGCAGCTTTTTCCCTCTTCCCATGTCTCTGTACAGAAAGGAAGTGCCTTTGACCCGCTTGCTATTCTGAAGCCGAAAGGACTGTACCTGATAATACAGTGCTTTCTTAGTCTGTGAGGAAACCTGAGGTAAAAATATTTCTTCCCAGCTGTTGCTGTGGATACGAGCTCCCAGAGACCATCCCCAAATAATTCCTCACCCTTATAAGGCAGAATCTCTATGCGCCTTTTAAAGTCAGCATCACCTGTCCAGTGAAAGGTCTCTAATACCCTCCTGACAGAATGGACATTACATTCATTTTGGATGCCAGCCGGCAAAATATCCCTCTGTGCATCCCTCATATATAAGACGACGTCTTTAATATGTTCTCATGTTTGACAGGGTCACCGACCACGCTGCAGCAGCACTATCTGCAGGTCTCAGTCTAGTACTTGAGTGTGTAAATACAGACTTCAGGATAGCCTCCTGCTTTTTATCAACAGGTACCTTCAAAGTGGCCGTTCCTAAAACGGCAGTGCCACCTTTTTTGACAACCGTGTGAGCGCCTTATCCACCCTAGGGGATATCTCCCAGCGTAACTTATCCTCTGGCGGGAAAGGGTACGCCATCAGTAATTTTTTAGAAATTACCAGTTTCTTATCGGGGGGAACCCACGCTTTTCACATACTTCATTCATTCATCTGATGGGGGAACAAAAAACACTGCCTGCTTTTTCTCCCCAACATAAAAACCCATTTTTAGAGGGTTAATGTCAGAAATGTGTAACACATTTTTTTTTTTTTTTTTTATTGCCGGGATCAAGTCACGGATGTTCCTAGTGGATTGTGTATATGTCTCAACCTTGTCGACACTGGAGTCAGACTCCGTGTCGACATCTGTGTCTGCCATCTGAGTGAGCGGGCGTTTTTGAGCCCCTGATGGCCTTTGAGACGCCTGGGCAGGCGCGGACTGAGAAGCCGGCTGTCCCACAGCTGTTACGTCATCCACCCTTTTATGTAAGGAGTTGACACTGTCGGTTAATACCTTTCACCTAACCATCCACTCTGGTGTCGGCCCCACAGGGGGCGACATCACATTTATCGGCATCTGCTCCGTCACCATATAAGCCTCCTCATTAAACATGTCGACACAGCCGTACCGACACACCGCACACACACAGGGAATGCTCTGACTGAGGACAGGACCCCACAAAGCCCTTTGGGGAGACAGAGAGAGAGTATGCCAGCACACACCAGAGCGCTATATAATGTGGGGATTAACACTATAACTGAGTGAAATTTCCCCAATAGCTGCTTGTATATATAATATTGCGCCTAAATTTAGAGCCCCCCCTCTCTTTTTAACCCTTTGAGCCTGAAAACTACAGGGGAGAGCCTGGGGAGCTTTCTTCCAGCTGCACTGTGAAGAGAAAATGGCGCCAGTGTGTCTGAGGGAGATAGCTCCGCCCCTTTTTCGCAGACTTTTCTCCCGCTTTTTTCTGGATTCTGGCAGGGGTATTTACCACATATATAGCCTCTGGGGCTATATATTGTGGTATTTTTGCCAGCCAAGGTGTTTTTATTGCTGCTCAGGGCGCCCCCCCCCCAAGCGCCCTGCATCCTCAGTGACCGGAGTGTGAAGTGTGTATGAGGAGCAATGGCGCACAGCTGCAGTGCTGTGCGCTACCTTGGTGAAGACTGATGTCTTCTGCCGCCGATTTTCCGGACCTCTTCTTGCTTCTGGCTCTGTAAGGGGGACGGCGGCGCGGCTCCGGGACCGAACACCAAGGCTGGGCCTGCGGTCGATCCCTCTGGAGCTAATGGTGTCCAGTAGCCTAAGAAGCCCAAGCTGGCTGCAAGCAGGCAGGTTCGCTTCTTCTCCCCTTAGTCCCTCGCTGCAGTGAGCCTGTTGCCAGCAGGTCTCACTGAAAATAAAAAACCTAATTCTATACTTTCTTTCTAGAAGCTCAGGAGAGCCCCTAGTGTGCATCCAACCTCGGCCGGGCACAAAATCTAACTGAGGCTTGGAGGAGGGTCATAGTGGGAGGAGCCAGTGCACACCAGGTGACCTAAAGCTTTCTTTAGTTGTGCCCAGTCTCCTGCGGAGCCGCTATTCCCCATGGTCCTTACGGAGTTCCCAGCATCCACTAGGACGTCCGAGAAAGTGTGTTGAACAAAAACATTTCTTTCTACAGTCTTAATTTACTGTAGTTTAATATATTTAAAAATATAAAAACCCTAGACTAGTGTCTTGATCCAAAGCCGTCAGAGAATCTGAAAGTTATTTTGGGAGATGGGGAACAAGTCACAATTCAAACATCTAAGACTGCAAAAAGCATTTAGACTTTAGCCTATCATAATCAGGTGTAAACCTTTTGATCACCACCAGACATTTGATGCTTACATTAGCTACCCATCTACAGGCCACAGTGGAGAGCAGATCATGAGGCAAAGTGCACATTCATCCCTCATTTCATCTTATTTTCTCATAGAACCCTAACCAGTTTAGTCATGTGGCATTTTCCTTTAATAAAATAAAAACATATAGCAAAATAATTGTATTTCTTTTTTTTAAGTCGATAATTGTTAAGTTGTTTGGAGGCTAAACAGTTATTTCTTATGGCCCATACACACGTGATTCGGGCTATGCCCGATTCTCACTATGCGACAGGGGCTAGGTCGGCACATAATCAGTATCGCAAGCACACTCATTATGTGCTTGTGATACTGACTATGTGCGATTTTGGCTAATACCCCTTTTCCACTAGCTCTAAAAACACGGGTAAATGCGCGGGGGGGCGCGCATTTACCCGTGTTTTTTCCTAGTGGAAACGCCCCCCCCTGCAAATTCTCGGATCAAGTGATTCGGGAATCCTACCCGGGTAGCATGCCGGGCTGAACACGTGTTCAACCCGGTAAGCTGTGTAGTGTAAACGGAAGCCGTATCGATGCGACACAGAGTATGGAGATCTCCCAGCGCCGCCCCTGCCGCGTCAGCAGCAGCGTCACCAACCCAGCAATATGCCGGGTTGGTGAGCTAGTGTAGAAGGGGGCTCTAGCACGGATCACAGCCGTGTCAGGCTCACAGCTGCGGCCCATGCTAGCAAGTGGAAAACGGGTATGTGTGTCAGTTTTGACTATCTCTTCTGTAGAGATAGTCAAAATTGACTTGCCTGCACAGGCTATCTATTCTTGCGGCGGGAACCGCGCATCGGCTCGGGATCGCAAGGTGACTTTCACCTTGCGATCTGCACTGACTTTTCTTACGATTTTTACTATACAGTCAAAATCGTAAGAAAAAATCTCACCGTGTACACGCCATAAGTGTCAGTTTGCTGCATTTACATTTATTTATTTTTTAAGATACATGCTCAATTTTAGCTGAGTTGCAGATAAATCGCTAGTCACATTGAGTACAGTTTAGCTAGCAGATGTAATGAAATCATTTTATAGGTTTGAAGATACCCTTACAACAAATGTTAAATTGCTAGACAAGTGACCAAACTTCACAAAAATGAATTCTCTCCATGTACCCAATAGTTTATTTCAGTGAAATCCTTTTTTCATACAGTCAGGTAGATGTATTAACCTGGAGAAGGCATAAGGAAGTGATAAACCAGTGATAAAGCAGTGTTAAGTGCAAGGTGATAATGCACCAGCCAATCAGCTCCTAACTGTTAATTTACATATGGGAGCTGATTGGCTGGTATGTTTATCACCTTGCATTTATCACTGGTTTATCACTTCCTTATGCCTTCTCCAGGTTAATACATCTGCCCCTATATGTATTATTTTAGTTCAAAAGAAACTAATGAGATACAAGAGGAGAACTTAGAATTGTGTTTTTGTAATTACTTTTTTCCTATACTACAGTTAAATGTACTGGGAAGTGTCAGGCCCTGTTATCAAAGCAAAAAAAAAGCACACAACCGGGCAAAACCATGTTGCACTGCAGGTGGGGCAGATGTAACATGTGCAGAGAGATTTAGATTTGCATGGGTTATATTGTTTCTGCTTTTGCATGTAGCCCCTAAATGTTAGACAGCTTTATTTTTACACTGCAATTTAGATTTCAGTTTGAAAAAATCCCGCCCAAATCTCCCTGCACCTTACATCTGCCCCACCTGCAGTGCAACATGGTTTTAGGCCAGTTGCTTGCTTTTTTGCTTTGCTAACAAACTTGAATCAGGCCCATAGTCCACACTTTCCCCATCACCATTGCTGGCAAAAAGGGGCCTTCTAAAACAGTAATAAGCATTCTAACAACAGAATAAGAAGAATGTCTTATGTTTATGGGGTCTCACTAGGAGTATTTTTCCTATATTTCTGTTAACGAATAAACTTAAGACCTGACCAAAATGACCTAAACCGACCAAAATGAGATGAACTGCAACAAATAAATCATTTTGTTCACCTGTTCATCACTGAAAGGGTAAATGTGTACAATTTGTAGCTAAATGTATGCATTCAAAGAACATCCCACTCTTCATCTCCATTCGTGTAAAATATAGAGACTATAGATCAGGGGTGGCCAACCAGTCAGAGGCAAAGAGACAGAAAAGATCTGTAGTCAAGAGCAAGAGCCACTCTCATGCGCGCGCGCAAATATGAGGGCGTGGCCTAGTTGTCACAAAGCCACACCCCATTTTTGTGTGCACACCTTTTGGTATGACATTTGTAGAAGTATGACCTCATATCATAACCCCGTTTTTCGTCATGTTGTACAGTGCCAGATACATATAATGCCCCAGTACAGTGCCACATACATATAAAAACGGCAAAAAATGGGTGCCTCTACACTGCCAGATACATATATGTCCCCAGTGCCACATACATATAAAAACGGCAAAAAATGGGTGCCTCTACACTGCCAGATACATATATGCCCCCACAATGCCAGATACATATATGCCCCCAGTGCCAGATACACATATCCCCAGTGCCAGAAACACATGTCCCCACAGTGCCAGATACACATGTCCCCACAGTGCCTGCTATGCTCCCAGTGCCTGCTGTGCTCCCAGTTCCAGATATGCCCGCTATGCCCCCAGTGCCTGCTAAGCTCCCAGTACAGATATACATGTCCCCACAGTGCTCACCAGCCGCCCGCTCCCTTCAGTTCCGCTCTCCTCCCCGCGCTGCTGCTTCTGCTCTCTCTCCAGCGGCGGTGTCTCTCTTGAACTATGTGTCTCCACATGTCCTGTTCATCTATATCAGCGGTGGCCAACCCACGGCTCTTTCCTCCGCCGCATGCGGCTCGGCCGGCTCCTGGCCACCGCTGCCCCCAGCCCCAGACACACGCACGCCTCTCCGGCAGCTGTGTCTCGCTTCAATTCGGCGTCGGTCCGTGTGCCAATCAAAGCTCGCGCCCGGCAGCCAATCAGGAGCCTTAGTTGCCGGTCCGCAAGCTCTGATTGGCTCACGGGCCGGCGCCGAATTGAACCGAGACACCGCTGCCGGACAGGCTTGCGTGTGTCTGGGGCTGGGGGCAGCAGTGGCCAGGAGCCGGCCGAGTCGCATGCGGCGGATGAAAGAACCACATGCGGCTCGAGAGCCGCGAGTTGGCCACCGCTGCTATAGATGAAAATAGATGTCTTTCAACATTTCCCAATTTAAATCCTAGGGTATGTCCACATACTTCTATAAAGATTACCAGATAGGTTGGTCACAGGAAGAACACAAAGGGCAACAAAAAGCATAAATTCTGTTGGGAAATAAGGTTATAATTTACTGCTGGCAATGGTATATTCCATCTCAAACTTAAAAAGCACGGTTACATTTTACCCCATCTCCCACCATATAACAGCCAGGTTGGTATTCCTCCCATAATACCTCAGTCATTGCTGATTAAACAGCAATTGTGGTCAATAAATTAGGTGTTGACCTTACTACATTACCTTCCTAAGATGTAGTTTTCCTACACCCAAGGCTTTTTAGGCTTCGGAGGAGTGAAACATTCTGTATTTTCTGCAGATTACATGAAGGTACAATTAAAACGGATGGTCACTATCTGGGGAAAAGAAAATATGTCCAAAACATGAATCAAAGTGGTTAATTTATTTTGCTCCACACAAAAATCTTATTAAGAATGTAAAAGTGATGAGGGAATAAAGGTCTGATAAGGATATTATCTTAGCAAAAGGGGTCTAGTCACATTTTGACAAGTTTTTTAAAATGTAGTTTGAAGGCAAGTACATATTAATGTGCCAATACACAACAAAGTTTGTATATTGTATACTACCACCACTCTGCTTGCTCTTCGTTAAGGTAAAGCACAATAAAAAGGAAAATGAAAATAATGCATTTATCCATCACATACAACAGAACAAAGAATTTATTTGTCAGGTTACAATAAATGTATGGCAGTGTCTTTGCATTTTCGCTAAGTGCTGAACGCAGAGAGTTATTTTTCTTGTGTTGTGCACCTGGAGTAATTCATGGGTGTCTTTCTAAAAAAAAAAAAAAAGTTTCCATCAGCATAATAAATACCTAACCAACTTTTTCTTTTTTCTTTTTTTTCTTTTCCTTTCTTATAAGTAGCGCGAAGCATGGCTACTTCTAACACATGAGAATGAGAAAAATTGAGTTTATTGTAGAAATTTTATATTTTCTCTGCAGCAGTATTCGAGAGATTACTGTAAATGTCGTAAATGCAAAACAAGAAATTGCATGCTAATTAGGCATCTAGTCGGAGCCCAGGTAAAGGGCTAGCAGTAAAACACAAAAGGAATCTTCCTGTGTATGTGTTAGTGAAACTGTCCCAATGGTGAACACTGCAGTTATTTAATAACTACAGATTTAACCCAATTTTAGAGAACCCGTTGTTCCCTGCTGTCAGAGCTCTACTCTAATGCCTACCATTAACATGACACATGGCTTTGTTGAATGCTCTGGTTTGCAAGAGGAGAGATCTGTCCTCATGACTAAACAGGAGAATAATGAATGTACTGCACATGAGCAAAAAGTCGTATTTAGTGATCCAGTCAAAAGGAGTCCTGATTGGTTGGCTCAGAGCAGCCACCACCTCTCCCAGATCAGCCACCCTGATCACATCACCCACGTGAACTGGTGCAGCATGTCAAATGCTGGACTGATTTGATGACAAGGGTTAACATCTCTTAACTCTATAAAAAGAAAAAGTTGCTTTCAGTGAATAGCTCTTAAGAGATAAATACTGCTACTCTTAAAGATCCTGGTCTACTAATGCAAAATACCTATATCTGCATATTGCTTAGAAGTCCCATAGTCCTCAGGAGGCGTGTGCTACAGTTTCAGTACAGAATTCATAAATAATAAAGTACCTTAATGAAATTCAATAAGAATGTGTCAAGGTATTCATAAGTTTTAAGTTTATTTTACTGTGTATAAAATACATACAGATACAAACGCAAAAATTTAGTTCAATTAAAAGCTATCCATTATCTTCTCATTCAACAAAGTAACATGGGAATCTGCTTTCATTCTGCAGATCAATGCATATATCATGTAAATAATGTGAACAGATTACAGGAGCCATGCTAATAATATAAATCATATTATTGGCAGAGATCAAAACGCACCAAGCAAAATAGAAGCGGCTGCTGACTGCCATCTCGTATTTATCTTGTAGTTCATATTTTGCACCAGGCGGTTGAATACCAACAAATGTTACCACTCCTGATAGTCAAATATGCAATTCTTTTGGGAGGGGTAATAGAACCCTGTGCATGAACAAAACCTTATTATACTTGGATAATGCTGATACATAACTATTTCTTTCTGCACATGCAGCAGAGCATGGCTCAATTTGAGCTTACGCCCATCTCTACATCAGCCCTTACATATTCTGCACCCCTAATTTACAAGATAATATTCCACTTTTTCTGTGAAGACAGGCGCATCAGAAATGAGAATTCTGTTAGATAAATAAATGAGCCATGTGTGGAGCATTTTCAGGTGGGGGGCTGGTTGCAGACCTCAATTTGGGACAGAGGGCGTTGGAAAGGGCCTTACTCCTCCTGTCCCAACAGTAACAGAGTTGAGAAGGCGGGATGCCCCCTCTGCTGTACTAAGCAACTGCTAGCCTGTCAGTAAGGTATGTGGACGGGGCTGATGTAAAAGTAAAGCTGGACACACACTTTGCGATGTGTGTCTCAGCCAACGCTGTGTCACGATACAACAGTACATCACACGCCATACACACTACATGTGTAACTGCATGCCATCATTCATTACATCATCCCATGTGAAATGCAGGTCATCAGATGAGAAGATGCGATGAACAACCGTGCAATCACGGGTATACACTATACGATGCGTACAATATATCATTACGATCCGCATCTGAACAATATATCGTATAATATGAGCCTAATTCAGATGCAGTCTTAAAGCAGCTATTGGGCCTTATTTATCTTCAGTTACAAAATTGAAAATCGGGCGATTACAGTCAGACTGCGCATGCAGTGTAAATTCATTGCGCATGCATGGGGACTAAGTTGCAAATGCAATTTAGTGAAATGCAATCGCAATTTGATTGACAGGAAATGACAGTTCATGGGTGTTAACATGGCGTTTGTGGGGAGTGTTGGAAAAACGCAGGCAGATAATGGTCATTTTTCGGGGTGTGTATCCAACGTCAGTTGCAATGGATGGAGACTAAAAACATGGCGCCAGTGCAAATGAATTCTCATAATTCTGAGTAGCCCTGGGTTAACCACAATTGTCGATGGTACTCGATTTCTGCGTATGCATCACAATAATGAGATTAAATACACAATGATGCGATTGAATCGGTGGTCTTCTTTTACCTTTGTGGGTGGCTTTTCACATGCAATTTTTAGCAGAAGCAGGACTGAGAAAATGTAAATTTCTTTCTCAATACGATCCAACCTTAATTAGGCCCACTGTATGTAAATCAGTTGATGGTTTCTAACATCGCATGCGTCTGACCCGCACTGCACTCATGCAACGAGTGAATTGCTATAGTGGTTGCACAGAGGAATTCATCTCAAAGTGAGTGACAGGAAGACAGCGTTTGGGGGTGGTAATGGGGAGTGGTCGGATAAATGCAGGTGTGTCATGGTCGTTCAGATGGCATTCTAGGAGTGCATTTTCAGTGGCGTTTTCTGAGAGTTTAGCGCAGCTGCGCTCTGTCTCCCTGCATGGCTGGCTCCACTACGCATGCGCAGGATCTCGTTATTATTGCCATCAAGTGCAAGGCCTTTTGGCTAAGATCAAGTGTAGTATCTGTTCTTATCAGTGGAGAAAAACTGGGCCGGTTATCCCTACTTCGTGGGGGAGTAATAGAACCCCACGTTGTATAGGGAACGGCCCGGTGAAGTATCTGCGGTAGAGAAACACAGGGTGGATTACCTGTTCCTACACTAGGAGCGTGAGAGGTTCCTAGATGTGGAATGGAGAAACATCCTGTGGGAGTACCGTGCTGGGGTGTGGCGGGCCCCTGGTCGAGAGTGGAGAAAAACTGGGCTGAGTATTCCTACTTCGTAGGGGCTTAAGCATACCCTTACGTTGCTTAGGAACAGCCTGGTCTAGTATCTACTCTTGTACTGGGGGTTGACCCTGACATAGAGCAGTATGAAACTTGGTCTGGCTGAGAGGCCGGGAGCTGCTTCGAAGCTCGAGGTGATATGTGCCCCTGGGGAGACCCAGGGGTGCCTCAAACTGCACAGGTATTCTGGGAACCTTGCACTTGATGGCACGAGCACAGTCACACTCCCAACTTCTGGTGCACCACGTCCTTTGCCCTGGCCTTTTGGCTAGGGCAAGGATAATTTTTTACCCCCCCCCCCCCCCGGCCTTCTGGCTGGGGCTTATTTATTTATTTATTTATGCCCATATGCGTTTTGCACTTGCACAGCACTTTTTTATGTTTTTTGTAGTGTGTCACGTTCACGTTTTTTCGATTGGGGTTAAGGTGAGACCCTTATGGGCCGCCCTCTCCTCTAAGTTGCTGAGGTCCTCTCCACGGGGGGGGGGGGGGGACCAGACGCAGTTTTCGGTCCCCAGGGGGACGCTTTGGCCAACCCTGGGGACACACGAGGGTCCCTCTGCGCTTAGGCAAGGGGGGACCCACAGTCCCTTTTTTCCCTCAGTAGGCCTTTTGGCTCTGAGGGTTAGGGGAGTAACGGGGCCCTTCTCCTTTGGGAGAGGGTCCAAGAACCTATGCCCCCAGCACGTTTGGTCACAGACACTGGGTGATGGAGCACCGCACCTCGGGCTTCAAGTAAAAAAAAAAAAAAAAAAATAGTCTGTGCAACTGAGCGTTCTTACATAGCCCTGCATATCGATGTGCTATCTTTTAGATAGCATTGCCAATAAAGGACAGGAGCGCCAATGGACACACACTGCGGCATTAATACATGGGGGAAAAAGCGGTATTAGCACACATAACGTGCGCTGATACCACTTCCACCCCATAACGATGTTTCATAATTCCACCTCATAGACGCAATTGTGAACGGCAAAAGACTGCAACAGCAATCACAAGAACAGCCACATCTGAAAAAGGCCCTATATCGCTTAGTATGTACCCAGCCTAAGCTTTTATCTGAACTCAGTGTAACTACCATTTATTTTTCAGGTATTGATTCAAACTAGCTTCATTTTTTCCTCTTTTTATATAGCGACAGTAGATCTCCAATATATCCAAAATAGATAAACAGCAGCAAAAGGTTTAAGATGGGCAACGAGCAGGTGCCACAACAGTACGAAATATTATAATACTTCTAAATTATTACTACATCTACAAGGACATACAATAGCCAGTGACACGTTTTGTATTAAAGTGATATGCGAATAAATTATTGAAATTAACTGATACCCCGACAAATCTATCTATATTGTGTGTGCTATATGTAAAAACTCTAGTGGTTAGAAACCACTGTAATGTAGAAACGCCTACATACTTTCACAATAGAGCCCACAAACAAACAATAGCTGTACTGTGAGTTTGCTTCACGTACTGTTCAGTATACACACATACACATATATATATATATATATATACACACACACACACACACACACACACACACACACACACACACACACACACGCCAATGCTAGGTACTGCAAGCACACAAGGAGACATTTTCATTGTTTACCTTGATAAAATATTTTGGCACCGGTTATACATTAACTGGCCTTCTATTTAGCATCATTTCACCCAAAATTCATTTTTAAATTACCACGAGTACAGTGTTCAGGCTTTTTTTCCCCAGAGGTCTTTGATATTCCTTTAGAATGCCTTTAGAATGTATGCTCTCACGAGCAGGGCCCTCTTCCCTCATGTGCCTTTACTTCTCTTACATAAACCATCTTCTATTCCATACTCCCTTCGACTGTACCAAATACCTAGTTTTTTTACCACCCTGAAACTTATTTCAGTGACTCTTGCTGATGCAGCTGTTTATATGCCCTGTACTTGTCCTATATTGTCTTTAACTGTGAGTCACTGTTTTCTTGTTTTGCTTACTTGTTATTGTACTCTGTAACTGGGCGCTGCGGATCCCTTGTGGCACAATAATAATAATAAAAAATAATAATTATTATTATTATATTCCTCTTGCTCATATTTAAAATTGCTCTACTGTCTTAAGCCGGGTACACACTAGACAATATCCCCAATTATGACACATCACTCACGATATCGTCTAGTGTGTATGCAGTATGTCGCTGACAATGCACGCTCCTGTGCGTTGTCTGCAACATCCTCTGTTAGTCCTATGGGCGACATAGTCAAGGAGGGCCACGATGCCAAATGCAGCATGGCACCGTTCTCCCCTACCAATGCTCATCGCTGCCGGCCCCGCCACCTAGTCCAAACGCTGACTATATCGTACTGGGGGCCTAATTCAGTATAGATCGTTATTCTGAGAAATTGCAGGTGTCTGTGAATACAAAGGCGCCACCCTGACAGGAAGAACAAATGCCCCGTGCAAGTTTGTGAATGCTTTGCAGATCGCTATCCATTCGCATGTACAGTAGTTCCAAAGAGGAAACGGTTTACATAATGCAAATGGTATATATTGTACCATGTAGGCGCCACAAGGTTAATCCCCTGACTTCTGTAGGAAAAATTGTATCACTGGGATATTTATTCATATTATTGGGATAATCCCTAAATAGCTCACTTCTCATCATCAACGTAATTCACCAAATAATGAAAATTCAACTATGGGTAGATCATAATATATTACTTTTGGAAAGCCGATCAACTCATTTAAACATGAGGAAAAGCTTATCAGCCATGTAAATAATGCTGCTGCAGAATGAAAGAAGCAAGCTTATGACAAGGAATGTCTGGTTAAATTATGATTGGTTTGGAAATTGTGTGCATTTATTTATTAAATTATTTATATAACACATACATACTATGTACAACCTCACCTCCCACAATCTCATTATCCATTGATGGCACGACTATCTCCTCTAGCCCCCAAGTGCGTTGTCTTGGCGTAATCCTTGACTCCTCCCTCTCCATCAAACCACACATTCAGCACCTCTCACAAACCTGTCATTTTCATCTCAAAAACATTTCCAGGATCAGACCCTTTCTCACCCAGGATGCCACCAAGACCATTATCCACTCACTGATTATTTTCAGACTGGGTTACTGTAATCTCCTCCTAACTGGCCTCCCTGATAATTACCTCTCTCCACTCCAATCTATCCTCAATGCTGCAGCCCGGCTCATCTTCCTCACCAAATGCACTACATCCACCTCTCCTCTCCTACAAGCCCTTCACTGGCTCCCCTTCCCTTTCAGAATTAAATTCAAACTTCTCACTCTCACTTACAAAGCACTCACCCTTTTCTCTCCCACTTACATCTCTGACCTTCTCTCCATTTACTCTCCTCCCACCCGTCCTCTTCGCTCTGCTAATGCACACCGACTCTCCTGTCTTCTGATTACTTCCTCCCACTCCAATCTCCAAGATTTTTCACGTGCTGCTCCCTTACTCTGGAATTCTCTACCTCTCCACCTCTCTACAGAACTTCAAATGGGCTCTTAAAACCCACTTCTTTACTTAACCCAGCCAAATCTCATCCTAACCCTCTGTCACCCCTGTCTGTCTGCCCCTCCCCTTTGGAATGTAAGCTCTCACGAGTAGGGCCCTCTTCCCTCATGTGCTTATCCTGGTCTTACGTTAATAATCTTCAACTGCCCAAATCCTGCAGTTTTCAGCCACTTTGATACTTATCTCAGTGTCGTCTACTGATGTAGTTATGCTTAGCTACCCTGTACTTGTCCTATATTGTCTTCAACTATAAGTCACTGTTTTCCTGTTTTGATTATGTGAATATGTAGTCTGTAATTGGGCGCTGCAGAACCCTTGTGGCGCCATATAAATAAAGGATAATAATAATAATGTAGCAATTTACATCGCTATATGGAGCAGTATATGGAATATATGACTCTACTTAGGTCTGTGAGACAGCAATGGTAATCACAGTGATGCCTCCATCCAGTTTACTTAATAATAGAGTATCGGTAGCGCAACGGAAACTTTGGTACCAACATAATAAATCTGTAGCTCACTAACATTTCTTCAGCTTTGGCCTCGTCACTGCCAATTCTCCTTCTTTCCCTACAGCAACACCTCTTTCCCTGGCACTCTCACTATTCTGTAATCTAAATACATTTTTAAAAGCCCCCCACCCCACCCCCACAAATACTTTGCACTCAAAATTGTTAATTAGGATGTTATGTAAGCCATCACTAGCCTTCAAAATTATAAACTAAAACATTCATCTAATAACAAACCAGTTGATAATTGTAATCTGACAAATTCTGTTATTGCTGTTTGTGTGTGAACTTTTCAATATTTATAAACAAAATGTAATTAAAATGAAGTAAAATTGGACCTGATACAGCATTGGTCTTTAACCTGCAGCCCTCCAGAAATACACATCCCAGCTGCCTCCGTTTTAAGATGCCTTAATATCAAAACTGTGGCAGGGCATGCTGGGATGTGTAGTTCCACAACAGCTGGAGGGCCACAGGTTAAGGACCCATGTGATATAAGGTAAATGTGGTTGATTATCAGTGGGCTACAATAACACTAGTGCACTGGTTTTCAACCTCAGTCCTAAGGACCCCAAACAGTCCATGTTTTCCATGTCAACTGTAGATCTTTAAAAAGTGATAATTGGTTACATACCTGTGTACCTGCTAAGTGGTCTTGAAGAGGTGACCTGTTTAGGGTCCAGAGTGCAGAGTTTGAGAACCACTGCACCCAAGCTCTACACAGGATCCATTATTTCACGATAACGAAGATAGATCAGGGTTAATCAGCCCTAGTTCCCAGGTCCCCTAACACTTCACGTTTTCCAGGTCACCCACCAGGAGCACAGGTGTATTACCAAAGGTCACATCTAAAGAACCACAGGTGACCTGAAAACCATGAACTGAAACTGTTTGGGTACCTGAGGACAGAGTTCAAGAACCACTGGGCAATAAAAAGTAAGTGTCTTCCTGGACACAGAACACTCCCAACACCCCCCTTCCCCCACCAGTGCCTGCCTGCCCAGACACAGAATGTCCCCCTCTGCCCTGCTAGATTGCACTCCTAGAGAAGATCCCAAACCGTATAACCCAGCCCCACCTTGGCATGGAAGGAGGTGGTACACCAATGCATACCTCAGGGTGATGGGCTGACAGAAAGCAGGAGCAGGGACAGTCTGACGTTAGCTGATAGGTCCAAGTCTCTTCCTCCTCCAAATAAAGATATATTGCTTCTGGTAAGGAGGAGGAAGAGACTTGGACCTATCAGCTAACGTCAGAAACTCCCCTCCTCCCTGACACCCAGCAGCCAGCACAAGGGATCCTGCAGCACATGCCAGATAGGAGCAGTTAAAGGAGGAAGGGGAGGAGCTATACAGAGGATTGCATGCACCTGTCAGGAGGAGTCAGAGGAGGGGGAGAAGTTATATAGAAGATAAGCAGTCTCCATCTGTCAGGTAATAGGTGTTAGAGTCCTGACTTCTTGCTGACACGCAATACATGTAACCTATTAGCCTACTAATGTCGCAGCCCTACCCTGTCCCTTGACCTTCCACGTAGAGCATTCCTGAAAATGGGGGTGGGGGGTGGGGGAGGGGGTCACCCCCTATTTTGGAGAGTGCCAAGGCCAGGGTCTACGCCTACAGTCCCTGGCTGAGGAAATCTGGTGGTCATTCAGAGCACATCGCTGCTGCGTCCAAAGATGGTCGCAAATTTAAGGGGCAGACCGCCCATAGGCACAATATTATTAATATTTCTGTGGGCACATCCAGATAACAACATCCTAAGATGCCATTACATACAATATATGCACATGAGAAAGAAAAATGTCAGAAACACATAAGTGAGCATCAGAATTGTGAAACAAAATAATGCAATCTAGATAAAACAAAAACAGCAAAACACCTTATTCATTTCTACTAATGATTTTAAATCTAAAAAAGGTATAGACAATATGATTACATCGAGACATGACAATTACTGGCGTGGAAAAGGCGACCCATCTTAGTTTCCACTCGACACGGAAAAGGGGGTTGGGGAATATTTAAAAAAAAAAGACAAATGAAACTAATACCTTGACTCATAAGAAATCAATATACACCATACACGATGTAGCATCAACTAGAATTTAGGAGCAAACATCTCTCTGGAGAAGGAATGAATAAAGTGGAAAATATGAAAAACACTACGTATCGGAGGCAAAAATATCACACATACATATATTTTGTATATATATATATATATATGTATATTTTAAACACACACACACACACACACATATACACATATATATATACATACACACACACACACATATACATACATACACATATATATATACATATATATACATATATACATATATATATATATATATATATATATATATATATATGTTGGAAGAAATCGGCGGCACTCCAGGATATAGTCAAGCAAAACTTGTGTATTAAAGCATCACAAGATACAATACAAAAACCGTGGCCCCGAAACGTCGGTTTTTGTATTGTATCTTGTGATGCTTTAATACACAAGTTTTGCTT
The DNA here is from genome assembly GCF_028390025.1 of Pseudophryne corroboree. Lineage (NCBI taxonomy): Eukaryota > Metazoa > Chordata > Amphibia > Anura > Myobatrachidae > Pseudophryne > Pseudophryne corroboree. Next base: position 453,230,546 of record NC_086447.1, read on the forward strand.
GACTATATCCTGGAGTGCCGCCGATTTCTTCCAACATATCAGCATTACCACGGAGGGCACCCAGACCTATTGCACGTTGTATCCAGTGAGTGCCGGGCTATTTCACAGTGTATATATATATATATATATATATATATATATATATATATATATATACCACCATATCTTCCGGCACTCCAGACTGTGCTCCTTGCTCTGGTGCCCTCCTCTGGGGCAATGACCCCTGGTATGCAGAAATCCAATTGAGAAGGCGGCACTCAGAGACTGATGACAAAAGGTTGAGCGTGCAAAAAAGCCCCAAGGGGCTTTTTTGCACGCTCAACCTTTTCTCATCAGTCTCTGAGTGCCGCCTACTCCATTGGATTTATATATATATTTATATATATATATATATATATATATATATATACATATACATATACATATACACACACATACATACATACATACATACATACATATATATATATATATACATATACACACACATACATACATACATACATACATATATATATACATATACATATACACACACATACATACATACATACATACATATATATATATATATATATATATATATATATATATATAGCGGAGATAGGCGGCACTCCCGGGACTTATTCAAACAATACACGGGACAACACCCGTGAGCATCAACATCAACGTTTCGATTTTATTAATCGTCTTCAGGATAAAACATGTACCAAGATAACAAACATTTATAACTCACCAAGTGAATGCACGCCTCCTCCTGCCGCCAGGCTCCGGGCATCCGTCCACTCCCGATGACGTCACAACACCGCGACGTGCGCCCTCCAGCGCTCACATCAAGATCCGCACCGGACTCCCGTTGCCTAGCTACAGCAGACAGGCATAACCATGTGACTTGCCACCACCATGCGATATGAGAATATGAAAAGAAACACAAATAAAGCATAACAGTTAAAATGCAGTCCATCCTACCCTGCTTACTGCAATTGTTTACCATTATCTGAATCGACAATACTGTACTATGCTAAGCATTATATACTTTGTTAGAAAAAACTTAATTGAACAAAACCAGACTACTATTAAAATCTATTCCTGGTGTTTATTAAAGAAAACAATTTAGCCCAAAATTCTCGTTCAGACCATATGGGGATACAGTATTTAGTCTATGTATCCACCTCGCCTCACATTTCAGGAGGGATCTGTCCCTGTCACCACCTCTCACTTTTTTCTCTACTTGGTCAATAATTTTATATCTTAAGGTGGACAGTCCATGTTTATGGGTTCTAAAGTGCCTGGCTACTGGCTGTTCTTGAGCTACTATTTGACCCTCAACCGCTTTTCTAATGGATGAACGATGTAAGTTCATCCGTTCTTTGAATTGTCTAGTGGTCTTCCCTACATAGAGAAGACCACATGGACACCTAATGAAATACACTACATGAGTGCTAGTGCAGGTAAGTACTTTCTTAATGGGAATACGTTTACCAGTGTGGGGGTGCGCAAATGTGTCTCCTTTTTCAAGGTAACTACATGTGGTGCATCCCACACACCGGTAGCAGCCAGGTTTTCTGGTAAGAAAATTGGGCTTATTGAGAATTTTGGTGTTTTCAGAAATATCATTTTTCACCAACCACTGCTTGAGGTTTTTACTGCGTCTAAAGCTTGGCATTATTTTGGTTTTTTCAAAGACCTTAAGGTCCGGATCTGTAGTGACTAGTGGCCAGAGAGTTTTGGTCTCCTTGACCACCAGTCCACTCTGTGCATGAAATTGTTGTACGAATGGTATTCTAGGATCATCTCCCAATTTGTGCTTATTAGTAACCAATACTTGTTCTCTGGGTATCGCTAAAACTTTTTTCTTGGCCTCAATCAATTGCTCATATTTGTACCCTCTTGCTAGAAATTGCATGATCATACGGTCAATTTCATTATTAGCATCTTCCAGTATCAGAAATGCGATGTGCCCTGACAAATTGGGAGAAGGGAAGCCCTTCCTTGGTTGCTCTGGGATGCTGGCTTGAATGATGTAAAACATTATTACGATCTGTTTTCTTCCTATATAGGGTAGTATGTAAAGTATAATTTTTAAGTTGAATAGTAACATCTAAATAGTTCACCTCACAATCACTGATAGTATACGTAAATTTAATATGTTCATTTGCTAAATTAGCTCTTGTCATTAAATCATGGAAGTCACCCTCCTCTCCTAGCCAGATGATAAAAAGATCATCTATATATCTTAAAAAAACCAAAAATTTAGACGCTATGTTGGAATCAGAAAAAAAGATTTCTCGTTCCACCTCAAACATGTAGCTGTTTGCAAAGGCCGGGGCCACACAGGACCCCATTGCACAGCCTTGTTGCTGTAAGTACCATTTGTTGTTAAATAAAAAGTAATTATTCTTAAGGGTCAATTCTAACAAGCCAATAAAAAATGAAATATCAGGGCCAGTATACAGTGGACTATCGGTAAGGATTTTGCATGCTGCACTCAAACCTCCATCATGGGGTATGCTCGTGTATAGATTCACAACATCCAAGGAACATAAAAAACATTTTGGCAATGGAGATGGTAATTGATTTAGCTTAAGGATAAAGGTTGTAGTGTCCTTTAAATATGTGTTCTGAGCTTGAATAACCGGCTGAAAATGTGTGTCCAAATATTTGGACTCTTTATAATATATAGAGTCCCGGGCAGAGATTATGGGACGTCCCGGGGGACAAAGGGGGTCTTTGTGGACTTTAGGAATTGTGTATAGCACAGGAGCTACTGGAAACTGTTGGAATAATGCATTTTTTAAAGAATCAGAAATAATGTTATCTGACCAAGTAGAGAAAAAAGTGAGAGGTGGTGACAGGGACAGATCCCTCCTGAAATGTGAGGCGAGGTGGATACATAGACTAAATACTGTATCCCCATATGGTCTGAACGAGAATTTTGGGCTAAATTGTTTTCTTTAATAAACACCAGGAATAGATTTTAATAGTAGTCTGGTTTTGTTCAATTAAGTTTTTTCTAACAAAGTATATAATGCTTAGCATAGTACAGTATTGTCGATTCAGATAATGGTAAACAATTGCAGTAAGCAGGGTAGGATGGACTGCATTTTAACTGTTATGCTTTATTTGTGTTTCTTTTCATATTCTCATATCGCATGGTGGTGGCAAGTCACATGGTTATGCCTGTCTGCTGTAGCTAGGCAACGGGAGTCCGGTGCGGATCTTGATGTGAGCGCTGGAGGGCGCACGTCGCGGTGTTGTGACGTCATCGGGAGTGGACGGATGCCCGGAGCCTGGCGGCAGGAGGAGGCGTGCATTCACTTGGTGAGTTATAAATGTTTGTTATCTTGGTACATGTTTTATCCTGAAGACGATTAATAAAATCGAAACGTTGATGTTGATGCTCACGGGTGTTGTCCCGTGTATTGTTTGAATAAGTCCCGGGAGTGCCGCCTATCTCCGCTATATACTGTTTGGTGTGCATACACCTAGGAGGGCACCAGGGCTACGTGAGTTTTTACTTGAGAGTGCCGACCACTACCACGAGTATATATATATATATATATATATATATATATATATATATATATATATATATATATATATATATAGCAGACACAGGGTGGTGCGGCACTCCAATGATTCACAAAGGCAGAGGTATTTTGGATACAACGTTTCAATGCCCGTTTATTAGAATAGCATTTGTTGTCATTATGATTTCAAAAGAGTAAACACAGTTGTTTGACAATAAATGGCTTTTCCCAACCACTAACCATGAGTGAAAGAAAAGTATGTGAGTTATTCATATTCTCTGACAAATGGCCAGAAAAATCACAAATTTATTATATATATATATATATATATATATATATAGATAGATAGATAGATAGATAGATAGATAGATAGATAGATAGATAGATAGATAGATAGATAGAGAGAGAGAGATTTTCTTTGTGTGGGCAGCACTCAGACTTTCAACAAGCAGATTAAGTGAAAGAGAGACCCCGCCGGGCCAATTTAATGGTAACGTTTCGGGGTATTATTCCCCTTCCTCAGACCGAAACGTTACCATTAAATTGGCCCGGTGGGGTCCCTTTTCACTTAATCTGCTTGTTGAAAGTCTCTGAGTGCCGCCCATACAAAGAAAATATTTACAGATGCTCATCTGCAGGGAGGGCACCAGAGCAAGGTGTACGTAAGCCCGGAGTGCCAGGGACCCTGTGTGTATTGCTATATATGTAGATAGATAGATTCTAACAAGTAGGCACTTTCCAATCCATAAATGCTGTGATTCTGTCTACATGCATATAATGGAGCCTTGCATTTGTATCTTTGTGAGTATGATATAATAAATATCCTTCAAGCACATTTATGGATTGGAGAGTGTACAGGACCTCTTTAACGTTTGGATCATATGAGAATACTATTAGTTATTTAGGGTTAGTCTATTTTTGATGGTATTCAGGTGCCCTACTATTGTAACCTTGGTCTCATTTTCGATCCTTACTGATCTTTATCAGTCCTGTTAGAATCACTTTATTATTTTTTCTGTATGGTTATTTGATAGTTATGTTTGTTACTGTATTGTTGCCAACACTACTATCAGCACAATGGGATACATACACTTGTTGCCCCGAGACGCTGTGCCCGCTAGCGCAGCACTGACGGGAGGACTTCCGCCGAGTGACACGCAGTTTGCGTTCCACGTACCGTAACTTCCGGATTCGTGGGGAGCGGCGTGCGTTCCACGGCGCACGCTTCCTGATGTATGTGCAGCGGCGGGACCGGTCTCTGTGGGCGGTGATGGACTCCAGGTGCTGGGGGTGAGTAGGGCACTGTGAGCACATATAATGCGCTCACAGGTGATGCAAGGGTTGCACGGCACGCAAGCACTTTCTGACATGGCAGTTTGACATTTTGCCTGGTTATTCCCCCGAGGAAGGTTACTTACTGAAAACGGCTGTTTGGGAGTTTGCCAGTGATGAAATATTACTACAATGCGATGAGTATATGCTGTTGTCGATACATGCTGATGTCGATGTAATTGTTCTAAGAATGAAGTACAACGTGGAGTAAAAATTTGTTTTGAATATTACGCAGAGTGCTGGTTCTGTCTTAAACCTCATTCAGAGGGATTGGCATGTGACTGTATTATGTTCTATTTAACCGGACACCAGCTCTTTTTCTAATGGAGAGTGTCAGTGCGGCTTCCCGGGACTTTGTTCTGTGATTTGGCTATAATATATATATATATATATATATATATATATATATATATATATATATATATATATATATATATATGTATGTAGAAGACGGTCCGGCACTCCAATAACTGGTGCATTTGTCCCTGGTGCCCTCACTTTCCCATAGGTAAATGCAGTAAAGATGATGTGCGGCACTCAGGATTGAAGAAAAGAATCACCACCAGCGTAATGATCAACGTTTCAATTTTACTATGAAAATTGTCATCAGGATACAAACAATGTTAAAAACTCACCTTATATCCCGGTCACCAGCGTGAAGTGTGATGTGCAGCGTTCGTTCGGCGGGGAACCGCTCGATCGTGTGGCGCTGTGTGATGACGTAATCGCGTTGTGCGCGACTCGCGTCAGGGACCCGTCACCATGGAAACCCGATGCAACACACCTGGGGGGAGCAAGGCGGCAATGTTGCGTGGTTGTCAGGCTGTATAATGAATGCAAGGAGATGCGTACCTTATAAGGAGAATGTTTACAAGTCTGGCTGGCATTGGGCATAATAAAGATGAAATAATAAAGTGGTACATGAAAATGTGTGAAAATGTAAAAATGTAAATGCTGCATACAAAGCGTCCCCGTAATACATGGGTAAATGTGGTGGCACTATTAGTAAAGTCCTCCACAGCTGCAAAAGATGTTTGTTAATGCTATCAAGCAAAAAATGAAGGGGAAAATGTAGAATGCAGCTGTTATATAAACACTGATGTCAGGATATCTATTATGAATACAACTATCAATACCACGGTGTTCATCAAACCGACTGACAGAAACACCTTCCTGCATAATGCAAGTTGTCATCCTAAAGGCCTCAAGCTTGGTCTACCGTATTCACAAATGATAAGGATCCATAGAATCAACTCAGATATACAACAAGCATCTGTTCAAATTGATGATCTAATCAACCGGTTCACCGTACGTGGATACAACCCTAAAAATCTGTATGAGACCAAAACAAGAGTGTTAGCCATGAACAGAGCATCATTATTATGCAAGAAACCCAGGACCACTACATCATCTAAATTTGTTTGGAAAAGTACTTTCAACTCATCCTCAGAAGAAATTAATAGGGTTACCAAAAAACATTGGCACCTTATTCAAACCGATAACAAATTGAATTTACAGGATACTAACATCATGCCTTGCTATCACCGCTCCAGAAATCTGAGAGACATACTGGTAAAAACAGACATTTCTACCAGAACCACCGTTGAAAGGCCCATGATATTTACACCCTATAAACGGGGTTGTTTCAGATGCACATGTACAACATGCCAATACCTCATCGCTGGGGATACTTTTCATCACCCACATCTGGGCTACAAAATCTCCATCAAACATCATTTGACGTGTGAGTCTTCCTTTGTGATCTATCAAATAATTTGCCCTTGCGGCTTGACCTACATCGGCAAGACCAAGAGGAAGTTTAAAGAAAGAATGACTGTCCACAGATCTGCCATCAGACAGGCTTTAATCAAAGGGAAGAGTGACCAACCGGTGGCACGCCACTTCGTGACCTTGAGACACTCGTTGCGAGTCTACGATATCGCATGATTGATCACATACCTGCCAACATCAGAGGTGGCGACAGGCATAAGGCGCTGTTACAATGTGAATCACGTTGGATATTTAAATTAGATGTAATAACGCCCAAGGGACTCAGCGAATCATTACCATTGTCTTGTTTCTTCTAAACATATGTTTTTTCCAACTGCATACTCTGTTTATCATGTTCCTTTTCACCATGTTCTAGTTTACCTGTTCACATCAATTATCAGGTTATCACTGGGTTCTCTCTTATCTTGCTGTAGATCTTTACATTTGTTCCTCCATTGACGCAGACACATTTACATATATTTTTCAGTGTTTAATGTATTATCCTGTCACACATAATTAATTAGGGCTACATTAATAGATCCAGCTATCTGATGCCCGCATCGATTTATTACATGTCTATTGGCAGTCATACAGACTGATTGACACAATAGTTGTGTTTATATAACAGCTGCATTCTACATTTTCCCCTTCATTTTTTGCTTGATAGCATTAACAAACATCTTTTGCAGCTGTGGAGGACTTTACTAATAGTGCCACCACATTTACCCATGTATTACGGGGACGCTTTGTATGCAGCATTTACATTTTTACATTTTCACACATTTTCATGTACCACTTTATTATTTCATCTTTATTATGCCCAATGCCAGCCAGACTTGTAAACATTCTCCTTATAAGGTACGCATCTCCTTGCATTCATTATACAGCCTGACAACCACGCAACATTGCCGCCTTGCTCCCCCCAGGTGTGTTGCATCGGGTTTCCATGGTGACGGGTCCCTGACGCGAGTCGCGCACAACGCGATTACGTCATCACACAGCGCCACACGATCGAGCGGTTCCCCGCCGAACGAACGCTGCACATCACACTTCACGCTGGTGACCGGGATATAAGGTGAGTTTTTATCATTGTTTGTATCCTGATGACAATTTTCATAGTAAAATTGAAACGTTGATCATTACGCTGGTGGTGATTCTTTTCTTCAATCCTGAGTGCCGCACATCATCTTTACTACTATATATATATATATATATATATATATATATATATATATATATATATATAAAAATAATGCTGACGATAAGCTGAAAGTGTGCATTTTAAACTTATATCCCACGTGGGAGGCAGCCTGTTGGGATCCCGGCGGTCAGGATACCTTCACGTATGTAACAGATAGGTATGCAGATTTTTTTTTTTTTTTTTTATTGTCAAGAAAATGAAATGTGTCAAACAGGAAAATAGTGCCTCAGGACAGACCACGTTAAAGGAATTAGAAGTAGGTTGTTCACTTTGTAAAACCAATTTTTATGTCAAAATCTCTGAAGCACCTACTCAAACCGTGCAACTGTTTCCTCCAACAGCCCAGCACCTACTCACTTGTTCACCATGGAATGTAGAGGGGGAAGAGACATTTTAGTATGATGCATTGTGGTGTGCCACATTTTTTCCTGCCTCTGATGAAAGTGGCATAAAGTTTATAAATCTTACAGGAAAGTTTTATCATGCATCAAAAACAGGTAAATCAGCAGTTGTTCAATAATATATGGAAAGTGGTGGAAAAACAAAATAGAAATTGAAGGTTTTATTTTGTCTTTAGAACATCAATGAACAAAAATGAAGGCATTTTAGCACTTATTAGAAGGGATGCTGTCTAGATGCCGGATGTCGAGATCCCGGCAGTCGGAATGAAGACGCCAGAATCCTGACAGATGTCAGAATGCCGACGCAGGAATCCCGACAGCCAGCATCCTAAATGTGAACCCTGTTAGAATGTATGCATGCATTATTTATTGCCACAAAACAAAAACTCATTACAGGTCTTGTACTATAGGAAAAAATGCAACTCCAGCATTTGGATTCAGTAGTGCTGATTTAGCATAACTGCACATGCATGTATGCATGCCAGCAATCTGCATTCCATGGTCTACCTGGTCAGACACTTTAAAGCTTTATTAGCATATTTTTGGACTGTGAGTATAATAAAGATATCTAAAAAAGATACAATGGACTCATATTCATTTGACTGCGATGTTAATAGCGCTGGGAAGGAGGTCCCGATGCTATTCAATTGAGTACGCAATGACAGCCGACAACAGGATTCCTTCTCGCACCCTCGGAAGGGTGCAGGTAGAAACCCGACAAAAGTGCCGGCGAAATACTGATTTCTGCCCTTAGCGTGGTGGAAACAGCATCATGTCTGGCACTTAAGTTGGAGAAGGCCAGTTCTCTCGACAAAGCACCCTGTCCGGGAGAACCGGCATTTTCCTGCTTAACATCACACTCAATTGAATAGCACCAGGACCTCCTTCCCGGTGCTATTAACATCGCAGTCAATTAAACAGAGCCCAATGTCACATCAGTTACTACCTGCTATCCCATTTGGACCACAATTGACCATTATTTTTTTAATTCTGTACACTAGTAATGCACAGCCATAATATAAAAAGCATAAACACTGGGCAAATGGCACTACAGAGCTAACAGCCACTACTTTTCCACGTGATGTAAAATAATCAGGTTGTTTTTACACAGTACTGTCAACTCTGGATAAACTGGGAACACAGTTAAACCAATCTCTATCGTGAACCACCTTACAACGTCTCAGTTTAGGACAGTGATGGCTAACCTTGACACTCCAGCTGTTGTTGAACTACACATCCCAGCATGCCCTGCATCAGGTTTAGCATGGCCAAATAGCAAAACTGTAACAGGGCATGCTTAGTTCAACAACAGCTGGAGTGTCAAGGTTAGCCATCACTGGTTTAGGACATAATGAAGGTTCAATCAGGCTCCTCCAACATTAGCACAAATACGTGCTTATGTAACCAACTACGTAAATCTTACTTAGTTAATATGTGCAGAGCCGGATCAAGGCTTTGGGGGTCCCGGGGCATTTAGGACAAGGGAGCCCTAAAGTCTTCCCCACAAACTAATGTACATTTAATTTGAATTGATAACAAAAAACAAAACAAAAAAAAGACCTGCCTTATTTTCCTATGTTGAGCTGCCTTACTGCAGTGACAGCAGCATGCTCCTCCGCTGACATGTCCCTCGATGCGAATGTGCTCAGCTGCCCGCTATCTCCTTTTGTACCCCCCGGCTCCTCCTTGCAAGCTGCACGGCCACCCAGTTACACTGAGAGCCGGCGCAGGCTTTCAATGTGGGCGGTTACCCCGTTACCCACCCCTCTTAATCCGGCTCTAAATATGTGCACAACGTTTTGCAAACACAACATGTTATTGATATTACAAAACAAGCCGTAAAACGATCCCCATTGTCTGTGGTTTTTAGAGGAATTCACAATTCAGTTGAGCGTGATTGCTGCTAATACCCCTTTTCCACTACTAAGCACGGGTCGCAACCGGGAGCCTGACACGGGTGCTACCCGGCTGCGGCCCGTGCTCAGCGCTCTTTCCCACTGCGCTCACCAACCCGGGTTGTGTTTTTTGAGCTAGTGGAAAAATAAGATTTTACTCACCGGTAAATCTATTTCTCGTAGTCCGTAGTGGATGCTGGGAACTCCGAAAGGACCATGGGGAATAGCGGGCTCCGAAGGAGGCTGGGCACTCTAGAAAGATTTATGACTACCTGGTGTGCACTGGCTCCTCCCACTATGACCCTCCTCCAAGCCTCAGTTAGGACACTGTGCCCGGACGAGCTGACATAATAAGGAAGGATTTTGAATCCCGGGTAAGACTCATACCAGCCACACCAATCACACCGTACAACTCGTGATACTATATCCAGTTTGACAGTATGAAAACAACTGAGCCTCTCAACAGATGGCTCAACAATAACCCTTTAGTTAGCAATAACTATTTACAAGTATTGCAGACAATCCGCACTTGGGATGGGCGCCCAGCATCCACTACGGACTACGAGAAATAGATTTACCGGTGAGTAAAATCTTATTTTCTCTGACGTCCTAGTGGATGCTGGGAACTCCGAAAGGACCATGGGGATTATACCAAAGCTCCCAAACGGGCGGGAGAGTGCGGATGACTCTGCAGCACCGAATGAGAGAACTCAAGGTCCTCCTCAGCCAGGGTATCAAATTTGTAGAATTTTGCAAACGTGTTTGCCCCTGACCAAGTAACAGCTCGGCAAAGTTGTAAAGCCGAGACCCCTCGGGCAGCCGCCCAAGATGAGCCCACCTTCCCTGTGGAATGGGCTTTCACTGATTTAGGATGCGGCAGTAAAGCCGCAGAATGCGCCTGCTGAATCATGTCACAGATCCAGCGAGCGATAGTCTGCTTAGAAGCAGGAGCACCCAGCCTGTTGGGTGCATACAGGATAAATAGCGAGTCAATTTTCCTGACTCTAGCCGTCCTGGAAACATAATTTTTCAAGGCCCTGACTACGTCCAGTAACTTGGAATCCTCCAAGTCCCTAGTAGCCGCAGGCACCACAATAGGTTGGTTCAAGTGAAAAGCTGATACCACCTTAGGGAGAAACTGGGGACGAGTCCTCAATTCTGCCCTATCCATATGGAAAATCAGATAAGGACTTTTATATGACAAAGCCGCCAATTCTGATACACGCCTGGCCGAAGCCAAGGCCAATAACATGACCACTTTCCGCGTGAGATATTTTAGATCCACGGTTTTTAGTGGTTCAAACCAATGTGATTTTAAGAAACTCAACACCACGTTGAGATCCCAAGGTGCCACTGGAGGCACAACCGGGGGCTGAATATGCAGCACTCCTTTTACAATGTCTGAACTTCAGGTACTGAAGCTAATTCTTTCTGGAAGAAAATCGACAGAGCCGAGATCTGTATCTTAATGGAGCCTAATTTTAGGCCCATAGACACTCCTGCTTGTAGGAAATGCAGAAATCGACCTAGTTGAAATTCCTCTGTTGGGGCCTTTTTTGGCCTCACACCAAGCAACATATTTCCGCCATATGCGGTGATAATGTTTTGCAGTTACATCTTTCCTGGCTTGAATCAGCGTAGGAATGACTTCCTCCGGAATGCCCTTTTCCTTTAGGATCCGGCGTTCAACCGCCATGCCATCAAAACGCAGCCGCAGTAAGTCTTGGAACAGACAGGGCCCCTGTTGCAGGTCCTGTCTGAGCGGCAGAGGCCATGGGTCCTCTGATATAATTTCTTCAAGTTCTGGGTACCAGGCTCTTCTTGGCCAATCCGGAACCACGAGTATCGTTCTTACTCCTCGCCTTCTTATTATTCTCAGTACCTTTGGTATGAGAGGCAGAGGGGGGAACACACAAACCGACTGGTACACCCACGGTGTTACCAGAGCGTCCACAGCTATCGCCTGAAGGTCCCTTGACCTGGCGCAATATCTTTTATAGCTTTTTGTTGAGGCGGGACGCCTTCATGTCCACCTGTGGCCTTTCCCAATGGTGTACAATCCTTTGGAAGACTTCTGGATGAAGTCCCCACTCTCTCGGGTGGAAGTCGTGTCTGCTGAGAAGATCTGCTTCCCAGTTGTCCACTCCGGGAATGAACACTGCTGACAGTGCTAACACATGATTTTCCGCCCATCGGAGAATCCTTGTGGCTTCTGCCATCGCCATCCTGCTTCTTGTGCCGCCCTGTTGGTTTACATGGGCGACTGCCGTGATGTTGTCTGATTGGATCAGGACCGGCTGGTTTTGAAGCAGAGGCCTTGCCTGACTCAGGGCATTGTAAATGGCCCTCAGTTCCAGAATATTTATGTAGGGAAGTCACCTGACTTGACCAAAGTCCCTGGAAGTTTCTTCCCTGTGTGACTGCCCCACAGCCTCAAAGGCTGGCATCCATGGTCACTAGGACCTAGTCCTGTATGTCGAACCTGCGGCCCTCTTGAAGATGGGCACTCTGCAGCCACTACAGTAGAGATACCCTGGTCCTTGGAGACAGGGTTATCAGCCGATGCATCTGAAGATGTGATCCGGACCACTTGCCTAACAGGTTCCCCTGAAAAGTTCTTGCATGGAACCTGCCGAATGGGATTGCTTCGTAGGAAGCTATCATTTTTCCCAGGACTCGCGTGCAATGATGCACCGATAACTGTTTTGGCTTCAGGAGGTCTCTGACTAGAGATGACAGCTCCTTGGCTTTCTCCTCCGGGAGAAACACTTATTTCTGGTCTGTGTCCAGAACCATCCCCAGGAACAGTAGACGTGTCGTAGGAACCAGCTGTGACTTTGGACTGTTTAGAATCCAACCGTGCTGTTGTAGCACTTTCCAAAATAGTGCTACCCCGACTAGCAACTGCTCCTTGGACCTCGCCCTTATAAGGAGATTGTCCAAGTACGGGATAATTAAAAACTCCCCTTTTTCGAAGGAGTATCATCATTCCGGCCATTACCTTGGTAACACCCTCGGTGCCATGTACAGTCCAAACGGCAGAGTCTGGACTTGGTAATGGTAATCCTGTACCACAAATCTGAGGTACTCCTGGCGAGGATAGTAAATGGGGACATGCAGGTAAGCATCCTTGATGTCCCGGGATACCATGTAATCCCCCTCGTCCAGGCTTGCAATAACCGCCCTGGGCGATTCCATCTTGAACTTGAATTTTTTTATGTATGTGTTCAAGGATTTTAAATATAAAAAAGGGTCACACCGAACCATGCGGTTTCGGTACCCCAAACCGTGTGGAATAGTAACCCCGTCCTTGTTGAAGTAGGGGCACCTTAAGTATTACCTGCTGGGAATACAGCTTATTAATTGCCTCTAGCACAGCCTCCCTGCCTGAGGGAGTTGTCGGCAAGGCATATTTGAGGAAACGGCGGGGGGAAGACATCTCGAATTCCAGCTTGTACCCCTGAAATACTACTTGAATGAAACAGGGATCCACCTGTGAGCGAGCCCACTGATCGCTGAAATTTTTGAGACGGCCCCCCACCGTACCTAGCTACACCTGTGGAGCCCCCGCGTCATGCGGTGGAATCAGAGGAAGCGAGAGAAGAATTATGATTCTGGGAACAGGCTGGCTGGTGCAGCTTTTTCCCTCTTCCCTTGTCTCTGTACAGAAAGGAAGCGCCTTTGACCCGCTTGCTTTTCTGAAGCCGAAAGGACTGTACCTGATAATACAGTGCTTTCTTAGTCTGTGAGGAAAACTGAGGTAAAAATATTTCTTCCCAGCTGTTGCTGCGGATACGAGGTCCCAGAGACCATCCCCAAATAATTCCTCACCCTTATAAGGCAGAATCTCTATGCGCCTTTTAAAGTCAGCATCACCTGTCCAGTGACAGGTCTCTAATACCCTCCTGACAGAATGGACATTACATTCATTTTGGATGCCAGCCGGCAAAATATCCCTCTGTGCATCCCTCATATATAAGACGACGTCTTTAATATGTTCTCATGTTAGCAAACTAGTATGTTTGACAGGGTCACCGACCACGCTGCAGCAGCACGCTCTGCAGGTTTCAGTCTAGTACCTGAGTGTGTAAATACAGACTTCAGGATAGCCTCCTGCTTTTTATCAACAGGTACCTTCAAAGTGGCCGTTCCTAAAACGGCAGTGCCACCTATTTTGACAACCGTGTGAGCGCATTATCCACCCTAGGGGATATCTCCCAGCGTAACTTATCCTCTGGCGGGAAAAGGTACGCCATCAGTAACTTTTTAGAAATTACCAGTTTCTTATCAGGGGGAACCCACGCTTTTCACACACTTCATTCATTCATCTGATGGGGGAACAAAACACTGCCTGCTTTTTCTCCCCAAACATAAAAACCCATTTTTAGAGGTAAATGTCAGAAATGTGTAACACATTTTTTATTGCCGGGATCAAGTCACGGATGTTCCTAGTGGATTGTGTATATGTCTCAACCTTGTCGACACTGGAGTCAGACTCCGTGTCGACATCTGTGTCTGCCATCTGAATGAGCGGGCGTTTTTGAGCCCCTGATGGCCTTTGAGACGCCTGGGCAGGCGCGGGCTGAGAAGCCGGCTGTCCCACAGCTGTTACGTCATCCACCCTTTTATGTAAGGAGTTGACACTGTCGGTTAATACCTTTCACCTAACCATCCACTCTGGTGTCGGCCCCACAGGGGGCGACATCACATTTATCGGCATCTGCTCCGTCACTATATAAGCCTCCTCCTCAAACATGTCGACACAGCCGTACCGACACACCGCACACACACAGGGAATGCTCTGACTGAGGACAGGACCCCACAAAGCCCTTTGGGGAGACAGAGAGAGAGTATGCCAGCACACACCAGAGCGCTATATAATGTGGGGATTAACACTATAACTGAGTGAATTTTCCCCCATAGCTGCTTGTATATACAATATTGCGCCTAAATTTAGTGCCCCCCCTCTCTTTTTAACCCTTTGAGCTTGAAAACTACAGGGGAGAGCCTGGGGAGCTGTCTTCCAGCTGCACTGTGAAGAGAAAATGGCACCAGTGTGTCTGAGGGAGATAGCTCCGCCCCTTTGCCGCGGCCTATTCTCCCGCTTTTTTCTGGATTCTGGCAGGGGTATTTACCACATATATAGCCTCTGGGGCTATATATTGTGGTATTTTTGCCAGCCAAGGTGTTTTTATTGCTGCTCAGGGCGCCCCCCCCAAGCGCCCTGCACCCTCAGTGACCGGAGTGTGAAGTGTGTATGAGGAGCAATGGCGCACAGCTGCAGTGCTGTGCGCTACCTTGGTGAAGACTGATGTCTTCTGCCGCCGCTTTTCCGGACCTCTTCTTGCTTCTGGCTCTGTAAGGGGGACGGCGGCGCGGCTCCGGGACCGAACACCAAGGCTGGGCCTGCGGTCGATCCCTCTGGAGCTAATGGTGTCCAGTAGCCTAAGAAGCCCAAGCTGGCTGCAAGCAGGCAGGTTCGCTTCTTCTCCCCTTAGTCCCTCGCTGCAGTGAGCCTGTTGCCAGCAGGTCTCACTGAAAATAAAAAACCTAATTCTATAATTTCTTTCTAGAGGCTCAGGAGAGCCCCTAGTGTGCATCCAACCTCGGCCGGGCACAAGATCTAACTGAGGCTTTGAGGAGGGTCATAGTGGGAGGAGCCAGTGCACACCAGGTAGTCATAAATCTTTCTAGAGTGCCCAGCCTCCTTCGGAGCCCGCTATTCCCCATGGTCCTTTCGGAGTTCCCAGCATCCACTAGGACGTCAGAGAAAGGGGTATTAAGTTTCTTTAGAAAGAATGGAACTTTACAACCAGTAACATTGATATTTTTTTTTTTTTTACACCCCATGTAGTTGCTGAGGAATATTAGCAATGTTTGGCTATCGGATTAAGCTGCAATGTATGCTCATAATGGCACAGAATTGAATTCCCCCTTAATCTACTTTTCTACAGCAACAAATAGTTAGGAAAAACATTATAACAAGGAGGGGAGGGGGTGAATGGGAGATCATGACATTTGTCATATTGTAATCTATTATGTTTACCAAAGTTTAAAGGTAAGAATCAAAAGAGCAATATTTTCCAACCTTTTGCTGAGACAAACTAAAACCACATGTTTTATTATTAGATGTACTCGTCTCACTGATACTGAGTCACTTTTAGTGGCGGAAACCAAGAATCACTATCTCTGGCACAAGTTAAACATCAGCCTGTTTTCTTTTTTTCTTGATTTTTTTTTTTTCAGCGCATTACTGGTTAAAATATAACTATTGTGCAAAAGTTGTAGTTAATATACAAACTGCACAGAGCACATTCTATTAAGGGTAATTTTTCAAAAAGAGGTACTAATATGAAGCATTAAAAGAAAACTACCAAATCCCACATTTTAAAGTATATTTTAAACACTTCAGTTTTGTCCCCAAGCATACAGTGTCCTGCTGGAAAGTGGAAACTGATGGCTTTGATAAGTAGTGTTGTTCTTCAGTGAAAATGTATCATTGCAATTTAGGTGGTGGGTACTCTTAGGTCTATCACTAGGCATAAAACAAAAATGATTGCATGAAAATGTCAACCCAGTTCACATATTTACAATTTTTCTTAAAAAAATATAAATGGACTACAAACACTAGACCTCACCATTCCTTCCGCCAACACCCCCTCCCGCTACACACCCAAAATAATCTAAAATAAAAAAGTAATTCAGCTGAAATGTGTTTGAATAAAATTTAGGACTGGTTTTCATATTGTGCAAAATAATTCATCAACAGATGTATCAACTAGGACATAATCAAAACAGTTTGCCTTTCTGTTTTTTTTCTTATAATTGATTAAAAAAAAAAAAAAACATCTACCAAATGGTTCCATTCTTTAACAAATTTTCAAGTTGGTTTAAGAATTGACGCACAGCTGGTTCGATCTGCATTGACAAGCAACAAGAGCAACACAGTACATCTGAATTAAAACTGTGATCTCTACTCATTGTCGCTAGATTACATCGCTTTAAAATGAACAGCAGATAATTTCCGTATAGGTTGGATCTCCCAAATCCAAATGCTTGGGACCAGAAGTATTTTTGATTTCAGATTTCTGTATTATTTTTCACATATTTGCATACCATAATGAGATATCCTGGGGATAAGACCCAAGTTTAAACACAGAATGCATTTATGTTTTATGTACACCTTATACACATCGCTGGAAGGTAATCTTATACAATGTTTTTAATTGTGTGCATTAAACAAAGTTTGTGTACAATGAATAATGAGAAAGCAGGAGTTTAACTATCAAATAAAGTCTGTATTTTGGAATTTTGGATATGGGAAACTCAACCTGCATAATAAATCACAATTCCTTGTACTACTATACTAGAAAGACATTGCTTTTGACAGAATTTGAGTTCAATGTTACAGGGCTTGTACCTAGAACAGAATTTCTCCAGGCTAGCATTTAACATGTCTTCACTTTACTGAAGGAAGTATAAGCATACTGTTTGTCCTTGAGATCTATGAGCTTTACATTTAAAATGGTCTGCTATGCTTAGTCAGGAAAAGGGTTACCATCCCATAGCAAGACAAGTCTAAATACATCCACATGCATGGCAATTCTGTATATTTGTTAAGTTTAGGCCAAACGGTCCAAAAATCCCTGTATGCATGGTGCTCTAATGTCCAAAACAGATGATCGAGAGCAACTGACATAAAAATAAATAAATAAAGTACGTATTTGCAATTTTATGTGCGTGCAGCCAGCTGGACTAATAGTAGATCTCCAGGTGACTTAGGGGTACATTTACTAAGCAGTGATAAGAACGGAGAAGTGAGCCAGTGGAGAAATTTCCCCATCAACCAATCAGCAGCTCTGTATCATTTTATAGTATGCAAATTATAGAGGTTACTTCAGTGCTGATTGGTTGCCATGGGCACTTCTCCACTGGCTCACTTCTCCGCTCTTATCACTGCTTAGTAAATGTACCCCATAGTCATGTGGGCCAACTGCAAATTCCAGATGTGTGGAAACCTTATTAGGTAACACAGGAGCCTACTGTACCTTCATAAGGCACTACTTCAAATGCTTGGTGTTTCTAGTGCACAGCATAACATGCTCTTTTCATTTAAACAGCATAAGTACCCGAAACATTGCCTAGCATCTGAACATGAAATGGTGGTAGCAAGTAAGCAAATAACACCTTTTAACAATCCTATTAACAAAAACACAAAACACCTCAAAAATAAACAAAACCAGAGGACACTGTAACACTGATCTTCAGTCGCAAGACTGAAAAATATTAACTGCAGTCTTGTAAAGCAGATTTCTATGTTTTTCTTTAGCGACTTTTTTCCTTAAAACAATAATTTTTGGGTTCCGGCTCTGGCTGCATGTTAGAGCTGCTCCTCTGAGGCCGCAGCTTCTATACCCGCTCTCACCCGCCTCTGGGTGCCGCCAGCCGGGCCGCCACCGAGGGGACGCTCCCCGCTGTACATGGATGGGTTTCTCACCTTCTCCATGCTCCGCAAAGAGCAGCAGCGCCAACGAGTCAGACGGAGCCGCGGATCCAAAATGGCGGCCGTGGCTTCCTGGTCAGCGTCCCCCTCCGCTTCCAGCGTTACCTCCAGCCCTCCCTCTCCTCTGGCTGCAGATACTGGTCCCCCTGCAGGCACTGAAGCCCCTTCTGACCTTGCTCTGGCCAGCTACACAGATATTGTGAGGGCTATAAAGTCTACCATGGCCCCCCTTATGCAAGAACAGGCTGCATCCTTTAAAAAAGCATTGCAGGAAACAAATGCTAATATCCTGCAGCTCACTCAGAGTGCACACTACTGAGGTTACCTTGGGAGAGACTTTTCAGGACGTTTTCACTCTTAAACAGCGTTATAAGGTTTTACACAAACCGCACCTCCAAATCCTGGATAAAGTGGACAGTTTGGAAAACAGGTCTAGGAGAAATAACCTCCGCATTGTGGGTCTGCCTGAGACTCTTAAAGGGGACTCGCTCACCCATTTCTTAACCACCACTCTGCTGGACCTGCTTGATGTGGCTGACTTCTGCTCTGATTTGGTTGTGGAACGGGCGCACCGCCTCGGCCACACCCGTGCCAACACGAACTCACGCCCGCGGGTCACCATCTTTCGCTGCCTTAACTTCCTGCACCGTGAGATCATTTGGCAGGCCTCTAGAAAGCAACAACCTCTGATGTGGGACTCCCATAAGCTTTGGATTTCCCAGGACTATTCGGCAGAAGTCACAAGGGCCCGTAAGGCGTTCTCTGCGGTTTGCGCGGATCTGGTAAAATCTGGGTGTCGCTTTGCGCTTATGTTTCCTGCTCACCTGCGGCTCTTCGTTGGAGATTCCACTGTGGACTTCTCTACTCCTGATGATGCCACGCAGTATTTACGCGAGGAGGCTTCCACAAAGGAGACTTCTGATTCTCTTGTCCGATTCCGCCCGGACTCCTGCGACTGATCCCCAGTCTGGTGACACCCTGCCGTTTTGTGCCTTATGCATCTTGCTATTTCTGTGATGTTGCCAGGAAGATATCCCTGGCTTTCATAAGTTGATGTTGTATTATAGCCTTGTTTAGTTTTATATATAATTTTATTTGTTCGTTCTATTAGGGTTGCTTTTATTGCCATTCTAGTACTGTTTTTGAATGTCCTAGCCTGTGTTAATCCTTACCTCCCCCTCCCCTCCCCCTTTGTCAACCGCCCTTTCCTCTCTTTCCCCCAACAGGCCTCCCTTATAGCCCTGTTCTCTGCTGAGGAACTCCGTCAAGCTATCAAAAAATTGAAGCCAGTTAAAAAATCCCCTGGTCCTGACGGTTTCTCTGGCGAGTTTTATAAGCTTCTCGAATCTGAAATTAGCCCTTCCTTACACTCTGTGTATAATACTCTTTTATTGGACAATTCTGTCCCTCGTTATTTTAATTCAGCTATTATTAAAGTTTTGCCCAAACCTGGTCGTGACCCAGCCTCTTATAGGCCTATTTCCCTGTTAGATGTCGATTATAAACGGTTTATGAAAATTATGTCAGAGAGACTGAAAGTTATTGCCCCGGACCAGACTGGCTTTATATTGGGTCGCCACTCTGTGATTAATATTCGCAAGGTTCTCGCAGAGCTTCAGGGAGATTCATATTGGTGCGGTTGAACTCAAGCTTTCCTTGTTTGTGGATGACCTGTTGTTGTTAGTTTCCGATCCCTGCGCTTCCCTCCCTGCAATCTTGCGCTTGCTCATCATTTTTGGCTCGTTTGATGGGTACAAAATAAATGTTCACAAATAAGAACTTATGCCCCTAGGCATTTCCGACTCCTCCCTTTCTCATCAAGCCATTTATTCACAGTTCCGTATATCGCCCCATCAGTTTAAATACTTCGGTATCCAGATCCCTTCTTCCCTCTCTAGGTTATATGAATTGAACTTCGTCCCAGTTATCTCTCAGATTTCACGATTACGGACATCCTGGATGCTTTTGCCGCTTTCTCCGTTTGGACGCATAGCTTTGATTAAAAGTGTGATTATTCCTAAACTCTCTTATCCTATCCAAATGCTGCCCATCTCCCTCTCCAAATCGGATATTGCGATTTGTACCCCTTTATTTACCAAATTCGTGTGGCGTGGGGGACGTTCTTGGCTTGCGGCCTCTAAACTACAACTCCGCAGGTGTGAGGGTGGTGCGGGCCTACCTGATATTGGTATATTTACTAGAGCTGTATTTTTCCGACACATTCGTGTTTGGCTTCTGACACGGGAGACTTATACCCATTCCCCTTCTGAGCTGGCCATGTTCTTTCCATACTTGCCGGCAGCCCTGCTTCATTCCCCTAAGGGAGCTATTCCCCCCCATATTTTTCATAACATACTTTTCCGTGATATTTACTTGACTTGGTGTTAAGTTTGCTTTAAACTGTCGAGACCTTTTTCGGCTTCCCACTACGCTCCCTCTGGGAATGGATAACTTACTTTTTAAACTGTGGAATAAAAAAAGGCATATCTAAGATCAAGGATGTGTTTGACCCTGGAGGGGTTATCCTGACGTTCCAAGCTCTACAATGTAAGGCTCAATTACCCCTCTCTCAGTTTTTTATGTATTTGCAAGCGGCGCACTTTGCACGTACCAGCATGGGCCAGATCCCTACTGCTGTTAACCAGGACCCTATACATAAACTGATGTCTCTGTTACTCTTACATCCCTACAAAACTAAATATGTCTGCTCTGAATTATTATAGCTGTCCAGGGACAAGTTGTGGTCCCATACTGTCTATGCATGGCAATCTCTTCGATTTCTAATCTGCAACATCTCCTCCGCTATTATAAAACTGTAAAGCACTTGTGTTGTTCTTGGCTGCAAGAGGTTCATTTTAAATGTATACATTGAGCATACATATATCACAAGCTCACAGACGGTATATAGTTGCTGGGGAATCTGGTTTTTGCCTCAAATGTAGACACCCTAATGCCACATTTTTCCATAATTTTTGGTCATGCCCTAAAATCCGTAAATTCTGGGAGAAGATTATGCGTTTTATTAACTCCATTTTGCATCTTCGTTTGCATAGCGACCCTCTTGCCATGTTATGTGCCGACTTTTCAGAATGGGACTTGGACCCGGAATCTACTTGATCTATGATTTATGTTTTTGGTTGGTCAATGGCTGCCTGCATCGACTGAACGATCGGGCCTAAGCTCTGAGGTACCATCAGGACTATACCCCTCCCCTCTCCCCTCCTCATCTATTCTTTTTATTTTCCCATCTTCTGTCCTTCTCTTCTCCTCCTTGTTTTTTCTCTTTTTCTCTGTATCTGGGGCAATTTGTGGGTTTTGATCCCCATTTATACTCTCAAACAGTGAAAGAGTTTTAAAGGATCTGCTTATTTTCATATGGCAAAAATATTTTTTCTCAATTGTAAATCATGGTTGCGGAGAGTAGAGGTTATTACTCTGTGCCTTTTCTTAAAGTGTTTTATTTGTGCTATGCTCTTTTATGCCCCTTATGCTGTTTGTTACGTTCTGTATTGGAAAATTGTGAAAATCTAATAAACAGATTAAAATAAGATTTTACTCACCGGTAAATCTATTTCTCGTAGTCCGTAGTGGATGCTGGGAACTCCGTAAGGACCATGGGGAATAGACGGGCTCCGCAGGAGACTGGGCACTCTAAAAGAAAGATTAGGTACTATCTGGTGTGCACTGGCTCCTCCCACTATGACCCTCCTCCAGACCTCAGTTAGGATACTGTGCCCGGAAGAGCTGACACAATAAGGAAGGATTTTGAATCCCGGGTAAGACTCATACCAGCCACACCAATCACACCGTATAACTCGTGATACTATACCCTGTTAACAGTATGAAATATAACTGAGCCTCTCAACAGATGGCTCAACAATAACCCTTAGTTAGGCAATAACTACATACAAGTATTGCAGACAATCCGCACTTGGGATGGGCGCCCAGCATCCACTACAGACTACGAGAAATAGATTTACCGGTGAGTAAAATCTTATTTTCTCTGACGTCCTAGTGGATGCTGGGAACTCCGTAAGGACCATGGGGATTATACCAAAGCTCCCAAACGGGCGGGAGAGTGCGGATGACTCTGCAGCACCGAATGAGAGAACTCAAGGTCCTCCTCAGCCAGGGTATCAAATTTGTAGAATTTTGCAAACGTGTTTGCCCCTGACCAAGTTGCAGCTCGGCAAAGTTGTAAAGCCGAGACCCCTCGGGCAGCCGCCCAAAATGAGCCCACTTTCCTCGTGGAATGGGCTTTTACTGATTTAGGATGCGGCAATCCAGCCGCAGAATGCTCCAGCTGAATTGTGCTACAAATTCAGCGAGCAATAGTCTGCTTAGAAGCAGGAGCACCTATTTTGTTGGGTGCCTACAGGATAAAAAGCGAGTCAGTTTTCCTGACTCCAGCCGTCCTGGAAATATAAATTTTTAAGGCCCTGACTACGTCCAGTAACTTGGAATCTTCCAAGTCCCTAGTAGCCGCAGGCACTACAATAGGTTGGTTCAAGTGAAAAGCTGATACCACCTTAGGGAGAAACTGGGGACGAGTCCTCAATTCTGCCCTATCCATATGGAAAATCAGATAAGGGCTTTTACATGACAAAGCCGCCAAGTCAGACACACGCCTGGCCGAAGCCAAGGCCAATAACATGACCACTTTCCACGTGAGATATTTCAAATCCACAGTTTTAAGTGGCTCAAACCAATGTGATTTTAGGAAACTCAACACCACGTTGAGATCCCAAGGTGCCACAGGAGGCACAAAAGGGGGCTGAATATGTAGCACTCCCTTTACAAATGTCTGAACTCCAGGCAGTGAAGCCAGTTCTTTCTGGAAGAAAATCGACAGAGCCGAAATCTGGACCTTAATGGAACCCAAGTTTAGGCCCATAGTCACTCCTGACTGTAGGAAGTGCAGAAAACGACCCAGCTGAAATTCCTCTGTTGGGGCCTTCCTGGCCTCACACCACGCAACATATTTTCGCCAAATACGGTGATAATGGTTTGCGGTTACTTCTTTCCTGGCTTTTATCAGCGTAGGAATGACTTCCTCTGGAATGCCCTTTTCCTTTAGGATCCGGAATTCAACCGCCATGCCGTCAAACGCAGCCGCGGTAAGTCTTGGAACAGACAGGGCCCCTGCTGTAGCAGATCCTGTCTGAGCGGTAGAGGCCATGGGTCCTCAGATATCATTTCTTGAAGTTCTGGGTACCAAGCTCTTCTTGGCCCATCCTGAACCACGAGTATCGTTCTTACTCCTCGTTTTCTTATTATTCTCAGTACCTTTGGTATGAGAGGCAGAGGAGGGAATACATAAACCGACTGGTACACCCACGGTGTCACTAGAGCATCCACAGCTATTGCCTGAGGGTCCCTTGACCTGGCGCAATATCTAGTTTTTTGTTTAGGCGGGACGCCATCATGTCCACCTGTGGCCTTTCCCAACGGTTTACCAACAGTTAGAAGACTTCTGGATGAAGTCCCCACTCTCCCGGGTGTAGGTCGTGTCTGCTGAGGAAGTCTGCTTCCCAGTTGTCCACTCCCGGAATGAACACTGCTGACAGTGCTAAGACGTGATTTTCCGCCCATCGGAGAATCCTTGTGGCTTCTGCCATCGCCATCCTGCTTCTTGTGCCGCCCTGTCGGTTTACATGGGCGACCGCCGTGATGTTGTCTGATCGGATCAGTACCGGCTGGTTTTGAAGCAGAGGCCTTGCCAGACTTAGGGCATTGTAAATGGCCCTCAGTTCCAGAACATTTATGTGTAGGGACGACTCCTGACTTGACCAAAGTCCTTGGAAATTTCTTCCCTGTGTGACTGCCCCCCAGCCTCGAAGGCTGGCATCCGTGGTTACCAGGACCCAGTCCTGTATGCCGAATCTGCGGCCCTCTTGAAGATGAGCACTCTGCAGCCACCACAGTAGAGATACCCTGGTTCTTGGAGACAGGGTTATCAGCCGATGCATCTGAAGATGCGATCCCGACCACTTGTTCAAGAGGTCCCACTGAAAGGTTCTTGCATGGAACCTGCCGAATGGAATTCTGCTTCGTGAGTAGCTACCATTTTTCCCAGGACTCGTGTGCAGTGATGCACCGATACCTGTTTTGGTTTCAGGAGGTCTCTGACTAGAGATGACAGCTCCTTGGCTTTCTCCTGCGGGAGAAACACTTTTTTCTGTTCTGTGTCCAGAACCATCCCCAGGAACAGTAGGCGTGTGGTAGGAACCAGCTGTGACTTTGGAATGTATAGAATCCATCCGTGCTGTTGTAGCACTTCCCGAGATAGTGCTACTCTGACCAACAACTGCTCCTTGGACTTCGCCTTTATAAGAAGATCGTCCAAGTATGGGATAATTAAAACTCCCTTTTTTCGAAGGAGTATCATCATTTCTGCCATTACCTTGGTAAAGACCCTCGGTGCCGTGGACAGTCCAAACGGCAGTGTTTGGAATTGGTAATGGCAATCCTGTACCACAAATCTTAGGTACTCCTGGTGAGGATGGTAAATGGGGACATGTAGGTAAGCATCCTTGATGTCCAGGGATACCATGTAATCCCCCTCCTCCAGGCTTGCAATAACCGCCCTGAGCGATTCCATCTTGAACTTGAATTTTTTTTATGTATGTGTTCAAGGATTTCAAATTTAAAATGGGTCTCACCGAACCGTCCGGTTTCGGTACCACATACAGTGTGGAATAGTAACCCCGTCCTTGTTGAAGTAGGGGCACCTTGACTATCACCTGCTGGGAATACAGCTTGTGAATTGCCTCTAGCACAGCCTCCCTGCCTGAGGGAGTTGTCGGCAAGGCAGATTTGAGGAAACGGCGGGGGGAGACGCCTCGAATTCCAGCTTGTACCCCTGAGATCCTACTTGAAGGATCCAGGGATCCTGTGAGCGAGCCCACTGATCGCTGAAATTTTTGAGGCGGCCCCCCACCGTACCTGGCTACGCCTGTGGAGCCCCCGCGTCATGCGGTGACTCAGAGGAAGCGGGGGAAGAATTTTGATTCTGGGAACTGGCTGACTGGTGCAGCTTTTTCCCTCTTCCCTCGTCTCTGTGCAGAAAGGAAGCGCCTTTGACCCGCTTGCTTTTCTGAAGCCGAAAGGACTGTACCTGATAATACAGTGCTTTCTTAGGCTGTGAGGAACCGGAGGTAAAACATTTTCTTCCCAGCTGTTGCTGTGGATACGAGGTCCCAGAGACCATCCCCAAACAATTCCTCACCCTTATAAGGCTCTATGTGCCTTTTAAAGTCAGCATCACCTGTCCAGTGTCGGGTCTCTAATACCCTCCTGACAGAATGGACATTGCATTAATTCTGGATGCCAGCCGGCAAAATATCCCTCTGTGCATCTCTCATATATAAGACGACGTCTTTAATATGCTCTTATGTTCGCAAAATAGTATCCCTGTTTGACAGGGTCACAGACCACGCTGCAGCAGCACTATCTGCAGGTCTCAGTCTAGTACCTGAGTGTGTAAATACAGACTTCAGGATAGCCTCCTGCTTTTTATCAGCAGGTACCTTCAAAGTGGCCGTATCCTAAGACGGCAGTGCCACCTTTTTTGACAAACGTGTGAGTGCCTTATCCACCCTAGGGGATATCTCCCAGCGTAACTTATCCTCTGGCGGGAAAGGGTACGCCATCAGTAAGTTTCTAGAAATTAACAGTTTCTTATCGGGGGAACCCACGCTTTTTCACACTTCATTCACTCATTTGATGGGGGAACAAAACGCTGCCTGCTTTTTCTCCTCAAACATAAAACCTTTTTTTAGTGGTACTTGGGTTTATGTCAGAAATGTGTAACATTTTTTATTGCCGGGATCATGTAACGGATGTTCCTAGTGGATTGTGTATATGTCTCAACCTCGTCGACACTGGAGTCAGACTCCGTGTCGACATCTGTGTCTGCCATCTGAGGGAGCGGGCGTTTTTGAGCCGCAGATGGCCTTTGAGACGCCTGGGCAGGCGCGGGCTGAGAAGCCGGCTGTCCCACAGCTGTTACGTCATCCAGCCTTTTATGTAAGGAGTTGACACTGTCGGTTTATACCTTCCACTCTGGTGTCGGCCCCACAGGGGGCGACATCACATTTATCGGCATCTGCTCTGCCACCACATAAGCCTCCTCATCAAACGTGTCGACACAGCCGTACCGACACACCGCACACACACAGGGAATGCTCTGACTGAGGACAGGACCCCACCACACAGCCCTTTGGGGAGACAGAGAGAGAGTATGCCAGCACACACCAGAGCGCTATATAATTTAGGGATTAACACTATATTGAGTGAATTTTTCCCAATAGCTGCTTGTATATACAATATTGCGCCTAAATTTAGTGCCCCCCCTCTCTTTTTAACCCTTTGAGCCTGCAAACTACAGGGGAGAGCCTGGGGAGCTGTCTTCCAGCTGCACTGTGAAGAGAAAATGGCGCCAGTGTGCTGAGGGAGATAGCTCCGCCCCTTTTTCGCGGACTTTTCTCCCGCTTTTTTATGGATTCTGGCAGGGGTATTTATCACATATGTAGCCTCTGGGGCTATATATTGTGATATATTTGCCAGCCAAGGTGTTTTTATTGCTGCTCAGGGCGCGGCGCGCCCCCCCCCCCCCCCCCAGCGCCCTGCACCCTCAGTGACCGGAGTGTGAGGTGTGTATGAGTAGCAATGGCGCACAGCTGCAGTGCTGTGCGCTACCTTGGTGAAGACTGATGTCTTCTGCCGCCGATTTTCCGGACCTCTTCTTGCTTCTGGCTCTGTAAGGGGGACGGCGGCGCGGCTCCGGGAACGAACACCAAGGCCAGTTCCATGCGGTCGATCCCTCTGGAGCTAATGGTGTCCAGTAGCCTAAGAAGCCCAAGCTAGCTGCAAGCAGGTAGGTTCGCTTCTTCTTCCCTTAGTCCCTCGATGCAGTGAGCCTGTTGCCAGCAGGTCTCACTGTAAAATAAAAAACCTAAAATAAACTTTCTTTCTAGGAGCTCAGGAGAGCCCCTAGTGTGCATCCAGCTCAGCCGGGCACAGAAATCTAACTGAGGTCTGGAGGAGGGTCATAGTGGGAGGAGCCAGTGCACACCAGATAGTACCTAATCTTTCTTTTAGAGTGCCCAGTCTCCTGCGGAGCCCGTCTATTCCCCATGGTCCTTACGGAGTTCCCAGCATCCACTAGGACGTCAGAGAAAAGAAAAAAAAGAAAAAATAATAATTTTCACAATATGACAAATTCGGGGTTTTATTAATGACCGTTACAACGTATCTCAAAAAAAGCTTCATAGTCTATTCCCCACTTCACCAAAATGGTTCTCTGTGAGAAAAGTGCATAAAATGTGGATACCAGAATCTGTATCGGTGTGCATCTGATCGTCTCATTGAGAACCCCCTTTTTGTTACCAGACAATGGGAATAATTCAGAATTGATCGCAGCAGCAAATTTGTTAGCAGTTGGGCAAAACCATGGGGGTCATTCAGAGTTAGCGTAGCTGTGCTAAATTAACGATCATTCACACTGACATGCGAGGGGACGCCCAGCACACGGCTAGTCCACCCCGCATGTCAGTGCCGCCCCCCCCCCCCCCGCAGAAGTGCAAAAGCATTGCACTGCGGCGATGCTTTTGCACTTCAAGAGTAGCTCCCAACCAGCGCAGCTTTAGCGTGCTGGCCAGGAGCTACTCGTCACTCCCAGTCCTTGCCCCTCCCGCCCAGTGACCGCCTCTGCCTCAGAGGCGACCGCTAGGCAACGACAGCTGGCATGCGCCGGCGCACTGCGAGAAACTGTAGCGAGCGATCAGGTCGGAATGACCCTCAATGTGCACTGCAGCGGGGGGGGGGGGGGGGGGGGGGGGGCGAAGCAGATATAACGTGCAGACAGAGTTAGATTTGGGTGGCAGCTTGGCATTAGCGGTAAGGGCGCGGTGGGGGCTGGCTCCAATCATCTCTGTGTCTCCCTGAAGGGCTCTTTGTGGGTTAATTGTGCTTAACCTTTTCCTGTATGTGTGTGCTGTCAGTTACATTATGTCATGCAAAGAGTGTGTTTCTTGTACAGCGGAGTGTTCCTCTTCACCAGGGGGCTCACTACTGGGTACTCAGGGTTCACAGAATAAATAGCGGGACTGAACCATAGTGGGTTAATTCTCTGAAAGGAATGATCTCCACTCTTTCTACAAAATTGTCCCGCAATGAGAAAGAGACCATACTTAAAAAAGTGGATGAGTTTATGAGCAGAGACTCAGTCCCCAGAACAGCGTCTCAATCCCCTCCCATTTGTCTGCAAAAGCGATCTCTGGCCCATATCCTGCAGTCTGACTCTGATACTGAAAGGATAGACATGGAGGGGGGAGATGCGTTTCTGTCACAGGGAATAGAGGCTCTTATAGAAGCTATCAGAGATGTTCTGCATATTCCTGATAAAGTGTCAGAGGAGTGTAAGGAATTTTATTTTAATGTCAAAAATAAGTCCTCAGTCGCTTTTCCTGTGTCTAAGGAACTGAGTACCCTGTTCGAAGAACCGTGGGTTGATCATGATAAAAAAAAAAATTAAGATCCCTAAACGGTTGCTCTCATCTTTTCCCTTTCCTCTGGAGGATAGGAAAAAAATGGGAAAATCCACGATAGTGGATGCATCAGTCTCTAGGCTCTCACAAAAAATTGTATTGCCTGTTCCTGGTGCAGCCTCCCTAAAAGACACGGCTGATCGTAAAATTGAGACTACATTCAAATTCTTGTACACAGCTGCTGGGGTGGCCCAAAGATCCACTATTGCATGTTCGTGGATCACAAAAGCCATTGCAAAATGGTCAGGTAACCTAACTGAGGGATTAGATTCCTTGTCTAGGGGAGGGGTGGGGGGGGGGGGTGTTTTACTCCTGCAGCATATACAGGACTCTGCAAACTTTATGGTGGAAGCCTTAAAAGAGATAGGCTTGCTTAACGCATGCACCATCGCTATGGCAGTGTCGGCACACAGGGGCTTATGGCTATGCCAGTGGACTGCTGACCCGGACTCCAGGAAAGGCGCAAAAGGCCTACCATTCACAGGAGAGGCCTTGTTTGGAGATTAACTAGACAAATGGATCTCCACAGCTACTACGGGTAAGTCTACATATCTTCCTTCCGCAGCCCCTCCACCAACCAAGACGACTTATTCAGCTTCTAAGTTACAGTCCTTTCAGACGGCCAAGTTCAAGGGCAAATCCAGAGGTGCTTCTACGTCCTCCAGCAGTGCTAGAGGTAAACCACGCAAACCAGCAATTGCAGGTGCTCAGGAACAGAGCTCAGGCTCTGCTTCCTCAAAGACTTCAGCATGACCGTAGACCGCAATGCCTGGAAGACTATCAGGTGGGAGCCCGACTACAATTCGTCAGTCAGATCTGGTCAAGTTCGTGCCAGGATCCCTGGGTTATAGATCTTGTTTCCCAGGGCAACAGACTGGAGTTCCAAGAGCTCCCATCTCACAGATTCTTCAAATCAGGCTTGCTAGTTTCACAAGAGGCAAGTATAAATTTACAGTATGCCATCCAAAAACTTGGGTCACTGACCATGGGTTTCAAGTTTGAAACCCTTTCACACCACTGGCTGGTCTCAGGATATTGCTGGAGCTTACCTCTGCCAGCGCCTGGAGATGACATCATGTTTAAGTGCCAGTAATGTGGCAGTGAATGGGACTGTTGTCAGATGACCCGGGTTACCTGTTCACTGTCACGAACTGAGGGTTCTGGGGTCTGTCCATCGCCGGCGCGGTTGCTCGCGGTGCTGTGCGGCCGCGGTGTGGCCAGCGGCAGAGGTGAAGTAGGTTCTGGGAGCCGGGAGTGAGGGGACCGAATGCCCGAAGGCGTCGCTGTGTGTCTGCAGTATAGGAGGTGGCCATGTTGGAGACCAAATGAGCACCTGTGAGCACTTGTGAAACACCTGTGGGTAAGCGTTAGCCAATCCCGTGCTTGTGCTGCCTTTAAGTAGGCTGGGATTATATTACTCTGAGCCAGTGCTTTGTTGTATCTACTCTATGCCCTAGCTCTGTGCTCTCTCCGTGACATCCTTTGTGGTTCCAATGATCCTGATATCGCCTCCGCTCTCAGGGGTCTGCTTGGAGCCTTCACCGCAAGAAATCCACCAGCTCCCTGCTGGGCTGTCAATCAATCTCCAAGTGGCAACAAGTGGATTCCCGGAGTTCTGTGGGAGGTTACCCTGTTCAGTGACTGCCTGCCATAATCACACAGTCTGTGGAAGTTCTACCTAATCCTGATCCTCGTTCTCTCATCATCCAAGTTTAACTCATTCTTCACCATTGTAGTCAGCTGCAGCTTCACAGTGCTTCAAGTATTATCTTCACAGTCTGCAAGTATTCCATTCAGTATTGTATCTTCATTGTTGCTTCATTCAAGGACAATTCTTCACGGCCTTCCAGTTTAACCTTTAAGCTTCACTACAAGTCTCTACAGTTATTCATTTATGTCTACAATATCCAGTTAACACTCCTTACAGTTTGGCACCAATCATTGCTTCATTTGAACAATTCTTAATTCATTCTCAAGCCTGTTTAAACTCAGTTGTATGAACATTTCTTCAATACATCTATAATACTGTTCCAGCTTATCATTATGCCATTCATTGCAGTACCTCAGTTTACATACAGTGACTATTAATTGTCATTTAACTCATTATTGGAATCGTCTTTTAATACATTTATGAAAACAGAACTTTCTCCGTCCTCCTTGTTTTCACCATACTCCAGCACATCCACCTTCGGTTGGTCCAGGGTTAACGGATTCACAAAAAGTCAGCCCTGACATTCACACGGGAACCTAACCCGAGTGACCTTCCGAGAACCAACCCTTCAACCTACCTTGAAGGGTTGGATTCTAGGGTAACTGGTCCCGGGATAACATTTTACACCAAGACCTGACCTGGGTTAACTCGCCAATAACCTGGGTCAACAGCTTGGTGTAAAAGGGGTATTAGTGGCACACAGAAGCACAAGTACTGCCAGCTCTAGAGGTCAGTGTACACTTCAAATGTGGTTTTGTTGCTTTAGTTGTACAAATAAAAGAAATGTAAGAAACAAAATAGATGCTTGGTGCAGCTAAATCGCAAAGAGCTATTGTGTATAGGGACACATCTGTAGTGTTGACCTGATTTGTATTAAAGCCCATAGTGCTCTCTGTCTGTCACCTGGAGTGTTGCGATGTTAGAAGTGAGACACTTGTCTGACTAATTCGGCAGAGTGCGAGTGTTAGATTTGCAAACTTTCAGTTCAAATTCATACATTAATTTTGAGTTAAGTACAATCTCATTAGGACATTGGGGGTAATTTAGACCTTATTGCTGCATGCACATGCACCGCCATGCGCAGGCACATTGCACAGGTACAAAGCAGATCTCCGCTCAGCGATGGGTTTATGCGACTGCTCCATTCGCACGGGCGATCGCAAGGAGACTGACAGGAAGAAGGCGTTTCTGGGTATCAACTGATCGTTTTCAGGGAGTGTCTGGAAAAACGCAGGCGTGTCCATGTGCAGGGAGGGTTCCTGACGTAAATTCCAGTCCTGGACAGGTTGATGTGATCACAGCGGCTGAGTAAGTCCTGGGCTGTGCAGAGCCTGCACAAAATCTGTTTCTACAGCTCTGCTACACATGCGTTCGCACACTTGCACAGATCAAATACACTCCCCCTGTAGGCGGCGACTATGATCACAGCAGAGCATAATTGCTTGCTAGCGATCAAGTCTGAATTACCCCCATTGTTATAATGATATGGGAGGAGTTGCAACTATCTGTACTGGTGTGGAGGGTAATTAAAAAAAAATAAATGTAAACTTAGGGTTATTGGTCCTACACAGAAAGGCATAGAAGTCTGTCTTCATTACAACGGTTTCAGTTCCCATAGCTTGTGTATTATTAGGAGATCACAGCACTATTGGACCTTCTGTTGTTGACAACTTATTTAGGGGGGGGGGGAATTCAATTAGCCATGGTAATTTACCCCCAGGGCAATTCAATTAACCCTGAAGGCAACCCATACTTGAGAGATTAACTTTCGGCTTATAGGTCCGAGAATTTATCCCGGATTCTGTGGGTTAAAGCCAGAATATAGATGAATTTAACGAGTAAGAAAAGGAGGCTCTAACTGAATAGCCCTCAGGCGTAAAAGCTCGAGGATACGCTCCTTTTTCACCCCCATTAAATTAGCAGGGGTAAGTGAAATTCCCACCTAGACTGAAAGATGTTTTTACTAGAAAAAAACACAAAAAAAACATTCCACCCTTTATAAACCATGACTATGTAAAAATGTAGTCAGATAGTACACGTTATTGTAATTTAACACAACATAATGTATACTCTGAAGTCTAAGGACAGAAAAGAAAAAAAATGGAGCAGTTTACTGAGAAATGATACAGGAGGTGTCATCAGCATTTAGTTTTTTGTATACAAACACTGCAGTAAGCAGTCACTGTTGGGACAATCCACTTCTGCATGACTGTACAGATTCTTTCCAGGTCATTCACCTTGATTTCCTGAAAAATACCATGAACTTCAACAACTCAGGACGGGCCCTTTCCTGCCCCCTGGGCATGTGTCCCCAGACTGCTAGAAAAATATAAAACAGTTACCTATCTGGAGCACGCAGAACAATTTAGTCAAGTCAAAAATAGAATAATCCAAAATGAAAATTCCTTTTGGTTTGTTTACAAAAAACAAAAAAACAAAAAACAGTAACAGCTTTACTAATTGGTACAATTAAAATAAACAAATACAGATCATTTTGGCATTTTAAATTAGGAACAGCATCCAATTTGAAAATAAGAATTTACTTACCGATAATTCTATTTCTCGGAGTCCGTAGTGGATGCTGGGGTTCCTGAAAGGACCATGGGGAATAGCGGCTCCGCAGGAGACAGGGCACAAAAGTAAAGCTTTTACAGGTCAGGTGGTGTGTACTGGCTCCTCCCCCTATGACCCTCCTCCAGACTCCAGTTAGGTACTGTGCCCGGACGAGCGTACACAATAAGGGAGGATTTTGAATCCCGGAAAAGACTCATACCAGCCACACCAATCACACCGTACAACTTGTGATCTAAACCCAGTTAACAGTATGATAACAGAGGAGCCTCTGAAAGATGGCTTCCTAAACAATAACCCGAATTAGTTTACAATAACTATGTACAAGTATTGCAGATAATCCGCACTTGGGATGGGCGCCCAGCATCCACTACGGACTCCGAGAAATAGAATTATCGGTAAGTAAATTCTTATTTTCTCTATCGTCCTAAGTGGATGCTGGGGTTCCTGAAAGGACCATGGGGATTATACCAAAGCTCCCAAACGGGCGGGAGAGTGCGGATGACTCTGCAGCACCGAATGAGAGAACTCCAGGTCCTCCTTTGCCAGGGTATCAAATTTGTAAAAATTTACAAACGTGTTCTCCCCTGACCACGTAGCTGCTCGGCAGAGTTGTAATGCCGAGACCCCTCGGGCAGCCGCCCAAGATGAGCCCACCTTCCTTGCGGAATGGGCCTTAACAGATTTAGGCTGTGGCAGGCCTGCCACAGAATGTACAAGTTGAATTTTGTTACAAATCCAACGAGCAATCGACTGCTTAGAAGCAGGTGCACCCAACTTGTTGGGTGCATACAGTATAAACAGCGAGTCAGATTTTCTGACTCCAGCCGTCCTTTAAATGTATATTTTTAAGGCTCTGACAACGTCCAACAACTTGGAGTCCTTCAAGTCGTCTGTAGCCGCAGGCACTACAATAGGCTGGTTCAGGTGAAACGCTGATACCACCTTAGGGAGAAAATGCGGACGCGTCCGCAGCTCTGCCCTATGTCGAATGGAAAATTAAATAAGGGCTTTTATAAAACAAAGCCGCCAGTTCAGATACTCTCCCGGCCGAAGCCAGGGCCAGTAACATAGTCACTTTCCATGTGAGATATTTCAAATCCACATTCTTTAGTGGTTCAAACCAATTGGATTTGAGGAAATCTAAAACTACATTTAGATCCCACGGTGCCACCTTAGGCACCACAGGAGGCTGTATATGCAGTACTCCTTTGATAAAAATCTGGACCTCAGGGACTGAGGCCAATTCTTTTTGGAAGAATATTGATAGGGCCGAAATTTGAACCTTAATAGATCCCAATTTGAGACCCATAGACAATCCTGATTGCAGGAAATGTAGGAAAACGACCCAGTTGAAATTCCTCCATCGGAGCACTCCGCTGCTCGCACCACGCAACATATTTTCGCCAAATACGGCGATAATGCTTCGCGGTGACTTCCTTCCTTGCCTTTATCAAGGTAGGAATGACTTCTTCTGGAATGCCTTTTCCTTTTAGGATCTGGCATTCAAACGCCATGCCGTCAAACGCAGCCGCGGTAATTCTTGAAAAAGACAAGTACCCTGCTGAAGCAGGTCCCTTCTCAGAAGTAGAGGCCACGGATCGTCCGTGACCATCTCTTGAAGTTCCGGGTACCAAGTCCTTCTTGGCTAATCCGGAGCCACTAGTCTTACTCCTCTTTGCCGTATAATCCTCAATACCTTTGGTATGAGAGGCAGAGGAGGAAACACATATACCGACTGGTACACCCAAGGTGTTACCAGCGCGTCCACAGCTATTGCCTGCGGATCTCTTGACCTGGCGCAATACCTGTCCAGTGTTTTGTTGAGGCGAGACGCCATCATGTCCACCATTGGTTTTACCCAACGGTTTAATAGCATGTGGAAAACTTCTGGATGAAGTCCCCACTCTCCCGGGTGAAGGTCGTGTCTGCTGAGGAAGTCTGCTTCCCAGTTGTCCACGCCCGGGATGAATACTGCTGACAGTGCTATCACGTGATTCTCCGCCCAGCGAAGGATCCTGGCAGCTTCTGCCATTGCCCTCCTGCTTCTTGTGCCGCCCTGTCTGTTTACATGGGCGACTGCCGTGATGTTGTCCGACTGGATCAACACCGGTCTTCCTTGAAGCAGAGGTTCCGCCTGGCTTAGAGCATTGTAGATTGCTCTTAGTTCCAGAATGCTTATGTGAAGAGACTTTTTCAGGCTCGACCACACTCCCTGGAAATTTCTTCCCTGTGTGACTGCTCCCCAGCCTCTCAGGCTGGCCTCCGTGGTCACCAGGATCCAATCCTGCATGCCGAATCTGCGGCCCTCCAATAGATGAGCCTCCTGCAACCACCACAGAAGGGATACCCTTGTCCTCGGCGACAGGGTTATCCGCAGGTGCATCTGAAGATGCGACCCTGACCATTTGTCCAACAGATCCCTTTGCATGGAATCTGCCGAAAGGGATTGCTTCGTAAGAAGCTACCATTTTTTCCCAGGACTCTTGTGCATTGATGTACAGACACCTTTCCTGGTTTTAGGAGGTTCCTGACCAGGTCAGATAACTCCTTGGCTTTTTCTTCGGGAAGAAAAACCTTTTTCTGAACTGTGTCCAGAATCATCCCCAGGAACAGCAGACGAGTTGTCGGCATTAATTGGGATTTTGGAATATTCAGAATCCATCCGTGCTGCTTTAGCACCTCTTGATGCTAAACCCATCTCTAGCTGTTCTCTGGACCTTGCCCTTATTAGGAGATCGTCCAAGTATGGGATAATTAATACGCCTTTTCTTCGAAGAAGAAATATTATCTCGGCCATTACCTTTGTAAAGACCCGAGGTGCCGTGGACAAACCAAACGGCAGCGTCTGAAACTGATAGTGACAGTTTTGTACAACGAACCTGAGGTACCCCTGGTGTGAGGGGTAATTGGAACGTGGAGATACGCATCCTTGATGTCCAAGGATACCATAAAGTCCCCTTCTTCCAGGTTCGCTATCACTGCTCTGAGTGACTCCATCTTGAACTTGGACTTCTTTATGTACAGGTTCAAGGACTTCAGATTTAGAATAGGCCTTACCGAGCCATCCGGCTTCGGTACCACAAAAAGAGTGGAATAATACCCCTTCCCTTGTTGTAGAAGAGGTACCTTGACTATCACCTGCTGAGAATACAGCTTGTGAATGGCTTCCAAAACCGTCTCCCTTTCTGAGGGGGACGTTGGTAAAGCAGACTTCAGGAAACGGCGAGGTGGCTCTGTCTCTAATTTCAACCTGTACCCCTGAGATATTATCTGCAGGATCCAGGGATTTACCTGCGAGTGAGCCCACTGCGCGCTGTAATTCTTGAGACGACCGCCTACCGCCCCCGAGTCCGCTTGCGAAGCCCCAGCGTCATGCTGAGGCTTTTGTAGAAGCCGGGGAGGGCTTCTGTTCCTGGGAAGGAGCTGCCTGTTGCTGTCTCTTCCCTCGTCCTCTGCCTCGTGGCAGATATGAATAGCCCTTTGCTCTCTTATTTTTAAAGGAACGAAAGGGCTGCGTTGAAAGGTCGGTGCCTTTTTCAGTTGGGGAGTGACTTGAGGTAGAAAGGTGGATTTCCCGGCCGTAGCCGTGGCCACCAAATCCGATAGACCGACCCCAAATAACTCCTCTACGCATCGCCTGTCCACTGTCGTGTCCATAAAGCTCTTCTGGCCGAAATGGACATAGCACTTACCCGTGATGCCAGTGTGCAGATATCTCTCTGTGCATCACGCATATAAAGAAATGCATCCTTTATTTGTTCTAACGACAGTAAAATATTGTCCCTGTCCAGGGTATCAATATTTTCGATCAGGGACTCTGACCAAACTACCCCAGCACTGCACATCCAGGCAGTCGCAATAGCTGGTCGTAGTATAACACCTGCATGTGTGTATATACCTTTTTGGATATTTTCCATCCTCCTATCTGATGGATCTTTAAGTGCGGCCGTCTCAGGAGAGGGTAACGCCACTTGTTTTGATGAGCGTGTTAGCGCTTTGTCCACCCTAGGAGGTGTTTCCCAGCGCTCCCTAACCTCTGGCGGGAAAGGGTATAAAGCCAATAACTTCTTTGAAATTAGCAGTTTTTTATCGGGGCACCCCACGCTTCATCACACACGTCATTTAATTCTTCTGATTCGGTAAAAACTACTGGTAGTTTTTTCACACCCCACATAATACCCTGTTTAGTGGTACCTGTAGTGTCAGCTAAATGTAACATCTCCTTTATTGCCAAAATCATATAACGTGTGGCCCTACTGGAAAATACGGTTGATTCGTCACCTTCACCACCGGAATCAGTGCCTGTGTCTGGGTCTGTGTCGACCGACTGAGGCAAGGGGCGTTTTACAGCCCCTGACGGTGTTTGAGGCGCCTGGACAGGCACTAATTGAGTGTCCGGCCGCCTCATGTCGGCAAACGACTGCTTAAGCGAGTTGACGCTATCCCGTAATTCCACAAATAAAGGCATCCATTCTGGTGTCGACCCCCTAGAAGGTGACATCCTCATATTTGGCAATTGCTCCGCCTCCACACCAATAACGTCCTCATACATGTCGACACACACGTACCGACACACAGCAGACACACAGGGAATGCTCTATACGAAGACAGGACCCACTAGCCCTTTGGGGAGACAGAGGGAGAGTCTGCCAGCACACACCAAAAAGCGCTATATATGACAGGGATAGCCTTATGATTAAGTGCTCCCTTATAGCTGCTTTTATATTTATATATTGCCATTTATTTTGCCCCCCCTCTCTGTTATACCCTGTTTCTGTAGTGCAGTGCAGGGGAGAGACCTGGGAGCCTTCCTGACCAGCGGAGCTGTGACAGAAAATGGCGCCGTGTGCTGAGGAGATAGGCCCCGCCCCTTTTCCGGCGGGCTCGTCTCCCGCTATTTAGTACATTTAGGCAGGGGTAAATATCTCCATATAGCCTCTGGGGCTATATGTGAGGTATTTTT
Source organism: Pseudophryne corroboree (assembly GCF_028390025.1). NCBI lineage: Eukaryota > Metazoa > Chordata > Amphibia > Anura > Myobatrachidae > Pseudophryne > Pseudophryne corroboree. The sequence continues at coordinate 453,268,976 of NC_086447.1, forward strand.
AGCCTTTTTAAAGGTTTTCATTTGCCTCCCAGGGCGCCCCCCCCCCAGCGCCCTGCACCCTCAGTGACTGCCGTGTGAAGTGTGCTGAGAGGAAAATGGCGCACAGCTGCAGTGCTGTGCGCTACCTTAAGAAGACTGCAGGAGTCTTCAGCCGCCGATTCTGGACCTCTTCTTGCTTCAGCATCTGTGAGGGGGCCGGCGGCGTGGCTCCGGTGACCATCCAGGCTGTACCTGTGATCGTCCCTCTGGAGCTTCATGTCCAGTAGCCAAGAAGCCAATCCATCCTGCACGCAGGTGAGTTCACTTCTTCTCCCCTCTGTCCCTCGTTGCAGTGATCCTGTTGCCAGCAGGAATCACTGTAAAATAAAAAACCTAAGCTAAACTCTCTAAGCAGCTCTTTATGAGAGCCACCTAGAATTGCACCCTTCTCGGCCGGGCACAAAATCTAACTGGAGTCTGGAGGAGGGTCATAGGGGGAGGAGCCAGTACACACCACCTGACCTGTAAAAGCTTTACTTTTGTGCCCTGTCTCCTGCGGAGCCGCTATTCCCCATGGTCCTTTCAGGAACCCCAGCATCCACTTAGGACGATAGAGAAATTAAGGATTAGCAATCTCAACCTTTCCTATCGTGTAACTGCCCACAACCTATAAGCACTCTTAAATGTTAAATCATTATATGCTCATGAAAATAAACTCAGTCTGGTCTACCCAGTCTGAGTACTGTAGGAGTCTTATTTACATCTCTGCACGGGGAAGGGCTATGGATGAGATCCCAGAAAAATAGCATGACGTATGCAACAGAGAGTAGAACAATACTTTCTTTGTTACCATAAAAATGATGCAATTGTTCCGTACTTCATGCAGGAATCAGCCAAGTGCAATCTAAGTAAACGTCTGAGAAGGATGTGTGCACTGTACAGAGAGTAAACAGTATTCAAATCGTTTTGGCAATCGCGTTTTTTTTTTTTTTTATATATATCTCTAGTTCTTTAGTTAAAGGGACATGCAAGTCAGTTACAGAGTGATCAGATAACGGACAGTTGCACATTCTTCCATTCACACTGGAAATGATTGAGAGAGGGCAGCTCAGGGCTCAACCAGACACGTGAGTCAGCAGCAGCTGCCTGTAGGAAACTGCTGACAAGCAGTATTGTTCTCCTATACACAAACCACTACACACACCTCCTTCATAAATAAAAGATGAGTGTATGTAAATTGGACACCAGGAAGACCTCTACACTTACAGTTCCTGTTTTCAAAGTCAAGGTCGAAATTAACCCCTCTTGTGCCCTGCAAAGCTTTTAGAGAAAGATTATTATCTCCATCTAATTTCCACTGCATTTTATATTATAGTTCATTGTGAATAATGAACGAAAAGCCTTTCGCACAGAGCAGTATGTTAATATATGAAACAAAAAAAAAGCAGTTTAGTGATAAAGATGCATTATAGACACAATACTGCCAGCACAAAATAAAAAGCAACATTTGTTAACAAAACACACATTTATAATTCCACATACTGTAGTTGCCAACATTGTTAAATATTTTCCTGTGACATTTTGTTGCGGACTCCGCACCTCCAGGTGGACCCGAGACCCTGGGCACACTATGAACCGATGAACATTTACTGTAGTGTACATTCTGTATTTGCAACACAGACTGACCTATACAATCTATATGGTTGGCTATTGATTTACCACTGTCTTATGTACTACTGTGGAACTTTACTTTGTTGGTATGACTGAAGCTCAATATACATAATTCTCACTAAAATCTATATGGTTGGAATTGCATTTAACATCTAGAAAAATGGTAAAAACATTTTGTGCAGATGGTATGTGTGAAATAAATATATATATATATATATATATATATAAGTAGCATATTACAAACATTTATAGTGACATCTTTAAAAAGTGGGATTGTCCTGGAAAACTAAGAACTTTGGAACTATTCATTCTTGATCATTTTAGTCTGATAGATCAATGAAAACTTTACCCTGGGGATTTTTTTTGGGGGGCAACCACCAAAATATATTTGCAAAACATGGCTTCCTCTTTTTTTCTACTATAGGCTTTTGAAACGGATACTTTGAAAATGGGAAAAAAAGTGCATCTGTATATATCATGTTCTAGTCCGCGAGCCAGAATGTTCTGTCAACTGCCTAGCGGCTGACATTTTTATAGCAATTTATAATCATTTTATTTTGCTAAAACATAAAAACCTTGAAACGGACATTAACGAAGCCGTCAGATAATCTTCTCAAAGCTAAAGTGGCTTAAATGGTAGGTTCTTCCGAAATATTTACAGACCACAGCAAGAGACATCACAAATGTGGTGTAGAAATGGAAATTACACAGGGATTTGCAAATTGTTTAAAGATCTGCAGCATGGTGGTATGTGACCCGGCCAATGAATCTACAGCTGTAACTATAGAAACACCTTTATTTATTTACATGTATCACAAGTAAGGACAAAGAGGCAGATGTATTAACCTGGAGAAGGCATAAGGAAGTGATAAACCAGTGATATGTGCAAGGTGATAAAGGCACCAGCCAATCAGCTCCAATATGTAAATTAACAGTTCGGATCTGACTGGCTGGTGCCTTTATCACCTTGCACATATCACTGGTTTATCACTTCCTTATGCCTTCTCCAGGTTAATACATCTGCCCCAAAGTTACATCATAGAATATATGTAAAAAGACAAGTAGAAAAAGATAGCATAAATATCTATAGTAATATGAAAGGTATTTTTTTGGTCACAAACGGTCCTACAACAGCCTCATAAATGTCTCTATCACTTGTTATCAATTGTTCTCCAAACTCATTTGAAGATCCCCCCCCCCCCCCCCCCCCCAAGGTAAGCCTCCCACACAATTTCTGAGCTTTGCAATGCTGGGAAAAAATAAGATTTTACTCACCGGTAAATCTATTTCTCGTAGTCCGTAGTGGATGCTGGGAACTCCGAAAGGACCATGGGGAATAGCGGCTCCGCAGGAGACTGGGCACAACTAAAGAAAGCTTTTAGGTCACCTGGTGTGCACTGGCTCCTCCCACTATGACCCTCCTCCAAGCCTCAGTTAGGACACTGTGCCCGGACGAGCTGATATAATAAGGAAGGATTTTGAATCCCGGGTAAGACTCCTACCAGCCACACCAATCACACTGTATAACTCGTGATACTATACCCAGTTTAACAGTATGAAAACAACTGAGCCTCTCAACAGATGGCTCAACAATAACCCTTTAGTTAACAATAACTATGTACAAGTATTGCAGACAATCCGCACTTGGGATGGGCGCCCAGCATCCACTACGGACTACGAGAAATAGAATTACCGGTGAGTAAATTCTTATTTTCTCTGACGTCCTAGTGGATGCTGGGAACTCCGTAAGGACCATGGGGATTATACCAAAGCTCCCAAACGGGCGGGAGAGTGCGGATGACTCTGCAGCACCGAATGAGCAAACTCAAGGTCCTCCTCAGCCAGGGTATTAAACTTGTAGAATTTTGCAAACGTGTTTGATCCCGACCAGGTAGCAGCTCGGCAAAGTTGTAAAGCCGAGACCCCTCGGGCAGCCGCCCAAGAAGAGCCCACCTTCCTCATGGAATGGGCCTTTACTGATTTAGGATGCGGCAGTCCAGCCGCAGAATGTGCAAGTTGAATCGTGGAGCAGATCCAGCGAGCAATAGTCTGCTTAGAAGCAGGAGCACCCAGCTTGTTGGGTGCATGCAGGATAAACAGCGAGTCAGTCTTTCTGACTCTAGCCGTCCTGGAAACAGATTTTCAGGGCCCGGACTACGTCCAGCAACTTGGAGGCCTCCAAGTCCAGAGTAGCCGCAGGCACCACAATAGGTTGGTTCAAATGAAACGCTGATACCACCTTAGGGAGGAATTGGGGACGCGTCCTCAATTCTGCTCTGTCCATATGGAAGATCAGATAGGGGCTTTTACAGGACAAAGCCGCCAACTCTGACACCCGCCTAGCCGAAGCCAAGGCCAAAAGCATGACCACTTTCCACGTGAGATATTTTAATTCCACGGTCTGAAGTGGCTCAAACCAGTGTGATTTTAGGAAATCCAACACTACGTTGAGATCCCAAGGTGCCACTGGGGGCACAAAAGGGGGCTGAATATGCAGCACTCCCTTAACAAACGTCTGAACTTCAGGCAGTGAAGCCAGTTCTTTTTGAAAGAAAATAGACAGGGCAGAAATCTGGACTTTAATGGAACCCAATTTTAGTTCCATAGTCACTCCTGACTGTAGGAAGTGCAAAAATCGACCCAGCTGAAATTCTTCTGTGGGGGCCTTCATAGCCTCACACCAAGCAACATATTTTCGCCATATGCGGTGATAATGCTTTGCGGTCACATCTTTCCTAGCTTTTATCAGCGTAGGAATGACTTCAACCGGAATGCCCTTTTCCATCAGGATCCGGCGTTCAACCGCCATGCCGTCAAACGCAGCCGCGGTAAGTCTTGGAACAGACAGGGCCCCTGCTGTAGCAGGTCCTGTCTGAGAGGCAGAGGCCAAGGGTCCTCTGAGATCATTTCTTGCAGTTCCAGGTACCAAGTCCTTCTTGGCCAATCCGGAACGATGAGTATAGTTCTTACTCCTCTCTTTCTTATTATCCTCAGCACCTTTGGTATGAGAGGAAGAGGAGGGAACACATAAACCGACTGGTACACCCACGGTGTCACTAGAGCATCCACAGCTATCACCTGAGGGACCCTTGACCTGGCGCAATATCTTTTTAGCTTTTTGTTTAGGCGGGACGCCATCATGTCCACCTGTGGCCTTTCCCAACGGTTTACAATCAGTTGGAAGACTTCTGGATGAAGTCCCCACTCTCCGGGGTGGAGGTCGTGCCTGCTGAGGAGGTCTGCTTCCCAGTTGTCCACTCCCGGAATGAACACTGCTGACAGTGCTATCACGTGATTTTCCGCCCATCGGAGAATCCTTGTGGCTTCTGCCATCGCCATCCTGCTTCTTGTGCCGCCCTGTCGGTTTACATGGGCGACTGCCGTGATCTTGTCTGACTGAATCAGCACGGCTGGTTTTGAAGCAGGGGTCTTGCCTGACTTAGGGCATTGTAAATGGCCCTTAGTTCCAGAATATTTATGTGTAGGGAAGCCTCCTGACTCGACCATTGTCCTTGGAAGTATCTTTTTCTTTTTTTTTTTTCAATTATGTAATTTTTATTGGTTTTCATAAAAAAAAAAAAAAAAGAAAACACCCCAACATAAACAATAATAATGTGACAGACATATTTAGCAAATATCACGTACAGTAGAACAATAATAGCGAGGTACATATATAGTAAGGATATGCAGCATAATTATGAATAATATAATAACGTTATCGCAGAAGGATGGTAACTCGATCACCCGAAGGCGCCATTCGGGCTCTTCCAGTCTCCAAACAAAGAGGAGTTTAAATGTAAATAAAAAAAAAAAGAAAAAAACCACGCCATTAGAAAAGAAAAAAAAAGGAAAAAAGGAAAAAAAAATAATAGAAACCAGATAACTGTTAGGCGCCGAGGGTCCGCCCGTCAGTGCGGCCCGGCGCCTAGCAACTAGGGACGCCGCAGGCAGACAGCCGCCGGCTCCCTAGCAACGCTAGACGCCGGGCGCACGGAGCCGCTCAGACCCTAGCAACGGGGACGCCACGTTCAGGCCGCATTCCCCGTTGCTGGGTATTAATTATCAGTGCTTGTGTATTCCGGCCGTGCAGCTGCACGGCATCACTTTATAATTACCCTGTCTGGATCATGATTGGAGGGCTCCCAAATATAAGCACTCCCAGGACTTATCACAGACGCCGGTGATAGCTTCCTGTTGGCTGTGTCAGTTACTGAGAGTTTCCAGTCCTGCTCAACCCGGTTGTTCCTGTCCTCAGTGATCCAGTACTCGGAATTTGTCATCTATTCCTGGAGTCCGACCGAGCACCTTTGACATCCTGTGGTGTTCGTGAGTCGCGGCGTAGCCGTGTGTTGCGGCTTGACCGCTTACTATTTATTATTTGGTTTATTGTGTTCTGGAGCTTTTGCGGAGGATTCCGCTCCCACAAATCCACTCTGGTATCCAGCGGTGCTGGATAGGAGTAACGGATCAGTGGATCTTTGGTTGTCCTTTTCCCTGGCGGTTTGTCCGCACATACTTTTGGTTTAAGTTAGATAGCTTGTAACCCCTGGCCTGGTTGCTTAGTTAGAGGGCCCCTTGTTATCACCCTGTCTCGGATTTCCCTTTGTCTCCCATTAAGACCTGAGGGGGCATCGGGGTTGGGCAGACATAATCCGCCCTTCGAACGCGGCTGCCATGGGCTCAAGCAACCATAGTCTCGCAGGGGATTTCTGATAACACGGGCGAGACAACGGAGTTAGGGCGCCAGGGGTTACTAGGCTTTCCTGCTCCCGTACCAGCATATCTTTCCAGTACTCAGACCTCTGTCATTAAGATCTCCTCTGGTCTGGAGTACGGGAATCATAACAATAACAAGTATCCGGACAAACATGAGATTATTTTATTTTGGTTAATCTACCCAAAGCAAACCTCCCCATAACCCCCCACCCTGTATAACCTAACCCCAACCCAGGCATACTTGGATCCCATAAACTGTACCCAAACGCACCCTCCCCATAACCCCCACCCTGTATAACCTACCCCCAACCTAGGTATACTTGTATCCCGAAAAAAAGTAACCCCTCCCCCCTCTAACTACACTATCTATCTAAACACCTCCCACCCTCCTCCCTCAATGAAGGATATTAAAATAAATAACTGACACGGGCAAAATACTAATGGCTCCAACTAGGATAGGTTCAACTGTCTCATAATAAAGGACATAAAGTTCCTCCCCACATAGAACTTGACATCAGTCTGACATACAAACAGCCTAACAGATATTAGAATAATATGTTGAATCAATGTGTACTGAAGAACCCAGAGCAAGAGTAAACAGAACTCTGCTAATTGCTTCAGACAAAAAAGAAATGTCGTACAGTAGGCATTAATGAGAATGATAAGAAATCGGATATGTAGACCCTTCAAATAAAAGGTAAATAGTACTATATTAAAAGAAAAAAAGAAAAAAACAGAGTATATAAATACATATATACCACAGCAATCAGGAGAAAAAAAAAAAAGAAAAAAAAAAAAAAGGAGGGGTATCCAGAGATGGATGAGGCATCTCCAATACTAAGGTGGTGTATCAATAGTCATTAGTCTGGCCAAAGTTCAGCTCTCCGACATAGCAAAAATATAAAGCCAGGTCCATCCCAGGGTGATCGTGAATAAACAATAAAGCATCCGGCAAACATAAATGGTAAGTCCCGGGGTCGTAAGATCTTCAACAGAGACATAGAAGGAACAAATGAGGGAACATCGGCATCAGAACAACATCCAGGTTTGACGAACCAAGAAATCTCTGATTTGGGCGGAACCACCAGAAGACTCAAGTCCATAGTATAATCAGCCTCAGGGGCAATAGGAATGGTAGTATTATAGTTTAGAGTCAGATCCTCAGCATTTCCTCCGACACATTGCTCAGGTAGACAAGAAGAGGGGGTAGCCAAATATGTTGCAGTAAATTTGTTAAGGAGCCGTTGAGTAGCGGCATGAATAGCCTGGAGTATTCTCTGTAAGGAGATATCCATGGTTCCAATATAAGGTCCGCAGGAGGAGATCAGCACAGTATGTAAAGCAGACCAGTCTCCGTAATGGTGAACCGCAGCAAAATGGCGGTGGCTAGCACACCACCAAATTCAGGAATGACAGGAACTATGGGTGAGACCGGGATGCCGCGTAGAAATATTAGGGATAAAGCACAGACCTTTTCAAAGCATCTCCACTGAAAAGCCTGTGCAGGCTGTTTCCAAGATGGCCGTTGGAAAGTAATAAGGGAACAAGTCACCCGGAGTTTTCTGCCTTCCAGCGGGGCTATGAGGACGTTAGTGCGGGAAAATGATGCCCAGATAAAGCAGGATATAGGTATGGCTCACCTCCGGATGTGGCTCCCAAGCAGTACGCAGCCTAAAAAGCCTGCAATCTAGGGTCAGGAGCTCGGGTGTCAGGTGCTGTGAGAAATTAAGTCCGCGGCTTGGTAGGTGATATAGGCCGTAGCCTGCAGAAAGGTATTTCTCCCACCCCCGGCTTCACAGCACCAACCAACGTGATCCAGAGAGTGCCCGCAAGATAGATAAACACCGTCTGATATGGTATAGGTCGCGTGTGGGATATAATACCTTATATTATACAGGATATTGCAGGAGCTCAGAATATATGTGTCTTGCTGGTTTCCTGGCTAGATCACGCCCCCCAGTATCGTCCTTGGAAGTATCTTCCCTGCGTGACTGCCCCCCAACCTCGGAGGCTTGCATCCGTGGTCACCAGGACCCAGTCCTGTATGCCGAATCTGCGGCCCTCTAGAAGATGAGCACTCTGCAGCCACCACAGCAGAGACACCCTGGCCCTCGGGGACAGGGTGATCAGCCGATGCATCTGAAGATGCGATCCGGACCACTTGTCTAACAGATCCCACTGAAAGATCCTTGCATGGAACCTGCCGAATGGAATTGCTTCGTAAGAAGCTACCATCTTTCCCAGGACTCGCGTGCAGTGATGCACCGACACCTGTTTTGGTTTCAGGAGGTCTCTGATCAGAGATGACAACTCCTTTGCCTTCTCCTCCGGGAGAAACACCTTCTTCTGTTCTGTCTCCAGAATCATACCCAGGAACAGCAGACGCGTCGTAGGAACCAGCTGCGACTTTGGAATATTCAGAATCCAGCCGTGCTGTTGTAGCACTTCCTGAGATAGTGCTACTCCGACCAACAACTGCTCCATGGACCTCGCCTTTATAAAGGAGATCGTCCAAGTATGGGATAATTATAACTCCCTTCTTTCGAAGGAATATCATCATTTCGGCCATTACCTTGGTAAATACCCTCGGTGCCGTGGACAGACCAAACGGCAACGTCTGGAATTGGTAATGGCAGTCTTGTACCACAAAACGGAGGTACACCTGGTGAGGTGGGTAAATGGGGACATGCAGGTACGCATCCTTGATGTCCAGTGATACCATGTAATCCCCCTCTTCCAGGCTTGCAATAACCGCCCTGAGCGATTCCATTTTGAACTTGAACCTTCTTATATAAGTGTTCAAGGATTTTAAATTTAGAATGGGTCTCACCGAACCGTCTGGTTTCGGTACCACAAACATTGTGGAATAGTAACCCCGTCCCTGTTGAAGGAGGGGAACTTTTATTATCACCTGCTGGAGGAACAGCTTGTGAATTGCCGCCAGCACTACCTCCCTGTCCGGGGGAGTAGCTGGCAAGGCTGATTTGAGGTAACGGCGAGGGGGAGACGTCTCGAATTCCAGCTTGTATCCCTGAGATACCACTTGTAGAACCCAGGGATCCACCTGTGAGCGAACCCACCGGTCGCTGAAGTTCCGGAGACGGGCCCCCACCGCACCTGGCTCCACCAGTGGAGCCCCAGCATCATGCGGTGGATTTAATGGAAGCAGGGAAGGATTTCTGTTCTTGGGAACTGGCTGTATGGTGCAGCTTTTTCCCTCTACCCCTGCCTCTGGGCAGAAAGGACGCGCTTTTAACCCGCTTGCCTTTCTGGGGCCGAAAGGACTGTACCTGATAATACGGTGCTTTCTTTGGCTGTGAGGGAACCTGGGGTAAAAATGTCGACTTCCCAGCTGTCGCTGTGGAAACGAGGTCCGAGAGACCATCCCCAAACAATTTCTCACCCTTGTAAGGCAAAACCTCCATGTGCCTTTTAGAATCCGCATCACCTGTCCACTGCCGAGTCCATAATACTTTCCTGGCAGAAATGGACATTGCATTTATTCTAGATGCCAGCCGGCAAATATCCCTCTGTGCATCTCTCATGTATAAGACTATGTCTTTAATATTCTCTATGGTTAGCAATATAGTGTCCCTGTCAAGGGAATCAATATTATCAGATAGGGAATCAGACCACGCTGCTGCAGCACTGCACATCCATGCTGAAGCAATAGCAGGTCTCAGTATAGTACCCGAGTGTGTATATACAGACTTCAGGATAGCCTCCTGCTTTCTATCCGCAGGCTCCTTTAAGGCGGCCGTATCCTGAGACGGTAGTGCCACCTTTTTTGACAAGCGTGTGAGCGCTTTATCCACCCTCGGGGATGTCGCCCAACGTACCCTGTCCTCTGGCGGGAAAGGGTACGCCATTAGTAACTTTTTAGAAATCACTAGTTTTTTATCAGGGGAAGCCCACGCTTCTTCACACACTTCATTTACTTCATCTGAAGGGGGAAAAACCACTGGTTGCTTTTTCTCCCCAAACATAATACCCTTTTTAGTGGTACTTTGGTTAATGTCAGAAATGTGCAACACAGTTTTCATTGCCGTAATCATGCAACGGATAGCCCTAGTGGAATGTACATTAGTCTCGTCGTCGTCGACACTGGAGTCAGACTCCGTGTCGACATCTGTGTCTGCCATCTGAGGTAGCGGGCGTTTTTGAGCCCCTGATGGCCTTTGAGACGCCGGGGCAGGCACGGGCTGAGAAGCCAGCTGTCCCACGGCTGTTACGTCATCCAGCCTTTTATGTGAGGAGTTGACACTGTCGGTTAATACCTTCCACATATCCATCCACTCTGGTGTCGACCCCGCAGGGGGTGACATCACATTTATCGGCACCTGCTCCGCCTCCACATAAGCCTCCTCATCAAACATGTCGACACAGCCGTACCGACACACCGCACACACACAGGGAATGCTCTGACTGAGGACAGGACCCCACAAAGTCCTTTGGGGAGACAGAGAGAGAGTATGCCAGCACACACCACAGCGCTATATAAACAGGGATTTACACTACACAAAGTGATTTTCCCTATAGCAGCTATAATACACAGTATTGCGCCTAAATTTAGTGCCCCCCCTCTCTTTTTTACCCTATTGAGCCTGGAAACTGCAGGGGAGAGCCTGGGGAGCGTCCTTCCAGCGGAGCTGTGAAGAGGAAATGGCGCCAGTGTGCTGAGGGAGATAGCCCCGCCCCTTTTTCGGCTGGCTTCTCCCGCTCTTTATATTAATATTATGGCAGGGGATTTTTACACACATATAGTTTATTAGACTAGATTATGTGTTTTTTTGCCATTTTAAGGTAATCTAATTGCAGCCCAGGGCGCCCCCCCCCCCCCAGCGCCCTGCACCCATCAGTGACCGGAGTATGTGGTGTGCATGGGGAGCAATGGCGCACAGCTGCAGTGCTGTGCGCTACCTTAATGAAGACCGGAGTCTTCAGCCGCCGATTTCCAGGACGTTCTTCTTGCTTCTGGCTCTGCAAGGGGGACGGCGGCGCGGCTCCGGGACCGGACGACCGAGGCTGGGCCTGTGTTCGATCCCTCTGGAGCTAATGGTGTCCAGTAGCCTAGAAGCCCAAGCTAGCTGCAAGCAGGTAGGTTCGCTTCTCTCCCCTAAGTCCCTCGTAGCAGTGAGTCTGTTGCCAGCAGATCTCACTGAAAATAAAAAACCTAATAAATACTTTCTTTACTAAGAGCTCAGGAGAGCCCCTAGTGTGCAACTTGCTCGAGCCGGGCACAGATTCTAACTGAGGTCTGGAGGAGGGGCATAGAGGGAGGAGCCAGTGCACACCAGTAGTCCTAATTCTTTCTTAGAGTGCCCAGTCTCCTGCGGAGCCCGTCTATTCCCCATGGTCCTTACGGAGTTCCCAGCATCCACTAGGACGTCAGAGAAAATCATGCTGCTACATACACACACAGCATATGGTGCGGCACTCCAAGTGACGTAACAAAGTACACTTACAATCGTAGTGAAGACAACGTTTCAATTAGAGATGAGCGCCGGAAATTTTTCGGGTTTTGTGTTTTGGGTTCGGTTCGGTTCCGCGGCCGTGTTTTGGGTTCGACCGCGTTTTGGCAAAACCTCACCGAATTTTTTTTGTCGGATTCGGGTGTGTTTTGGATTCGGGTGTTTTTTTCAAAAAAAACACTAAAAAACAGCTTAAATCATAGAATTTGGGGGTCATTTTGATCCCAAAGTATTAATAACCTCAAAAACCATAATTTACACTCATTTTCAGTCTATTCTGAATACCTCACACCTCACAATATTATTTTTAGTCCTAAAATTTGCACCTAGGTCGCTGGATGACTAAGCTAAGCGACCCTAGTGGCCGACACAAACACCGCGCCCATCTAGGAGTGTCACTGCAGTGTCACGCAGGATGGCCCTTCCAAAAAACCCTCCCCAAACAGCACATGACGCAAAGAAAAAAAGAGGCGCAATGAGGTAGCTGTGTGAGTAAGATAAGCGACCCTAGTGGCCGACACAAACACCGGGCCCATCTAGGAGTGTCACTGCAGTGTCACGCAGGATGTCCCTTCCAAAAAAAACCTCCCCAAACAGCACATGACGCAAAGAAAAAAAGAGGCGCAATGAGGTAGCTGTGTGAGTAAGATAAGCGACCCTAGTGGCCGACACAAACACCGGGCCCATCTAGGAGTGGCACTGCAGTGTCACGCAGGATGTCCCTTCCAAAAAACCCTCCCCAAACAGCACATGACGCAAAGAAAAATTAAAGAAAAAAAGAGGTGCAAGATGGAATTGTCCTTGGGCCCTCCCACCCACCCTTATGTTGTATAAACAGGACATGCACACTTTAACCAACCCATCATTTCAGTGACAGCCACACGACTGTGACTGAAATGACGGGTTGGTTTGGACCCCCACCAAAAAAGAAGCAATTAATCTCTCCTTGCACAAACTGGCTCTACAGAGGCAAGATGTCCACCTCATCATCATCCTCCGATATATCACCGTGTACATCCCCCTCCTCACAGATTATCAATTCGTCCCCACTGGAATCCACCATCTCAGCTCCCTGTGTACTTTGTGGAGGCAATTGCTGCTGGTCAATGTCTCCACGGAGGAATTGATTATAATTCATTTTAATGAACATCATCTTCTCCACATTTTCTGGATGTAACCTCGTACGCCGATTGCTGACAAGGTGAGCGGCGGCACTAAACACTCTTTCGGAGTACACACTTGTGGGAGGGCAACTTAGGTAGAATAAAGCCAGTTTGTGCAAGGGCCTCCAAATTGCCTCTTTTTCCTGCCAGTATAAGTACGGACTGTGTGACGTGCCTACTTGGATGCGGTCACTCATATAATCCTCCACCATTCTTTCAATGTTGAGAGAATCATATGCAGTGACAGTAGACGACATGTCCGTAATCGTTGTCAGGTCCTTCAGTCCGGACCAGATGTCAGCATCAGCAGTCGCTCCAGACTGCCCTGCATCACCGCCAGCGGGTGGGCTCGGAATTCTGAGCCTTTTCCTCGCACCCCCAGTTGCGGGAGAATGTGAAGGAGGAGATGTTGACAGGTCGCGTTCCGCTTGACTTGACAATTTTCTCACCAGCAGGTCTTTCAACCCCAGCAGACTTGTGTCTGCCGGAAAGAGAGATCCAAGGTAGGCTTTAAATCTAGGATCGAGCACGGTGGCCAAAATGTAGTGCTCTGATTTCAACAGATTGACCACCCGTGAATCCTTGTTAAGCGAATTAAGGGCTCCATCCACAAGTCCCACATGCCTAGCGGAATCGCTCCGTGTTAGCTCCTCCTTCAATGTCTCCAGCTTCTTCTGCAAAAGCCTGATGAGGGGAATGACCTGACTCAGGCTGGCAGTGTCTGAACTGACTTCACGTGTGGCAAGTTCAAAGGGCATCAGAACCTTGCACAACGTTGAAATCATTCTCCACTGCACTTGAGACAGGTGCATTCCACCTCCTATATCGTGCTCAATTGTATAGGCTTGAATGGCCTTTTGCTGCTCCTCCAACCTCTGAAGCATATAGAGGGTTGAATTCCACCTCGTTACCACTTCTTGCTTCAGATGATGGCAGGGCAGGTTCAGTAGTTTTTGGTGGTGCTCCAGTCTTCTGTACGTGGTGCCTGTACGCCGAAAGTGTCCCGCAATTCTTCTGGCCACCGACAGCATCTCTTGCACGCCCCTGTCGTTTTTTAAAAAATTCTGCACCACCAAATTCAAGGTATGTGCAAAACATGGGACGTGCTGGAATTTGCCCATATTTAATGCACACACAATATTGCTGGCGTTGTCCGATGCCACAAATCCACAGGAGAGTCCAATTGGGGTAAGCCATTCCGCGATGATCTTCCTCAGTTGCCGTAAGAGGTTTTCAGCTGTGTGCCTATTCTGGAAAGCGGTGATACAAAGCGTAGCCTGCCTAGGAAAGAGTTGTCGTTTGCGAGATGCTGCTACTGGTGCCGCCGCTGCTGTTCTTGCGGCGGGAGTCAATACATCTACCCAGTGGGCTGTCACAGTCATATAGTCCTGACCCTGCCCTGCTCCACTTGTCCACATGTCCGTGGTTAAGTGGACATTGGGTACAGCTGCATTTTTTAGGACACTGGTGACTCTCTTTCTGAGGTCTGTGTACATTTTCGGTATCGCCTGCCTAGAGAAATGGAACCTAGATGGTATTTGGTACCGGGGACACAGTACCTCCAACAAGTCTCTAGTTGGCTCTGCAGTAATGATGGATACTGGAACCACGTTTCTCACCACCCAGGATGCCAAGGCCTCAGTTATCCGCTTTGCAGCAGGATGACTGCTGTGATATTTCATCTTCCTCGCAAAGGACTGTTGGACAGTCAATTGCTTACTGGAAGTAGTACAAGTGGTCTTCCGACTTCCCCTCTGGGATGACCATCGACTCCCAGCAGCAACAACAGCAGCGCCAGCAGCAGTAGGCGTTACACGCAAGGATGCATCGGAGGAATCCCAGGCAGGAGAGGACTCGTCAGAATTGCCAGTGACATGGCCTGCAGGACTATTGGCATTCCTGGGGAAGGAGGAAATTGACACTGAGGGAGTTGGTGGTGGGGTGGTTTGCGTGAGCTTGGTTACAAGAGGAAGGGATTTACTGGTCAGTGGACTGCTTCCGCTGTCACCCAAAGTTTTTGAACTTGTCACTGACTTATTATGAATGCGCTGCAGGTGACGTATAAGGGAGGATGTTCCGAGGTGGTTAACGTCCTTACCCCTACTTATTACAGCTTGACAAAGGCAACACACGGCTTGACAAATGTTGTCCGCATTTCTGGTGAAATACTTCCACACCGAAGAGCTGATTTTTTTGGTATTTTCACCAGGCATGTCAACGGCCCTATTCCTCCCACGGACAACAGGTGTCTCCCCGGGTGCCTGACTTAAACAAACCACCTCACCATCAGAATCCTCCTTGTCAATTTCTTCCCCAGCGCCAGCAACACCCATATCCTCCTCATCCTGGTGTACTTCAACACTGACATTTTCAATCTGACTATCAGGAACTGGACTGCGGGTGCTCCTTCCAGCACTTGCAGGGGGCGTGCAAATGGTGGAAGGCGCATGCTCTTCACGTCCAGTGTTGGGAAGGTCAGGCATCGCAACCGACACAATTGGACTCTCCTTGTGGATTTGGGATTTCGAAGAACGCACAGTTCTTTGCGGTGCTTTTGCCAGCTTGAGTCTTTTCAGTTTTCTAGCGAGAGGCTGAGTGCTTCCATCCTCCTGTGAAGCTGAACCACTAGCCATGAACATAGGCCAGGGCCTCAGCCGTTCCTTGCCACTCCGTGTGGTAAATGGCATATTGGCAAGTTTACGCTTCTCCTCCGACAATTTTATTTTAGGTTTTGGAGTCCTTTTTTTACTGATATTTGGTGTTTTGGATTTGACATGCTCTGTACTATGCCATTGGGCATCGGCCTTGGCAGACGACGTTGCTGGCATTTCATCGTCTCGGCCATGACTAGTGGCAGCAGCTTCAGCACGAGGTGGAAGTGGATCTTGATCTTTCCCTAATTTTGGAACCTCAACATTTTTGTTCTCCATATTTTAATAGGCACAACTAAAAGGCACCTCAGGTAAACAATGGAGATGGATGGATACTAGTATACAATTATGGATGGACTGCCGAGTGCCGACACAGAGGTAGCTACAGCCGTGGACTACCGTACTGTGTCTGCTGCTAATATAGACTGGATGATTGATAATGAGATGAAATCAATATATATATGTATGTATATATAATATCACTAGTACTGCAGCCGGACAGGTAGATAATATATTTATTAGGTATTGGTAATGATGACTGATGACGGACCTGCTGGACACTGTCAGCTCAGCAGCACCGCAGACTGCTACAGTAAGCTACTATACTATAGTAGTATGTACAAAGAAGAAAGAAAAAAAAAAAACCACGGGTAGGTGGTATACAATATTATATATATATATATATATATTATATACAATTATATATATATTAAACCGGTGGTGATTGATTATTAAACTGGTGGTCAGGTCACGTTGCAACTTGCAACTAGTACTCCGAGTCCTAAGCAGACAATCACAAAATATATTATTATACTGGTGGTCAGTGTGGTCACAACAATGGCAGTGTGGCACCGACTCTGGCAGCAAAAGTGTGCACTGTACGTTATATGTACTCCTGAGTCCTGCTCTCAGACTCTAACTGCTCCCCACTGTCAGTGTCTCCCCCACAAGTCAGATAATACACTTAGTCACACTATCTAATCTATAAATATCACTTCAGCAAGTAGTATACAGTATAGTAGTACTCCTCCTAATAATGCTCCCCAAAATACTGTGTCTCTCTCTTCTCTAAACGGAGAGGACGCCAGCCACGTCCTCTCCCTATGACTCTATAAATATCACTTCAGCAAGTAGTAGAGTAGTATACAGTATAGTAGTACTCCTCCTAATAATGCTCCCCAAAATACTGTGTCTCTCTCTTCTCTAAACGGAGAGGACGCCAGCCACGTCCTCTCCCTATGACTCTATAAATATCACTTCAGCAAGTAGTAGAGTAGTATACAGTATAGTAGTACTCCTCCTAATAATGCTCCCCAAAATAGTATACTGTGTCTCTCTCTTCTCTAAACGGAGAGGACGCCAGCCACGTCTTCTCCCTATGACTCTATAAATATCACTTCAGCAAGTAGTATAGTAGTATACAGTATAGTAGTACTCCTCCTAATAATGCTCCCCAAAATACTGTGTCTCTCTCTTCTCTAAACGGAGAGGACGCCAGCCACGTCCTCTCCCTATGACTCTATAAATATCACTTCAGCAAGTAGTAGAGTAGTATACAGTATAGTAGTACTCCTCCTAATAATGCTCCCCAAAATAGTATACTGTGTCTCTCTCTTCTCTAAACGGAGAGGACGCCAGCCACGTCCTCTCCCTATGACTCTATAAATATCACTTCAGCAAGTAGTATAGTAGTATACAGTATAGTAGTACTCCTCCTAATAATGCTCCCCAAAATACTGTGTCTCTCTCTTCTCTAAACGGAGAGGACGCCAGCCACGTCCTCTCCCTATGACTCTATAAATATCACTTCAGCAAGTAGTAGAGTAGTGTACAGTATAGTAGTACTCCTCCTAATAATGCTCCCCAAAATACTGTGTCTGAGTAGTATACAGTATAGTAGTACTCCTCCTAATAATGCTCCCCAAAATACTGTGTCTCTCTCTTCTCTAAACGGAGAGGACGCCAGCCACGTCCTCTCCCTATGACTCTATAAATATCACTTCAGCAAGTAGTAGAGTAGTATACAGTATAGTAGTACTCCTCCTAATAATGCTCCCCAAAATACTGTGTCTGAGTAGTATACAGTATAGTAGTACTCCTCCTAATAATGCTCCCCAAAATACTGTGTCTCTCTCTTCTCTAAACGGAGAGGACGCCAGCCACGTCCTCTCCCTATGACTCTATAAATATCACTTCAGCAAGTAGTAGAGTAGTATACAGTATAGTAGTACTCCTCCTAATAATGCTCCCCAAAATACTGTGTCTGAGTAGTATACAGTATAGTAGTACTCCTCCTAATAATGCTCCCCAAAATACTGTGTCTCTCTCTTCTCTAAACGGAGAGGACGCCAGCCACGTCCTCTCCCTATGACTCTCAATGCACGTGTGAAAATGGCGGCGACGCGCGGCTCCTTATATAGAATCCGAGTCTCGCGAGAATCCGACAGCGGGATGATGACGTTCGGGCGTGCTCGGGTTAACCGAGCAAGGCGGGAGGATCCGAGCCTGCTCGGACCCGTGGAAAAAAGCTGAAGTTCGGGCGGGTTCGGATTCAGAGGAACCGAACCCGCTCATCTCTAGTTTCAATGCTTTTACTTGTGCATTTTCATCAGGTCAAATGAACAAAACCAAAGTGCTTACCTAAATAGTGTGTGCAGACGCCATTACCACGCTTCCGGAACACAGGCACATGCCTAGTCCGTCGGCGCTCCCACATGACGTCATTACCCACAGCCAGTTACTATAGCAACATCAGTACACAATACAAACATATTAGATATACATTATAGACAGAGCAAACACACCAGTCGGCATGTCCATAGATTAAATTACAAGGAAAGCTTATTGCAGGTCACCATCAGGTCAATATATATCGGCATATACAAAAATAGAATTGTATATGCCGATATATATTGACCTGATGGTGACCTGCAATAAGCTTTCCTTGTAATTTAATCTATGGACATGCCGACTGGTGTGTTTGCTCTGTCTATAATGTATATCTAATATGTTTGTATTGTGTACTGATGTTGCTATAGTAACTGGCTGTGGGTAATAACGTCATGTGGGAGCGCCGACGGACTAGGCATGTGCCTGTGTTCCGGAAGCGTGGTGATGGCGTCTGCACACACTATTTAGGTAAGCACTTTGGTTTTGTTCATTTGACCTGATGAAAATGCACAAGTAAAAGCATTGAAACGTTGTCTTCACTACGATTGTAAGTGTACTTTGTTACGTCGCTTGGAGTGCCGCACCATATGCTGTGTATATCCCAATAACTGTGGAGGCACCCAGCGCTATTGGATTGTCTAATGGGAGAGCCGGACCTGCATGTTATATATATATATATATATATATATATATATATATACATATAGATAGAGAGTGTGTGTGTGTGTGTGTGTGTGTGTGTGTGTGTGTGTGTGTGTGTGTGTGTGTGTGTGTATATATATATATATATATATATATATATATATACACACATATATTATTTATTTAACAAGAGCCCACTGTATCCACTCCCCGTCCATAAAAAAAATGACATTAAGAAAATACAACTTTGTAACATAACTGTAATGATGGGTACACACTTAGCGATAAATGAAACGTCGCTCATTTTTACCCTTCGACCTTGTTTAATTTATCGCTAAGTGTGTATGCCACCGCCGCCGAGCGATGCGCAGACCAATTTGGACTGTCAATAACTGCATGTACGGCCTGGCCGCAGCGTGGACGTCACTGAGCGATATGGTTTGCATATCGCTCAGTGTGTATGCAACTGTCGCCGACCGCCCCAGCCCAGGAGGGGAAACAAGGAAACACTAGGCGATGTTGCTCATAGAGAACATCGCCTAGTGTGTACCTACTTTAAGGATTAGCTGCACAAATGAAAGGACAATAATACCCCTTTCACACCGCAGCTTATACCCGGTATTTTGCCGTTTTAACTGGCTTCCTAAACGGGTCAAGCTGCGATGTGAAAGGGTCCCCTTCAATTTACCGTTTTCAAAATACCTGTATTTTGAAACGGTAAAAAAGAAGGGTCCTACCCGTTTCAGTCCCATTTCACTGTGCAGTGTGAAAGGGTCTGAAACGGTATTTGCAAGCCCCAGCAGGTCATAGGCTGTCTCCATGTGTGATGTCAGCAGCCACAACCAGGAAACAGCTTGGAAAACACAGGAGACACATGTGAGAGTGGCTTTATAAACGTTTAGACTGCAAAGCCATTATAAAATGTCTAATTGGAGTGATGAAGAGGTGAGGGAGCTGCTTTAGGATCAGAGGGGATGAGGAAATCTGCTGCCAAATTACTGGGACAGTCAAGGATACCCTCATATATAAAAACATAGCAAAAATGCTTCAAGCTGCTGGGTTCCATCGTACGACTATCCAAATTATTAATAATGAATTAATTAATAATTATTAATAATGTGTGGGCCAGAAAAGTCCATTTATAATGACAACCACTGTTTTCTATGGGTGAAACGGGTTCAGTGTGAAAGGTACCAAAACGGTAATGAAATGGTAATTTACTGGTTACAACATGAGATGTGAAAGGGGTTTAACTGCTCTGACCCGTTTTAAGAACCGTTTCAAATACCATTTCAAAAGCAGGTTTTGCGATAGAATAACCCAGTGTAAGAAATTATGACAGTTGCAGCCCTGAAAAGGACACATGAAAGGTAGCAAAAGGTTAGGTTCAAAAAACTTGGTTTGTAGGGGGGGGGGGAAAAAAAATCTATTGAAATTCTTAAGTATGTTTATTTTATTAATTTTAAGTATCTTAAGTATTTTTAGGGATAAAAGAATAAAAAGGCATCTAAACATAAACACATATATAAAAAATAAAAAAAGGTAAATAGTTTATCTCTGTACGGTTACATAGAAAATTATGCAAGTAGTATGGATCGACCAAGTGCAAAAAGAGCTAGATCAATTTACTATAATTAAAACTGTGGTGTTTAATTACCAACCCCATCCAGAATATTTAATACTACTTGAATAATTGTAATTGTTTTCCACATTCCCTATCTCAGTAAGTAAAAACATCAGATGAATGTATGCATTACATAGTTTCCTTTATGTGTGAAGTTCTTTTGAGTTTAACCATCACATAATGAATGCTTTTCAATTCTTAAAACTGGTTTAGTAGAATTTATTGTCTAATGCAGTGGTTCTCAAACTCGGTCCTCAGGACCCCACACAGTGCATGTTTTGCAGGTAACCCAGCAGGGTGCACAGGTGTATTAATTACTCACTGACACATTATAAAAGGTCCACAGGTGGAGCTAATTATGTCACTTGTGATTCTGTGAGAAGACCTGCAAAACATGCACCGTGTGGGGTCCTGAGGACCGAGTTTGAGAACCTGTGGTCTAATGAATTGTGTCTCTATCACAACACAAAATACAGTACGAGTCTCTCTTTATTGGATATGTAAAGAGATTTAAGTTTTATTAGTACATTCTTAGGATGTCCTTGCACTAGTTAACGTAGCATTCTCTATGCTTCATTGATTCTTAACAAATAATTTGAAATTTACTAAATAAAACATACAAATAAGGCTAGTGACAGATAACAAAAGTTTATAAAAGACAAATATGATGAAATAAAAAAGTAAACTCACAACTATTCTTAACATATGCCAACATTCAAATATTAAAACTAAAACATAATATATAAAAAAAAATTTTTTATTTTTTTTTTAAATTGAAGATTGTAATCATTTCTTTTCTGCTTTAGCAATTAGAAAAACTATGGCTTGACATTTTTGTCTAACAATAGATTATAAAACTATTATTATTATTATATAAATGAACTAAGACAAGGATAAACCTAACCAGCTTAGTTGAAACACGTGTTCCCAGACATTTAATGAAGTTATGCTGTACATTTTACATCGTTCATCAGCAAATATTTAAGTATTTCATGTTGCATCATTATTTAGCTAAAGTCACCCTCTCTTTCACTCAGTGATCTCATGAGATGGAATGACAAGAGTAAAGGAGACCAATTTAGCTACAAAGCAGACTTCTTTCTCAGCTGTGAGCTGCCAACTATTACTAGGCTGAAGGTCAGCATCCATTAAGCCATTGTATTTCTATTACAACCCATAGTATATGACACACATAGATTCCTTAGGTGTGTTTGTATGGTCATAATAAAGTACTTGCATCAGCATCTCAGATAATAATAATAATAATAATAATAATAATAATAAAGCATCTTTGTGAAATTATGCAAACTGCTAGAGGCTTTTTTTTTGTTAATCTAATTAAACACAATTAAAACTTTATATATTAACACCACAAGGGTAAATAAATGGAAAACCAATATATGTAGCATACACATACAATTCCACTTTGTACACTAACCTTTTGCTACCAGTTTCAAATGTATATTTGCTTTTCAGAAAAGTGGTTTTATTAAATATTTATGTGTTTTGAAACTCAACCACAATTAAAATTCTGCTCAGCTATGAATGAAAAATAATTGTGCTCTTATTGCATATGTACATTGTTGCTGAGCAATTCTCATATAGCACATATCACACAAGAAATCAGGGTTTCCTCAGGTAGAGAGGTGTGGATACACAAACACATCAGACTACACAAGTCAACAATACGTAAAAGGCACACAATCAAACAAACAATTGAATTAGCCAGAGTATGCTAGAGACTAATGGTGTGTACACACGGTGAGATTTTTTCTTACGATTTTGACTATATAGTCAAAATCGTAAGAAAGGTTAGTGCAGATCGCCTTGTCACCAGTCACCTTGCGAACCCAGCATCGCAAGAATAGATAGTAAAAATTGACTTGCCTGCAGTTTCTCTCTATAGAAGAGATAGTCAAAATTGACACAGCAAAAATCGCAGTCAGTATCGCAAGCACATAATGAGTGTGCTTGCGATACTAACTATGTGCCGACATAGCCCGAATCTCACCGTGTGTATGGGCCTTAACATTTAAAGAAATTAAAAATATTTTAGAAATATACCAATAGTACATAATATACAAAGCCAACATACAGTCAGTAACACTTTAGATTTCCCTTTTTAGGTTAATAGTTAGAAAGGATTTTGTGACTCAAACACACCCAACAGTAAATCAGCTAATTGTGAATTATTTAGATACAAACAAAAATACCTACTTTAATTATAAATCTACATATACAAGTTTTCCCTTTCCAAACTGTAACAAATTGTGTTTTTCATAAACAAATAAGCATTAAACCATATATTTTATTACAGCCACAAATTTGTTTCTTTTAATTATCTTTGTGCTATAATCATATATTAAGCAACAGAACATGATGTTGACGAAACTTCATAACTAAAGGTTCTGTTGGTCAAGGACTTTTTTCATAAAATTAAGTAGAACTGTTGTTTCTGCATAATTATATGAACTGTTGCTATCTGCTAACAGCTTAATGCAGGAGATTTCACAGGACCGCAGTCCTCCTTATTATTAAAGTCTGACCATATGTACCAAACACCGAAAAGCATAGCTTGTCGGAGTTTGTCCCCTCTGGTTTACACCACTCTCAGATGGCGTAAACTGCTTTATTCCTATGGAGGCATTCTGGCAGGAGAGGGATCTTCTGTCCGGCTCCCGAATCTGATACTGTGCATATGCGCAGGGTTAGATTCCCCCGCAGGAGTCTTACACAAATATGAAAGACTCCTGCCAGGGATATAACTCTCAGGGACAGTCGTTATCATTGTCACTGTCCCTGCGAATTACCTTTAGTAAATAGAACAAATATTTTCATTCAAAATGAAAATACCCATTACAATACTGACTGTTAATAATCATGTCAGTGGTGTGATTAATACATAGACCTCCAAATGCTTTTTCTGCTACTCAGCAAAATCTCACTCCACTGTAGAACAATGCTGTCATGGCAGAGGGTCATGTTACAGTCATGAACATTTAAGAAACAAGCAATGGTATTTAAACAAATATATCAAAGAAGAGTCATCCTTTAGAGAGCAGAAAAATGCACATTTCACAAAGTTTTATTTACAACATTTTTT
Organism: Pseudophryne corroboree; assembly: GCF_028390025.1. NCBI lineage: Eukaryota > Metazoa > Chordata > Amphibia > Anura > Myobatrachidae > Pseudophryne > Pseudophryne corroboree. The sequence goes on from NC_086447.1 coordinate 453,292,666, forward strand.
GACTCTGCACAGTACAATTTACTATTATTTGTTGCGTTACTGAAATTCTGCTGTGGTATATGTTTTTTGTTGTTTTTTTTTAAACAAATTGCTGATGGATCAACAAAATACTGTAACTGTCATATACAGCCCTGCAGTAAGTATGCTGAGTACACTGTATAGGCCACATCATTTATTAAGATCACTAGTAAACAGTGGTTGGTTGGTTGGTTGGTAAGTAGGTAGGTATGTATGTATTCTCCTTGTAGATGAAGGGAATTATCCTTGGCATTAAATACACATAGCTAGTGAATTGTACAGTGAAGATGATCTTGGCTACATCAGACAGAGCTGAGAAGACATATTCTGCTTATGATACACAGAGATGATATTTGGGAGACAGATTGAATCCCACTCAGTTTGCCTAACACACAGTAAACAAGAAGAAAGGGCTCTCTGTGGCACTGGCAATATTATGAGCATGGCTAAAACTAGAAGTGTTTGCCATGGAAACAAACAAAAGCTTATACGTGATATGCAATGAGCATCTAGGGAGTGTGATCTGTATAGTTAAATAGTGATAAATGTGTATAATGTGCTATTTATGGTATTGTAGTGTAAAAAGTGTTAGATGTGTAATATATTGCATAGTGTAAATCATGACATATACATACAATATGCTAGTTACTATATTGCATGGGGTAAATAGCGTTAGATATTGCATAGTGCAAATAATGAGATGTGTACAATGTACTAATTATGATATTGCATAGAGTAAATAGTTAGATATGTACAATGTGTAAATAGTGATAGATGTGTACAATGTACTAGCAATGATATTACAGTGTGAAGCGATATGTGCAATGTGCTAGTTATAATATTGCATAATGTAAATAGTGGCAGATGTGCACAAGCTATGACGTTTCATAGTGTAAATAGTGATACAGTACATATATGTGCTAGTTATGATACTGCATAGTGTAAATAGTGATATATGTGCAATGTGCTAGGTATGACATGTGCTAGTTATAATATTGCATAGTGTAAATAGTGGCAGATGTGTATATGGGACTAGTTATGAAATTGCATAGTGTAAATAGTGAGACATGTGTATTATGATATTGCATAGTGCAGTGGTTTCCAAACTTCTTTGAATCACGGCGCCCTAGAATATCAGAATTTTTTTCATGGCACCCCTAGGCCAAAAATTTCTTATTGAGAAATTTCGAAAGAAATATTACATTATGTAGATCGCGTTTATATGTCATCCTTAGGGTCAGTTGTGTGGTGAGGGACAGGATTTGCTTCTGTTTGGCCACATATTTTATGACTGGCAGCCACCAGCACTGGTTTTGCCTATTATATTGACCATGAATAATTTGAATTGGTCCTGGACCACCAACCCAGGGCACCCCTGCAAGTGTCCCGAGGCACCCCAGGGAGCCACGGCACACAGTTTGGGAACCTCTGGCATAGTGTAAATAGTGATATATGTGCAATGTGATAGGTATTGTGATACTGCATAGTGTAAATAGTAATATATGTGTAGTGTACTACTTATGATGATAGTGCATAGTGTAAATAGTGATACAGTACATATATGTGCTAGTTATGATACTGCATAGTGTAAATAGTGATATATGTGCAATGTGCTAGGTATGATATGTGCAATGTGCTAGTTAACACAGGACCATTCTGCACAGCTCAGCGTAATCTGGTATTTTTCAATGGAGACAGAGGCATGACTTGTGTAATGTGAATGTGTGTGTCCATGCTGCATCCGTACACAATGTAATGACATGACTGAGTGTTACTTGCGGTGTCACTGGAGAGACATTTGTCATGTCACCGTTCTCACATCCAGCACAACCCTTTACCATATCATCTGGCTGAGCTAAGGTGACCCTGAGAGCGCTGAATAATATGTGCAGCTCCTTCCGACTGCTAATCACGTCACCCAGTGTAAGGGAATATGAACCCCTGTGCGGGAATTTAACCTATTCCCTGCCAGCAGCTCACCTCCATGCAGCATGCGGTACAGAGCGCTCAGCGCTGCATGCACAGCGAGGACGCGACTATACTGGGAAGCAGCGTCACGTGGCTGAGAAATGCACAATGCCCCCAGCACTACTACCGTATGAATGGAGGAAGCTGCACCCCCCCCCCCCCCCCCCCACCGACTGCCAGGGCAGGAGCTGCACACTTGTCATGCGTGACAGTCACACAGTTCAGCAATAAGCCAGCCAGGGGTTAATAGCAATAAAAGAGGCCTCCAAATGTGACAGCTGTTTCTCCCTGCAAGCGGCCCAACAACAAGAGCCATGCTGGAGCTATTAGCAGCACTGCATGCAGTGTGACAGGGCTGCTCTCCAGACACCCATCTTCTCTGACAGTTGGGTGACTGGCCGCTGTGCCAGGCTGCGGGGGCTACTCCAGGAACTTCCCCTGCATCCATGAGCCGGTCCTGTGTGCTTGTAGCATGAATACATATATTGTAGTAGAGTGGGCGGCGAGAGCCCATGGCTTTGTACATGGCATTCCAGCGCCTCGCAGCTCCCCCCATTCCAGCTCTGCTGCCTGTGACCTATGATGTGATCAGGTCAGGCAGCCTCCCCGGGAATCCCTTCTCGCCCCCTATACAAGCCTCACACAACCCACCACAGCTGTGGTGGCCGCACACTGGTGTCCCCCATACACTCACCTTCTGTGCACTCTCAGTTCCTCCTCTTCCCCGGCGCAGCACGCTGCCTCTCTCTGGCTGTGCCTCGCTTCTTCTATTTGGTTTTACAAGCTCACCCACCAGGGAGACATCACATGGCCACTCGCCGTAGCTGCTGCTTCTCAGGCTGCTTGTTGTTGTTGTTCCCACTTCCCAGGAGCCAGGGATAGCAGCTCCTCAATCAGGATCCACCCCCACCCCCTTTTACGTGGGGCTTGTAAAGAGGAAGGCTTTGCAAGGGGAAACGTAGCTGCTGCTGCTCTCCTATTTGCGGTCGGTGTGGATGTGTCAGCTCATGCTGGGAGCAGGCAGCAGCTGACGATCTGATTTCTCACACAATGTGGAGAGCACACAAGTTAAGTTAGGTCACTTCCTTGTGTGTGTATATCTGCTATGAGACAGCGAGTGTGATGTGTGCCTGCCTCTCGTCATCCTGATTGCAGAGCAGCGTGTGTGACTGCTATGTGTTTGTTGCTCTCAGAATGGACCGCCTACACCAGCCTCTCTCTTTCTCTGCCTCCCTCTTGGTTAATGGCAGATGAAATCTGGTTGTAGACTCGTTACTGACATCTACTGTGTGCTCCTGTGCTAGTGTGTCACATATACTGCCTCTCATTGTCAACACAGTGACTGCATTGTTTATTACTTGCACAGAGTAATACTGATTCATGCTTTCACACAAATCCAGCTGTGTGTTACATTCCTAAATATCTATTCATCTGTACTTAAAACAACTTAAGATATGATTTACTAGGCTTATGAATCTGCATTTTAAAATACAGGTTTTGAACTAGTCAATCCTAACATTTGTGTTTGTAAAAATATGTATACAGAAGGTGGAGAAGAGCAAAGGAGACGTCTTGGAACGTATTGAAAAATGAATGAACGCGGCTGACCGTGACTCACAACATGTGTACAACATGCCCTGAAGAGAGATAAGTGATTCTGTATGCGGTTTGTCATTATCCTTCGGTGAACTAGGAGTGGTGTGACATATTACCCCAGCAAGACTTAAACTCCTATAACTTGTTTTTAAAATACTGAGTGCAAGTTGCCGCTTCATGTAGCTGGAGTTGCAATGTTGACAGTTTGTGTAGTGGCGAGCACCAGCGCAGCGCGTACACATGCGTACAGTGTGTGTGGACATCTCATACCCCACCTGGTTCAGCACATAGCGAAAAAGAGCCCCCATTTATCAACGAGTTTCCCAGCTGGAATCTTGTTTTCCGTGGTAATTAGGGTAGTTTTCTATTTATAATTGCTTGATAGCGCTGTAAATAGACAACACTATCAGATTAGTGTCCACGCATTAATGTTGTATGTAAGTGTTATTTATCAACGAGCGCTATTTCTGTAATAGTGCTCACCTACCTTAATCAGATTCATCTACTCTTCCTAGCTGCTAAAACACCGCTGCGGCGGTGTTTATCCAGCGCTGCCCCCCGGCTGCCGGATTTCTGTGGAAACCAAGGGGTGGAGAAGAGGCAGCACATCTCTGCCCACTCGGCATGCAGTCCCGACATGACCACGACGTCCGGAAATCACTAATGCACATGTGCCGGGAATATGCATAGAACGCGCATGCGCAGTAGTTAGGGATGCCAGAGAAAAAGAGCATTCGTCAGCACTGTTTGGTCTTCAAAAACAGCGCTGATGGGTGTACTTACGTTACCGCTCGCTAGCGACAGCTTCAATGCTGAATACAAGTAAAAAAGTGCAGCGAGCGGTCGTGTTAATTGGCTTAAGAAAACGTTTTCGTTGTTAAATGGGGGCCAAGGTGAGATACAATATTTTGGATTTTAGTATATTTTGATACATATGCCCTCATTTATCATTGAAAGTCTAATGTAGTGCTAATTACCGTTTTCACTCGCCATGGTATATTGTTTCTATGCTTATCTATTTAAGATGAGCTAATACAATGGCGAGCGGTAGAGGTATCTGTCCTGTCACTTGTGGATACTGCAATCTGTGTGGATTTTATATGTTTTATATGTATTTTTTTTTAGATATATGTTGCGTTTCATTGAATATTAAATAGTACTTCCAAATATGCAACATTATTCTTTCCTTCCCATTGGGTAATATATATGGTGAATGGCGAAAGACGGATCCGGGAGGATTCTACGTTGATTATCAATATTGCAGCGCTGATAAGTTTTCACAAAGGGTGCAAGATCGGGTGCCATTGCCAGCGTTGAAATGCGGAGGCAACGGAACATCACACCCCTCGGGTCTAATTGGATTGGATTTAGGATGAAAACATATATTCAGCACTTTTGCAAGAAAGTGACAACGAAAATGACTGTTTCTTTCTCGAAGTGATGTTGAATCCGATCACTTGAGTATTTTGTCCAATCAAATGAGATAGATAGCAAAGACATGACTTTGTGCAATGAGCCATCTACTTTCTGGCAATACTATGTTGGTAAAGATGGTCGGACAAATAAGGAACTGCTAAGAACCAACATCCCAAAAAGAAGTAAAAACATAACAACACATTTGCTGGGTGTGAAAGGTCAAGCTAGAGACAAAAACATCACTTGCAATGTTTTGAGGTACTTTTCACAGGTGATATTATGGATGAAATTTTAACTAATACAAACTCAAAGATCTTTTATTTTTTTATAAGTTGCTTCTAGAAGACTAATAAGTTTAGTTCAGAAAAAAGTTTTATTTGTGCCCATTGGTGCCCTATCCCCTCTCCAATGTGGTACACAGGGACAGTGTAGAGGAAATTGTGCTCCCCTGTGGACTTGCTCCATTTCAAATGTATGCTCTTCTAATACAGTACTGCCCTTTCCCTTTCAAAACCCTCATCTCCTCTTAGGTCTCCCCTCCCCCTCCTTGCATTCCCTACTCACTCTCCAACTTTGACTTTTGAAGCTCACATCGCATCCAACATTTATTCCATCCATCAGGACATCACTGCCCACCAGGCCTTCCTCACCTTACCCTCTCTCTTCCCATCCAGCCTCATCTCCTCCAACCTCTTCCCATCTTCCCCCTCCATCCTGCCAACTTTCACTTCAGATAAATTATTGGCCCTAATCCTGTCCTCCAAGTCTTCTATTATCCCCTTCTGCCTCGTCCACCCTTGTTGCCTGCTCCTATCTTGTGCATGTCTTCAGTCTTTCTCTCTCACCAGGTACCATCCCCTCACACGTGACCGTAATGCTCCCCTCCAATATGCCTCCAAGTCCCTCAAGCGGATTGTCCAAAACAGCCTTACTACTTTTCTTTCCTTCCACTCTGTACTGGACTCATTTTAGTCTGGCTTCCATCCTCTTTTTTATACAGAAATTGCGCTGACTAAAGTCAGCAATGTCCTTCTTGCTGCCAGATCCAAGGGCTAATACTCTTAAATGATTCTGTTTGACCTCTCTGCTGCTTTTGACAATGTGGGTCATCATCTCTACCTGCAAATCCTTCCATACCTTGGTCTATGTGACATTGCCCTCTCTTGGGTGCCCACCTACCTCTCTGATCGCTCATTCTCTGTCTCTTCCCATGGCTCAAAGTATCCCCTTCTTCTACTACCAGTTGCTGTCCCCCAAGGTACTCTTCTTGGTCCCCTTCTATTCTACTATACTTCCTCTTTAGATGAGCTCATCAGCTCTTTTGGCCTCCAGTATCATCTCTATGCTAATGAAGTCAGATTTATCACTCCTTCCTTGACCTTACCCTAGGTCTTCTCTTTCTTGTTTGCAGCTGTTTCTCTATTTCCTCCTGGATGTCCCAGTACTTAACAGAACTTAACATCAGTAAGACAGAGTTGTTTATTGTCACACTCTCCTGAGTCCCCTCACCTCCCACAATTTCACCGTTGACTACATCCCCATCTATTCTATCTAACTCCATTGTCTGAGTTTTTCTCAACTCCTACCTTTCTTTCAAACCACACATTTGGTCCTTCTTCTGTCTTGTTGCTTCCATTTTCTCACCGTTGAGGCAATGAAGACCCTCATCCACTCACTGGTTATCTCTAGCCTGGACTACTGTAACCTCCTCTTCTCTGATCACCTTGACTCCAACCTCTCTCCACTCCAATTTATTCACAATTCTGCTGCTTGATGAATCTTTCTCTCTATGTGTACTGATTCTGCCTCTTCTATCCACCAGGCCCAACACTATCTCACCTTCAGATCACAGTTCAAACTCCATATCTAAAATTCCCTCACCCAGTCCTCTTTCCCGCTACATCAGGCCTGGCCAACCTGTGGCTCTCCAGCTGTTGTAAAACTACAAGTCCCATCATACTTTGCCACAGTTTTGCTATTAGGGAATGCTAAAACTGTGGCAAGGCATGCTGGTATGTGTAGTTTCACAACATCTGGAGAGCCACAGGTTGGCCAAGCCTGCCCTACATCATCGACCTCATCTCCCTCCACACTTCCACCTGCCCGTTTTTGCTCTACCAATGACTGCTTCTTCTCATCCCAACTAATTTCATCCTCTCATTGACACCTCTAAAGGTGTGTACACACGGTGAGATCCTTGCTATGTCCGATTTTGTCTATGTGATTTCCCTTGAACTCCCCCAGAGCCCTGATAGCACAGATTTGGACTATCTGTGCTTCAGATTCTGTCTATGTGTATGATTTTTACTAAAGTGCCAATTTTGACTATACTTTGTACTAGATAGTACACTAGACAGACTGTGCAGGCAAGTCAATCTTGACTATCTAGCCTTACGATACCGACCCCTCGGGAGCGCACATCGGGATCGGAACTGTATCGCAAGATGGCAGATAGTCAAAATTGACTTGCCTGCACAGTCTATCTAGGCTTGCGATGCCGACCGTGCAGGACCGCGCATCGGCATCGCATCGGGATCGCAAGGTGACTTTCACCTTGCGATCTGCACTAACTTTTCATAAGATTTTGACTATATAGTCAAAATCTTACAGATTTATCTCACCGTGTGTACACACCTTAAGATTTTGCTTATTCTGATCCCCATTTCTAGAACTTTCTCCCTATCAGACTCTCCACCTCTCTCCAAGCTTTAAACATGCTCTCAAACCCAATTCTTTATTAAAGACTTCCAGATTTCATTCTATCCAACTGCTCCATACTCCACACTTACTGTCTTTCCCTTCTTTGTCACCCTTGTCCATCTGCCCCTCCCCTCTAATATGTAAGCTCCCATGAGCAAGGCCCTTTTCAGTCATGTCCTTTTCCCTCTCTCACTTTTATCACCATCTCTTCTCCATTGTCAGCAATAGCACAGAACCTCAGGGTTTAGCTGCCATGCTTTTGTGGATATTATGACTGTATGTGCAGCAGTGGCTATAGAAACTGTATTGTATCATATGTTATGCATTATTTTGTGCTGTAGGACTCTTGCATTTCTTTTTTTTTCTTGTTTCGTTTGCACTACTTCTGGTTTACTATGTAAAGTACTGCAGATAGCTTTTTGTGCCATATAGGATTATATTTACTATACCACAGTGCAAAATAGAGCAACTGGAATGAAGAACAGAACACTGATGGAGATTATTCACCAGAATGTCAAAGGAAACACCATGGGGCAACTTATCCACTGGCGCACTTCTACACTGTTTACACTATATTTGGTATCTATAGCAGGGCTGGCTCTACCATTTGGCAGCTTTAGGCAGCTGTCTAGGGGCGCCACTGAGTCCATGAAAAAAAATTCAGTCATTCCTCCCAACATGACCTATTCCAGGAAGAAGAAAATGCTCTCTTCCTGGACTTCCCTTTTAATTTATGGTTGCCATCACCTGTGGGGAAACACCTTTCTTAATTAACTAGTTCAACACAGGTAATTGTAATAACAAATTAAGAGAGAAGTCCAGGAACAGAACATTTTGTCCCTCCTGGAATGGGTCATGTTGAGAGGTATGCTTTCAATCTCGGCCGGGACTACTGATGACCAGAGACGAAACTACCAAGGTATCAAGCTTCTGTAGCTCTCCAAGCCCCCGGCACTGCACTCTCACCTGTCAGTGTGGGAGAGTCAGCAGCAGTGGTGGCTGCCCCTTCCCTCTCCTCCAGTCCTCTCCTTTCTTCCAGATGCCAATGTGTCACTTGTGGCTTTTGTGTGTTAATGTGTTCTGACGGGGTGTGTGTGTATGTGTACTGTATGTATGGGGGGGCTAATGAGTGCTGACAGTGTGTGTGTGTGTGTGTGTGTGTGTGTGTGTGTGTGTGTGTGTGTGTGTGTAGAGGAAGGGTTTAAGAAATGCTGGCAGGATGAGTGTGTGTATGGGGGTTGCGGTGTGGGTTTGTGTGTATTTGTGTGTGTTAGTTAATGAGTGCTGGTAGGGTGCGTGTGTCATATTAGTTGTGGAGACTGCTCTATGGCATATTATAAATTGGGGGCACTGATGCGTGGCATATTATGAATTGGAAGGAGCAGGGGCTGTGGGTGTAATGTTGCCTAGGGCACCAAGAAACCTTGCACTAGCCCTTTTCTATAGCATTAAACATATTAACCATTTGTCTATACATTCCTGAAAAAAATGCAGCAAGCTACAAAGCCAAGCATTAGAAGTTTGAAAGGATGCAGAGTCAAGAACAGCAAGGTTATTATCAGCAAAAGTGTGACCTGTTGAATACATAAGATATGATGCAATGGTCTTACCAGGCTTTGGTACAGAGGAGAAATACAACACTAAACAGATCACAATCTTCTAAAAAAATTATTGAGCACATTGTTGGGAATGTGTGCAGTTTTGGTCTTAAGCAAAGCAATGTACACATAAGCGGTTTGTAATTCAGGCAAAAACCAGTCCAGTGGCTTAAACAGGCAATGTGGTTTATTAGTACAAGTGATGGTACAACTGTACTCACTGTTACACTGCTTGGCTGGATGTATAGTAATGGAGCAGGGTGTAGACAGCTCATCAGCCAGTGACTGTTTCTTTGTCTATGGTAGCAGAGCAGGGTTAAGAAACAGCGCTATTGTAGGGTGCAGCCATGGATCTCTGGAACTAAGAGGTGGACAGCCTCTCTGCACCATGTCACTCATATACAGTGAACAATATTATGGTGCACTGCACATGCATATATACACTATCGGCTACCATCTTGGTAAGGGAATGGAGCATCCCTTGAGGAGTCATATTGTTGGAGACTGCGTTGTAACGCACTCCACTTCTAACAATTGTGGACTTGAGCATAGATGAGAGAGGATGCAGTTATGTGACCGGCGGTCGGTATGGTGACCGACGGTATCCCAGCCGCCGGTCACCCATACCCAACCTGATGAGAGCACACTTTTAAGGACAAAGTAAGGCATACAACAAGAAAAGACAATGGTAAGTCTCCTGTATGCTCCTCATCCCATGTTGAATGCAATTTACTGTATGTTCATGAATGCACATCATGGGAAAATAGATCTCATGATAAGGGGAAGCCAACAGATGGACAAAAGCATCTGAAAAAGAAATATACTCCTTGCACAGCAAGCAAAACTGACTTCTTACTGAACAGCCAGCAGAGAGAAAGCCCATAGGCAGCAAATGGACATTTAAAGACAAGTGTAAAACTAATGGCAATGCTGATCTTTACAAAGCTTCTATCTAGTTCAAGATTTAACAGGCTATTAAAAAAAATGGTCTAAAGGACTGAGCCTCAGCTACTGGGAAGGGTGGTTGGAATATGCTAACAGCTACAGGTTGTGTATTATTTATTTATTATTTATTACCAGTTATTTATATAGCGCACACACATATTCCGCAGCGCTTTACAGAGAATATTTGCTCATTCACATCAGTCCCTGCCCCAGTGGAGCTTACAATCTATATTCCCTATCACATGTACACGTAGAAACATTCACGCCTAGGGTAATTTTGTTGGGCGCCAATTAACCTACCAGTATATTTTTGGATTGTGGGAGGAAACCAGAGTACCCGGAGGAAACCCACGCAAGTACGGGGAGAATATACAAACTCCACACAGTTGGGGCCATGGTGGGAATCGAACCCATGACCTCAGTGCTGTGAGGCAGTAATGCTAACCATTACACCATCCGTACTGCCCTGCCCTGGCTTTATTGCTTGGGAAGCTACACTAGGGCAGTAGGTGGAGCTGTTTTACAAGTTGCTTATCATCCAGGTCATTTTACGTTGTGAAGTTTACAAGTTGGTCACAATGAGGTTTATCGCACAATCTCACTGGCATGTTGATATTTCAACAAAAAAAAGCTGCAGCTGAATCAAGCAAAGGGGGTATAATATATACACTAGAGCTCATTAATTTCAATACACCACCCAAATTATTGATGTTTATAAAGTTTGAGCTCCAAATGCAGCCCACTTGTCTTTCAGCAACTTCCAAAGGTGATTTTGGCTCGTTAGTTGCACATCTCAAACACACCTGTCCTGATGATCCCAAAAGAGTTCAATTGGATTGCAATCAGGACTCCTGGGTGGCAAAACCATGTTCTTCTGCACCTGCTGTCGTTGTTTTTTTTATATTGACAATTTTTATTTTCAGTAGAAATTGACAAATCATACAAAAGTAAGGTACAGCTTGATATAAATGTAATACCAATAACAAGGAACAGTAGGTGCAATAAAACCCATACAGTCAAAACGAATATAGATCACATGAGCAGAAAATATACAGAAAATCAAATTAAGGCTGTGTAAATGCGAAACAGGTAAAGCCGAAACGGCCGAATAACAATGAGAAACTTTAAGAACAGCCTATACAGGATACGTAGGACTATTGAGAGGACAGTGGGCATTAATTAGCACTGGAGATCCGCATAATATTTCCAGATAAAAACTACTGTACAGTAAAACGACAGTTGTACCAAAAATAACCTAAAGAACTAAAAAGAAAAAGAGGATAGTAGACAAATAGATTACGGTAAGTAGAGAGGAAAAGAGAGAGAGAATAAGATACACAAAGGGGGATACACTGTGGACACGGACAGGAGGAGTAAAGACAAACGGAAGATACGCCTGACCTGTGATATGCATTCCAAAGCATATAATGGGCTGTAATGATACACACCCGGAACGTTAAGGGTGACAAAGAATTCAAAGAGAGGAGTCAAGTTGTCTGTGCAAATACGAAATAGTAGACTCAAATAGCTTATATATATATGTGTCTATGTGTCATCATCCAAAGCGGAAATGTAACAGACCCATTTTTTATCAAAGAGAAGGTCCCCCTTTTCAATATCAGGGAGAGTGGCTCTCCTCTCCAAGTATATAATGCGAAGAATCATGTTTTTAGCCTCTGTCGAGGAAGGGGAGATACGCTTTATCCAATACTTTAAAATGAACTTTTTTTGCCACTGCTAATATTACATTCAGATCTGGAAACAAAATCTTTTTAGTGGGGTCTAGGCACCACGGGGTAAAATCATGCAGTAAACACGCCAGAGGGTGCCTTTGTAATGACAGTGAAAATATCTGGTTTATAAATCCCATAATCTTGTGCCAAAACACAGCCACCCTACCACATTGCCAGAAGCTATGGAAAAAGGAGGCACCGGGTACAGTACACTTCGGGCAGTGTCCAGAATCATCAGGCATCATATGTTTCCTCTGAGCAGGAGAAACATAGGCCCTATGTAGTGTTTTGAAATAAACCTCTTGAAGAGAGGCGGAGTGGGAGATGTTTATATATCATCGTGATATGCGATAAAATACCATCCAATTTGGGGAAATTTGGAATGTCTGAATTCCAGTGATTTAAAAAAAAGCATTTTACCACATCTTATCTCTATTATTAACTGTTAAATCGGAATAATAAAATTTTAAGCGATATAAATTTGTGCTCGTAAAAGATAGAAGGGAGCATATGGGATCAGGCGACTCCTTAGTGGGCATAGCCCCCGGCAATGTCTGGGCAAAGTGTCTAGCCTGGAGATACATATAGAATTGTTTATTATATATACCATATTTGTCCCTCAATTGTGAGAAGGACATTAAAGTTCCACCTGGGTCAAACACATCTCGGATGGATGCTATGCCCATTTCCCTCCATTTTTTGAAACCTATGTTATCCAGACCAGACGGGAAAGCTGGGTTGCCCCAGAAGGTAGTAAGAGAAGAGGAGCGTGGGTCCCTCCTCAATTTTTAATTAGTAAACCACTAGGTATTATAGGCTTCTTTAAACAAAATATTAGATAGTATGGCATCAGGAAAATCCTTTTTTGGGTTATGGAGCAATGCACTAGGGGAAAAAGGAGCCATCAACTCCCTCTCCAGATCAAAATTCACAAATGTAGAGCGACCCCAGAACCAGTCAATAATGTATCTGAAAGAGAGACGGATCTACTAAAAGCTGCCAAATCAGGGATATTAAGACCACCTTCGGACCGAGGCAGTTGTAACTTAGAATAGGATACCTTGAGCTTCTTGCCAGCCCAAAGAAATCTAGAGAATAAGGAATAAACTACATGGATATCCCTCTTCAGAAGACCGAAAGGCAGCATTTGCAGGAGGTATGAAAGCTTAGGAAAAGCTATACTTTTAATAACAGCTGCTCTCCCAGTCAACGAAAGGGGCAGACCCATCCAACCCATCAATAATTGGGAAATGGAGCTATTGGCTGGGCCAAAATTTACTTTAGAAAGAGTGTGAAGCGTTTTAGGTATTCTGACGCCGAGATATTTAAGAGAAGATAAAACTAGGGGAAATTGTGATAGATTAGGATGGTCAGTATATTGGGAGATATTGTCTGCATTAGGCAGGATTTCGGATTTGGAGTAGTTCACCAAGAAGCCTGCAAAAGAGCCAAATTGTTCAATTAACTCTAGTATGGCTGGAATAGAAACCTCTGGATTTGATATAAACAAGAGTATATCCGCGAACAACGCGATTTTGGCCTCCACCTCACCAATCTGAATTCCAGAAAAGACAGATGATGTGCGTAGGGCAATCACCAGGGGCTCCAAGGCAATTGCAGAACGTAATGGGGACAGAGGACATCCCTGGCGGGTGCTTCTCTTAATAAGGAAGGGAGGGGATAAGTAGCCGTTGCCTATAATTTGAGCGGCAGGAGTTAAGTATAGATTAGTTAGCAATTGAACAAAGTCTTCCGGGGGTCCAAACCGGCGTAATGTGTTAAATAAATGATTCCATGATATAAGGTCAAATGCCTTCTCAGCATCTAGTGATAAAATTGCTCTATCAGCAGAACAACCAGAATCCTGTACATGCTGCATTATAGAGAGGACCTTCCTAATATTAACTACAGATTGTCGTCCATAAGTAAAGACGGATTGGTAAGGGTGTGTGATGTAGGGTAAAAGTAACTTTAGTCTATTGGATATAATTTTAGTAAATATTTTGTAGTCTGAATTCAATAATGAAATAGGACGGTATGAGGTAGGCAGGGTAGGGTCGCGGCCTGGCTTGGGTAAAACCTTTATGAGCGCTGAATTGAAATATTGTGGTGGGGCGTGACCTGTGAGGATAGAATTAAACACGGCAATTAAAGGTTCGCTGATTATGGGGGATAAAATTCTGTAAAATTCATTGGAAAAGCCATCAAGGCCTGGGGCCTTGTTGGATTTAAGGTTAGAAATGACTGCATTCGCTTCCTCAGGAGTAATAGGGGACAGCAAGGAAGCAGACTGATCCGCTGATAGTTGCGGCAAGTGGCATTTAGACCAGAAATCCGCCTCCCTCTCCACATCAACGACTGGCTCCGAGTACAACTAAGAATAAAAAGACCGAAAAGTGTCAGTTATACATTTATTGGATCTGGACAGGGTACCATCTGTGGTACATATAGCTTTGATGGCAATAGGAGGCCTGCGGCCATGTAATAAATTGGAAAGACGTTTGCTGGATTTGTTAACATGTTTGTGAAACATAGCTTCGCTATAACATGTATATTTTGTCTCCATGGTAGGCATTACATTATCAAATAGACTTTTCTGGTGGTAATATGCCGCCTTGGAAATGCGAGTGGGTGTGCATTTAAATTCCTGAAAAGCCGCTGTAAGATTCCTCTGGCATTCCAGATAGACCTCTCCCATCCAACTGTCATTATGCTTACAATACGAAATATGACCCCTCACTACAGGGTTAGCTGCCTGCCAAAACAACAGTGGTTGGGTGTCACTATAATCTGAATTATTATTTTTATAGTCAGTCCATGTGGACTCCAACATATTTCAGAATTTCAGAGAAGAAGATAAATAGAAGTGAAACCTCCACTGTCTAATAGGGCCCCTGTCTGTAACAACAGGGAGCGTCATCCAACACAGAGCATGGTCAGACAGGTGGATGGGTTCTATCCTGGAATCCAAAACCGTAGAAAAAGTATGCCCAGCCAGCAGAAGATAGTCAATGCGGGAGAGCGTGCCATGAGCAGCCGACAAACAAGTATATTCACTGTCACAACTGAGGGTTTAGGCTGACAGGAGGAAGCCTCAGTTGTAGGGGCTGAAGTAAAGTTAAACTTGGGAGGTTTAATCAGACCCCTGGACATATAAGTGTAGAAGGATTACCCGAAGGTGTGACCATGACAACCAGGTTTAAAAGTCAATAAAAGATTTATTAACAGACTCCGTATTAATACAACAGTAAGCATTGATGATAATGAGCAGTGATAAATAATACAGTTCCTGGATCACTATAACCTTGGGAGGCGCCACAGAGCACTGGTAGGTTGAGGAACGGATGTTAAAGTCCCATTGATGGAATATCCTTACCAGGCCTGTCTGTAGTAGTGAAGGTAGCCGAGGAACACGCCAGCAGATGTAACAGGTGAAGCTGGTAACGCTGTAACTTGATCAGACTGCTGTAGATACTGGATGGAACCAGCCAGATGGTAGAAACACGGAGTGGATGCTGAATGGAATCAGCCAGGTGATAGAACACACGGAGTGATTGCTGGATGGAACCAGCCAGGTGATGAAGACACGGAGTGGATGCTGGATGGAACCAGCCAGGTGATGAAGACACGGAGTGGTTGCTGGATGGAACCAGCCAGGTGATGAAGACACGGAGTGGATGCTGGATGGAACCAGCCAGGTGACAGGATGAAGCTAGGGAGCGTGGATACTGGAAAGATGAATGGTAGTTACCGATGGTTTGTGGATACTGTTGGTATGTTAGTATCCACTGGAACAACACCGGCCCTTTAAGGAAACTGGATACTGCTGAAAGCTGACCGCTGGAAGCAGATAGTTGGTAGCTGGAAGCTGAAGTAGTCACGGAGGACTGCAGAGTCAGGCTGCACCGCAGGATGGAAGCAGGTGCGGGTCTCTAGTGGCTGCTGGTAACAGGAGCTGGAACCTGGAGAAACAATCACAGGAGAGAGAGAGAGACTGGAACTAGGTTTGACAACCAAAGCACTGACGCCTTCCTGGCCCAGGCACAGAATACTTATACCTGCAGCAAGGCAGGCATTGGCTGGGCAATTATGCAGATTCCAGGAGC
This sequence comes from Pseudophryne corroboree, assembly GCF_028390025.1. NCBI lineage: Eukaryota > Metazoa > Chordata > Amphibia > Anura > Myobatrachidae > Pseudophryne > Pseudophryne corroboree. Next base: position 453,308,746 of record NC_086447.1, read on the forward strand.
AGCGGATTGGTGGAGACTGAGACATGTGACTGAAACCAACATGGCTGCGCCCATGTTAGCACTTGGGGGGAAAGTCAGTTTGAGAAAACCATGTGGAGATTCAGCAGCAATGGCGGCACAGACCGCGGAGGGCAGGAGACGTCACACTGGTAACCTGCACGCTGGAACATATGGATGACAGCGGAGATCACGGCAGACATGAAACGCCACACTGACAATCAGGAACTGGAACACAGGAGCGGAGGCCGCAGAGGCTGGAGACGCCAAACGTGATGCCGCTTGTGACAGCGTCTCAGAGTGACAGGAGGGAGATGTAGAACGTGGACATCAGTAACACAGGTGAGATCCGGTCCTGGAACGCTGAGCCAGTCTCAGGAGACATCTAAAAGGCAAATAATGGCGTCCAGATACCCGGATCGTGACATTCACGTTCTAATGGATGACATGCCCTCCACACATCCACCACCCCCAGCTCACGAGCAATATATGGAATCACAACCTTTGGATTAGGTGTACGTTTGTCTCTAGGCTTATTCCTGTCCAAGACATTGGAAGATACCAGGTTAAAATCACCTCCAAGTATAAGGAGGCAACTGAATGACAATACAATTAAGATACCATATTTAAAATAAATTCTTTCGTTCATATGTTAGTTGCGTAGATATTGCAGAGCACGTACTTGGCAGAGTTAATAGAGACCTCAACAATGACATATCGACCTTGAGGATCGGAGATAGTGGAATGAACCTGAATATCCAAATTCTGTTTGGCTAGCACCACGACCCCCCTAGCCTTAGAGGTATACGTAGAGGAAGTCAATACAGACCACCTTAACATACTCAGCTTTAAAACCTCCGGAGGTAAGAGGTGGGTTTCCTGTAGGAAAGCTATGGCAATATTTAAGTTATTAAGATATAGAATGATTTTCTTCCTCTTAATCGGGGAATTAATACCCCCAACGTTCCAAATACCCAATCTCAAACTAGCCATAAGTAATCAACCAGATAATACATGTAGCCAGGCCATTGTATAAAGACGGATCAACTGTTGCATCCGTGAATAGGACATAACCAGACGGGGAGAATATGGAGACATGACAAGAAACATAAGGAGAGAAGACAGGGTAAGCTGGTGAAAAGCGAAGGAAAAGAAAAACAAAGACATATATCAAAGGAACAAAGGGGGCACAGCAGCACCCCATACACATGGTATAGAACTGGGGAAGCTCCTAGAGCAAACCGGCGATAAGCACCAGCATAACTGAAAAATAATAAGTATTGCAACGGGCAAATAAAACAGAAGTAAAATTAAATATACGTGTACATATATAAGGACATATATATGACTACTTATGTGCGTAGAACCAGAGGCACAAAAGGACTATCAGTGCTGCATATAGTGTCACATAAATTTAAAGACGCAGGGGGAAATTTACTAAGCTCCCGATTTTGACCGAGATGCCGTTTTTTCATCAAAGTGTCATCTCGGTAATTTACTAAACACTAATCACGGCAGAGATGAGGGCATTCGTAATTTTTTGCAAGTCCAAGTAAAAAATTACGAATGAATACACCATCGGTCAAAACGCGGCTGTTTAAGTATGAATCTCGGTCATTTACTAAGAAGTGCAAAGCAAAAAAAAAACAAACACTGCCGTGAAAAATTACAACTCGTAAAAAAGTGCTAAAAAAAAACAGAGCTTTTTTTTTTATTCGTGATTGGATAGGCATGCACGGATCCATGAGATCCGTGCATGTATATCAGTGGGAAGGGGTGGGAAAGTGCTTATTTTTTCAAAAAAAAATTGCGTGGGGTCCCCCCTCCTAAGCATAACCAGCCTCGGGCTCTTTGAGCCGATCCTGGTTGCAGAAATATGGGAAAAAAAATGACAGGGGTTCCCCCATATTTAAGCAACCAACATCGGGCTCTGCGCCTGGTCCTGGTCCCAAAAATACGGGGGACAAAAAGAGTAGGGGTCCCCCGTATTTTTAAAACCAGCACCGGGCTCCACTAGCTGGACAGATAATGCCACAGCCGGGGGTCACTTTTATATAGTGCCCTGCGGCCGTGGCATCAAAAATCCAACTAGTCACTCCTGGCCGGGGTACCCTGGGGGAGTGGGGACCCCTTCAATCAAGGGGTCCCCCCCCCCCAGCCACCCAAGGGCCAGGGGTGAAGCCCGAGGCTGTCCCCCCCATCCAATGGGCTGCGGATGGGGAGGCTGATAGCCTTTGTTGTAAAAGAAAAGATATTGTTTTTAGTAGCAGTACTACAAGGCCCAGCAAGCCTCCCCCGCATGCTGGTACTTGGAGAACCACAAGTACCAGCATGCGACGGAAAAACGGGCCCGCTGGTACCTGTAGTACTACTACTAAAAAAATACCCAAAAAAAGACAAGACACACACACCGTGAAAGTATAATTTTATTACATACATACACACATACATACATACATACATACTTACCTTAAGTTCCCACGCAGGTCGGTCCTCTTCTCCAGTAGAATCCAAGGGGTACCTGTTGAAGAAATTATACTCACGAGATCCAGGGGTCCAGGCTCCTCGGGAAATCCAGGGGTAATCCACGTACTTGAAAAAAAAAAAAAAACGGTGTCCCGACCACGAACTGAAAGGGGACCCATGTTTGCACATGGGTCACCTTTCCACGAATGCCAGAAACCCACTTTGACTTCTGTCTAAGTGGGTTTCTTCAGCCAATCAGGGAGCGCCACGTTGTAGCACTCTCCTGATCAGCTATGTGCTCCTGTCCTCACTGACAGGCAGCACACGGCAGTGTTACAATGTAGCGCCTATGCGCTACATTGTAACCAATGCTGGGAACTTTCTGCTCAGCGGTGACGTCACTTTAGGTCAACCGCAGGGCAGAAAGTTCCCATCATTGGTTACAATGTAGCGCATAGGCGCTACATTGTAACACTGCCGTGTGCTGCCTGTCAGTGAGGACAGGAGCACACAGCTGATCAGGAGAGTGCTACAACGTGGCGCTCCCTGATTGGCTGAAGAAACCCACTTAGACAGAAGTCAAAGTGGGTTTCTGGCATTCGTGGAAAGGTGACCCATGTGCAAACATGGGTCCCCTTTCAGTTCGTGGTCGGGACACCGTTTTTTTTTTTTTTTTTCAAGTACGTGGATTACCCCTGGATTTCCCGAGGAGCCTGGACCCCTGGATCTCGTGAGAATAATTTCTTCAACAGGTACCCCTTGGATTCTACTGGAGAAGAGGACCGACCTGCGTGGGAACTTAAGGTAAGTATGTATGTATGTGTGTATGTATGTAATAAAATTATACTTTCACGGTGTGTGTGTCTTGTCTTTTTTTGGGTATTTTTTTAGTAGTAGTACTACAGGTACCAGCGGGCCCGTTTTTCCGTCGCATGCTGGTACTTGTGGTTCTCCAAGTACCAGCATGCGGGGGAGGCTTGCTGGGCCTTGTAGTACTGCTACTAAAAACAATATCTTTTCTTTTACAACAAAGGCTATCAGCCTCCCCATCCGCAGCCCATTGGATGGGGGGGGACAGCCTCGGGCTTCACCCCTGGCCCTTGGGTGGCTGGGGGGGACCCCTTGATTGAAGGGGTCCCCACTCCCCCAGGGTACCCCGGCCAGGGGTGACTAGTTGGATTTTTGATGCCACGGCCGCAGGGCACTATATAAAAGTGACCCCCGGCTGTGGCATTATCTGTCCAGCTAGTGGAGCCCGGTGCTGGTTTTAAAAATACGGGGGACCCCTACTCTTTTTGTCCCCCGTATTTTTGGAACCAGGACCAGGCGCAGAGCCCGATGCTGGTTGCTTAAATATGGGGGAACCCCTGTCATTTTTTTTCCCATATTTCGGCAACCAGGATCGGCTCAAAGAGCCCGAGGCTGGTTATGCTTAGGAGGGGGGACCCCACGCAATTTTTTTTAAAAATTTTACAGTGTTTAATTAAAAAAAAAAAAAAAATAGAACCCCAGCACGGATCACACAGATCCGGCCGAGATTAATTGTAAAAAAGTCGGCAGTGTTTTGCTAATCACTGCCGTAAAAAACACAAAAAAAACACGAATGACATCGACATCGGAAGAAAAGAAAAACCCGAATACGACAGCTTAGTAAATCCATCGTAACAAATTCAAAAAGTTGCAGTTTTACACTTTCGATGTCATTCGTGATTGAACTTTGACCTGAAACGGGAAAATACGAATCTTAGTAAATTTACCCCGCAGTGTGAATATGGACAGATGGCCACCATATACAGTGTACAAAGACATGTCATAAGATGCAATAGATAGAAATAGAGGACATCAAGCACATCAAATTCAAAATCAAACACTACTTACTAATTAGAGGACCGCAGGATGAGGTCACTCAGGTAATAAACATAATAGTAGGGCCCAAGCAAGGGCTACAGGTGTAACATTGATCTAAGCCTAAGCCAGCAAAACATCACACGTGGATCATCAGATCAGTTTGGCAAAAACCTCAAGTAGCATGTGGTAAGTTATCAGAAAGAAAACGATCGGCATCACCCGCTGATAAAAAGTCCTTAAAAGAGTCGCCTTCAAAAATCCGGAGACGGGCAGGGTATATTAAAGCAAACTTGCAGTGAGCTTTGAACAAACAAGAGCATATAGGTGAGAATTCCTTACGGGCACGGGTGACTTCTGCTGAATAGTCCTGAAATATATGAAGTTTAGTACCGTCCCATTTTAGATCACGCTGACGTCTGGACGCAGACCAGATAGCATCTTTGTGTTGGTAATTCAAACAGCGGAAAATCGTCACATGCGGTCTCTTATCAATAGATGGTCGCGGCGGACCAATTCTGTGTGCTCTTTCCACAACCATATCAGAGCATTCTGCCTGAAGACCCAGTAATTCCGGGAGAGAGACCGTCAAAAAGCGATGGAGTTCAGCACCCCTTAAGGATTCACTTACGTCCACTATTCTGAGGTTGTTTCTCCTCAAACAATTTTCAAGATCGTCAAGCTTATTAATGACGTCTGCAGAGAGGTATTAGTAGCTTTCAGCTCCTCAACATCCTGGAACATAACCCCAACTCTATTATCAGTGGAGTTCACCTTTTGTGTGAGCTGTTTGAGCTGTGATTTTATATCCAAGACAGCCTGTGAGAATTTTGCAGAGTGTGCCTCCATAAGAGGACCCATCGTTTCCTGGATAGCCTTCACAACCTCACTGTAAGTGACAGGGCAGTCTGAGAGGTCTGAGAGGGGGGACTGCGGCTGAGACGCCATGTGCATGTCGGATAGTGCAGCAGCATTTGTATCCCCATCCCCTGTATTCAGCGTTGCATCTGCGGTGGCCATTTTGATAGGGGCGCTCCGTTTTTCAGAGCGGAAGCGGTGTACCTTAGGCGGCTGCTGCAGGGGGAAAAACTTCTCCATCTGGGCCCCAGGTGTTCCGCAAACAGGGGGGGTCGTGCAGGGAGCCGCGGGTGCGGCGTTGTAGGGGTGATATCGCCGGGGCAGCAATGGAGCCTCTCACCAAGCTGCCATCAGCCGCTGCGCCGGAACCGGAAGTCTCCTGCTGTCGTTGTTTTGACTGAATTCTTTTGTCAAGGACTCGAGGTATGTTTTGTGTCGTTATCTTGCTGTAGTGTGAAACTATGACCGATAAGGCGGGTGCCAGAATGATTCCATGAGTCCATGATTCCTTTGATTTTTACAAAGTCACTAACCGCACCACCTCCGAAACATCCCCAGACCATGCAATCGTCATGCCTGACTGTGGACTGAATGCAAGCAGGAACATGCTCTTGCCTGTCACATGACAAACGAACTTGCGCCTCTTGAACCCAAACACTTAAAATTTTGATTCATCTGTGAAAAGAGCCTTCTTCTACTGAAATGTGGTCCAGCTCCTGTGCCTTTTAGACCACAATAGCCTCCTTTTTTTAATTTATGGGCTAAGCAATGACTTTTGGGCTGCAACACATCCCTTTAAGCCACCGCTACAAGGCGACAATTGACAGACAGAACTGACATGCTTTTCTTCCTCATTTTAACCAGAGCAGCACTGATCTGCTGTTTGGAATCTGTCCCCTTTGAAAAACACATAAATTTGTGGTCTATTTTGTGACCACTCAAGGTTGTCCAGGTCATGGTTTATCACGTACACTGTTGTTTGCCAATTATCTCTTGAGGGTGCACTGCATGCCACCAAGAAAAACCTCCAGGGGAGCAATTTCATGCAAACTATGCCCTGCATTTCTCAAAGCGACTATAGTAGAACACTTTTCGGAAGATAACTCCTTTCTGGGAGCCATTTATGGCCCTCATTCCGAGTTGTTCGCTCGCAGGCTGCTTTTAGCAGCATTGCACACGCTAAGCCGCCGCCTACTGGGAGTGAATCTTAGCGTCTTAAAATTGCGAACGGAAGATTCGCAATATTGCGAAAAGACATCTCTGTGCAGTTTCTGAGTAACTCGAAACTTACTCTGCCAGTGCGATCAGTTCAGTGCTTGTCGTTCCTGGTTTGACGTCACAAACACACCCAGCGTTCGGCCAGACACTCCTCCGTTTCTCCAGCCACTCCCGCGTTTTTCCCAGAAACGGTAGCGTTTTTTCACACACTCCCATAAAACGGCCAGTTTCCGCCCAGAAACACCCACTTCCTGTCAATCACATTACGATCACCAGAACGAAGAAAAAACCTTGTAATGCCGTAAGTAAAAATCCTAACAGCATAGCAAATTTACTTGGAGCAGTCGCAGTGCGAACATTGCGCATGCGCAATAAGCGGAAAATCGCTGCAATGCGAAAAAAAATACAGAGCGAACAACTCGGAATGACCACCTATGAGTTCACCTTAAACATTTTCACAAGTGTTCACAGTATCACAATACAAGGCGAACATCAGAATTCTTCCATTGTGTATGTGTTGACGAATCAGTTTAAAAACAGCATTGGGCATATATCTAATATCACTATGAGCACCTCGTGACCTTGCGGGTGCAATTTGTTTATTTTCACGGATCAGACATCCAGCTGTTAGCATACATCCCAACTTCTTTACCTCAGGAATAGTGACTTTCGCCTCGTGGTTAGGGGGCATAGCTTCATAGGGAATACTGCACTTGCAAGTCCAACAGGAGGCCTCATTTCTGTGAAAATAACACACGTATCAAGTTTATCCTTTACAGAGAAATAAACAAATCTCCACAGTAATAAAACAAATGCATTCAGCCCCACAGTAATAAAACCTAGTGATAATAATTCCACACACTGTCCCCCACAGTAATTTTACCACACACTGTCCCCATACCTCCCAACTTCTGGAATCCCTAATGCAGGACATGCCGCGATGAAGGCGTGCCCGCGGGGGCTCGAGTGATGGGGGTGGGGCATCAAGCTACAATCCCCGGATTTCAACGTTTTGGGGGCGAGCCCAGCGCTCTTTGAGCAGCTGGGCAGCCCCTTTCCTCTCCTCCCTGCACTGTTCAGATGCCGTGCGCTTTCCTACGGCATTTATTCTGTGATCACCAGCAGCTTTGCAAAGCAGAGCAACGGTGATCACTGGTTTCCCCACCTCCCCCCCACCCCCCGCCTGCAGGACACTGCGACCCGCAGGAGGGACAGCGGGACAGTGTCTGAATAGCAGGACTATCCTGCTGAAATCGGAACAGTTGGGAGAAATGCTGTCCCCCATAGTAATGCCACACTGTCCCCCATAGTAATTCCACTCACTGTCCCACCCACCAGTAATTCCACCACACACTGTCCCCCATACTGATTCCACACATTGCCTGCCCCCCACCCAGAGCTGGTACAGTGATATCTCTTGGGCCCCCTCAGATAATATACAGTATACAAATAATAAATGGAATTTGCTGTGCTATATAAGAAACTGTTAATAAATATCTATCAACATATATACAGGGTCGGACTGGCCCACAGGGGAATAGGGGAAACCCCTGGTAGGGCCCACTGCCTGTGGGCCCACCTCCTCCTCTAGGGATCAGGTTCCAGAATCTATCCTACTGCACTTGAATTATGCATTACCCATATGTTACATTATACATCACAGGACTATGGTTTATTATTTATTTACTATATTCTCTCTCTGTGATGGCTAGCCACGCCCCCACTGGAGCCTGTCCACACCCTTACAAATGGGCCCCTACAGCTGTATTCCCCTGGTGGGACCTCCATGCCCCAGTCTGACACTGTGTATATATATATATATATATATATATATATATAAAAAATAAATATATATATATATATATATATATATACACACACATATATTTCTATGTATATCTCTCCTACTTCCCCCCACACACTCCACAGTCTGTGCCTCCCTCTCTCCTTCCTTCCACACACCCCACAGTCTCATCAGTGACTCCAGGCTATATTCCCAGCCCCCCATCCCAATGCCCTATATACCCTCTCCAAGCCACTCTTACCCCAGGGAGAGACTCACCTGTGCTGCATTCCCCAGTACCCAGACCTGAACAACGCACAGCAGTTCCCACCAGAAGCGGAGCTGCTGCCATATCCCGTAGCTGCCTGCAACAGCTGGACCCGAAAGAGCGGGCACACATTTGCACCGCACTGTCACTGTGTGTGAGAGGCTCCTGTTACTCTAAGGCTATGCCTACACCACCTACAACTCGCTGCCCTATTTGGACAAGATGGCTCACATCACTGCCGGACGATAAGTGGCGTAGTCTTAGGGCCCCTTTGATCTTGTGGACCGGTACAGGTGTCCCTTTTGACCCCCCCCTGTTGCCGGCCCTGCCACCACCCCACAGAAATTGCACAAATTGGCTCCCACAGAAATAAAAAAATTAAAAACACTGGCCCCAACCTCAGTAAAAAGCACAGGTTTTCATTTAGCAATGAGGAGCACTGAGAAGAAACATGGAGCAGCACTTGGCGAGCGGGAAGGCATTGTGGTGTGCATGACCTATGAGTCACGACGTGTCACCATAGGTCATGGGCCGGGCCGCGGAAAAGCACTGCGCTGCACAAGCCTGATAGTGATAATTGTGGCAGCTGGGTAGTAGGCATCACAGGCTGATGGCGGCACACCTGAGAACCGCTTGTGGCACACTAGTGTGCTGTGGCACAGCAGTTGAAAAACGCTGCTTTACAGGTCTTGTCTGTCTGGAGATGGTGGTGTCGAGCTTGTTGGTGAAATGCTGCCGGCAGACATGCTTGCTTCGGTATCAGGTAGGTTGACAATATTTGAACATGCATATAGGGCGGGGTGATGTGACCACATAGATGTGTACAACTCAGCATACAGTTGAATATCTGCATTTGGATCCGTGCACGCAGCGCGAGTGTAATTGCGACCAACCTGCATCAAACTCTGAAAACCTCATTGCTCCCTGCAATCCGAGGGGGGGGGGTCCATATGCCTCAAGACCACCGCAGCAGCCCCAGCCTCACCCTGCTACTAACTCCTTAACCACAATTTGCTGCCCATTGTCTCATCCCCATCATTTGCTACAGTAAATAAATAATAAATAAAAAATAGGTCGTAATGACGAAAAAAAGAATCACCTGGCCCTTATCAGCCTGATGTGCCGCCACCCAGCAAGTGCCGCCCCTAGGCATGTGCCTAGTGGGAAATCCGCCACTGTGTACAGGAAGGGCCATTTGGCACAACTGCAGCAATAGTGTATGAGGCCATATCTGTAGCATGAACTGTCATTTTCTCCTAGAGAAAGTTTCCTACCTGAATCTTGTTATTTTGGTGGTGATGTAATGTATATGTTGTGCATTTCTCTGTACAGATCTGTAGATTTTTTAGAGCAAGTGTGGTCTTGAATGCTGTAAATAGGACGAGTCCCACACCTCCCTAGCAGTAACTGAATTCTGCCAATAACACACGCAATAGGAAACCTATTAATTTTATTTTTGTGCTGAATAAGAAACTTCATCAGACTGTAAACCTTAACTGACTCTTCAGGATAAGGGTGTTCTGCTAAGTGTGCTAGGAATCTTTTAACTAATGAGAGAATGGAAAAAAAATCATCAGTAAAATAAAATAAACTATAAATCCTTCCGCAGTTGAAGAAAACATGCACTGGTCACAGAATTAGATTACTGCATGAATGATTCAGCCTTGAACTATGCAGTATTTGTGGTTTAGAAAGCTTGTGCCAGTGAATGACTCAGACTTGGCCGACACTCTAAAATGAGTATTACTAAGCCTCTGAAAATGAGTGAATGTGCATGAATTGCAAGTGTTTTTCAAGGTAAAAGCATCCTCATTGTTTACATTGTTTAAAAGTTTGTGGATAAATAGATGTCATTAACCACTTAACTGGCTAATCTATTTTCTAAAAACTGCTCCAAAATTGTCTTTTTTTTTTTTTTTGAGGGAATTAGGTGAAGAATATGTATTTAAACTTATTCAAAATGATTTTGTATAAAAAAAATAGTAAAAAATTTTTTTTTTTTTTCAAACATCGGAAAATCAGATCATCAACATTGTAACATTGTGACGCTGATTTTCCCAGAGGCTATTCATCTGAACAGCCACTAGGTTCACAATGGCGGGGCTGTGGGGAGTGGGTGGGGTTAACATACATTTCCCCAGTGGCTACTAATGTCTACAGCCACTGGGTGGGAGGTCCTGCTGTGCTGACCAATCAGCAGTGATCGGCAGCATGGCAGACAGTGGGGGAGGGTGCAGTGAAGCAGCGGGACCGAGCAGCATCTGCGGAAAGATTCTCACACAGTGTATGTGACTGGTTGCATTGTTTGCGAACAGATCAGATAACGCATTGCCTGGTGTAGTCACAAATAATGCAACCATGCCAGGCAATAGTTAATATAAATAATGGTACAATTTTAATCGTAATAATAATAACAACTTTATTTATATAACGCTATATTATTCAAAAAATAACGATATATATTCAAAAAGACTTGAAGCTGTAATTGCTGCCAAAGGTGAATCAACACAGTATTGAGCAAATGCTGTGAATACTTATGTACATGTGATTTCTTAGTTTTTTTATTTTTAATAAATTTGCAAAAATCTCAAAAAAACTTTTTTCACATTATCATTATGGGGTCTTGGGGGTAATTCCAAGTTGATCGCAGCAGGAAATTTTTTAGCAGTTGGGCAAAACCATGTGCACTGCAGGGGGGGGGGGGGGGCAGATATAACATTTGCAAAGAGAGTTAGATTTGGGTGGGTTATTTTGTTTCTGTGCAGGGTAAATACTGGCTGCTTTATTTTTACACTGCAATTTAGATTGCAGATTGAACACACCCCACCCAAATCTAACTCTCTCTGCCAGTGGCGCACGCAGGGGGGATTTCCGAGTACCTGGAAACCCCCCCTGATGAGCTAACATGTACATTTTTGAGACGGGGACCGTCTCCGTCTCAGTAAAAGCCGCAATCGCGTAAGCGACCGCGATGCGGGAGCTGCTGCAGCAGAGAGCTGTGTAGCTCTCTAGAGTGTCCCGGGGGAGCTGCTGGCTGCGCATGCTCAGCCATAGCAGCTCCCTCCGTCCAAAAAGTGCCACCAGTCTGCTTCCGCCTCCCAGCCCCTGACACATTTTCACACATACACACTGAAACCCCGCCGACTAAATCCTGCGTTTGCCTCTGTCTGCACATGTTATATCTGCCCTTCCTGCAGTGCACATGGCTTTGCCCAACTGCTAACAAAATTCCTGCTGTGATCAACTTGGAATTACCCCCATTGTGTGTAGAATTTTGAGGGAAAAATGTAATTTATTTCATTTTGAAATAAGGCTGTAACATAACATAATGTGAAAAAAGTGAAACGCTGTGAATACTTTCCGGATGCACTGTATATGTATTACTTCTACTTATATATTGCTGAAGTACCAGGATATTTGCTTTAAAATGTAAACAAAATTTTAATTCTTTATTTATAATTGCAAAAGAGATATGCTATCACCAGTATAGCACTTTAATCATTTTATTAATAGGGGCCCCCACAAATTTGGTACCCAGTGACCCCCACAGACCATAATCTGGCCCTGTACACAGGAAAGATAAAAAGGCTTCCAGCAGGCCTTTGAATTGGGTGTAGTATGGTATGCCGGCGGCCGGGCTCCCAGCGACCAGCATACCAGCGCCGGGAGCCCGACCGCCGGCATACCGACAGCGTGGCAAGCGCAGATGAGCCCCTTGCGGGCTCGCTGCGTGCATGGTGGCGCGCTATGCGCGCCACACTATTTTATTCCCCCTTAAGGGGGGTCGTGGACCCCCACGGGGTAGAAAAAGTGTTGGTATGCCGGCTGTCGGGATTCCGGCGCCGGTATACTGTGCGCCGGGATCCCGACAGTCGGCATACTGAAGACCACCCCTTTGAATTAATGCAGACAGGAGCACACTGGTGTATGGTAAGGATGAGCACCACAGGAGAGCACTATCACAGTGCTAAGAGGTTTGCACAGAAACACTTGTTACACTCTGAGAACGACAAGCAAATGAAGCCAGCTGACATAGCTACTGACCAGAAACCAGGAACTAGTGGTAAAACAAGTTGTACTGATAATGTGCTAGTGATCCTGGGGAACTTAAATGCCTTTATAATGTTCATATGAAGTGGAACCAACATCCTCAGAAAGTTCCCCTGTCTAAACATTTAGAAACTTTAAATACATTTAGGCTCCATTCGCAGCCGACTTCCAGTTATTGGAACACAACCAGAAGTCTATATTGAAACACAGACACTGTTATGTAATCCACTGACGACTTCCAGCTGTTGGACTGCAAACCGGAAGCTCAGAGTGAGCCACAGAAGTCCATCACCGCCTCTTTGATTTGGTCATCCCTCCCGTCTGTTTTTGCTATGCACTGGTACTTGTGTAGTGAATATAGCGGAACATGTATACTTGTAACTATCCACCCCATGAACCACACATTTGAGGTCATTTGGGGCGCATATCAGGAAAAGATCACGATATGTTTCAAATATGTATGGCACATATAATAAAACACATATGGAGAGATAATTATGATATTAGAATGGCATCTTAGGTAAGTGACATCAACAACAATGTATATAAAAACACAGCTAGTTAAAACTTAAATTAGAGAGGCATCAATCATACTATAAAACTAAGGACAATGGTGAGCACAAGAAATATATTTATAAAGACAAATTTACTTCAACATCTGCATTTAGGGGGTCATTCCGAGTTGATCGTAGCTGTGCTAAATTTAGCACAGCTACGATCTTCTTCCCTGACATGCGGGGGGACGCCCAGCACGGGGCTAGCCCGCCCCGCATGACAGTATGGCCCCCCCCTCGCATAAGTGCAAAGGCATCGCACAGCAGCGATGCCTTTGCACTTCAAAAGTAGCTCCCAGCCAACGCAGCTTTAGCGTGTTGGCTGGGAGCTACTCCTCGCTCCCCGTCCCGCAGCGGCTGCGTGTGACGTCACGCAGCTGCTGCGGGCCGCCCCCTGTTTGGTCCGGCCACGCCTGCGTTGGCCGGACCAAACCCACGAAACTGCGGCCAAACGCTGCCGTTCCGCCCCCTCCCGCCCAGCGATCGCCTCTGCCTGTCAATCAGGCAGAGGCGATTTCATCCCTGCTACGGCCTTCGGCCGTCTGGCTTGCGCCGGCGCACTACCGCGCCGGCGCAGTAGAGACCCGTTTGCTCTACTGCATTAAAACGCAGCGAGCGAACGGGTCAGAATGACCCCCCTTAGTCTATTGGGACCAACATCTTTAACTTATAAATACTTCACATCTCCATTTTAGCTAAATCTTCCTCCATAGTGTCAGTTCTCCACTTAGGTTTAATACAATGGATACCACAAAAAGACACTAAAGTCCTTTAGACTACACTGATGGGTTTCCTTAAAGTGCAGGGACACTTTTTAATTTACTTCCTTATCACTCTTATCAAATGTGAACTAGATGTTAAAAGAATTCAAATTTAAACTTTTACAAAATGCATCAAGGGAAGTAATATCACCATTCAATAAAAAACAGCACATAGTCAGTGCATCTGACCCATGACACTATACCCACACCCTGTGAGAGACACCCCCAAATGTTTTGACATCTCCCAATACACCATAAATTGGCATAACTGGGTTTGAGTCTGGCGCTCATAACGCTACCCTTCTGCTGTAGATAAAATGACCTGTCAAACCACAAAAAAATTGTTGCATAATATCAGTGAAATGCCTTCTAGTTTTTTTGTCCTCAGTCCTAGCTTTCTGATCTAAAAAGAACTTCACTTCCTGCAATCCTATATTATGGTCGATTATGGTGTGCAGCGATATAACGTCAGCTGTCACCAATAACAGACCAGGTTGCCAAGGGATTTCTGCCACTTACCAAAATGATAGGCTGGAGTTTTAACAACTAGAGGTTGTAGCAGATGGGCTATAAAATGTGAAAGGTTAGCCAAAAGAGAAATGGTACCAGCCACTATAGGCCTCCCAGGTGGGGTTTCCACATTTTTGAGAATTTTTCAGGTGGATATATAGGACTGGTATCGAAGGTTTCTCTACAATAATATATAATCGTTCTTTAAAATATCATTAGAATTATAGCTGCAAAGTTAGTTGCCGGGCTGCCAAGTTTTGGGTTGCAGAGGCTGTGTGTGACTAGGGAAGCAAATCCCGGGCCATTTTTTAAATCCCGGGTATCAGGATTGAAAAATGGCCAATTACGGGATTCCCGGGATACCCGGGATTGGCTTTTACCTAGGTGACCGCACCCTCGCCCCACCCCACCCCGCCCACCCCGCACATATAACTCACCATATACCGGGGTCGGGCGGGAGGGGAACATCCTGTTAACGCTGCTGGCGGCTCCCACCAGCAGCTGACAGTGCAGCGTGACTTTTCGCGCTGCGCTGGAGACCCGGAAGCAGAAAGCCGGGCAGCGTTTGAGCATCCTGTGGATGCTCAACGCTGATCCCTCAATCCCCGGGATTGGAGCTTCCAATCCCGGGATTGAATCCCGGCCATTTTTGGCCCTAAATCCCGGGATCCCGCCGATCCTGATCCCGGGATTGGCCACCATACGTGTGACGTCACGCAGCCGCTGCAGCCCGCCCCACAAATGGTTCAGACACGCCTCCAGACCCTGTCCCTCAACACACCCCAAAAACGCAGTGTCAACGTCCCCACAAATGCCTCTGCCTGTTAATAAGGCAGAGGAGTTCGCATAAGTGAAATGCCATCGCATCTCACTGTGGTGGTCATTCCGAGTTGTTCGCTAGCTGTTTTCGGTCGCTGTGCAAATGATCAGGCAAAAAATTGGCAATTCTGCCCATGTGGCGCAATGCGCACGCGCGACGTACTTTCACAACAGCCGATGCAGTTTCACACAAGGTCTAGCGACGCTTTTCAGTCGCACTGCTGGCTGCAGAGTGATTGACAGGAAGTGGGTGTTTCTGGGAGGTAACTGACCGTTTTCGGGGAGTGTGTGTAAAAACGCAGGCGTGGCTGGGGAAACGTAGGCATGGCTGGGTGAACGCAGGGCGTGTTTGTGACGTCAAAACAGGAACTAAATAGTCTGCAGTGATCGCAAGCTAGGAGTAGGTCTGGAGGTACTCTGAAGCTGCACAAAATTATTTTGTAGCCGCTGTGCGATCCTTTCGTTTGCACTTCGGCTAAGCTAAGATACACTCCCAGAGGGCGGCGGCTTAGCGTTTGCATGGCTGCTAAAAGCAGCTAGCGAGCGAACAACTCAGAATGAGGGCCTGTGTGCGCAGGTGCAGTGCAGCTCCTGCATGTAATCACACTTCACAAGGGCTTCAGCATGTAACCACATCGCAGATGCATCTCATGCTGAATTAGGCCCTTATGGTGTGTACACACGGTGAGATCCTTGCTATGCCAGATTTTCACTTTGCGATTTCCCCTGAACTCCCCGGAGCCCAGCACCACCGATTTTGACTAACTTTTCTTGAGATATGGACTATGTGTGCTTACGATTTTGGCTTATGTGAGATTTAATTGACATGTGAGATGAACTAGATAGTACACCGATCTAGCAAGGATTGACTTGCCTGCACAGTCCATCTTTTCTTGCGATACCGACCTGGCGGGACCGCGCATCGGGATCTAATCAGGATCGCAAGTGGCATAACACCTTGCGATTTGCACTAACTTTTCTTGCGATTTTGACTATATAGTCAAAATCGAAAGAAAAAATCTCACCGTGTGTACACACCATTAGTGCGATTCTCAGATAGTTGTCGCAAAACTTCTGCATTGTAATCGTCTACATTTAAAATAACTATTCTGCCATATTTTTCGGCAGGTTTCAATACAATGGTGGAATTATTTTGAGTAGATTGAATGGTTACTCTTTCCTCTTTGGACATATTTACATTTTTAACCCTCTTGAACACAGTTCTTTCTAGGTCCTCCCTAACCAATTTCTCAAAAAGTTCAACAAAACACTCTTTTTTGAGAGTCGGATAAAATGTGGATTTACATTTAAATATGGGGTAGGAATATATTCCAAGGTTATCCATGGCCTGTCCACTCTCAGGTCCAGTAAAAAACCTTTTCAAGGCTAATTTTCTTATAAATTTTTGTAAGTCGATAAAGGCTTCAAAGTAATCAACATAATTTGACGGGAAAAATTTTAACCCTTTCTCTAACACACTTCTTTCATGTTCATTGAGCGTGTAGCTACCTAAATTATATATTTTGGTTTTATTATAAGCTTTAACTTACATAGAAACATGTGTTTCTGAAGTATTCTTGAAATTAAATATCTAATTTTTAGTTCAGATCCTGTGATTCTTATGAACCAAGGCCTCGTGTGGCCCACATCTTCCTACTTTTGCAGTGTGTGTGTGTGACCGGTAGAAGCGAAGACTACCTTGTGTTTAGTCGCTAAATTCCTCTTGCTGGTGGCAGTTAAGGTGTTTGATTAATCCTGTATGTCCAAAGTGACCCCCACGTCGCATGTGGCAATTCTCAAGTTGGCGTATTTGTGGAATTGGCCGTCAGCGTCGTGACAAAGCATCTTCTTCATCATTTAATGATAGGGTAATTGTGTAATTTCCATCCAATTTATGCAATTGTCACTTTTTAGTTCTCCTACTATTCAGATACCGATGTGTACCAGCTCTCTTCCCACTGTGTTTCCGTTTATTTACACCGCTGGAAACGAGGTTGAGCCTGATGTTCTCTAATTGGTTTGAATCTATATTCTATCAAAAATTCCTATCAATCCGATATTCTGGACTGGGACACCTCATATCCTTGTCCTCATAACCAGAGGGCATTATCTTTCTATTTGAGCTGTTGTTCTTAGCCTATTTACAAACCCCTATTGTCCTATTTACAAACCCCTTACTCTCATCTTTATTTTTACCTGTGTGTTGGCAATTCCTATTCCTCTCCTGGACCTAAATCTTTGATAACTTTCCCTTCTGTAAGCCCTAACCGGTGAATTATCAGTATTTTATTGTAACTGGGGCTTTGTTAACTTCAAATATTTTTACAGGTTTAATACGACTCAGATAGTTTTGTTCCTTCTTATTTTTGGCGTGTTGATTACCTTGTTCAAAATCATATTTGTCTCTTAAAAACTTTTATTTCTAATATCCCTCATTTTTCTAATAATTTCATCTTCTGTCTCTTTGAAATCTTTGAATTCTGAAAAAGGTTCAATCAACATTCTAGTTACCTCTATCTCCTCTTCTGCTTTGTTTAATTCCCTGCTTTTTTCCTTAATAATGAGTTGCATGAATAAGGAGGAACATGAATCAAGTATTTTAAACCGCTCTTTTTTTTAATCCTCTTACTCCTTCTCAAAGGAGGGGACTTTGTCTAATGTCAGACCTCTTGGAATTATGTTTCCGCTAAGTATTTCTCCAGCGAGGCCATTTCCCATCAAACCTTCCCTTTTCTTATTAATAACTTTTCCAAATTTAACATAGCGTTATCTAAATTATCATTCTTAAGGGTTGCATCTTTCCCTTTTTCTTTGCTAAACACATCCTTCAATTGGGATCTTCTCTTATTTATATGTGAAAACATAAGTCGCATGAAAACAGTGTGTCAAAAAAAGAAGAAATTTACAACCTTTTCCAGAGTCACACTGTTACTCGTCTACAATACCAACTTAAGACAATGGAAAAGGCTCAAAGGTGCTGTCTCTCTTTAAATAGTCCACTCAATGGTACAAATCACAATGGACTGAATTTTTTTCAGATGTACATGCATGATTTCTGAATATGGATGAGAGGGTTGAGGCCAGCCAATAATTCCACTTTGAGATGTCCAAAGAAAGCTTTACGTGAACATATATTACCTATTTCAGGTGAGTGCCATTGTTGTTTTCCTTACATGAGATTGTGAAGAATTTTTTTCCAAGAAATCTGGACATTCAGTTGTTTTCCCTCCTTCTCTATGCACAGGAGATATGGAGGAGGCTACTTTCAGAGAAAAAAATTGAAGCAGTCCAGTGTGATTTTTACCAATGATTGGACTATTTCAAGACAGACAGCACCTTTGAGCCTTTCCCATTGTCTTAACTTAAATAAGGTGCTCAGAGTATGGATATGCTGGAATGTTCACGTGGAAAGTTGAGATACACGGACAGGAGCAGAATGATAATGTGATGAGAGACAACATGACGCTCAAGCCACATTGTATCTTATGAAACGCTGTCATTCAAAAACTATGTTTGGATCGACATATGGAATCCAAGCAGTGGGGACAAGCCATGAGGAATGAGTTAAGCGGGTCTGAAGAACCACAATGTGACACTGCTCCTTTGCGATAATGCCTAAAATGCATGTGGCGCATGTATTACACAGAGTTTATGCACAAAGGCGTTGTTGCAGTTGAGATGGACAGTATCATAACTGTCTTGGAAACTGTCTTGGAAAAGTGCTGGAAGTTCCTGCGTGGTGAATAGGAGGCGGTGGTTAATCAGACATATGGAGATGGTCTGTCTTATGGACGTGTTATGGGAGCGTCGCTGAAGTGTTTGCATACACAGATGCTCAATCATTCACTTTGGAGGCCAAATCTGCATGTGCCACAGAACTGTTGAAAGGATTGTGCAATGGATTGTGGCATCTAAAGAAACACCAAGCTAAGTATTACAGTGTCTACAGACAATTAATGTAGGCTTCTCGGTCCTTGCACACTGATATGCACGAATGTACACTAGGGTAGGGCTTTGTAGCTGCATTTCCATAAAGTCGCGAATGGTTGACTGCCAAAAGAAGCAGCCGTGGCCGCTTCTGTGTCCACCTCTGAATCAGGCAAATAATGTAAAGAATTATGTTCTGTAAAATAAAATGCCTTCAGCATTGTATGACCTATTTACATTTAAGGCATAAGAGTATGGCCATCCTCAGTGGCTTCCAATATCCTATTGTATGTGTTAAGTTCTATATACACACGCACCCCCTCTCACTCTCATATACACATTTAAAATATGTGCCTATATTGTTTTTTTTAAATATTTTAATTTAATTCATTTCTGTCTACATATTTGAAGCCTCCTGGTTACCATGCTGCTATTTACAAGAAAAATGCTTCCAAGAAGTGTGGTGTTCATATAATATTACACTATTATTATTGTTATGTCTGTATGGAAAGAGTGAATTAGGGATACAGTGCAAGATTTCATTAACGGTACAATTTAAATAATATTGGTATACCAATCATTTTTAGCATTGCTACTTCTAAATGACTGATTGCTCTCATTTAACTCCTTATAATAGACAATACATTATTTTTTATCTTCTTAAAATATTTATAAGCTTATAGGAACAAACATTGGTGCTTTTACTTAGTGCCATTAACATACAGTACCTCCCAACCAGACCCATTCCAGGAGGGACAAAATGCTCTCTGTTCTTGGACTTCCATCTTAATGTGTAATTGCCGATACCTGTGTTGAACTAGTTAATTGATAAGAAAGGCTGTCACCTGTGTTGACCTAGTAGATTGACTAGAAAGGTGTTCCACCACAAGTGATGGTAATCATTCATTAAGAGGAAATTCCAGGAAAAAAGCATTTTGTCCCTCCTGGAATGGGTCATGTTGGGAGGTATGCATTAATAGTACAATAACTTGAAAGCTTTATTGTATGCAGGCTCGGAATGGCCCACAGGGGTACAGGGGAAACCGCCGGTAGGCCCCACTGCCTGGGGGCCCTCCTCCTCTAGGGATCAGGTTCTAGACTGTGCACTTGAATTATATATTATACATATGTTACCTTATACTGCACATGATTATGATGTATTCTCCACAGTACATTGCTGTCATTATTCTGGCACATTATCATGCATACACTAGCATTAATTATTATATAAACTATCAATGAGTCCAGACCAGGTACTCTATAATGGTTAGCCAAACCTCTGTGGTGGCTGGCCACACCCCCTTTGGAGGCTGCCCACACCTCTAATCATGGGCCCCTACCACTGCATACCATAATCAGTCCGACACTGATTGTATGCATACTTGTCTACTCTCCTGGTGTTTTTTCAGCCCAGAGAAGTAGGATGCAGTATGGACTGTGACCTAGGGTGACACGGAATTGTGATATTATAGGCCATGCAGCCACACGCTGAGACTGCAAAGCTGTATCTGCTGCTGGTGACGATGTTGACAGGGGGAAGGCACTGTTACTGGGAGCTCTTCATCTCTGAAGTGCTACCGACAGGTCAGGTAAGTTTTCTGTGGGGCACTGAGGAGATCAATGTGTGTTTGTTTTCTTTACTGTGGGGGCCAGTTTGTGTTAATTTTGTTTTACTGTGGGAGCTAGTGTGTTTTATGTTTCTACTGTGGGGGCCAGTGTGTTTTAATATTTAAATGTGGGGACCAGTGTGGTTATTTTTCTTCCCTATTGAAGCCATTGTATTTTATTTGTTTACTGTAAGGGCCAGTGTGTTTTTTTCCTATTGGGGCCAATATATTTGGTTTTTTTTTCCCTTTGGGGACCAGTGTGTTTATTTTTTTACCCATCGTGGCCAATGTGTTTTATGTTTTCCCTTCAGAGCCATTGTGGCATATTCAGTTATATCCTGATGCGTAAGCTACCTAGGTTTAGTACTTTGCGCATGTGCAGAACCTGTTCTGCACATGTGCAAATGGGTCCAGCAACAGAGGATGCACTATGGCATCAGGCTTTCAGTAATTGACAGTTTGGGGGAGGGTAGAGGCCAGGATCTCGGTTGTTGGACTGATTTACTGGCCACTTACAAGGATCTACGATGGTCGGCTTGCACGACCCCATGGGTGCTGCAAGCCACCCAGTGGTGTCAATGTGATCCGATGCACTGTGTTTTTGTCTGAAGAAGGGGACAAGTCCCCGAAACGTTCACCATTTGATCAAACACACCTTGCAGGGTTTTGTGCATTCACCAATGTCCAGTCTCTGAGTGCCGCCCAATCTATGGACTGTATCTATCTATCTATCTATCTATCTATCTATCTATCTATCTATCTATCTATCTATCTATCGATTGATCTATATTGTGGCAGGAGAGGTACTTTGCCACCTGTAAGCTACACTTAGGGTCCTGGGGGTGGATGGGAAAGTGTGGATGGACCGGGTTCCCATCCATTTGGCCCAGACCAGATCTTATAGGCTTTTTAGCCCAAGAAGCTGCTTCATCAGCCAGCACCTGGGTGCTGGGTTTAAAGCAGAGTCTCTCCCATGAGTCAGGGCTCCTGAAGGCAGTTAGTGTCCAGGTGATAGGCCTGCTAGGGACATTGGGATCAGGAAGACTGGGGCACTAGTGTCAGGATGCCGGGACCTGAAGGGTTCCTTATTAAGTAAGAGGAAGGGAGTGAGGCAGGGCCTAACCTCCCTGGTAGTTTATACTAAAGTGATCTTTGTTTTATGTATATCTTTGTTTTGAGCTACCTGAATAAAAGGTATTTGTTGTTTTTGCACAAGCCTGGAGTCGGTCGTTGGTGGAATTTTTGTAGCAAAACACATTCTAGCAAGTCTCCTGTTACAATATATATATATATATATATATATATACATACACATATCTGCCCCCACCACATATATAGAGATTGCTTGATATAGGCAGACAAACAGATAGATAGATAGATAGATAGATAGATAGGAAGTGTACAGAGACAGATCCAAGTGCAATAGGGATAATCACACAGAAAAACACTCAGTTGAAGTTCCTCTGCACATGCACAGGGTCCAGGTGTTCCTTCAGTTAGGTGAAATGGCTCTATGGAGATGGGGGCATCTAGTGGCTCCTCGCAGTACTGCAGTCAGCAGTAACAAACTCTCTGCTCCCAGGCCATCATATGCTCTTTACGTCCAACCCTTCAAACTACCCCTCTCCCGCTGGTGGCATGGGTGGACTAGAAGAGCTGTGTCACGATCCGGGTATCTGGACGCCATTTCTTACCCATCAGATGCCTCCTAAGGCTGGCTCAGCGCTCCAGGACCGGATCCCATCTGTTATCCTGATGTGTACAT
Organism: Pseudophryne corroboree; assembly: GCF_028390025.1. Taxonomy (NCBI): domain Eukaryota; kingdom Metazoa; phylum Chordata; class Amphibia; order Anura; family Myobatrachidae; genus Pseudophryne; species Pseudophryne corroboree. The sequence continues at coordinate 453,331,174 of NC_086447.1, forward strand.
TCCTGTATCCTCTCCTGTCACTCTGGGACGCTGTCACAGTAAACGCCATATTACACCTGGCATGGCGTCTCCCGCGGCCTCCGCCGCCGTCCCTGAACTTCTGCATGCAGAGTGTCTGAGTGGCGATTACGTCAGCCGCGGCCTCCGCTGTGTCCGCGTGGTTGGATGTGCATCTGTCAGCCTGGCGCCTCCTGTCTCCGGTGGCCGGCGCCGCCATTACTGTTTTCATTACCACATGGATTACAAACCAAACTTCCCTCCAAGTGTCTGCATGGGCGCAGCCATCTTGGATTCTGTCAGCTGATCATTTCCACCAATCTGTTCTCAGTATTGATAATCTGCATAATTGCCTAGCCAATCCCTTCCTTGCTGCAGGTATAAATACACTGTGCCTGAGCAAGGAAGGCATCAGTGCTTTGGTTGTCAAACCTAGTTCCTGTTTGTCTCTCTCCTATGATTGTCTTCCAGGTTCCAGCTCCTGTCTCAAGACTTCCACCATAGAGACCCGCACCAGCATTCCACCTGCGGTGTAGCCTGACTCTCCAATCCATTGTGGATTCATCTGTTTCCAGCTACAACATTACCTGCTTCCAGCTCAGCTTTCAGCAGAGTACAGCTTCCCTTAAAGGGCTGGTGTCCTTTCTACACTTTACCACTCTCCACCGGTATTATTATTTCTCCGCTCTCAAGTTCTACATTTCAGTTCATATTTCATCGCTCCCAAGTTCATCTATTATTTAACTGGTTCCAGCCAGTATCCACTCCGTGCTAACAACAGTCTGGTTCCAGCCAGTATCCACAGCAGCTGTTTTACCTTCAGCAACCCAGCTTTTCCTGGAACACCAGCTGGCACAATCCTGGGTTATCTCCATTGCTACAGTCGGGCCTGGTAAGGACTTTCCATCTAGAAGATCATAAGAACTATCTCACACTACCAGTGCCCTGTGGCTCCTGCCATCCTGTAGTACCCAGGAACTGTATTTATTATTTGCTGACTTTTACGTTTTCTTTTACTGCTGCTGTGTTGCGGAGTTGTCATAATAAACATCATTGACTTTTATCCAAGTTGTCGTGGTCACGCCTTCGGGCAGTTATTATTCATGTTACTTACATGTCCAGGGGTCTGATACAACCTCCCAGGTTCCGGTACATCTCAGCCCCTACAACTGAGGCTGCCTCCCGTCAGCTCAGGCCCTCAGTTGTGACAGTAAGCACTGACCTAATGAATCCAGCCGGAGACCAGGATCAAGCGGCCAGGCCGATGCAAGAACTGGCAGCCCGACTAGAACATCAGGAGGCTGCACAGGGCCACATCATCCGCTGTCTCCAGGATCTCTCTACTCGGCTGGATGGGATTCAGACAACTCTCCGTGGATCAGGCGCGTCTGGTGCGTCAACCACAGTGACTCCAGCTATAACCCCACCCACCTTACCCATTTCTGCTCCACGTCTTCATCTTCCAACGCCAGCAAAATTTGACGGATCTCCAAGATTCTGCAGGGGATTTCTCAACCAGTGTGAGATTCAGTTTGAGCTACAACCTGGCAATTTTCCCAGTGACCGTACAAAAATTGCCTACATTATTTCTCTTCTCAGTGGCTCAGCCCTTGATTGGGCATCACCGTTATGGGAGAGGTCCGACACCCTGCTATCTTCCTACACTGCCTTCGTGTCAACATTCAGGCGCATCTTCGACGAGCCAGGCCGGGTAACCTCAGCTTCATCCGAGATTCTCCGTTTACGCCAGGGGTCACGTACTGTAGGACAATATCTGATACAGTTCCAGATCCTGGCATCCGAACTGGCATGGAACGACGAGGCCCTGTATGCTGCATTCTGGCATGGCTTATCTGAGCGTGTTAAAGATGAGTTAGCTACCAGAGACTTACCTTCTAAGTTAGATGAGCTAATCTCACTCTGCACGAAAGTTGATTTACGTTTCAGAGAGAGAGCAACTGAGCGTGGAAGATCATCTGCTCCAAAATCTTCTGCTCCTTCTCCTCGTCAACTGTCACCATCTAAAGATGAGCCCATGCAACTTGGTCGTTCCCGTTTAACTCCTGCTGAGCGCCGAAGACGTCTCTCCAAGTCTCTTTGTCTTTACTGTGCAGCTCCGTCTCACACCATCAATGCCTGTCCCGAATGTCCGGGAAAACTCCAAACCCTAGCTCGCCCAGGAGAGGGCCGGCTAGGAGTAATGATCTCCTCTCCATCTCCTCATGATTGTAATCTCCCAGTGTCGCTCCAAATTGCTCAACGTTATCGGAACGTCATTGCCCTCCTTGATTCCGGAGCAGCTGGGAACTTTATTACCGAAGCCTATGTTAAACGGTGGTCCCTACCCACCGAGAGACTTCCTTCGTCCATTTCTTTAACTGCCGTGGATGGCAGCAAAATTTTTGATGCAGTTATTTCTTTAAGGACTCTGCCAGTTCATCTGAGAGTGGGAGTTCTTCATTCCGAACTTATTTCTTTTTTAGTGATTCCAAGAGCCACACATCCTGTGGTCCTGGGCCTTCCATGGCTCCGTCTTCACAATCCTACAATTGATTGGACGACTACGCAAATCCTGGCATGGGGTTCCTCCTGTGCTGAGACATGTTTGTTTAAAGTATTGCCTGTCTGTTCTTCCTCCCCCAGGTCGTCTGATGTTCCACCTCCTCCATATCAAGATTTCACGGATGTGTTCAGTAAAGCTTCTGCTGATATCCTTCCTCCTCATAGAGAATGGGACTGTCCGATTGATCTCGTTCCAGGGAAGGTTCCACCTCGAGGCCGAACTTATCCGTTGTCTCTGCCTGAGACGCATTCTATGGAGGAATATATTAAAGAGAACCTAGCAAAGGGGTTCATTCGACCTTCTTCTTCTCCAGCCGGCGCAGGCTTCTTTTTTGTAAAAAAGAAAGATGGTGGTCTGCGGCCGTGCATCGACTACAGAGGTTTGAACGACATTACCATCAAGAACCGTTATCCTTTACCCCTGATTACTGAGCTCTTTGACAGAGTTAGCGGAGCTACCATCTTTACAAAGCTGGACTTGCGAGGTGCATACAATCTCATCCGGATCCGTGAGGGTGACGAGTGGAAGACCGCCTTTAACACCCGTGACGGACATTATGAGTACCTCGTCATGCCCTTCGGATTGAGCAATGCTCCAGCTGTCTTCCAGCATTTTGTCAATGAGATCTTCAGAGACATTCTATACCGTCATGTTGTGGTCTATCTAGACGATATCCTCATTTTTGCCAACGATTTAGAGGAACATCGTTTTTGGGTTAAAGAGGTTCTGTCCCGTCTCCGTGTCAATCATCTCTATTGCAAATTAGAAAAATGCGTCTTTGAAGTCAAGTCCATTCCGTTTCTAGGGTACATTGTGTCCGGTTCCGGACTAGAGATGGATCCTGAGAAACTACAAGCAATCCAAAATTGGCCGGTACCCTTAACCCTCAAAGGGGTCCAGAGGTTCTTAGGGTTCGCCAACTATTACCGAAAGTTTATACGAGACTTTTCCACCATTGTGGCGCCTATTACTGCTTTCACTAAGAAGGGTGCTAACCCGTCCAAGTGGTCTGAAGAAGCCATGCAAGCATTTCATCTTTTAAAACAAAGGTTCATCTCTGCGCCTGTTCTGAAACAGCCTGACATCGACTCTCCTTTCATCTTAGAGGTGGATGCCTCCTCCGTTGGAGTAGGAGTGGTGTTATCTCAGAGGGCTAAAGATGGCCATTTACACCCTTGCAGTTTCTTCTCCCGGAAGTTCTCCCCAGCTGAGCGCAACTATGCCATTGGCGACCAGGAGTTGCTAGCCATCAAGCTCGCTCTAGAAGAGTGGAGGTATCTGTTGGAGGGAGCTTCTCATTCAATCACCATACTTACAGACCACAAGAACCTTTTATACCTGAAGGGCGCACAATGTCTCAACCCTCGTCAGGCCAGATGGGCACTTTTCTTTTCCAGGTTCGACTTTAAACTCCAGTTCTGTCCGGGCTCTCAGAATCGCAAGGCCGATGCCCTTTCCCGCTCATGGGAGCAAGAAAATGAGTCAGAGTCTTCAGACAAGCATCCTATTATAAATCCGTTGGCATTCTCCACGGTAGGGATGGACTCTACGCCTCCATCAGGGAAAAGTTTTGTGAAGCCGATGCTAAGGAAGAAGCTCATGCATTGGGCCCATGCTTCCCGTTTTGCCGGACATACAGGTATCCAAAAAACCCTGGAGTTTATCTCTAGGTCCTATTGGTGGCCAACTCTGAAAAAGGACGTCTTGGAGTTTATTGCATCTTGCCCAAAGTGTGCCCAACATAAAGTATCCCGCCAGTCGCCTGCGGGGCAACTGGTTCCACTATCCGTTCCCCGTCGACCATGGACCCACTTGTCGATGGATTTCATTACAGACTTACCCATGTGCAACAAGTTCAATACCATCTGGGTGGTAGTTGACCGGTTCACCAAGATGGCACACTTCATTCCTCTCACCGGTCTTCCGTCAGCTTCCAAGTTGGCTCAAGTATTCATACAAGAGATCTTCCGACTCCACGGTCTTCCTGAAGAAATTATCTCAGATCGAGGAGTTCAATTCACAGCCAAATTCTGGCGAAGTTTATGTCAAGTCCTCCAAGTCAAGCTAAAGTTTTCCACGGCTTACCATCCTCAGACCAATGGTCAAACCGAGAGGGTGAATCAGGACTTGGAGGCCTTCCTCCGCATCTATGTGTCCTCCTCTCAAGATGACTGGGTTCAATTACTTCCCTGGGCCGAGTTCTGTCATAACAACCAGTATCATTCTTCATCTGCTTCAACACCATTCTTCACTAACTTTGGATTCCACCCTAAAGTCCCTGAGTTCCAACCGCTTCCAGCAACTTCTGTTCCCGCAGTGGATATCACCTTGCATCAGTTTGCCAATATCTGGAAGAGCGTACGATCAGCTCTGCTCAAGGCATCGTTCAGGTACAAGAAGTTTGCGGATAAGAAGCGTCGAGCAGTTCCTGCTCTCAAGGTGGGTGATCGGGTATGGTTATCCACGAAGAATTTGAGGTTAAGAGTTCCCAGTATGAAGTTTGCACCTCGCTATATCGGTCCTTTCAAGATTGAACAAGTCATCAATCCTGTTGCTTACAGACTCCAGTTGCCTCCCTTCTTAAAAATACCCAGGACATTCCATGTTTCCCTGTTGAAACCGCTGATCTTGAATCGGTTTCATTCCTCACTTCCTCCAACTCCGAAAGTCCAAACTCAACGAGGCGTTGAGTATGAAGTGGCCAAGATCCTGGACTCACGTCACCGTTACGGTCAACTACAATATCTTATTGACTGGAAGGGTTATGGTCCTGAGGAACGTTCATGGACCAATGCTTCTGATGTCCATGCTCCTGCCTTGGTCCGGAGATTCCATTCCAAGTTTCCTCAAAAGCCAAAGAAGTGTCCTGGGGCCACTCCTAAAGGGGGGGGGGGTGCTGTCACGATCCGGGTATCTGGACGCCATTTCTTACCCATCAGATGCCTCCTAAGGCTGGCTCAGCGCTCCAGGACCGGATCCCATCTGTTATCCTGATGTGTACATTCCTGTATCCTCTCCTGTCACTCTGGGACGCTGTCACAGTAAACGCCATATTACACCTGGCATGGCGTCTCCCGCGGCCTCCGCCGCCGTCCCTGAACTTCTGCATGCAGAGTGTCTGAGTGGCGATTACGTCAGCCGCGGCCTCCGCTGTGTCCGCGTGGTTGGATGTGCATCTGTCAGCCTGGCGCCTCCTGTCTCCGGTGGCCGGCGCCGCCATTACTGTTTTCATTACCACATGGATTACAAACCAAACTTCCCTCCAAGTGTCTGCATGGGCGCAGCCATCTTGGATTCTGTCAGCTGATCATTTCCACCAATCTGTTCTCAGTATTGATAATCTGCATAATTGCCTAGCCAATCCCTTCCTTGCTGCAGGTATAAATACACTGTGCCTGAGCAAGGAAGGCGTCAGTGCTTTGGTTGTCAAACCTAGTTCCTGTTTGTCTCTCTCCTATGATTGTCTTCCAGGTTCCAGCTCCTGTCTCAAGACTTCCACCATAGAGACCCGCACCAGCATTCCACCTGCGGTGTAGCCTGACTCTCCAATCCATTGTGGATTCATCTGTTTCCAGCTACAACATTACCTGCTTCCAGCTCAGCTTTCAGCAGAGTACAGCTTCCCTTAAAGGGCCGGTGTCCTTTCTACACTTTACCACTCTCCACCGGTATTATTATTTCTCCGCTCTCAAGTTCTACATTTCAGTTCATATTTCATCGCTCCCAAGTTCATCTATTATTTAACTGGTTCCAGCCAGTATCCACTCCGTGCTAACAACAGTCTGGTTCCAGCCAGTATCCACAGCAGCTGTTTTACCTTCAGCAACCCAGCTTTTCCTGGAACACCAGCTGGCACAATCCTGGGTTATCTCCATTGCTACAGTCGGGCCTGGTAAGGACTTTCCATCTAGAAGATCATAAGAACTATCTCACACTACCAGTGCCCTGTGGCTCCTGCCATCCTGTAGTACCCAGGAACTGTATTTATTATTTGCTGACTTTTACGTTTTCTTTTACTGCTGCTGTGTTGCGGAGTTGTCATAATAAACATCATTGACTTTTATCCAAGTTGTCGTGGTCACGCCTTCGGGCAGTTATTATTCATGTTACTTACATGTCCAGGGGTCTGATACAACCTCCCAGGTTCCGGTACATCTCAGCCCCTACAACTGAGGCTGCCTCCCGTCAGCTCAGGCCCTCAGTTGTGACAGTAAGCACTGACCTAATGAATCCAGCCGGAGACCAGGATCAAGCGGCCAGGCCGATGCAAGAACTGGCAGCCCGACTAGAACATCAGGAGGCTGCACAGGGCCACATCATCCGCTGTCTCCAGGATCTCTCTACTCGGCTGGATGGGATTCAGACAACTCTCCGTGGATCAGGCGCGTCTGGTGCGTCAACCACAGTGACTCCAGCTATAACCCCACCCACCTTACCCATTTCTGCTCCACGTCTTCATCTTCCAACGCCAGCAAAATTTGACGGATCTCCAAGATTCTGCAGGGGATTTCTCAACCAGTGTGAGATTCAGTTTGAGCTACAACCTGGCAATTTTCCCAGTGACCGTACAAAAATTGCCTACATTATTTCTCTTCTCAGTGGCTCAGCCCTTGATTGGGCATCACCGTTATGGGAGAGGTCCGACACCCTGCTATCTTCCTACACTGCCTTCGTGTCAACATTCAGGCGCATCTTCGACGAGCCAGGCCGGGTAACCTCAGCTTCATCCGAGATTCTCCGTTTACGCCAGGGGTCACGTACTGTAGGACAATATCTGATACAGTTCCAGATCCTGGCATCCGAACTGGCATGGAACGACGAGGCCCTGTATGCTGCATTCTGGCATGGCTTATCTGAGCGTGTTAAAGATGAGTTAGCTACCAGAGACTTACCTTCTAAGTTAGATGAGCTAATCTCACTCTGCACGAAAGTTGATTTACGTTTCAGAGAGAGAGCAACTGAGCGTGGAAGATCATCTGCTCCAAAATCTTCTGCTCCTTCTCCTCGTCAACTGTCACCATCTAAAGATGAGCCCATGCAACTTGGTCGTTCCCGTTTAACTCCTGCTGAGCGCCGAAGACGTCTCTCCAAGTCTCTTTGTCTTTACTGTGCAGCTCCGTCTCACACCATCAATGCCTGTCCCGAATGTCCGGGAAAACTCCAAACCCTAGCTCGCCCAGGAGAGGGCCGGCTAGGAGTAATGATCTCCTCTCCATCTCCTCATGATTGTAATCTCCCAGTGTCGCTCCAAATTGCTCAACGTTATCGGAACGTCATTGCCCTCCTTGATTCCGGAGCAGCTGGGAACTTTATTACCGAAGCCTATGTTAAACGGTGGTCCCTACCCACCGAGAGACTTCCTTCGTCCATTTCTTTAACTGCCGTGGATGGCAGCAAAATTTTTGATGCAGTTATTTCTTTAAGGACTCTGCCAGTTCATCTGAGAGTGGGAGTTCTTCATTCCGAACTTATTTCTTTTTTAGTGATTCCAAGAGCCACACATCCTGTGGTCCTGGGCCTTCCATGGCTCCGTCTTCACAATCCTACAATTGATTGGACGACTACGCAAATCCTGGCATGGGGTTCCTCCTGTGCTGAGACATGTTTGTTTAAAGTATTGCCTGTCTGTTCTTCCTCCCCCAGGTCGTCTGATGTTCCACCTCCTCCATATCAAGATTTCACGGATGTGTTCAGTAAAGCTTCTGCTGATATCCTTCCTCCTCATAGAGAATGGGACTGTCCGATTGATCTCGTTCCAGGGAAGGTTCCACCTCGAGGCCGAACTTATCCGTTGTCTCTGCCTGAGACGCATTCTATGGAGGAATATATTAAAGAGAACCTAGCAAAGGGGTTCATTCGACCTTCTTCTTCTCCAGCCGGCGCAGGCTTCTTTTTTGTAAAAAAGAAAGATGGTGGTCTGCGGCCGTGCATCGACTACAGAGGTTTGAACGACATTACCATCAAGAACCGTTATCCTTTACCCCTGATTACTGAGCTCTTTGACAGAGTTAGCGGAGCTACCATCTTTACAAAGCTGGACTTGCGAGGTGCATACAATCTCATCCGGATCCGTGAGGGTGACGAGTGGAAGACCGCCTTTAACACCCGTGACGGACATTATGAGTACCTCGTCATGCCCTTCGGATTGAGCAATGCTCCAGCTGTCTTCCAGCATTTTGTCAATGAGATCTTCAGAGACATTCTATACCGTCATGTCGTGGTCTATCTAGACGATATCCTCATTTTTGCCAACGATTTAGAGGAACATCGTTTTTGGGTTAAAGAGGTTCTGTCCCGTCTCCGTGTCAATCATCTCTATTGCAAATTAGAAAAATGCGTCTTTGAAGTCAAGTCCATTCCGTTTCTAGGGTACATTGTGTCCGGTTCCGGACTAGAGATGGATCCTGAGAAACTACAAGCAATCCAAAATTGGCCGGTACCCTTAACCCTCAAAGGGGTCCAGAGGTTCTTAGGGTTCGCCAACTATTACCGAAAGTTTATACGAGACTTTTCCACCATTGTGGCGCCTATTACTGCTTTCACTAAGAAGGGTGCTAACCCGTCCAAGTGGTCTGAAGAAGCCATGCAAGCATTTCATCTTTTAAAACAAAGGTTCATCTCTGCGCCTGTTCTGAAACAGCCTGACATCGACTCTCCTTTCATCTTAGAGGTGGATGCCTCCTCCGTTGGAGTAGGAGCGGTGTTATCTCAGAGGGCTAAAGATGGCCATTTACACCCTTGCAGTTTCTTCTCCCGGAAGTTCTCCCCAGCTGAGCGCAACTATGCCATTGGCGACCAGGAGTTGCTAGCCATCAAGCTCGCTCTAGAAGAGTGGAGGTATCTGTTGGAGGGAGCTTCTCATTCAATCACCATACTTACAGACCACAAGAACCTTTTATACCTGAAGGGCGCACAATGTCTCAACCCTCGTCAGGCCAGATGGGCACTTTTCTTTTCCAGGTTCGACTTTAAACTCCAGTTCTGTCCGGGCTCTCAGAATCGCAAGGCCGATGCCCTTTCCCGCTCATGGGAGCAAGAAAATGAGTCAGAGTCTTCAGACAAGCATCCTATTATAAATCCGTTGGCATTCTCCACGGTAGGGATGGACTCTACGCCTCCATCAGGGAAAAGTTTTGTGAAGCCGATGCTAAGGAAGAAGCTCATGCATTGGGCCCATGCTTCCCGTTTTGCCGGACATACAGGTATCCAAAAAACCCTGGAGTTTATCTCTAGGTCCTATTGGTGGCCAACTCTGAAAAAGGACGTCTTGGAGTTTATTGCATCTTGCCCAAAGTGTGCCCAACATAAAGTATCCCGCCAGTCGCCTGCGGGGCAACTGGTTCCACTATCCGTTCCCCGTCGACCATGGACCCACTTGTCGATGGATTTCATTACAGACTTACCCATGTGCAACAAGTTCAATACCATCTGGGTGGTAGTTGACCGGTTCACCAAGATGGCACACTTCATTCCTCTCACCGGTCTTCCGTCAGCTTCCAAGTTGGCTCAAGTATTCATACAAGAGATCTTCCGACTCCACGGTCTTCCTGAAGAAATTATCTCAGATCGAGGAGTTCAATTCACAGCCAAATTCTGGCGAAGTTTATGTCAAGTCCTCCAAGTCAAGCTAAAGTTTTCCACGGCTTACCATCCTCAGACCAATGGTCAAACCGAGAGGGTGAATCAGGACTTGGAGGCCTTCCTCCGCATCTATGTGTCCTCCTCTCAAGATGACTGGGTTCAATTACTTCCCTGGGCCGAGTTCTGTCATAACAACCAGTATCATTCTTCATCTGCTTCAACACCATTCTTCACTAACTTTGGATTCCACCCTAAAGTCCCTGAGTTCCAACCGCTTCCAGCAACTTCTGTTCCCGCAGTGGATATCACCTTGCATCAGTTTGCCAATATCTGGAAGAGCGTACGATCAGCTCTGCTCAAGGCATCGTTCAGGTACAAGAAGTTTGCGGATAAGAAGCGTCGAGCAGTTCCTGCTCTCAAGGTGGGTGATCGGGTATGGTTATCCACGAAGAATTTGAGGTTAAGAGTTCCCAGTATGAAGTTTGCACCTCGCTATATCGGTCCTTTCAAGATTGAACAAGTCATCAATCCTGTTGCTTACAGACTCCAGTTGCCTCCCTTCTTAAAAATACCCAGGACATTCCATGTTTCCCTGTTGAAACCGCTGATCTTGAATCGGTTTCATTCCTCACTTCCTCCAACTCCGAAAGTCCAAACTCAACGAGGCGTTGAGTATGAAGTGGCCAAGATCCTGGACTCACGTCACCGTTACGGTCAACTACAATATCTTATTGACTGGAAGGGTTATGGTCCTGAGGAACGTTCATGGACCAATGCTTCTGATGTCCATGCTCCTGCCTTGGTCCGGAGATTCCATTCCAAGTTTCCTCAAAAGCCAAAGAAGTGTCCTGGGGCCACTCCTAAAGGGGGGGGGGTGCTGTCACGATCCGGGTATCTGGACGCCATTTCTTACCCATCAGATGCCTCCTAAGGCTGGCTCAGCGCTCCAGGACCGGATCCCATCTGTTATCCTGATGTGTACATTCCTGTATCCTCTCCTGTCACTCTGGGACGCTGTCACAGTAAACGCCATATTACACCTGGCATGGCGTCTCCCGCGGCCTCCGCCGCCGTCCCTGAACTTCTGCATGCAGAGTGTCTGAGTGGCGATTACGTCAGCCGCGGCCTCCGCTGTGTCCGCGTGGTTGGATGTGCATCTGTCAGCCTGGCGCCTCCTGTCTCCGGTGGCCGGCGCCGCCATTACTGTTTTCATTACCACATGGATTACAAACCAAACTTCCCTCCAAGTGTCTGCATGGGCGCAGCCATCTTGGATTCTGTCAGCTGATCATTTCCACCAATCTGTTCTCAGTATTGATAATCTGCATAATTGCCTAGCCAATCCCTTCCTTGCTGCAGGTATAAATACACTGTGCCTGAGCAAGGAAGGCGTCAGTGCTTTGGTTGTCAAACCTAGTTCCTGTTTGTCTCTCTCCTATGATTGTCTTCCAGGTTCCAGCTCCTGTCTCAAGACTTCCACCATAGAGACCCGCACCAGCATTCCACCTGCGGTGTAGCCTGACTCTCCAATCCATTGTGGATTCATCTGTTTCCAGCTACAACATTACCTGCTTCCAGCTCAGCTTTCAGCAGAGTACAGCTTCCCTTAAAGGGCCGGTGTCCTTTCTACACTTTACCACTCTCCACCGGTATTATTATTTCTCCGCTCTCAAGTTCTACATTTCAGTTCATATTTCATCGCTCCCAAGTTCATCTATTATTTAACTGGTTCCAGCCAGTATCCACTCCGTGCTAACAACAGTCTGGTTCCAGCCAGTATCCACAGCAGCTGTTTTACCTTCAGCAACCCAGCTTTTCCTGGAACACCAGCTGGCACAATCCTGGGTTATCTCCATTGCTACAGTCGGGCCTGGTAAGGACTTTCCATCTAGAAGATCATAAGAACTATCTCACACTACCAGTGCCCTGTGGCTCCTGCCATCCTGTAGTACCCAGGAACTGTATTTATTATTTGCTGACTTTTACGTTTTCTTTTACTGCTGCTGTGTTGCGGAGTTGTCATAATAAACATCATTGACTTTTATCCAAGTTGTCGTGGTCACGCCTTCGGGCAGTTATTATTAATGTTACTTACATGTCCAGGGGTCTGATACAACCTCCCAGGTTCCGGTACATCTCAGCCCCTACAACTGAGGCTGCCTCCCGTCAGCTCAGGCCCTCAGTTGTGACAAGCTGCGCCTCATACTGCTAGCTCCGTTGTCAGCAACAGCGCACATTACAGGGATGCAGAGCAGGGAAAGCGCCTCTCATGCCTGGCACCTCCCTGCTTTGCATTCCGCCGGCACTTAGTACCCAGGAGGACCACTACTAGAAGAGAAGCAGTGTTGTGAGGAGGAAGCACCGCAGGCTGAATAGAGGCCAACAAGAGGGATAGAGAGGCTGAAGATGACCCCAGGCTTACCGGAACCAGTGAGCGGAGCCAAGGATGACTCATTGGCGTCAGGACCCCGAGCAAGCCCCATGGAGCAGCCGGCTGCAGGACCCGAGAAGGACCCCGCTGGAGAACAGTGCAGAGCCAGAAGGAACATTGGCCAGAGCCTGTGAGGACAGCATCAGGAAGACAGAGCTGAAAGTGGCCGGCTGGAGGGAGCGGCAAGGTACCTGGACCAAGAGCGCATCTCAGTGCAGTGCCCAGCATCCCAGGCAGCACTGAAGACCAGAGGTGGCAGAAGCACTGCAGCCTGGTGTGAGACCCAGATGAAGCCTTCTGCTGTCTACTAGGCCTTGCTAGTCCTTCCACGGTGCACTCTGCATGTTGGGGACAAACTAAAGTAAAGGGTAGGCTCCCCTGTGTTTTTTCCTCACCTTAGTGCATTTTTATAAAGTTCATAAGGGGTAGGCTCCCCATTCCCTCCCATGTTCACACTGTTTAGAAGTCTAAAAGGGGGTAGGATCCCCTTCTTCTGTGCCACATTGGTAAAGTTTAAAAGGGTGTAGGCTCCCCTGTTCTCCTCTTCCCTATTGTGCATTGTGTATGTTATATATAAGGGGGTAGTCGCCCCTTGTGGAACTGATCATCTTGGCAGGAGTGAGGCATCACAGAGACACAAGAGGGGTGGGGCACAGACTTCTGCAGTGGGGGTGCCAATTACTGCCTTGCCCCGGGTGACATGAATCCTAGTTTCGGCTCTGTACTGATAAACAGAGGTCCTTATGATAGGAGCTCACCATAAAAGGAAAATACTTAATCAAAGCCACCCAATTGGATTTACGCATGGGGGATCTAAATTACAAAACATTAAACGTGTTGGATAGTGGCGTAACACTTAAACAGCAGTATGAGCCACAATCAAATCCTCATTCTTTCATCTGAGGACAAAGGAACCTATAAAGCTTCAGTTGCAGTTTTGCTAATTTAGGAAAACTGCAACTGTTAGCAGTGCATGCTTGTCGCCACCCAGCACAGGACAAGGCCGCCCAGAACACAAATGGCTGCCAGGGGACTGATTGCAATTTGATTGCGAATGTATCGTTGACCCCGCAAAACAAGGGTAGCTCACTGCCTAACTGCGAAGGTAGGCGCACCGCTGCCATGTTTTGCTTTGCAGTAGCCGCATGTGACGTTAAGTGGCTGCCCTGAAAACGGCTCGGACCCATCCCCATTTTTGCCGCTACACCTCCGCAATGCCATGTTGCTGGCCCCATTTGCCCCTGATTGACAGACAGAGGTGTTCGCATCAATAGTATGTGATTAGGTGAGTAAAAGGTGAGTTTTATAATACACAAATCAGGAACACACATATTTGCAGTACCATTAAATTTCTGGTGAGGCTGCAAGGGGCTGAACTTGTGAGTGAGTGAGTGAGAGGGTCTCTTGCTTGGAGTAGTAGAGGGGCTGCGATTGTGCGTGTGTGAGGGGCTTTTTTTTTTTTTTTTTTTTTTAGCAGGAGCTGTAAGCCGAGTGAAAAGAAGGTGCAGTGAGCTGGAACAACTGCAACTGCTAAGTGGAGTATCGGTGCCGCAGGAGAGAGTACTACGGCTGCATAAAAGTGAAGGACCAAGAACCGCACAAATATAGATAAGTATAAGCCAGCTTAATTATTGTATAAGTGAGATTGTTTGTCTTCTACTTTTTCTTTTTGCTTCTTTTTGAGAGTAACAGGGAGTTAGACCTTACAAACAATATGGGAGGATCTGTGATTGGGGACCTCACTCAGTGCATGTCGTGCAAGATGTATGCACACCTGGAGCTACTGGCCCAGCGTGATTACATCTGCATGAGGTGTGTGCGAACGGTTGCCCTGGAAGCCCAGGTAACTGATCTAGAGCAAACCGTTACGAGACTGAGGGAGATTCACAATCTCGAGCGAAGTTTAGACAGAACGGTGGAGGAGTTGCGGGAGGGGTCACTGGTAGAAGAGGATGATGATCAGGTAGCCAGCTGGGTCACAGTTAGAAGGAAGAAAAAGAGGGGGAGGCTCGACATCTCCGAACTATCAAACCCGAACAAATTTGCCCGACTGGACGAGGAATCGGAGGATGATAATGAAGAAATGACGGTGCCGGAGGAGACTGCTCCCTCTAGCATCCAGAGGAGCGGTCCCTCTGGCGCAGTTGGGATAAAAGATAGTGAGGTACCTAGTCAGATGGTGGTGGTAGGGGATTCTATCATCAGGAAGGCAGATAGGGCAATCTGCTACCGGGACCGTGATCGCCGTACAGTCTGTTGTCTCCCGGGTGCTCGGGTACGGCACATCGCGGACCGGTAGATAGATTGTTGGGAGGGGCTGGAAAAGACCCGGGCGGTCTTGGTGCACGTTGGCACCAATGACAAAGTTAGAGGAAGGTGGGATGTCCTTAAAAAAGACTATAGGGACTTAAGGCAAGGACATCTAAGGTAATATTCTCCAAAATATTACCCGTGCCACGCGCTAGTCCAGGGAGGCAGAGGGAGATTAGGGAGGTAAATGTGTGGTTTAGGGATTGGTGCAGGAAAGAGGGGTTTGTGTTCCTGAAACACTGGGCGGACTTCTCAGTCAGGCGCCATCTCTTTTGTCGTGATGGATTGCACCTGACTGAGGAGGGGGCAGCGGTGCTGGGGGGAAGGATGGTTAGAAGGTTGAAGGAGATTTTAAACTAGGAGCCTGGGGGGAGGGTTTAGCTAGAAACTACGGGAGCGTGCAGTGAGAATAGTGGGGATGGCGGTAGTAAACGAAATGGGGGAGAAGTTGGGGGGAGGGTAAGAGCAGGCGGTAAGGTTACTAACATGGGTACTATAAGAGATTTTACCAAAGCACTAACCAATGATGATTACAGGTCATCATTGCTACATAAGGTGAAAGATGTCCCTAACGCAAGGGAAAATACTTATCTTAGTTGTATGTATGTAAATGCTAGAAGCATTACTGGTAAAAAGGGTGAACTAGAAATACTTGCAGCAAGCAAACAGTATGATATTATAGGCATTACTGAAACTTGGTGGGACGAATCTCATGATTGGACAGTCAATCTAGAGGGCTATACACTGTTTAGGAGAGACAGACTAAATAAAAAGGGTGGAGGGGTGTGTCTTTACGTAAAGCCATTTTTAAAACCTGATATATGGGAAGATATTCAGGAGGGGACTGTAGACACTGTCGAGACATTATGGGTAGAAATTGCATGCGGGGAAAAAGGAATAAAAAAGTTAGTATTGGGTGTATGCTATAGGCCGCCTGGTATCAACGTATCTGATGAGGAATTGTTACTAAAGCAAATTGAAAGAGCAGCAGGAGACATAGTAGTGATGGAAGATTTTAACTATCCAGAGATAAACTGGAAAAACGATTCATGTGATACTGCTAGGGGCAATATGTTTTTAAACACACTTAATGATAACTACTTAGTTCAACTAATTGAGGAACCAACTAGGTACAATGCAATCTTAGACCTGGTATTAACAAACAATGGGGATTTGGTATCAGGTATTATAGTAGGGGAACCCATAGGAAACAGCGACCACAATATGGTCACATTCAATATCAGTTTTCATAAACAGCCCTGTATTGGCTCAACTAGGACTCTAAACTTTAGCAAAGCGAATTTTGAAGAGATGAGGGTATTTTTCAGGGATATTGAATGGGAAGGTTTGTTTTTAGGAAAAAATACTACGGAGAAATGGGAGGTACTAAAATTCCTGCTAGCTAAAAATACACTCAAATTTATTCCTACGAGCAGCAAAAAAAGGAATAAAAATCATAAACCGATGTGGCTTAACAAAAAGATAAAGGAACTTATGGGCAAGAAAAGGCGAGCATTTAAAAAATACAAATCTGACGGGGAAGCAGAGTCATTTCAGCACTATAAGGAATGTAACAAAATATGCAAAATTCTCATTATTGAGATTATGTGTTAGTCCCTGAATTGGGTCCTCTCTAGTAAATACTGTTGAAAAAAAAACTCATTTAGTGTGTCCGCTATGTCATTATCATTTTTGCTTAAGACTCCCAACTTGTCTTTTAAAGGGCCTATACTCTCCTTCTTTAATCTCTTGCTATTAATGTATTTAAAGAATTGTTTGGGATTCGCTTTGCTTTCCTTTGCTACTAGTTTTTCAGTTTCTACTTTAGCCGCTCTTATTTCCTTATCCCACTGATAGGTACTTATTTAAGCGAGGAAGTAGTCTGTGACCGATTATAACATTTAAAGATTAATAAGTCACCAGGTCCCGATGGCATTCACCCAAGGGTTCTAATGGAGCTTCACTCTGAACTTGCAAAACCGCTATTTTTGATCTTTAAGGATTCAGTAATATCAGGTATGGTTCCCAAAGACTGGCGTATAGCGGAAGTAGTGCCTATATTCAAAAAGGGAAGTAAAGCTGAACCAGGTAATTATAGACCAGTTAGTCTTACATCTATAGTGGGGAAAGTATTGGAAGGTATTCTAAGAGATAGTATTCAGAAGTTCCTTGAAGTCAATAAGGTAATTAAAAGGAATCAACATGGGTTTATGAAGGACAGATCCTGTCAAACCAACGTACTTGGCTTTTAGGAAACAGTAAGCGCAAACCTAGATCAGGGTAAAGAGGTGGATGTAATCTTTTTAGATTTTGCCAAATCATTCGACACTGTACCACACATGAGACTCATCTACAAGCTACAAGAATCAGGGCTAGGAAGCACAATATGCACTTGGGTCAAAAACTGGTTAAATAACAGGGAGCAGCGTGTTGTGGTTAATGGATCTTTTTCAACTTGGACTGAAGTGGTGTGCCGCAAGGCTCAGTATTAGGACCGCTATTGTTCAATATTTTCATTAACGACCTAACAGAAGGTCTAGAGAGCATGGTGTAAATTTTTGCAGATGATACCAAATTGTGTAAAGTTATAAATGCGGAGGACTTAGTTAAACTAGAAGCTTGGGCAGCGAAATGGAGAATGTGCTTCAATACAGACAAGTGTAAGGTAATGCACTGTGGTAACAAGAACAAAAATAACACCTACCTACTAAATGGGGTAAAATTAGGGGATTCTGTACTGGAAAAGGACTTAGGTGTCCTCATAGATAGCAAACTAAGCAGTAGTACCCAAAGTAGGACTGCAGCAAAGAAGGCTAATAAGATATTAGCATGCATAAAACGGGGAATTGATGCTAGGGACGAGAGTATTATACTCCCATTATATAAATCACTTGTGAGGCCACACCTTGAATACTGTGTACAATTCTGGGCACCTTACTACAAAAAGGATATCCTGGAGCTAGAAAAGGTTCAAAGGCGGGCGACCAAACTAATTAAGGGTATGGAGACGCTGGAATACGAGGAAAGGCTTGCAAGACTAGGCATGTTTACACTGGAAAAGATGAGATTAAGAGGGGACATGATCAACATTTACAAATATATAAGGGGACAATATACAGATCTTGCGCAGGACCTGGTTTTGGTTAGATCAACACAGAGAACTCGTGGACACTCGCTCAGGTTAGAGGAGAGGAGATTCCGCACAATACGGCGTACAGGTTTTTTTACGGTAAGGACGATACATGTTTGGAATTCCCTGCCTGAGGGAGTTGTAATGGCCAACTCAGTCAACACCTTTAAGAATGGGTTAGATAAATTCCTAATGGATAAGGATATCCAGGGTTACGGGGGCATAGTCACGCACTATGGTTATTATAAAAAAAAGGGGTAAAACGTAACGGCAGTCATCAACTTCAGTCAAAATTTTATACAAAATAATCGTGCATAGGATACCACAAATAGGTTGAACTCGATGGACAATTGTCTTTTTTCAACCTTAGATACTATGTTACTATGTTACTATTACATCTCCCGGTCCATGCACACGCAAAACAGCTGATGCGTCTGGTACTGAATAAGACCCAAAAGCCAGAATCAAGCACCTAATTCCCTCAGAAGATCTGTCTAAAGTCGCACATGCATTGTATTGTATTATGCTTGTGATTCATTACTACCATACTTGATTAATGTAATCTGTAGATAAAGGACTATTAGCAATACCTAGAATCTTCCTGAATTCATCTGGGGTGGAGCTTTTAGCTTTTCAGTTCCACCTCTATGGAATTCGCTGCCCCCCATAGCCTCCATTTTGGAATACTTCAAAAACAGACAAAATACCTGTTCACCCAAGCTTTTCACTAATGTCCCTTTAGTTCCTAAAATAAAAATAAAAAGATCCACATGTTCTTAAATGCAAATGTAAAGCACTTTGATCCTATTGGGAGAATAATGCTAAAAAAATGTAATAATATTAATAATAATATTAATAATAATAATAATAATAATATTATTATTATATCATTTTCAGAGGTACTCACAAGGCTTCCAATAGTAGTATACCATTAATCCATCAGCATGATGCAGAACACATCTAGAAATCCCAACGGTTTGATCCCCTACCAGCGAGCCCTGGCCTAGGCCTCGGCATTTACCTGTCTGGCCAACTGTGCTGGCACGCTCGTCCCGGCAACGAGCGCTCTGTTCGGTCATGGCACTGTTCCCGCTGGTGGTCGGTGGCAGGGCAGAGGGGAGACTGTGTCATGCTGCTGCGGCATTCCCCGTGGCTCTGGTCAGTCGGGGCATGTGGTGTGGACGGCACCACCTTGCTTCAGGTCACCTGACCAGGATTAGCCCAATCCTGGCCAGGTTGTGAGTCAGATCATTCCTGTAGCCAATCCGGATCAACTTGAGGGTATAAAGCTTCCTGCTTCACAAGATTCTGGTGCCAGTTCCATAGTCACACAGCAGTGTGAACATTGTAGCTGTGGTCCCTTAGTAAGACTCTAGTCTTGGTTCTAAGTTCCACTATGCAATACAAGCTTTACTCCAAAACCCCAGTCCCGTTCCAGTCCAGTTACGCTCCAGTCCAGTTCCAGTTTGTTAAACTCCAGTCCGATTCCATTCTGGTTGCACTACAGTCCGGCTCCATGCCAGTTCCAGTCCGTTTACACTCCAGTCTGGTTCCTGTCCAGTCCGGCTCCAGTCTGGATCCAGTCCGATTGCACTCCAAGCTGGTTCCAGTCCGATTATGCTCAATCTGGTTCCAGTTGGTTACACTCCATTCAGGTTCCAGGCCTATTACGCTCCAGTCCAGTCGCACTTCAGTCCGGTTGTACTCCAGTACGGCCTGTCAGAGATAAACCTCCTACTATCAATCTCCTTCAATTGTCTGTTCATTACCCTTTGTTTACCAATCAATTGGGAATCCCAAAAAGCAGACAAGACATGCAGTTATGTCCACCAAATGAGACTGCATCCACTTTATTCAGCATGACATTATATAGAGGAAAAAGGTACTTGAACACTTGATACACGTCACATTTTCAAAACAATAATGCATCTCTTCTCATAACTCCTCTCAGGCTGACACCCTCCTACGTGTCCTTCACCAGAAGTCCAAACACACAGAGACTGTCTAATAACATGTTTTCAAGACTTATTGCTACGGCCTTGCTTCGCACAGAACGTACTAACTGTGAAATGTCAGCATTATTATTATTTAACCAGCAAAGCTTACTTCTACTTCACTACGTCATGGCTACTACTTAACAAAATGGTTGACACTGCTTAAGCTAAATACATCTATCTTCATCAGGCCCCAGTCCGGTTGAAATCCAGTCCAGCTCCAGTCCAGTTGCACCCTTGTTCTGGGTCTCGTCAAGCTCCTGGTACTAGTTCTGCCCATATTCCTGTAACCACCAAGGGCAAATGTATTCTATGCGAAAGCATTATCTCCGGCCTCCCAGCTTCCAGTATAACAATACCCAGAAGACCAGCATCTCTGACACCAGTCCGGAGACATCTGAAACCCAGAATCAGACATATGGGATTTAATAGATATTAGTTGTGGCGTTATCTACCTTAACCGGAATGCTTCCTTTGTAATCATCTGAAAATGGCAACCGACTATTCCTGCTCCTCAAACAGGATTCTGGGATAGAGGTCAACAAACTTGCGTTACAACGCTGGATATCCCATGGGGCTATTCAGTGAATTGGCTGACAGAAAGTCTGAAGAGCTAAAATGGCATGCTGTTCAGAAAGGCATAGAAGCCAGCCAATTAGCAATACAAGTGCTGGATGTCATCAGTTACTGCAGCATATCACACAGTTGACAGGCAACCAATGATACATATCCAGGCAGAAAAAGGCTAGTTAGAGATCAAGCTATATAACTGCAGGTTAAAGGATATATGAATACTAAAATTATGTTAGGTAAAATAAAAGTAAATCAGCCGCACTGTTAGTGAGGAAGAATAATGGTGATTATTATAATAATAGTAATTATTAATATAGATGGCCAATCGTATTAACGCAAGTCATGGAGGCATGTAAAAGAGCAAAATGCACATAACAATTAACTATGACAAAAATAAATACAATTTTATATAGTAAGGCACAAACATCAAAAATATGCATGTGTACATAGCCATGTATATGTACATATATGTAGATTTAATATAGATGTAAAACAAGACCTCTTGCAGCACTAATACAAAATAGAACATACAAAAAATACCAATAAACAGACCAGCACCCAAAATATAAAATATAAAAAAAAGAAAAAATACCAAAGGATAATCTATATAGAAAACAGATCATTATAGAAAGCTTTTAAGCGGCATATATTCATTCAATCCCAGCATGGAGTTTATGTATCCATCTTGCATCTCTTTGTAGAAGAATTCTCCCCCTATCTCCTCCACTTATATGGTGTGACACATGGGTGGTAATTCAGACCTGATCGCTCGCTAGCGTTTTTTGCACCGCAATGCACAGGTGCATCACACAGGTACAATGTGGATCGCCGCTCAGCGATGGGTTTGTGCGAAGAATCCATTCGCATGGGCGACCGCAAGGAGTATGACAGGAAAAAGCCATTTGTGGGTGGTAACTGACCATTTTCTAGGCGCGGTTGGGGAAAAAAAGCAGTGTATATGCATTTGCAGGGAGGGTTCCTGATGTCAGTTCCGGTCCCATACAGGCTGAAGTGTTCGCAGCAGCTGAGTAAGTCCTCGGCTACTCAGAGACTGCACAAGATCTGTTCGTACAGCTCTGCTACACATGCGTTCGCAAACTTGCAAAGCGAAAATACACTCCCATATGAGCGGCGACTATTATTATTATTATTATTATTATTATTATTATCCTTTATTTATATGGCACCACAAGGGTTCTGCAGCGCCCAATTACAAATGATCAAACCAGGAAAACAGCAACTTACAGTTGAAGACAATATAGGACAATACAGGATAAATAAACATAGCTACATCAGCAGATGACACTGGAATAAGTATCAGGTGGCAGAAGACTGCTGGAGTTGATGCAGTTGAAGATTATTAAAGTAAGAGAAAGGATAAGCACATGAGGGAAGAGGGCCCTACTCATGAGAGTTTACATTCTAAAGGGGAGGGGTAGACAGACAGGGGTGACACAGACGGGGTACATAGAGAGCGTGGAACAGAGGGTTAGGATGAGATTTGGCTGGGTTTGGTGAAGAAGTGGGTCTTGAGAGCCCGTTTGAAGTTTTGTAGAGAGGTAGAGAGTCTGAGGGGGAGAGGTAGAGAATTCCAGAGAATTGGAGCAGCACGTGAAAAATCTTGGAGGTAGGAGTTGGGAGTAAGTAATCAGTAGGCAGGAGAGTCGGCGTGCATTAGCAGAGCGAAGAGGACGGGTGGGAGTGTAAAGGGAGATAAGGTCAGAGATGTAAATGGGAGAGGAGTAGGTGAGGGCTTTGTAAGCCAGTGTGAGAAGCTTGAAATTGATTCTGAAAGGGAAGGGAAGCCAGTGAAGGTCTTGTAGGAGAGGAGAGGTGGACGTAGTGCGTTTGGTGAGGAAATGAGCCGGGCAGCAGCATTGAGGATAGATTGGAGTGGAGAGAGGTATTTGTCAGGAGGAGATTACTGTAGTCCAGTATGGAGATGACCAGTGAGTGGATAAGGGTCTTAGTAGTGTCCTGGGTCAGAAAGGGTCTGATCCTGGAAATATTTTTTAGCTGAAAATGGCAGGTTTGTGAGAGGTGTTGAATGTGTGATTTGAAGGAAAGAGAGGAGTCAAGGATTACTCCAAACAGCGCACTTGGGGGCTAGAGGAGATAGTAGTGCCATCAATAGATAATGAGATTGTGAGAGGTGAGGTTATGCGGGAGGGAGGGAAGATGATCAGCTCAGTCTTAGACATGTTAAGTTTAAGAAAGCACTGGGACATTCAAACAGAGATAGCAGAGAGACAGTTGGGGATTCGAGTGAGGAGAGCAGGGGAGAGGTCCGGAGAGGAAAGATAGATTTAAGTGTCATTAGCATAGAGATGATATTGGAAATCAAAAGAGCCAATGAGCTTACCTAGTGAGGATGTATAGAGAGAGGAGGACCAAGGACAGAGCCTTGGGGTACACCTACAGTTAGTAGAAGTAAGGCGGAGGTGGAGTCATGAGAGGAGACAAAGAATGAAGGTCAGAGAGGTAGGAAGTAAGCCAAGATAGGGTAGTATCCCGCAGACCAATGGACTGAAGGATTTGCAGTAGGAGAGGATGGTCCACAGTGTCAAAAGCAGCAGAGAGATCAAGAAGAATAAGTAGAGAGTAGTGGCCCTTAGATTTAGCAGCATGGAGGTCATTGCAGACTTTTGTAAGGGCAGTTTCAGTGTAGTGGAGAAGACGGAAGCCAGACTGGAATGGGTGAAGCCGTGAGTGTGAGGAAAGAAAGGAAGTAAGGCGGTTGTAGACAATACGCTCAAGGAGTTTGGAGGCAAAAGGGAGAAGAGAGATGGGTTTGTAGTTGGAGAGAGTGTTTGGATCAAGGGTAGGTGTTTTAAGAATAGGAGAGATGAGTGCATGTTTGAAGACAGAGGGGACAGTGCCTGATGAGAGGGAGAGATTGAGAAGGTGGGCCAGATGGGAACAGGCAGAAGGAGAGAGGTAGCGGAGGAGGAGGGAGGGTATAGGGTCAAGAGGGGAGGTGGTAAGAGGAGAGGAACGAATGAGGGCCATGACTTCCTCACCAGATGCATGGGAGAAAGATGTAAGAGTTGGTGAAAGGGATGGGGAGGGGTGGTAAGTTATGGGAGGAGGCTGGTTGCTGATGGTCTGGTGTGATGTGATGTCCTGACATATGGAGTCAATTTTGGACGTGAAGTGAGTGGCAAAGTCAAGAGCAGAGAGTGAGGAGGGGAGACGAGGTGGAGGTGGGCAGAGGAGTGAGTTGAGAGTGGCAAAGAGGTGCTGGGGGTTGTAAGACTGGGAGCTGATGAGGTTCTTGAAGTATGACTGTTTAGCAAGGGAAAGAGCAGCACTGAAAGATGAGAGCATAGGTTTGAAATGGAGGAAGTCTGCCTTAGAGCGTGATTTCCTCCAATGTCGCTCAGCAGTACGTGAGCATTTTTGCAGATATCTGGTGC
The DNA here is from genome assembly GCF_028390025.1 of Pseudophryne corroboree. Lineage (NCBI taxonomy): Eukaryota > Metazoa > Chordata > Amphibia > Anura > Myobatrachidae > Pseudophryne > Pseudophryne corroboree. The sequence continues at coordinate 453,355,169 of NC_086447.1, forward strand.
ATTTTGTGTGCCATGGTTGAGGTGTTAATTTGCGAGGGTGAATAGTGGTTGGTGGAGCAACAGAGTCAAGAGCAGAAGTAAGGGATGCATTGTATATTGAAGTGGCTTGTTCAGGGCATGAGAGAGAGAGAGAGAATAGAAGAGAGAAGTGAGTCAAACAGGGAGGAAAGGAATGTGGTGTCAATAGCCTCAATGTTACACTTAGTGATGATAGCTTTAGGAGTAGAGATGGGGAAGCAGAGAGAGATAGGTTAAAGGAGAGCAGGTGGTGGTCAGAGAGGGGAAATGGGGAGTTGGAGAAATCAGAAATATCACAACGGTGAGTGAAGACCAGATCCAGTGAGCTCCCATTCACATGGGAGGGTGAAGAGGTCCACTGGGAGAGACCAAGTGAAGAGGTGAGGTTAAGGAGTTTAGAGGCAGGGAATTGTGTGGGGATATCGATAGGGATGTTGAAATCACCTAGGATAATGGAGGGAATGTCAGAAGAGAGGAAGTGAGGAAGCCAGGAAGCAAAGATGTCGATGAATTTGGAGGCAATGCCAAGGGGACTATCTGTACGCAGCAGTGCAAAAAACCCCTAGTGAGCTATCAGGTTTGAATTAGGCCCATGGTCTATAATAATGCATGCTCATCTTTGCTGCGGTGCAGCATGCTGCAAGATGACTTTCTGCATGGTGCCCCAGGCTTTGACTATTTGCAGCCAGCGATCGCTCCTTTAATTCTTAATGGAATGTGTACTTCAAACTTGCTAGTGTATGCCCCAGTTCACTGAAATGTCACACCACAGGTTTACCGACGCTCCTGTTAGGCTAAGTCACAGGAGCAGTATAGTAAGAAGACCATGTAGTCTGTAGATCATTTAACTAGAGACTTAGGGGGACATTTACTAAGCAGTGATAAGAACGGAGAAGTGAGCCAGTGGAGAAGTTGCCCCATCAACCAATTAGCAGCTCTGTATAATTTTATAGTATGCAAATTATAGGTACTGCTTCAGTGCTGATTGGCTACCATGGGCACTTCTCCACTGGCTCACTTCTCCGCTCTTGTCACTGTTTAGTAAATGTCCCCCTTAATCAGGATCTTTGTGCCCCACTGGGGGTGCTTGGTTTGTTTAATAATCCCCATATTAAGGCATAACTTTATATGTTGTACTAATTATGGTGACATTTTAAAAAAACATCTGAAGAAATCAGCTCTGTGAAAACTATACTATACTTACAGTCGGTATACGACTGTCAAGATTCTGACGGCTATCAGGATTCCGGCGTCGGCATTCCAACTGCTGGATCCCTACAGCCACCGTCTTAACCGCATCCCATTACACAATGCTTCCAAAAACATATTCATGTTTTATCCCAAAGCTCTAAATGTACTCCAGTACACAAACAACAAATTCACTTTTAAATATTTTGTTTGCGATTTTTAATAAACACATCAATAATGTTCTAGTTCTGTTTAAATCCATTTTCTCATACGTCCTAGAGGATGCTGGGGATGACATCAAGACCATGGGGTATAGACAGGATCCGCAGGAGACATGGGCACTCTAAAGACTTTTCATTGGGTGTTAACTGGCTCCTCCCTCTATGCCCCTCCTCCATACCTCAGTTTTAGAAATGTGCCCAGGTCGACTGGATGCACTCTGAGGAGCTCTACTGAGTTTCTCTGAAAAGACTTATGTTAGGTTTTTTATTTTCAGGGAGATCTGCTGGCATCAGACTCCCTGCTTCATGGGACTGACTCACTGGCGTGCGCAGCACAGTTTATTAGGGGGTGCACCTTCGGAGGGGTGTGTCTAGCACCGCCTTTTGGGCATGTCTAGCACCATCTATTGATGGTCAACGCATATAAAATATCCACCTTTGTACCAATCCTAATAAAGCAGATGCATTGTCAGATGTTGGGGTGTGCACCAAACAAACACCCCTGATGGCACTCACTGCAATTACACTGCTCCTCCTCAGCCTGCTCTGGCTCCCCCTCTCTTTCCCCTGCAAGCTGCAGCAGCTTACTTACAAGTCAGTCACTCACTGACACTCACAGTTTCAGACTAGTACTGCTGCTGCTGGAAAAACGAGTGACGTGTCAATGCTGCTGCCGACTGCCTGCCAGTATTGAATTTGTCTTCCTAAGAGGAATGCTGGCTGCATGCTGATCCTCATCAGTGGCTGGCGTTGGCATAACATAGAAGGAGAGTGGTGTGTATATGGCGGGTGTGACGGGTGGGCATGCAACAGCATGACATAATCACGTCACATCACACTCTTTTTGTACATGGAGGTGGAGCTGGGAATTTAAAAGCCGGTGTCAGTGGCACCCTTGATTAACCCAGGCGTCCGGTCAGTAATGCAGTCCTGACAGGGTGCAGCGCAGAGGGGACAAGTAATCGGTAATCAGCCTGCTCGGCGATCGCTGAATCAGGCATGTGAGATCGGGGTGCCAGACATTAGGGGGTGCCTGTGCGCATCAGGCACCCCCCCTGCGCATACCTATGGGACTGAGGGGGCAGAAGCAGAACCAACTTCCTCAGAGTTTCATGGCTCTGCTTCTGGCTGACAGGACACCATTAGCTCCTGAAGGGAACTGAATGCCAGCCGTGTCTAGATGCTCACTCCTACAGCACGCTGTAACCCCCCTCACAGAGCCAGAAGTCAGAAGACAGGCGAGTATAAGAAGAATGATCTTCTATCAAGTAAGTGACGGCTGAGGTGCGGCGCGGCTGGTGGGAGCGTAGCGCGCCATTGCTGCCCACAAACACAGGCACTACAGGGTGCAGGGCGCGGGGGGGCGCCCTGGGCAGCAAGAAAAATGCCTCAAACTGGCTAAAGGGGGGCATAAGGTGCCGCTGGCACAGCCCTACCCCCGCCAGTATAAATATTACAGTGTTTGTATGAGTGTAAGGACGCGCCATTGCGGGGGCGGAGCTTCTTCCTCAGGCAGCCAGCACACTACTCAGCGCCATTTTCTCTCTCTCCTCAGGCTGCAGAGAACACGTTGGTCCTCTCCTCCACTTCTGACAAGTACAGGGTGCTATAAGGGGGGGCACAAAGTGATTGTGGTGCATTTGATAGTGTATATTACTGTTTAAAAAGCGCTGTTAGGCTGTGGACATACTGTGTTCACAGGAAATACCGGCGCTGGGATTGTGAACTGGTTGCTCCTATCCTGTGTCCCTCTGACAGATTTTACTGTGGATCTGTACCCAAAATAAGTCCCAGTGTGTCTGTTGGTGTGCTGTACACGTGTGAGGCATGTCTGAGGCAGGGAGTTCGTCCCCAGCGGAAGCCATTTTAGGGACACAGAGTTGTAATGTGGTGGCGCTACCGGCACACCAAGAGCCTGCATGGGTGAAAGAGATACGTGACAGTATGCATCTCATTAACTGTAGATTAGATAAGTCTGAATCTAAGGCTGCATGCTGTAGAAAATCTGTGGAAGATGTGATTTTTCAGGATGCTGTTATTCCTTATGCGTGCGGCCCCTCTGGGTCACATAAGAGACCATTTGCAAATGTTGTAAACACTGATACTGACACGGATTCTGACTCTTGTGTCGACGATAGTGAATCCAGAGAGATAGATCATAAATTGGCAAAAAATATACAATATATGATTGCGGCTATAAGGGACATGTTGGAGGTTACAGAAACCACTCCTGTACCTCAGGAGAAGGCGTATTTATGTAAGGAAAATAAGTCCAAAGTCACGTTCCACCCTTCACACAAACTAAATGCTCTGTTTGAAGGGATGTGGGTGAATCCTGATAAAAGATTTCGTATTCCCAAAAGGATTCACATAGCTTACCCTTTCCCGGCTGAGGACAGGAAAAAGTGGGAGTCACCCCCTTTGTTAGACAGTGCACTTTCCAGGTTGACAAAGAAGGTAATTCTCCCTGCTCCTGGCACGGCTTCTCTTAAAGAGCCGGCAGACCGCAAAATGGAAACGACATTAAAATCCATTTATGTTACCAATGGTACACTTACTAGGCCCACTATTGCTTGCGCATGGGTGAGTCGCGCTATTGAAAAATGGTCAGAAAGCGTGTCATCAGAAATTGACACGATTGATAAAGATGAGATACTCCTTAAGTTAGGGAATATCAAGGACACTGCTGCCTACATGCTGGAAGCAATGAAGGATATTGGACACTTGAGTTCACAGGCCGCTACCATGGCAGTATCGGCTAGGCGGGTGTTGTGGATTCACCAGTGGAACGCGGATGCAGATTCCAAAAGAAACATGGAGGCTCTCCCATATAAAGGTGAGGCCTTATTTGGCGATGGCCTGGATGCGTTAGTCTCGGTGGCTACCGCAGGTAAGTCGACATTTTTGCCCTCTGCGCCTGCACCGGCAAAAAAGACCTATCACCCGCAAATGCAGTCCTTTCGGCCCAATAAATACAAAAAGATGAGAGGTTTCCCCTTCTTTGCAGGTAGGGGAAGGGGAAAGAAGCCCACAGCAGCTCCAGGTTCCCAAGAGCAGAAGTCTACCCCTAATTCTGCCAAATCCCCAGCATGACGCTGGAGCTCCCTTGCGGGAGGCTGCTCGGGTGGGGGCACGTCTCAGACTCTTCAGCCAGGATTGGATTCTGTCTGGCCTGGATCCCTGGGTGTTGCAAATAGTATCCCAGGGCTACAAGCTGGACTTTCAAGACGTTCCCCCATGCCGATTTTTCAAATCGACCTTGCCAGTTTCTCCGTCAGGAAGAGAAGCAGTAACAGCGGCAATCCAAAAATTATGTCAAGACCAGGTCATAGTCCTGGTACCGTTGTCACAACAAGGGAGGAGTTTTTATTCAAGCGTCTTTGTGGTTCCGAAGCCGGACGGCTCGGTCAGACCGATCCTAAATCTAAAGGATCTGAATGGTTACCTAAAAAGGTTCAAGATGGAATCACTTCGGGCAGTGATTGCCAGTCTGGAGGAGGGGGACTACTTGGTGTCGGTGGACATAAAGGATGCTTACCTGCATGTTCCCATTTATCCTCCTCACCAGGTTTATCTGAGATTCGCGGTTCAGGATTGCCATTACCAATTCCAGACGTTACCTTTCGGTCTCTCCACGGCGCCGAGGGTATTCACCAAGGTGATGGTGGAGATGATGGTTCTCCTTCGTCAGAAAGGAGTCAATATAATTCCTTATCTGGACGACCTCCTGATAAAGGCGAGATCCAGGGAGCAGTTGTTACAAAACATATCACTCTCTCTGTCAATACTCCAACAACACGGGTGGATCATAAATTACCCAAAGTCACAGTTGGAACCAACGACAAGGTTGTCTTTCCTCGGGATGATTCTGGACACAGAAGTTCAGAGAGTGTTTCTTCCACTGGAAAAGGTTCTAGAAATCCAGAAAATGGTATTACTGATATCGAAACCATCGAGTGTGTCGATCCATCAGTGCATTCGGTTGTTGGGGAAGATGGTGGCGGCCTACGAGGCCATCCAGTTTGGCAGGTTCCATGCCAGAGTATTCTAGTGGGACCTGCTGGACAAGTGGTCGGGGTCACACCTACACATGCACAGAAAGATAATCCTGTCGTCAAAAAACAGGATTTTGCTCCTGTGGTGGTTACACAGCTCTCGCCTACTAGATGGATGCAGGGTCGGGATTCAGGAATGGGTCCTGGTAACCACGGATGCAAGTCTCCAAGGCTGGGGAGCAGTCTCTCAGGGAGAAAACTTCCAGGGACGTTGGTCACAACAGGAAGCCTGCCTCCACATAAACGTTCTGGAGCTAAGAGCCATTTACAATGGCCTTCAACAAGCGGTACATCTTCTTCAAGACCGTCCCGTGCAGATCCAGGCGGACAATGTAACAGCAGTCGCATACAGAAACAGGCAGGGCGGAACGAAAAGCAGAGCGGCAATGGCAGAGGCGACAAAAATCCTCCGCTGGGCAGAAAAACATCTAGAAGCTGTCAGCAATATTAATTCCGGGAGTAGACAACTGGGAAGCAGACTTCCTCAGCAGACACGATCCCCATCCAGGAGAGTGGGGCCTCAACCAAGAAGTCTTTGCAAAGGTGACAAGTCTTTGGGGACTTCCTCAAGTAGACATGATGGCGTCTCGTCTCAACAAGACGCTTCAGAGATACTGTTCCAGGTCGAGGGACCCTCAAGCAGTAGCAGTGGATGCACTGGTGACCTAGTGGGTGATTCCGTCAGTGTATGTCTTTCCTCCACTTCCACTGATCCCAAAAGTACTGAGGATCATAAGAAAAACAAGGGTTCGAGCAATCTTCATTGCCCCAGACTGGCCAATGAGGGCTTGGTACCCAGATCTTCAGCAGTTACTCATAGGAGATCCTCGGCCTCTTCCTCCTCAAGAGGACCTGCTGCAGCAGGGGCCGTGTGTGTACCAAGACTTACCGCGGCTACGTTTTGACGGCATGGCTGTTGAGCGTCATATCCTAGCCAGGAAGGGTATTCCCGAGGAGGTCATCCCCACCCTTATTCAGGACAGAAAGGGAGTAACGTCGAAACATTACCACCGTATTTGGAGAAAATATGTATCTTGGAGTGAATCCAAGAAGGCTCCTACGGAAGAGTTTTAGTTGGGACGTTTTCTCCATTTTCTGCAGGATGGTGTGGAGGCTAGCCTCCGATTGGCATCAATCAAGGTCCAGATTTCGGCCTTGTCAGTATTTTTCCAGAAACAATTGGCCTCTCTTCCAGAGGTTCAGACCTTTGTGAAAGGGGTTCTGCACATCCAGCCTCCATTCGTGCCTCCAGTGGCACCATGGGACCTTAACGTGGTATTGCAGTTCCTTCAATCGGATTGGTTTGAGCCTCTACAAAAGTTTCTCACTTCGAAAGTCGTGATGCTTTTGGCTTTGGCATCCGCAAGGCGGGTCTCTGAATTGGGGGTCTTGTCTCACAAGAGCCCTTACCTGGTCTTCCATGAAGATAGGGTAGAGTTGAGGACTCGTCAACATTTTCTTCCGAAGGTGGTTTCATCTTTCCACATAAACCAACCTATTGTAGTGCCAGTAGTTACCGACACATTTACTGATTCAAAATCTCTAGATGTGGTTAGAGCTTTGAAAATCTATGTCGCTAGAACGGCTCGTATACGGAAAACAGAGGCTCTGTTTGTCTTGTATGCTCACAACAAGATTGGCTGTCCTGCTTACAAGCAGACTATTGCACGTTGGATTAGAAATACGATTCAGCAAGCTCATACTACGGCTGGATTGCCATTACTGACATCGGTAAAGGCCCACTCCACTAGGAAGGTGGGCTCATCCTGGGTGGCTGCCCGGGGGGTCTCGGCATTACAACTTTGCCAAGCAGCTACTTGGTCAGGGTCAAACACATTTGCTAGGTTCTACAAGTTTGACACCTTGGCCGATGAGGACCTCAAGTTTGATCAATCGGTGCTGCAGGGTCATCCGCACTCTCCCGCCCGTACTGGAGCTTTGGTATAGACCCCATGGTCTTGAAGTCGTCCCCAGCATCCTCTAGGACGTATGAGAAAATAGGATTTTGATACCTACCGGTAAATCCTTTTCTCCTAGTCCGTAGTGGATGCTGGGCGCCCGTCCCAGGGCGTATTTTACCTGCAGTTTAGTTATTACAGTTACACAAGTTGTGTTCTTTTAGTTCAGCATGTTGCTGCAATTGGTTCATGCCTGTTGGCATGTGTTATGTTGAATGCCATGTGTGCGGCATGGTTGAGGTGGTGAATTGGTAGATATCTCACCACTAGTTAAGTAATTCCTTTCCTGGAAATGTCAGTCTCCCTGGGCACAGTTCCTACAACTGAGGTCTGGAGGAGGGGCATAGAGGGAGGAGCCAGTTCACACCCAATGAAAAGTCTTTAGAGTGCCCATGTCTCCTGCGGATCCCGTCTATACCCCATGGTCTTGATGCCGTCCCCAGCATCCTCTACGGACTAGGAGAAAAGGATTTACCAGTAGGTATCAAAATCCTATTTTTTGGGGCAATTGTTATGTATATGATATACAACATTTGAACAATTTACTGTTTCCAGGGCAACGCAGCTTGGATTACAGTAGTTATGTTTTGCTTTGTTTACTCAAATTATGCTTCTAGGTATTATTTTTTTCTTTTCATATTAAGTTCTACTGTAGAGGAGGTCATTACTATGTCAAAACACAAGTCAGAAGATTCTTGATAAAATGTTTTTTCCATGTTCACCTTAAAAAACAAAACAGAATAGCAATAAACTCATCTTAATATCTCCTATATATTAGCCCAGATCTGTGACTCATTTCCTAATGCTGGGTGGAGTCACAATGCTGGGCGGAGTCAGAGTCATAGAGTAACAGATCTGTCCAAATATATAGGAGAGGTGGCTGGATGCAGGCCATGATCCTTTTACTTTCTGGTGAGTAGTTGATGCACCCGCCCCTCCCCCACCCGCAGCACCCCCACACTCGCACCTGCCCCATCCGAGGCACCCCCGCACACACCCCTCCCCACCCGCAGCAACCACCCCTCCCCCACCTGTAGTACCTCTGGAACCCCTCCCCCAAACCCATCACACCCTGCCCCCACCCCTCCCCCAAACGAACCCCCCTGCACCCGCCCCTCCACCACAGTCAGCACCTCCAGACCCCCTCCTTCATCAGTGGTCCACCCGCCCCTCCCCCACCAGCAGCATCTAACTACCCACTTCCCCATCCCGCACCCGCCCCTCCCCCACCCGCGGCACCCCTGCACCCACCCCCGGCACCCCTGGACCACCTCCCCCATCCGTGCCTCCCCCGCCACTCCCCAAGCCACAGCACCTACTAGGTGATTCATCGTACCCTGCGTGCGATGTTCATGCCGTCACAAGGGGCTACGGCCCCTTAACCATCGCACGCCCTTTGTCCGTGCAATATTTAACCACTCACAAAATAATGATTGGAGGTAATACTCCATATAATAAAAATATTGTGCAAGGGTGAAAGGTGCGTAGCCCCCTGCAACGGTGTGAAGAGCACCCGTAGGGCACGATGCATCACCTAGTCCTTCATATTTAGGTTCTATAGCATACAACATGTAACAATAGAACACAGATTATATTGAAAATACATATTTGTCTAGGACAATATTATATTATTTTGGACTCATCCAGTACATCACCCTTAAGTATTTTGCATAATGCAATCAGATTGGGTAAACCTACTGTATATTACTTTACTGGTAAAAGAAAAAGATAAAGGGGGATAAACAAAAGAGCTTCTTTACGGGGCACAGTCTGCTATTAGCATGCCTTAATAGCAAAACTGTGGCAGGGCATGCTGGGATGTGTAGTTCCACAGCAGCTGGAGTGCCACAGGTTAAAGACCCATGCTCTAGACCTACTTCTAGATAATTTATAAAAATGTTGAACAATAATAGTGGTCCAAGTACAGACCCTTGTGGCGCACCACTTAGTACTTCAGTCCAATTCAAAAACGTTCCATCTACTACCACTCGCTCCTTTTTTCCAACCAATTTCTAACCCAAGTGCATATTGGGCTCCCTAGCCCAAGCTCTCTTAATTTGTAGATAAGTCTCATGTGTGGAGTATCGAAAGCTTTAGCAAAGTCGAAAAAGATTACATCCACTTCTTTACCCTGATCTAGGTTTGCACTAACCGTTTCATAAAAGTCTATTAAATTAGTTTGACATGATCTATCCTTCACAAAACCATGTTGGTTCCTATTAACAACCTTATTAGTTTCAAGGAACTCCTGTATTCTATCCCTTAAAATACCTTCCAGTACTTTTGCACTGTAGATGTAAGACTTAGTGGTCTGTAATGACCCGGTTCAGACTTACTTCCCTTTTTAAATATCGGTACTACTTCCGCTATATATATATATATATATATATATAGAGTCTTTGGGGACCATGTCTGATGTGAGTCATTGAAAATCGAATATAGGGTCTTGCTAAATCAGAGTGTAGCTCCATGAGATCCCTTGGGTAGCAAGCTAAAATGATGATACCACGCCCGTCAGCAGAAACAGAACTGGGGTGGAAGGGGGCGGAAAGAATTGAATACCGCCCTTAGAGTTGGTAAAAATAAATTAGAATATAAAGAACTTTGAATCAATGCATATAAGTGGTTACTAGACATGCGAGCACACAATAGCCACTACTTCTTCCAAGGAATCTAATTTAATCGCCCAAATCAGTAAAAGGGTGCAAGGGCAGAATGCCAAGGAGAGAAAATGTCACCTGACATTTCATCTGAAATTGCACATCTTCAAGGACATAATGATTTCCCACAGCACTGTGAACCTAGGAAGGTAACAGTTAAGCATCACCTGGAATAGTTTTCTACTATGTAGGAAGGATTGTCACCTGGATATCTTTTTGGAGGCTTTCAAAAAGACTTGCAGGCAATCAGTGGCAGCACTGGGGTCTGTGACACACCGTGCGGCCAAGAGACCCCCTGCAAAAAGGGACATGGCTTTGTGTAAAGGAGGTGTGGCTTCACAGGAGACCCACTTATGTCCCTAAAGGCATGGCTTCATGGGTGAAGCCCCCGATTACCTCACTCCAGCACTGCGGCTCCTTATCAGCGACAGGAGCCGAGTGCTGCATGTCAGTGCCACACTGTTGTACCCAGCTCTTGTTAGTCAGCATCCAGGGGTCAGCATTTTGGTGTCACCGCCCTGGAAGGGTGACACCCGGGAGTGGCCTGGCTTTATATTTGACAATGGGATTAAAAGACAAAGCGCCAGAGGTCTTTGCAGCCATTCCCCAGGAATGTGATGGTGAGTATGAGGCCTTACTCCAGAGATTAATGTTAAAAGTGTAGGACTTTAGGCCGTGGAGCTAACTGACTGCCCTGAGCCAGGAACAAGTGCTATACCTGTACTCATCAAATGCCTTTGGCCAGCAACTAGCACAGTACCTGTGTCCAGCAAGTGCCTGTATCTATGAATATTTAGCTCCACTAACAGTAACAAGTGTTATTTCACTACCTAACATATCAAGTGTTTACCCAACCTCTTAGATTATATGCTTGTTTGGGACATGGACATCTTACCGAAAAAACAACAAGTAGCTTTAGGGCGCTGTGCTGAATGAAGCTCTAGTTGGTGTATATCAGCAGCCGATTGGGAAAAGAGTTATGCCAACCTTTTAGATTTAAAGAACAATGGGTGCTTAAAAACACATATGCACAACAAAATTTTAAAATATATAAACACAATTTATTCACACAAATTGATGTTGGTAAACCTCCTGGGGGTATACAATTACAATTAATACATGCAAATGACTAATATAAAATATACATACATGATTAAAAATGAGTACTAAATGATGTGAAATTTCTCCAGCACGTGATAGTCAAAAATGCTACTGTTTAAGGGACCTGCAATATAGAAAAGACTCCAGTGAGAATATATGCAAGTGAGTGGTATGTTACCAAATGCGGTACATCCAAACGGCGGAGACTCTCAGTTCTAAGCAGCCAGTCTCAACGCCCACAGGTGGTTACTGTGTGTAGAAGCCCCATGTACACCAGTGCATTTGGTGGCAGCAGATGATGGATACCAGTTAGCTGGTCAGGGATGTCGCTATACCGATCGATGGAAGTATGCAGCCAGTTCGTTTTAATGCCGCTGAGATCCAGAGGCTGGAATGGCACACAATGATAAGCGGTAAGGTTCAAACTCCCACAGTGTCAGCGGCAGGTGGAAATGTGACCCGCTGACCACAACTGTTGCTGTAATTGTAAATTCCAGGTAAAGAATATGTCCACTTGCACAGCAATATCCTGTTATGTTCGTTCCTGGTGTGTATGGAGTCTGTTTGTAAGTGCAGGATATCCTTAGTAGCAAAAGGTACCAACAGCTTTGTATATGCAACGCATTTCCCCGCACTACAAGGCGGCTTTTTTAAGAAGCTTGTTAGCAGAAATTGAGGATGCCTCCTGCGCCCGCAGGAGGCCCGCCGCCATGTTCTCGATCACGGCGGCTGCATTTGACGTCATGCAGCTGACGCGATCACGCCCCCGACATGCCCCCGTTTGCGCTGCACCCCTTTCCCCCGTTTGGCTGCCTCTGCAATGCTCCGTCTCAGCCCTGAAAACACAGTGTTGCCACCACCCCTGCCCCGCAACCGCCTCTGCCTAATTGACAGGAAAAGGTGATCACATTTTCTGTGGGGCACCCGCAGAAAGTGTATGCGCAGGGGCGAATGCAATATTTCCGATTGGATCGCAATTTGCGATCCAACCTGAATTAGCCCCAATGTACAATACAGTCTGCGTTTTCCATATCTAAAAAGCCGTTATCCAAAATATTCCGAAACCCAACAGTTTTTGAGGGCTGCTGAGATAGTGACGCCTTTGCTTTCTGATGGTTCATTGTACACAAATTTTGCACAAATTTTTTTTTGTATAAAATTACCTTCAGGCTATGGCCCTCATTCCGAGTTGTTCGCTCATTGCCGAGTTTTGCTATATTGCGATTAGTCGCTTACTGCGCATGCGCAAGGGTCGCAGAGCGCATGTGCTTAGTTATTTTACTCAAAAGTTAGGTATTTTACTCATGGCATAACGAGGATTTTTCATCGTTCTGGTGATCGGAGTGTGATTGACAGGAAGTGGGTGTTTCTGGGCGGAAACTGGCCGTTTTATGGGAGTGTGCGATAAAACGCTGGCGTTTCTGGGAAAAACGCGGGAGTGTCTGAAGAAACGGGGGAGTGTCTGCGCGAACGCTGGGTGTGTTTGTGATGTCAAACCAGGAACGAAACTGACTGAACTGATCGCAATGGCTGAGTAAGTCTGGAGCTACTCAGAAACTGCTAAGAAATTTCTATTCGCAAATCTGCTAATCTTTCGTTTGCAATTCTGCTAAGCTAAAATACACTCCCAGAGGGTGGCAGCCTAGCGTGTGCAATGCTGCTAAAAGCAGCTAGCGAGCGAACAACTCGGAATGAGGGCCTATGTGTATCATAGTTGCCTACTTTTGAAAACTAGTTTCAGGGAGATTGCAAGTCGTAGCAGAATGTGCGGTGTGCCGTTGAGGGGGCGTGTCATGTACCACCCAAAGTGTGTATCTAGCTCCACCAATGGACTGGTGAGGTTACTTAATTTTATTTAAAAATCACCCTTTGCTCCCTCCTGTAATGACCCTGGCAACTTATACACAGTAAATGAGAACTTGCATATACAACTGTACAAATAACATGTATTCATTTTAAGATGGGCCACTGTGAGCTTGGCTTCATTTGTACAGTAACCCAAGACCCAAATGCTGGCAGATGAAAGGGAAGTAAATGGGCGCTGAGTGTCACAGGCATTGCCTGCCCCCAGATAGAGGACTCACTGATAGCCATGGATGACTGTCAGTCACTGCCCTTTCAGAGTGCAGCTAATGCCTGTGACACTCAGCACCCAGTCTCTTCCCATTCTCCTGCCCAACCACTACGGCTCCTATTATGCATTTCTGGTTTACTTAAGTCCCTTCAATTATAACAGGCCACTGTTGGGGGAGAAGAGGCAACCACTGCGGCTCACACTGCCACCAAGCACACTAGCCTCCGCTTATGCTACACACTAGAAGATATGAAATAATTCCAGGCACACAGCAATATATACTTATACAGCAGCTGCTTCAAAGGGTGCCAGCCCTAATAAATGGTAACAACAAAACAAAGAATTTAAGCAGCGCTGACATTTGCATAAGAACCAAGTAAACAAATTCAGTTCTATTATTATAGGTAGATGTAGCAATTTAATTACACATCAAATAACTTAAATGTATTATTATGTAAACCGCTGGTACCTGAAAAAGATTAATCTATAAAAAAATTGAAAAAGTTACAATGCAACATGTAACATATTCCCATCCATCAAAACAGTTGTATGCTGCATAGTTGCAACCAATTAACACATTTGTGACCACTGCAAGTTATACAAATATAGAATGTCTAATCAGGGTCACTTGAATAAAAAGAAGTGTCTTTGAAAGTCCAACCAATAGTCCGGATAAGTAGGACTATATAAGAAAGAGTACAGTACACAATTAGAGAATAGGGCTGTGAACCTTATCCAATGAAGAATTCTCCTTAAAAATAGTAATTAGCCAAAAGCACTGCACATTACTTTCATTAGTCTAAAAAGCTGTGGCCGGGTTGGGTACGGGATCCCAACAGTCATAATCCTGACACATTTTGGTACTGTAACCCTTACCCTGCCCAGCTTGACCCTAACCTCCGTCTCCTACAGCCTAACCCTCCCCATCCACAGCCTAAACCTCCTCCTACTGCCTAACCCTAACTCTTCTCTCCCGCAGCCTAACCCTCACCCTAGTGCCTAATCCTAACTCTTCCCTCCCGCAGCCTAACCCTAACCCTCCTCCTAGTGCCTTACCCTAACTCTTCCCTCCCGCAGCCTAACCCTAACCCTCCCCATAGTGCCTAACCCTAACTCTTCCCTCCCGCAGCCTAACCCTCCTCCTAGTGCCTAACCCTAACTCTTCCCTCCCACAACCTAACCCTAACCCTCCTCCTAGTGCCTAACCCTAACTCTTTCCTCCCGCAGCCTAACCCTAACCCTCCCCATAGTGCCTAACCCTAACTCTTCCCTCCCGCAGCCTAACCCTCCTCCTAGTGCCTAACCCTAACTCTTCCCTCCCGCAGCCTAACCCTCCGCCTAGTGCCTAACCCTAACTTTTCCCTCCCGCAGCCTAACCCTTCGCCTAGTGCCTAACCCTAACTCTTCCCTCCCGCAGCCTAACCCTCCGCCTAGTGCCTAACCCTAACTCTTCCCTCCCGCAGCCTAACCCTCCTCCTAGTGCCTTACCCTAACTCTTCCCTCCCGCAGCCTAACCCTAAGCCTCCTCCTAGTGCCTAATCCTAACTCTTCCCTCCCACAGCCTAACCCTAACCCTCCTCCTAGTGCCTAATCCTAACTCTTTCCTCCCGCAGCCTAACCCTAACCCTCCTCCTAGTGCCTAATCCTAACTCTTTCCTCCCGCAGCCTAACCCTAACCCTCCCCATAGTGCCTAATCCTAACTCGTCCCTCCCGCCGCCTAAACCTCCTTCTAGTGCCTAACCCTAACTCTTCCCTCCCGCAGCCTAACACTAACCCTCCCGTCCCGGCGAGCACAACGAAGTCCCTTGTGGGCTCAGTGGCGAGCTTTGCTCACCACAGTTTTATTCCCACTCTATGGGTGCCATGGGCACCCACCAGTGGGAATAGTCCCTGTTAGTCAGCATGCCGACTGCTTATTGTGATAGGGGCGGAATGTAGGTGCCGGTATTGTGATCGGTGGGCTGGAGACCAGCGGTCACATAACTACATCCCTCCCTCTAAGGCTAAGAGCGGAGTTAGAGCCTACAATGGCAATGATTTTGGGTTGTGCCTCTCTGAACATGCATTGCTAGGCGGCCACCACTACCCACAACCCCGCGGTGGTCGGCATTTAAGTGACATGAAATCATGTGTCATGATGTCCCCCGTACAGGTCCCGCCTCCGGCATTTCAGGCCTCATGCATGTCCAGTCCAGATTCTCACGGGTGACAGTAAAAAACCGGGAGGACAAGTAAGATTTGCAGGGCAGCGGGAGGCTATATTAAAAACTGGGAGCCTCCTGCTGAATGTTGGAGGGAAGGCAAGCCTGGGATAGCAGCAGAGTGCGGAGAGTGCCGGCCCTGCCTACAGGGTCGGTAAATCAAATAAACACTTTCTGGTATGCAGGGCCGGCAACAGAAATTCTGGGGCCCGGTACGCTCATATCGCTGGGGGACCCCAACTTGACCCCGCCACTATATATGTGTGTGTGTGTGTGTGTGTGTGTGTGTGTGTGTCTGTGTGTGTGTAATACCCTGTTTGCTGTTGAGGTATTATAAATGTGGTGTTAGCAAATTGATATAAAACTGTTTAAAAAACCCTTAAATTAATAATTTATTTGTTAATGGGTGCCCCTCCCGGCAGGGTGTATTAAAGATGTATGTTGCCCTCACAAAGGGAAGTTATAGTTAATTAATAATCTCCATCACAGAGGTAAAATAAAAGATAAAAATAAATCGACCATTAGAGAGACTTTCTGAGAGGACAGTGAAGCGTGGAGGTGCTGCACTGCCGGTGAGATACAGTCCGGCTATCATACCCTTTAACAGTCCCTAAACTACCGGTAAGTATATTTAAGTACCGAATTCTTCATAAAACCGCCGGTGATCTCCGCTGTCCGTGCAGTGTGGGTCTGGTAACGCTGACTTCTATCTGCAGCTCTGGGAAGGAGGCGGCCTTGGCTGTTACAACGGGGCAGAGACGGACCATCCTCCCCTGTGAGGCACTGTGAAACCCAGTTAGAGACGCCACTGGGAAGCAGCTCCGAGTTGAGTGGCAGGAACGGGTGGAGTCTTTAGAACACAGGCCCTCATTCCGAATTGATCGCTCGCTAGCTGCTTTTAGCAGCAATGCAAACGCTAGGCCGCCGCCCTCTGGGAGTCTAGCTTAGCTTAGCAGAAGTGCGACCGAAAGATTAGCAGAACTGCTCCAAAATATTTTCATGCAGTTTCTGAGTAGCTGCAGACCTACTCCTACCTTGCGATCACTTCAGACTATTTAGTTCCTGTTTTGACGTCACATACACGCCCTGCGTTCGGCCAGCCACTCCCCCGTTTCCCCAGGCACGCCTGCGTTTTCATCTGACACGCCTGCGGTTTTTAGCATACTCCCGGAAAACGGTCATTCCTGTCAATCACTCACCGATCAGCAGAGCGACTGAAAAGAGTCGCTCGACCTTATGTGAAACTGCATAGTTTTTGTGAAAGTACGTTGCGCGTGCGCACTGCGGCCCATACGCATGCACAGAAATGCCGATTTTTAGCCTGATCACTGCGCTGCGAACAACGGCAGCTAGCGATCAACTCGGAATGACCCCCATGTATTAGATCAGCTGACGGGGTAACCGGGGGAGGTGATGGGGTACACTGGCCGGATTGATATATTTATTTCTTTATAGCCTATTGTGCCGTGCTGGACTGGCTGCCAGCGTGGTCAGATTATCACACTGCAACAATGTTTTGTGCATGCCCCCCTGAACCTCGGGGTCCCCCTTAACTTCGAGGCCTGGGACGGGTGTACCCTTTGTTACCCCCCTGTCGCCGGACCTGCCGGTATGTGCTGTGTAAGTTACTTAGTGCCCCATCCTGTGTCAGGGATGTCAGACTTCAAGGACACAATTAGGGAGCTGGGTAGATTTCAGACCTAACACATAAGGGGGTATCCAATTAGCCATGTCAATGACCGCAGGTAACTGTATCGCTGGGGGCTATCCTATTAGCCCCAATGTGGCGCGCTCCTACCCCTGATGCTGGCACTTATCGCTGATTTTCTTCGGATGCCTCAGCCACCTGAAGCAAAATCCGCGATAAGCAGCTGACGGAGCCGTGATAACACATGGGATCGGGTACTTATCCCCGATCCTATGTGTTTTTGCGCGATTGCGGATACTGCGATAATGACCATCCGGTAAACACAGATCACACCTAATTGGATACCTCCCATAGTGTCAATTTAAAGGAAAAATAACAGGCCCATAGTAACAAAATGATGTTGCGTTGTAGGCTTGTCATGCTAATATATTGGTTTGAAGATGGTGGGCACAGAGAGCTCTTACCTGCAGGAGCTCTGTGCTGGATCCTCATAGTTTTGGGTGAAGGGGAGGAAATCGCGGGCCGCAGGAGGGGCGGGGCCTGTGAGAGGGGTGGAGCCTCGGCTTCCTGCTGCTGCTGTATCAGGAAGAAAATTTTGCCTGTCTCTGAGGGGAAGAAAGTGAACGCAGGAGGGGGCGGGGCCCAGGTAAAATAAATATATTTCCGTATTTGATGGGGGGCAGGAAGGGGAGACCGAGTCAGGGGGATGGACACGGAAGGGCTTTGAAACTGCTGTTATACATCACAGCAGCTCCCTGCATTGCTAACCCCCCCACCCCTTCAGGTCTCACACACTGCAGCTCCCGGTCTCTGCCCGAAGCTTCTGCTCTATCCCGCACCTCTGAGGCTGGCTGCAGTGAAGATCCTCCGCTCACACTGCCTCTTCAGGACAGTCAGCCACCGCTACCACCGTTGACGTCAGTGGCGTCTCCCGTCCCGTGCAGGCCCCCCCCAGCATTTTTGGACTCGCACATGCGCAGTCCATATTTTCAGCAGGACCTGTAAAATCCGGGAGGCATGGCAAGGTGCGCGGGACAGCGGGAGGGTTAATTAAAAAACGGGAGCCTCCCGCTGAATGCGGGAGGATAGGCAAGCCTGATGTGTATATAGTATGAAACATAAATGCATTTCATGTTCAGACTTGAGTCCCATTCCCAAAATATCTCATTATGGTATGCAAATAATCCAAAATACAGAAAAGTCCGAAATCCAACATACTTCTGGTTCCTATCATTTCAGATATGGGAGCCTCAACATGTAGTATAAGAGGCGAAAATATATTTATTAAAAGATTGAATAGTGTGTGTGTATACAACAATTATAAAAGTTTAGTATTTCCCTGAGCTGTCTCCCTACTTGTCAGTCTCAAAATGGGTAACATCATGATGTTTAATTAATGCCCAAAGTGCATCTGATGTGGTGGGCTCCTAATGTGTAACATAAATAATTAATGTCCGTTATCCCTATAGCAAAATATGGGTGTGGTTCATAGGGTCGACCACACTTAAATCCACAGTGTCTAGGTCCACCACTATTGGTCTACAGTAACTAAGTCGAGACCTAAAATAGGTTGACATATGCATTAGGTCAACACGAGCAAGGTCGACATGACAAAAGGGCGACATGAGTTTTAAAAAGAAAAATTGGTGTCGTTTTCTTTGTAGAGTGACCAGGAACCCCAATTAGTGCATCGTGTCCCCTCAAATGGCTCGCTTTGCTCGCCATGCTTCGGGCAAGGTGCTTTGCTCCGCTACCGCTGCGCTTGGCACAGGTTACCATTCCCAATTGTAGTCCACGTGGATGGTAAAGTATGAAAAAGTTCAAAAAATAAATAAAAATGGTGACCTTTTGTCATGTCGACCTAGTGACCATGTCGACCTAGAAACCATGTCGACCAATAGTGGTCGACCTAATGCATGTCGACCTAAGTGTGGTTGACCTAGAGACCGGATACAGCAAAATAAATATAATATCTTTATAGAACTGCTAGATTCAGGGTAGTGGATGTAACCTAAATAGAAGAGCTTGATATTTTTTAAGGTTGTCTCTCGGTGGCAGGGACAAACTGGGGTCTAGCAGCCTGGCATTGTAGTATGCGAGCGTCATGGATTACAGGTGCATGCCGCGAGTTACTGGAGCCTAGCCTCACGGCACGCCCCTGTGTCTCTGTATGTTGAGCAGCCAAGCAGAATGCCGGTATGTGGAGCTTCTTTGCCAGCCTCTGTCTGTGTGAGCCGGGCAGTCGAGCAGAGTGCTCGGCCTGCCCCAGTCTCTCTGCATGGCTGGACTGGCCCATCAGATATAGGCACTTCTGCCATTTGCCAGAATTAACCCGATGGTTTACGTACAATTCCAATGTTTGTGAGTCTGCGCAGACACAAAACCAGTTCTGTGCCCCTGTGTTGTAGGCGTGCCTGGTCCAGACTTCCTGGACCCAGAATGCTGTTGGAAGCAGACTTCCTGGACCCATCTGTCTGGATCCTATGGTCAGTCTGAGTAGGCTACAGCTTACGCAGACTGACCAAGGTCTCCTAATATCAAGTCCTGAATGATGGTAACGATAGTGATCCAAGACTGCATCCTCAGTTGCAGCACTCAGATCCCGCAGATACACGCAGGAGGTGTCTATATCCTACCAGGGCCGTAACTATGAGTGTGCCAGGTGTGCCTGGCACACAGCGCAGTTGCCCTGAGGGCGCAACGGCCAGCGGCATGTAATGAGTCAAATTGACTCATTACATGCCGCCTCTGCTGTGTGCGCCGTGCTGGAGAAGAGAGAGCAGCGCCGGAGGCAGCAGAGAAGGAGGAGGAGGGAGGGGGACTGGAGCCGCAGCGCTATGTAATTGGTAGTAGCGCCGCTGCAGCTGTCCCCTCTCCTCCCGTATTGGCTGCCCGGTGCTGCTGTGAATGCTGGGATGCAGTTCCTTCATCCCAGCATTCACAGCAGCGGCGGACAGCCAATACGGAAGGAGAGGGGACTGCTGCAGCAGCGCCACCACCAATTACATAGCACTGCTACGGCTCCAGTCCCCCTCCCTCCTCCTACTCCGCTGCCTGCACCGAGGGATCTGCCAGCACGAGGAGCCTGACTGCCAGCGGGGAGAGATGGTAAGTATCTCTCTCTTTCTCTCTCTCTCTCTATTTCTCTATCCTTTCAGCCGCAATGTGTAAAAAGGGGGACTGGCTGCCATAATGTGTAAAAAGGGGAACTGGCTGCCGTAATGTGTAAAAAGGGGGATGCTGTCTGCTGTAATTTGTAAAAAAGGGGATGCTGTCTGCTGTAATGTGTAAAAAAGGGGACGCTGTCTGCTGTAATGTGTAAAAACGGGACGCTGTCTGCCGTAATGTGTAAAAAGGGGGACAATGTCTGCCGTAATGTGTAAAAAGGGGAACGCTGTCTGCCGTAATGTGTAAAAAAGGGGACGCTGTCTGCCGTAATGTGTAAAAAGGGGGACGATGTCTGCCGTAATGTGTAAAAAGGAGGACTGTCTGCCGTAATGTGTAAAAAAGGGGACGCTGTCTGCCGTAATGTGTAAAAAAGGGGACGCTGTCTGCTGTAATGTGTAAAAAGGGGACGCTGTCTGCTGTAATGTGTAAAAAGGGGACGCTGTCTGCCATAATGTGTAAAAAGGGGACGCTGTCTGCCGTAATGTGTAAAAAAGGGGACACTGTCTGCCGTAATGTGTAAAAAGGGGGACGATGTCTGCCGTAATGTGTAAAAAGGGGGACTGTCTCCTGTAATGTGTAAAAAGGGGGACTGTCTGCTGTAATGTGTAAAAGGGGCTCTACCTGGTGTAGTGGCGCTACTGTGCAGCGTAATTTGAATAATGGAGACTACTGTGCACTATAGTATGAATTGGTATTATTTTGTGGCCACGCCCCTTCCCCATGAAGCCACGCCCCTATATATTTTTCACGCAGCCTACGCCGCGCACTGCCCCTTTCTTGCATGGGGGCGCCAATACTGTTTCTTGCACACAGCGCTAAAAATGCCTAGTTACGGCATTGTATCCTACAGATGCCTCCTGCTGCATTTGCATCTTATTTGTACAGAATTGCACAACCACTTCCCTTCAGCTGTGCAATTCCATACGAATTGGAATCAGGCCCAAGGTTATGCGTAAAGGGTAGAAGGGTAAAACACACACGAAAGAAGTATAGTGCCATTTCCTGCAGTTACTTTTGTTATCACTATGGAGTATGTCAATATTATAGTAAATTCTATATTGAGCCCTATATATGGTTCAGATGTTTATTACACATATAAAGATAGATTGCACACATTTAAAGAAAGGATGGCATAGATCCTAGATATAGTATAGGTGTAGTATGTTGTTACAGACGTCCGCCATTCACTGCAGTTATTCAGAATATATAAATAGTGTCACACTTTTTTTTTATTGTGAATGCCACATAAAATGAAGTAATTTGCTCTCTAGTGTTGTCTGGTTGTTATAACAGCTTACATTATTCTCCACATCAAAAGGAATACTGATGACATCAGAGCAACGTAATCTTTTTTTGGATCAACTTCCAGAATGTTAGCATAGAAATTCTGGATGGATGTTGTGTGTTGAAAACAGAGCTCATACTAAATGTGCTGTATTGTATTGGTTGGAACAGCCACTGGTTCCTCTGGCTGACACTGATTGCCCAGGTATGCTATTGGCAGCAGAGAGCGACAGTTTATGAAAGAAAGTATTATAAAACACATAAACGCCTCATTATGTAAAAAAAAAAAAAAAAAAACATTTAAAACGAATTCAAAATATAATAGTATATAGATGTTCTGGTATTTAAGGAATGATTAAAAGTTTAAAAGTTTTCACTTTGCCTGGAGTCTTAAAGATTAGAAATGCCTCGACAAAGGGGGTAATTCTGAGTTGATCGCAGCACAAGTTTGTTAGCAGTTGGGCAAAACCATGTGCACTGCAGGGGAGGCAGATATAACATTTGCAGAGAGAGTTAGATTTGGGTGGGTTGTTTTGTTTCTGTGCAGGGTAAATACTGGCTGCCTTAATTTTACACTGCAATTTAGATTTCAGTTTGAATACACCCCACCCAAATGTAACTGTCTTTGCACATGTTATATCTGTCCCCCCTGCAGTGCACATGGTTTTGCCCAACTGCTAACAAATTTGCTGCTGCGATCAACTCAGATTTAGGCCCAAAATTTGCAAAGTTATTTGCTACTTTATGGTAACATTTTCTATCACAAAAACATGCCGAGACTTTTATTTAATGAGCACTGGACACAAAATAAACAACAAATTAAATATATTAATGGGGCTTGAGTCTATATGACATACATGAGTAAAGTTTATGGAACATTTTCAATTATCCACAGGCAGTGGCAGATTTTACCCATGGCCTGCAGGACTGCGGCCCACTTAGGTAAAATCCGCTACCCAGCTCAGTGTCAATGAAGCAAGATGCAGTCCATGACTGCACTGGCTTCACTGTGACTGGTAGCGACTTTCTATTGGAAGTCCTACCTGTCAGTCACAGACAGGGATGGACTGGGGCTACTATTCGGCCCTGGCATTTGTGAACAAGAGACACCGTTACCTTCCATATTAATGCTTATACAGTTAGATTTGTACTTTAGGGTTGAATAGATAGGGACAGAAGTGAGGGGGTTCGGTATGTATTACCGGCAGACAGGATGCCGGCTGTCCATATCCAAACAGCGGTATCCCGGCCACCAGAATTCTGGCAGCGGGGCGAGCACTAAGAGTCCCCTTGCTGGCTCGCTGCTCTCGCCATGCTGCAGGCTCGCCACAGGATCTATTCCCACTCTATGGGTGTTGTGGACACCCACAAGTGTGAATAGCCCTGGTGTGCCAGTATTCCGGCTGGCGGCATTGTTAGCTGTCGGAATTTCGGCATTGATATCCTGAACACCGGGATCCCGACCGCCGGCAAATTGACTGCATCCTGAAGAGAGGGTAGGAGTGAAAATGCCAAGTTATTTGTTAAACCACGCATTACCTATAA
This sequence comes from Pseudophryne corroboree, assembly GCF_028390025.1. Taxonomy (NCBI): domain Eukaryota; kingdom Metazoa; phylum Chordata; class Amphibia; order Anura; family Myobatrachidae; genus Pseudophryne; species Pseudophryne corroboree. Next base: position 453,378,291 of record NC_086447.1, read on the forward strand.
TGTTGAGGAGTTATTTAAGGCAGAGTGTTGTGGAGCCACAAGTAATAGCATAACTGTCAGTACAAGAAAAGACTAGTTAATGCAGTTTGTTTCCAGTCCGTGTATCATAGACATTTCAAAAGAGTTGCATTATTATTGTGAGAGATAACCAGGAACATTTGGATTAAGTTAACTGTTCAATGACCGTCGTCTCTTCTTCACCCTGGTAACTGTATCTCATGCTTGAATCCAAGATTTTGGCCATGCTGCCATCCCCCCCTTCACTGGAACAAGCTGCCTTCCTCTATCAGACTATCCCCAACCTCGTAAAGCTTCAAACTGGCACTGAAAACCCACCTGTTCATCAAAGCATACCCTTCCACCACATAACCAGTTTTGAGATTACTCTTCCCAACCCGGTCTCATGCCTTGGCCATCTCTACCCTGCTTCCTTCTCCCCTCAGGCTTGCTCACACCTCATGTCACCTGTCTGTCTTCCCTCTTCCACTAGATTGTATTCTCCTTAGAGCAGGGCCCTTGTCCCTCCTTTTCTCACAGCCCTCTTCTCTCACACATAAACTACAGCCCTCGCTTTTCCAGTGCCCATCTAACCTGCATCTCCTCTCACTCTTAGCTGTTAATCCATCTCAATGGCTGCATTCCCCTAGTAGTATACCGATTGCTCCTTTGCTTACCTTACATTCCAGCTGTATTGTGTATTGAGATTCGTGGTACTATATGTTTCTTGTGCTTCATTTAGTTTTTGCTACTGTAATGTAATGTCGTATTTACCCTGTATTGTACTAATGTGCGCTGTATGTACAACGCTGCAAACCACTTGTGGTGGTCTTATAAATAAAATGTAATCCTATGAAATAAAATGCTACCGTTGCCCCTCACCTCTGTTATGTGCGTTTCTGGCCACTAGAAGGCGCACAATGGACCAAATGACTCCTTTGTACTATCATAGGTGAAAGTGATACTGCAGAGAGATGTTACAGCCTCCTAACCTGTTGCTGGTAGTAATAATAATAATAATAATAATAATAATAATACTGATCTGATTGTTTCATACTTGGCGGATAGGAACTGGGTTAACGCTGCTCCTCTCCTCTGTGGTGCTGCCACCGACCACTGGAGGCTGCCAGATGGAGTTCTGTTTGAGACACGGACATACACACAACATTTGTACATTGCTTCCCCCATCATGTACTGCCCCTATATACACGGCACAGCTATCCTCTTCCATATTCTGTACCCCCACCATATACTGCCCCTTTATACACACTGCACCCCCATACCCCTACATATAGTGCCCCCTATATACAGAGCACCCTCCTCCATATACTGCTCCCGCCGTATTCTAAATACTCTGCACCCCCTCCTTCATATACTATGCTGCAACGCCAGGTTACTTGCCATCTCTGGACTCAGCAACAAGTAGCAGCAGTAACCAGAAAACGAATACAGGAACCACCAGACTGTCCCGCATCGCTCAGAGCGGAGGCAATGGGGACATGTGTGGCCACTGGTGGAGGGAGAAGGTGAATCAGCCCAGCAGGAAGGGGTAAGACCATACTTGCTGACACTCCCGCATTCTGGGGCAGTACGGATGGTGTAACGGTTAGCATTACTTCCTCACAGCACTGAGGTCATGGGATTGATTCCCACCGTGGCCCTAACTGTGTAGAGTTTGTATATTCTCCCTGTACTTGCATGGGTTTCCTCTGGGTACTCTGGTTTCCTCCCACAATCCAAAAATATACTGGTAGGTTAATTGGATCCCAACAAATTAACCCTAGCATGAATGTGTGTGCGTGTACATGTGGTCGGGAACATAGATTGTAAGCTCCACTGGGGCAGGGACTGATGTATATGGCCAATATTCTCTGTAAAGCGCTGCAGAACATGTGTGCGCTATATAAATAACTGGTAATAATAATAATAATAATTCTGCGGGAGGTTCCCGTTTCCTCGGCAAGTGTGCCGCTACCCCGGAAAGCCCTCCCAGTCCCCCTGGTACCCCAGCCCTGCATGTAAACCTTATCGCGCATGCACAAGTCCAGACACGATGGGGGGGCGGAGTTTGACAGCCGACTACGCAGTATGGGCAGCGCATAACAGCACATCAGAGTATAGCATACAGTAGTCAGTGCAGGTATGGAGACAACATTGTTATGGCAGGTTGGCAGCAGTGGATCACTTCCCCTCTCCGCCCCCTCCCCTCACACACTGGGAGTAGCTGGCAGTTTGAAGGGGAGTGATGGGACAACTGGCATAGCGCTCTGGTGGGAACAGCCAGTTTGGAGGCGGCTGAGAGCTCAAAGCAGAGGCAGGTTAACAGGTAGGAGCGTCTGTCTGTGGGTGTGTTGGTGACCTATGTGCGTAGCCTGCCATCACTGGCCTGTGTGTGTTTAGAAAGAGTTAAGTATTATAGTTGCAATATGAATGCTAAATGTCTAGCACTATAAAATATATATATATACTTGAATTGTTCCTCATTTACAATGGGATACTCAGGTGCAAAATGCCAGTGTTGTATGTGTAATTGTGTGTAATTTGTGTGTAATTTGCTCTGAGAACATTTCAGTTCCATATGTGATTTTTTATTTTCTATATATACAGGTTGAGTATCCCATATCCATATATTCCGAAATACGGAATATTCCGAAATACAGACTTTTTTGAGTGAGAGTGAGATAGTGAAACTTTTGTTTTTTGATGGCTCAATGTACACAAACTTTGTTTAATACACAAAGTTATTAATAATATTGTATTAAATGGCCTTCAGGCTGTGTGTATAAGGTGTATATGAAACATAAATGAATTGTGTGAATGTACACACACTTTGCTTAATGCACAAAGTTATAAAAAATATTGGCTAAAATTACCTTCAGGCTGTTTGTATAAGGTGTATATGAAACATAAATGCATTATGTGCTTAGACTTAGGTCCCATCACCATGATATCTCATTATGGTATGCAATTATTCCAAAATACGGAAAAATCCGATATCCAAAATACCTCTGGTCCCAAGAATTTTGGATAAGGGATACTCAACCTGTATTTATACTGTTTGCACAGAATTTGGCTGGACAACGTGTGAATGAATTAATACTGTTCAATAGGTACAAGGGCAGCAACTAGTGTCTGAAGAACACACAGATGTGTAAAAGGGCTGGAAGGTCGAAGCTGCTGCTCTGGATCTAAACATAAATATAACACATACATGCGTAAAAGGCTCCACCTGGTGTAATGTGTCCAAGGGGGCTCCACCTGGCATAATGTGTAAAAGGGTGCTCCACCTGGCATAATGTGTAAAAGGGGCTCTACCTGGAATAATGTGTAAAAGGGGCTCTAACTGAAGTAATGTGTAAAAGGGGCTCTAACTGAAGTAATGTGTAAAAGGGGCTCTACCTGGTGTAATGTGTAAAAGGGGCTCTACCTGGCATAATGTGTAAAAGGGGCTAAACCTGGTGTAATGTGTAAAAGGGGCTCTAACTGAAGTAATGTGTAAAAGGGGCTCTACCTGGTGTAATGTGTATAAGTGGCACTATTGTGTGGCGTAATTTGAATAATGGACACTGCTGTGCGGCATAATATGAATTGGTATTTTGGGACTACGCCCCTTCCCCATGAAGGCATGCCCTTATATTATTGACATGCACCTTCGCCAAGCACTGTTCTTATTTTTGATATGTGGGGGAGTCACCAATTCTTTTTCTGGCACAGGGCACCAAAATGTCTAGTTACGGGGCTGATAGGTACTGTATATTTGGTTTGTGTACACATAATGACAGATGTGCCACATTTAATTTTCATTTCTCTGACGTCCTAGTGGATGCTGGGGACTCCGTAAGGACCATGGGGAATAGACGGCTCCGCAGGAGACTGGGCACTCTAAAGAAAGATTTAGGACTATCTGGTGTGCACTGGCTCCTCCCCCTATGACCCTCCTCCAAGCCTCTGTTAGATTTCTGTGCCCGGCTGAGCTGGATGCACACTAGGGGCTCTCCTGAGCTCCTAGGAAGAAAGTGTTTGTTAGTTTTTTTATTTTCAGTGAGACCTGCTGGCAACAGGCTCACTGCATCGAGGGACTAAGGGGAGAAGAAGCGAACTTACCTAAGTGGTGGTAGCTTGGGCTTCTTAGGCTACTGGACACCATTAGCTCCAGAGGGATCGAACACAGGACCCGACCTCGTCGTCCGTTCCCGGAGCCGCGCCGCCGTCCCCCTTACAGAGCCAGAAGCAAGAAGGTGGTCCGGAAAATTGGCGGCTGAAGACTTCTGTCTTCTCCAAGGTAGCGCACAGCACTGCAGCTGTGCGCCATTGCTCCTCATGCACACCTCACACTCCGGTCACTGATGGGTGCAGGGCGTTGGGGGGGGGGCGCCCTGAGCAGCAATACTGACACCTTGGCTGGCAAACTGGCACCATATATAGCCCCAGAGGCTATATAGGTGCTTTTTAACCCCTGCCAGAATCCATAAAAATGCGGGAGAAAGTCTGCGAAAAAGGGGCGGAGCTATCTCCTTCAGCACACTGGCGCCATTTTCCCTCACAGCACCGTTGGAGGGAAGCTCCCTGGCTCTCCCCTGCAGTCAATACACTACAGAAAGGGTTAAAAAGAGAGGGGGGGCACAATTTAGGCGCAGTATACAATATATATAGGCAGCTATAAGGGAAAACACTCTTTATATGTGATATCCCTGTGATATATAGCGCCCTGGTGTGTGCTGGCATACTCTCCCTCTGTCTCCCCAAAGGGCTTTGTGGGGTCCTGTCCTCTGTCAGAGCATTCCCTGTGTGTGTGCTGTGTGTCGGTACGGCTGTGTCGACATGTATGAGGAGGATAATGAGGTGGAGGCGGAGCGAATGCCTGCAAATGTGATGTCACCCCCTGCGGGATCGACACCGGTGTGGTTGGACTTATGGAAGGATTACGTGAAAGTGTCAACTCCTTACACAAAAGGTCGACGACACAGAACAGCCGGCTACTCAGCTTGTGCCTGTTCCAGCGTCTCAAATGTCATGGGGGGCTCTAAAAACGCCCGCTACCTCAGATGGCAGAAACAGATGTCGACACGGATACCGACTCCAGTGTCGACGACGATGAGACTAGTGTACCCTCCAAATAGGTCCACCCGTTACATGATTGAGGCAATGAAAAATTTATTACACATTTATGATAATACCCCAGGTACCACATAAAAGGGTATTATGTTTGGTGAGAGAAAACTACCAGTAGTTTTTCCTGCATCTGAGAAATTAAATGAGGTGTGTGAGGAAGCGTGGTCTTCCCCCGGTAAGAAATTGATAATTTCTAAACGGTTATTGGCAGCGTACCCTTTCCCGCCAGAGGATAGGTCACGTTGGGAAACACCCCATAGGGTAGATACAGCGCTTACACGCTTATCAGAAAAGGTGGCACTACCGTCTCCGGATACGGCCGCCCTGAAGGAACCTGCTGATAAAAAGCAGGGGGTTACCCTGAAAGATATAGTCACACACTCGGGCATTATATTGCGACCAGCCATTGCTTCGGCATGGATGTGCAGTGCTCCCGCTGCGTGGTCAGATTCCCTGTCGGAAAATAACTATGGATAGGGACAATATGTTGCTGACAATAGAGCATATAAAAGACGTGGTCTTATACATGCGTGATGCACAGAGGGATATTTGCCGGCTGGCATCAAAAATAAGCGCTAGGCCCATTGCCGCCAGACGGGGGTTATGGACTCGGCAATGGTCAGGCGATGCCGACTCGAATCGGCACATGGAAGTTTTGCCCTATAAGGGGGTAAAACTGTTTGGGGATGGTCTTTCAGACCTCGTTTCCACAGCTACTGCTGGGAAATCGACTTTTTTGCCACAGGCTACCCCACAACAAAAGAAAGCACCGTATCATCAAGTACAGTCCTTTCGGCCCCAGAAAAGCAAGAGGGCTAGAGGCTCATCCTTTCTGCCGAGAGGCAAAGGTAGAGGAAAAAGCTGCAGCACACAGCTAGTTCCCAAGAGCAGAAGTCCTCCCTGCGTCCGGTAAGTCCACAGCATGACGCTGGGGCTGCTCAGGCGGACCCGGGTACGGTGGGGGCCCGTCTCAGAAATTTCAGCGCCCAGTGGGCTCTCTCACATGGATCCCTGGGTCCTTCAAGTAGTATCTCAGGGGTACAGGCTGGAGTTCGAGACGTTCTTCCCCCCGCCGTTTCCTAAAATCTGCCTTACCGGCACCTCCCTCTGCCAGGGAGGCGGTGTTGGTGGCTATTCAACACTATAATCACAACAAGTGATTGTCAAGGTGCCCCTCCTTCAGCAAGGAAGGGGTTACTATTCCACAATGGTTGTGGTACCGAAACAGAACGGTTCGGTGAGACCCATCTTAAAATTAAAATACTTGAACTTTTATATCAGAAGATTCAAGTTCAAGATGGAATCGCTCAGGGCGGTTATTACGAGCCTGGACGAGGGGGATTACAGGGTCTCCCTGGACATCAAGGATGCGTACCTGCATGTCCCCATTTACCCTCCTCACCAGGAGTACCTCAGATGTGTGGTACAGGACTGTCACTATCAGTTCCAGACGCGGCCGTTGGAGTTGTCCACGGCACCGAAGGTCTTTACCAAGGTAATGGCCGAAATGATGATACTCCTTCGCAAGAAGGAAGTTTTTATTATCCCGTATTTGGACGATCTCCTGATAAAGGCGAGGTCCAAAGAACAGTTGGTAGTGGGGGTAGCACTCTCTCGGGAAGTGCTACAACAGTACGACTGGATTCTCAATATTCCAAAGTCACAGCTGGTCCCGACGACACGTCTTCTGTTCCTGGGAATGATTCTGGACACAGACCAGAAAAGAGTGTTTCTTCCAGTGGAAGCACACGAGTCCAGGAGAAAATGGTAGCTTCGTACGAAGCATAATTCCATTCGGAAGGTTCCACGCAAGGACGTTCCAGTGGGACCTGTGGGACAAATGGTCCGGGTCCCATCTACAGATACAACAGCGGATAACCCTGTCGGCAAGAAACAGGGTGTCGCTGCTGTGGTGGCTGCAGAGGGCTCATCTACTAGAGGGCCGCAGATTCGGAATACAGGACTGGGTCCTGGTGACCACGGAGGCCAGCCTTCGGGGCTGGGGTGCAGTCACACAGGGAAGAAATTTCCAAGGAGATTTCGCTTCACATAAATATTCTGGAGCTAAGGGCCATTTACAATGCCCTAAGCCAAGCAAGGCCCCTGCTTCAGAACCAGCCGGTACTGATCCAATCAGACAACATCACGGCGGTCGCCCATGTAAACAGACAGGGCGGCACAAGAAGCAGGATGGCGATGGCAGAAGCCACAAGGATTCTCCGATGGGCGACCTACACCCGGGAGAATGGGGACTTCTTCCAGAAGTTTTCCAAATGCGGGTAAACCGTTGGGGATGACCACGGGTGGACATGATGGCATCCCGCCTCAACAAAAAGTTGAAAAGATATTGCGCCAGGTCAAGGGACCCTCAGGCGATCGCTGTGGACGCTCTAGTGACACCGTGGGTGTACCAGTCGGTTTATGTGTTTCCTCCTCTACCTCTCATACCCTAGGTACTGAGAATAATAAGAATGCGAGGAGTGAAAACCATACTCGTGGTTCCGGATTGGCCAAGAAGAGCTTGGTACCCGGAACTTCAAGAGATGCTGGCAGAGGACCCTTGGCCTCTGCCGCTCAGACAAGACCTGCTGCAGCACGGACCCTGTCTGTTCCAAGACTTACCGCGGCTGCGTTTGACGGCATGGCGGTTGAACACCGGATCCTAAAGGAAAAGGGTATTCCGGAGGAAGTCATCCCTACCCTGATCAAAGCCAGGAAGGATGTCACCGCAAGACATTATTACCGCATTTGGCGGAAATATGTTGCTTGGTGTGAGGCCATGAAGGCCCCGAAGGAGGAATTTCAACTGGGTCGATTCCTACACTTCCTGCAAGCAGGGGTGACGTTGGGCCTCAAATTGGGGTCCATCAAGGTCCAGATTTCGGTTCTGTCGATTTTCTTCCAGAAAGAACTGGCTTCACTGCCTGAAGTTCAGACTTTTGTCAAAGGAGTTCTGCATATTCAGCCTCCTTTTGTGCCCCCAGTGGCACCTTGGGATCTCAATGTGGTTTTGGCATTCCTGAAATCACATTGGTTCGAACCACTTAAGACTGTGGAATTAAAATATCTCACGTGGAAAGTGGTCATACTGTTGGCCCTGGCTTCGGCCAGGCGGGTTTCAGAATTGGCGGCTTTGTCTTGAAAAAGCCCTTATCTGATTTTCCAGATGGATAGGGCAGAATTGAGGACTCGTCCTCAGTTTCTCCCGAAGGTGGTCTCAGCTTTTCACTTGAACCAACCTATTGTGGTGCCTGCGGCTACTAGGGACTTGGAGGATTCCAAGTTGCTGGACGTAGTCAGGGCCCTGAAAATTTATGTTTCCAGGACGGCTGGAGTCAGAAAAACTGACTCGCTGTTTATCCTGTATGCACCCAACAAGCTGGGTGCTCCTGCTTCTAAGCAGTCTATTGCGCGCTGGATTTGTAGCACTATTCAGCTGGCGCATTCTGCGGTAGGATTACCGCAGCCTAAATCAATAAAAGCCCATTCCACAAGGAAGGTGGGCTCATCTTGGGCGGCTGCCCGAGGGGTCTCGGCTTTACAACTTTGCCGAGCAGCTACTTGGTCAGGGGCAAACACGTTTGCTAAATTCTACAAAATTGATTCCCTGGCTGAGGAGGACCTGGAGTTCTCTCATTCGGTGCTGCAGAGTCATCCGCACTCTCTCGCCCGTTTGGGAGCTTTGGTATAATCCCCATGGTCCTTACGGAGTCCCCAGCATCCACTAGGACGTCAGAGAAAATAAGATTTTACTCACCGGTAAATCTATTTCTCGTAGTCCGTAGTGGATGCTGGGCGCCCATCCCAAGTGCGGATTGTCTGCAATACTTGTACATAGTTATTGTTACAAAAATCGGGTTTTGTTGTGAGCCATCTCTTCAGAGGCTCCAATTGTTATCATACTGTTAACCGGGGTTCCTATCACGTGTTATATGGTGTGATTGGTGTGGCTGGTATAAGTCTTACCCGGGATTCAAAATCCTTCCTTATTGTGTCAGCTCTTCCGGGCACAGTTCCTAACTGAGGCTTGGAGGAGGGTCATAGGGGGAGGAGCCAGTGCATACCAGATAGTCCTAAATCTTTCTTTAGAGTGCCCAGTCTCCTGCGGAGCCGTCTATTCCCCATGGTCCTTACGGAGTCCCCAGCATCCACTACGGACTACAAGAAATAGATTTACCGGTGAGTAAAATCTTATTTTTATACTCTTTCAACACACCCAGTTGTATGCAGATGGGTCTCAATGCATTAGTTCAGTAAAGTACAATAGGGTTTCAATATTGGTACGTGTGTGTGTGTGTGTGTAGGGTCACTGACCCCTGTGTGTGTGTGTATGTAGGCTGGCACTGCCCCTGTGTGTGTTTGTAGGCTGGCACTGCGCCTGTGTGTGTATTTGCGTGTGTGTTTGCAGGGTAGTCGAGAGCCAGGATGGGCCTAGGTACTTTTAAAGGGGTGTGGCCTAAACATAGGAGGTGTGGTCATGTACCCTTAGAAAAAAATACTGAAAAAAATAGTATTTTAAGCACCTTCATGGCCACACTGCAGCCCAGTACACAGCGGTGTGTGATGGGCTGAGGACAAGAGCTGCATCTGCTGCTAGGTAAGGGGGAGGTGGCCTGGGCCCCTACTGGACCCCTCCATCAGACCTGGGCCCGGGAAATTTGTACCCTCCCCCCCTCTCTCGGCACCACTGTGTGTGTCTGTGTGTGTGTGTGTGTGTGTGTGTGTATGTAGGCCGGCACTGCCCGTGTGTGTGTGTGTGTGTGTGTTTAGGCTGGCACTACAGTGCCTTGCTACAGTATTCACCCCCTTGGCTTTTTTACCTATTTTGTTACATTACAACCTGTAATTAATTTTTTTTTATCTGAATTTTATGTGATGGTTATGCACAAAATAGTCTAAGTTGGTGAAGTGAAATGAGAAAAATGTATATAAAATTTTTTTTATAAATAAAAATGTGAAAATTGTCATGTGCATATGTATTCACCCCTTTTGCTATGAAGCCCCTCAAAAGTTCTGGTGCAACCAATTACCTTCAAAAGTCACATAATTAGTGAAATGAAGTCCACCTGTGTGCAATCTAAGTGTCACATGATCTGTCAGTATAAACACACCTTTTCTGAAAGGCCCCAGAGGATGCAACACCACAAAGCAAGAGGCATCACACCATGAAGACCAAGGCGCTCTCCAAACAAGTCAGGGCCAAAGTTGTTGAGAAGTACAAGTCAGAGTTGGGTTATAAAAGAATATCCAAATCTTTGATGATCCCCCGGAGCACCATCAAATCCATCATCTTCAAATGGAAAAAACATGGTACCACAACAAACCTGCCAAGAGAGGGCTGGCCACCAAAACTCACAGACCGGACAAGGAGGGCAAGGAGAGGCAGAACAGAGACCAAAGGTAACCCTGAAGGAGGTGCAGAGTTCCACAGCAGAGACTGGTGTATCTGCACATGTGACCACGATGAGCTGTACACTCCATAGAGCTGGGCTTTATGGAAGAGTGGCCAGAAAAAAAGCCATTACTTAGTGTTAAAAATAAGAAGACACGTTTTGAGTTTGCCAAAATGTATGGACTCCCCAAATGTATGGAGGAAGGTGCTCTGGTCAGATGAGACTAAAATTTAACTTTTCAGCCATCACCCCAAGGACACCATTCCCACAGTGAAACATGGTGGTGGCAGCATCATGCTGTGAGGATGTTTTTCAGCAGCAGGGACTGGGAAACTGTTTTGAGTCGAGGGAAAGATGGATGGTGCTAAATACAGGGATATTCTTGAGCAAAACCTGTTTCAGTCTGCCTGTGATTTGAGACTGGGACGGAGGGTCACCTTCCAGCAGGACAATGACCCAAAGCATACTGATAAAGCAACACTCCAGTGGTTTAAGGGAAAACATTTAAATGTGTTGGAATGGCCTAGTGAAAGCTCAGATCTCAATCCAATCGAGAATCTGTGGTCAGACTTGAAGATTGCTGTTCACAAGCGGAAACCATCCAACAGGCAGGAGCTAGAGCAGTTTTGCCTTGAGGAATGGGAAACAATCCCAGTGGCAAGATGTAGCAAGCTCATAGAGACTTATCCAAAGCGACTTACAGTTGTAATTGCCGCAAAAGGTGGCTCTACAAAGTACTGTCTTTAGGGGGGTGAATAATTATGCACGCAGAAATTTTCTGATATTTTGTCCTATTTGTTGTTTGCTTAAAAAAAACAAACCTTCAAAGTTGTAGGCATGTTCTGTGAATGAAATGATACAAACTTTCAACCAATCCATTTTAATTCCAGGTTGTGAGGCAACAAAACATGAAAAATGCAAAGGGGGTGAATACTTTAGCAAGGCACTTTAACTCCTGTGTGTGTAGGGTGGCAATAACCCCTGTGTGCCACTGCAGGACAGCCCCCTGCGTGGCAGTGGGCATGCCCATTGGTTGAGCTAGATACGCCCTTTAGACCGAGCAATGTATAGAATCTCTCTTAAACTGGTTTCCAAAAGTAGGCAAGGTTGGGTAAGACCCTGTGTGGGGTGAGCAGTGCGGTGACGGGAGGAGAAGGGGTTGGTGCTAGGGCTGCAGATGATGCGGGTGAAGAGGAGGCAGATAACCGGCTCAGCTGCTTTATATATACTGCTCATCAGCAGAGGGGCAAGGTCCTGTGCTCACCCCTCTAACACCCTGCACAGGCCATGCCCAGACTCCTCTGGCCAGCTGCTGGTGGCTACTGGTGTCCTCTACCCCCAGATTGGCCAGAAGCTGTGTGAGGACTGGTGAACTACATGTGCCATTACTGGTGTATATACATTACAGTCTTTCTCTCTCACTTGCTCTCTCTATAGCTATGAAAGGCTAATGCTGTGTGTGCACAGATACACACACACACTCACGCACACACTCAGCATGACAGAACACCGGCTCCCAGCAGCTCCTGTGTGAGTAGTGACTGCCCCCTATAATCCAGCCCTGGTGTTAACTAGTAATAATAATAATTGCTACAGTATACTATTAATCCCATATGTATGTGAGCTGCATCAAAATACATGTGACTATTGTTTGGCCATTTTCTATGCAATTAATGCAATTAATTGGAATTGTTAGCATCAAAGGCTGAGTATGATATTATAGGTATTACGGAAACATGGTGGGACGACTCTCACGGCTGGGTTGCAAACTTGGAGGGGTATTCTCTTTTCAGGAGGGACAGGGCAAACAAAAGAGGAGGAGGTGTATGTCTTTATGTTAAACCATCTTTTAAACCATGCTTAAAGGAGGTTATTTATGAGGGGACTGGCGTTAATGTGGAGTCACTATGGGTTGAAATCTCAAGTGGGGGTATTGATGCAAAAAAACTAGTTATAGGCACGTGCTACAAACAGCCAGATATTAGCAAACATGAGGAAGAACAACTCTTGCAGCAAATCGAAAGGGCTGTGGGATTGGTGGACATCCTAGTGATTGGGGATTTTAACTATCCTGATATTAATTGGTGTAACGATTCATGGGGGTTATTCCAAGTTGATCGCAGCAGGAAATTTTTTAGCAGTTGGGCAAAACCATGTGCACTGCAGGGGAGGGGGGGGGGGCAGATATAACATTTGCAGAGAGAGTTAGATTTGGGTGGGTTATTTTGTTTCTGTGCAGGGTAAATACTGGCTGCTTTATTTTTACACTGCAATTTAGATTGCAGATTGAACACACCACACCCAAATCTATCTCTCTCTGCACATGTTATATCTGCCTCCCCTGCAGTGCACATGGTTTTGCCCAACTGCTCACAAAGTTCCTGCTGCGATCAACTCAGAATTACCCCCCATGTGTTAAAGCTAGGGGCAACAGGTTCATAAATATGTTAAAAGATCACTAGTCTCAATTAGTCCCCAACTAGAGGTAAAACTACTCTAGATCTAGTAATTACTAATAATGTGGACATCATATCAAATATTAAAGTTGCGGAGACTTTGCGTAACAGTGATCAATATATGATCATATTCGACATCAGTTTCAGGAAACATAGCTATAAGGGTTCAGCAAAAACATTTAACTTTAGGAAGGCTAACTTCAGTATGCTGAGATGTGCATTAAATGACATTGAGTGGGAAGTTTTGTTTCATGGTAAGAACACTTCGGAAATGTGGGATGCTTTAAAAGGGTTGCTAGATAGCAATATTCACAAATTTATTCCCATGGGCAGTAAGCGCAGGAGTACCAATCTCAAACCTATGTGGCTTAACAAGAAGGTCAAGGACGAAATCAATAAAAAGAAGCGTGCTTTCAAAGCATTTAAATCTAATGGAAAGGATGATTCATTCCAGTACTACAAGGAATGCAATAAAAGAAGCAAAAATGCAATAAGAGCAGCAAAAATTGAAAACGAAAAGCATATTGCATTAGAGTGAAACCAATCCTAATTTTTTTTTTAAATACATAAACAGTAAAAGGTTAAACAAGAGAACATAGGTCCAATAAAAGATGAATTTGGAGTATTGTTAAATGATGAATCAAAAGCAGAAATACTAAATACATTTTTTTCATCAGTGTTCACCAGAGAAGAACTGACGGTGGGAGTAGTGCATAGCGATAGTGACAGTAAGGATTCGTGGTTAGATACTTGTTTAAGTGAAGAAGTAGTCAGGGAGAGATTATGCAAAATAAAGATTAATAAATCACCTGGCCCAGATGGACTTCATCCGAGGGTTCTTATGGAGCTTAGGTCACAACTAGCAAGACCCCTATACTTGAATCTCAATAGTTCAATTAGATCTGGCATGGTACTGAAGAACTGGCGTATAGCAGAGGTAGTGCCATTATTTAAAAAGGGATCCAAAAATAATTTGGGTAACTACAGCCCGGTTAGTTTGACAACTATAGTGGGGAAAATATTGGAAGGAATTCTAAGGGATAGCATACAGGAGTTTCTGCAGACCACTAAGACTATTAGCAAGAACCAGCATGGGTTTGTGAGGGACAAATCATGTCAAACTAACTTAGTTAACTTCTACAAGGAAGTGAGCGACAATCTTGACCAAGGAAAAGCAGTGGATGTGGTCTACTTAGATTTTGAAAAAGCCTTTGATACAGTGCCTCACAGGAGACTAATCATCAAATTAAAAGAGCTTGACCTAGGAAAAACTGTTTGTACATGGATAAGTAACTGGCTGGACAACAGGGTACAGCGAGTAGTGGTCAACGGGAAGTCCTCAACCTGGACACCAGTAGTCAGCGTAATACCAGAGGGGTCCATACTCGGGCCACTACTGTTCAACATATTTATCAATGACCTAGAAATAGACCTGTAAAGCACAGTGTCAATCTTTGCAGATGATACTAAACTGTGTAGGGTATTTAATTCAGAAATATAATTGTGGAGTCTCTGCAGAATGACTTACCTAAACTTGAAATCTGGGCGTCTAAATGGAGAATGAGGTTCAACATAGAAAAATGCAAGGTTATGCATTTCGGGACTAAAAACAAACTTGCATCCTGCATATTAAACGGGGAATGTCTAGGGGTAACAGTTTTGGAAGAAGATTTGGGGGTACTCATTGATAATAAGTTTAATAACCGTATACAATGTCAAAGCGCAGTAAAGAAGACAAGTAAGGTGCTAGCGCGCATAAAATGGGGAATTGAGACAAGGGACGAGGATGTAATCCTGCCGCTGTACAAATTATTGGTACATCCGCACCTGGAATATTGTGTTAAGTTTTGGGCACCACTGTATAAAAAAGATATCGGGGAACTCGAAAGGGTTTAAAGGCGAGCTACTAAATTGATTAAAGGGCTAGAGGGACTGGATTACGAGGAAAGGCTTACTAGGTTGAATATGTATACACTGGAAAAGAGGCGTCTAAGAGGAGACATTATTAATGTCTTCAAATATGTAAAGGGGCACTACAAAGCGTTATTAGAAGAATTATTTATTAAAAGAACTCTGTTTAGGACACGTGGGCACTCGCTGAGGCTGGAGGAGAGAAAATTCCGTACGCAATGGAGGAAAGGGTTCTTCACTGTTAGGGCAATAAGGATTTGGAATTCCTTGCCAGGGAAGGTGGTAATGGTGGACTCTGTAAATGTATTTAAAAGGGGATTGGATGAATTTCTGATTGAAAAGGATATCCAAGGTTGTAACATTTAAAATATTGACGTTGTTAATCCGGGTGTAACATGATTTGTAGTTGTTAGCTAGTCATAAAACATTCTTCAGCAGGTACAGTAAAATCAACTCAACTTAATACAAAATACAGGTTGAACGCGATGGTGATTTTGCCTCTTTTCAACCTGTAGGTGTAGTTAGCAAAATGCTGATAGTTACAGATACCAGTAGTGCTGAGGGGGTGGGATGGGGGTCGGGTACTGTTTACCCTGGCCTAGGCTTGATGAATGGGCCCGGCCCATGTCAGCTGCTATGCCTGGCCCATGTCAGTTGCCCCCCTGTGTGGCCGATGGCAACCTCTGTACAGCGGAGGGGGCATGTGCACTCACTAGAAAGTCTTTCCCCATAGATGCCGGCTGCTGTGGATGGGGCACCTCCTGCGGACCACAATGCCTCGGCTACAGCGTCGGGAGAGACTACCTGGGTACAAACTCTCACCACCCTCAAATTCCCGTCACTCCTTTCCCCGCTGTAGTGTGTGGGTGCACTGCAGCAGCTGCTGAGGACTACAAATGTCTATCCCTCTACAGCACGCTGACGCGTATATATATATATATATTTTCCTCATTTCTAAAGTTGGCCCATGGCAATACCTCCTCATATTGGCCACACTGTCCATTACTAACAGGGCCCGTTGCCACTCTCTAAAGCCCTGATTGATCTATCAAAGGATGGATTGATAAAATAAATGCTAATTGTCAATCAGCATTTTTTTATATAACTATTTTTTTCTTAGATAGTAGAACGAAATGTATCATATAATATATACAGTATACTGTTTACAATACATAACAATAACATGCATTATCTTAAATGACCACTAGATGTCGATCTAAAAACCACATGGAAATCGAGATAAAGACTTTGCTTTTTAATTCTTTCATCATGTCTCCTGATGCTTTAGGACTGATAACAAGCTGAAGAAAACACCCAACAATTGTCGTCTGATTCTAAAGGCCCATATAGACGGGCCGATGCGGGGAGAGATGTGTGCTTAGCGAACCGCTCAGCACACATCTCTCTCGCCGCTCAGCACAGCACGATCTGTGCTGAGCGTGCGGGGGGAGCGGGGGGCGCTCACTTCACCCAGCGGGTGAAGTGAGCGACCCGCTAGATTGGCCTGCACGGCAGGCCAATCTAGCAGCAGCGATAGCGATGTGCGGGGCTGTGCATCGCTATCGCTGTAAGGGCTACACTCGGAGCAATCAGGCTTATATTCTAAGCAATCTAGTCAGATTCCTTAGAATATCGCTCCGTGAGTACCCCCCTTAAGGAACAAATGGACTTTTAAAGATAAACATAAAATTTAAATTTGTGACAACCCTTCTCAACGGTCCTCATTTTGAATTGCCTGTAGCAGAACTTCTGTAATTGCGCCTGCTAAGTTTTTTTTATTAATGAAATTCCTTTATATTACATTTACTTTGCATGAATGTCCAGTCTGTTATACTTTTACTTTATCAGTGTGTTTACCTATTATCTATTAAAACTAGATAAAAGGTAAAATCTATATAAATGTTCCAAATTAGCCCAGCATTCCTCTCTTCACTAATAACAGCTGCGGTGCCCTTCTGATGGAATACCCAGATTCCACTATACAGTCAAGTTTTGTGGTGGCGGTACAAAAAAAAAGTAGAGTAGGCAACAGTAGTAAAGTGCTGTCAATTTAATAAGCCATTAATTACACTGACAGCACTTTACTACTGTTGCCTAGTCTGCTTGAGTGCCGCCGCCACAAAACTTGACTATATATATATATATATATATATATATATATATATATAACACATTTATTGACCACTGCAAGAAAATTAATTTGGACACAAATCCTCTTTATACCACAATTCCACATTCATGCACTTAACTTGAGAGCTCATTGTTATTGAGTTACAATACCCTTAATTAAATAACACATTTCAATATACTGCCATACCGAGGATTCAAACCTATAAACTGTTGATTTCTAATCAAACACCCTGCTCATTGAACTATTTGATCCTACATAAAAACTATGAACACAATATGAAGCTACTGGTACTTTGTAAAAAGAAAATCAGCATTGCAATTGAGCGGATCTATGTAGTGTGCAGCCACGCATCCAATCTCTTGAAGCCACACACTACAGCATTGTGGCTAAGCAGATCTATGATAATTTTTCACAAAGTACAAGGTAAGCTTCAAATAGTTAGAATTCTCTAGCTTAGAATTATCTACCTTTCTATGGAAGGGCAGAGAGCTCAATGAATAGATTGTTTGACTGCAATACCACAGACAATGGGTTTGAATCCCAGGTATGGCAGCAATTTAAAATGTAATAAAGAACAGTGTGACTGAATGAAAAAGAAATCTCAAGCTGAGTTCATAAATGTTGTATAGGTATTATTGACAGAAGGGGTCAGGGTTGGAGACAGGAGCGGTCAGAAGATGCTGGGCTTTAAAAAGGGGGAAGGCTGCAAGTGTAAGTAATTAAAACAGATAATTGAAAAGTGCTGCCAACAGCACCCCCCTACCCTGCAGCGCTATGTGCCCCTTCTGCACACACCAAGTTATGGCCCTGGTCCAGTCCTTATAATATCAGTAATTTGCAGCAGCCAGCCAGAAACCATAAGATGGCCGCCACCCATCCGAGTCAGCAGTACTGCAGTCTGGGACATGCAGGTGACAGCCAGATGGTATTAGTTCCCTCAGCGCACTGATCCCCATGACACTGACTGGCACCCCCTTGTCTCCCCTCTCCAGTACCAGCGCACGTCTTTTCATACCATGTAGCTGCACTTGGTTAAAGTAAAATAAACATTTTCCTAAATGACAGGGGGTGCCCCATTATTATGTGCCCCATTACCAATGTGTGGCTCTGACCCCCCATTACTCATATGTGGCTCTGACCCCCGCAGAACAACAGAGACGATTCAATGCATTGATGATTTTGTTAGCTAATTAACCAATTAACATGATAGCAAGATGATTTATAGCCTATGTTACACAGAGGATCTCAATTTCAGTGAAAACTCGGTCATCATAATCAGTAGTTCTTGAGTTTATTGCGAACATACATACATAATGAATCAGAAACAAAGAAAATACACAATAGACATCAACGAAAAGGAAAAACTAGACATCATGTTTAATCAGAGGAGAGTTTTTACATCATTCAAAAAAGACACACAGACCATTACTCATACAGGCATCAAACAGGAAAGGAATAATACATCATACAAAAATTATCACCCGAAATCACAAAGACCACAATATCCAAGAAATAGTACAAGTCACAGAAGAAATCAAAATAAACCATTATTACCAAATCCTAGTTCAACCAAAGCATACAAACGGTATCGACCCTATAATCCTAACAATTTTGCATACCAAGAAAGAAACAGAAACTGGCAACAGATGCTTTCAGAGAAGGTACCCATCAGGAAGAAAGCAAGAGTTATAGGACACTCAACAACACGATTGAGACCTCTCACCCGGAATGCACAACCTATAGGAAGAAATCACAAAAAAGAAACTTACTGGAAGAATATGAAACAGACGATGAGGACATTTTTTTTAGAAATGGGCAAGGGACGTCAAAGACCGCCAGAACAATTGAATGCCGTACAGAAAAAGAGAAGGAACCACTCTCCAAGCATCCAAGGGGAACCTGAGGGGGTAAAAGAAAACAGAAAGTTAAAAACCATGAGGAGAGACAAAAGTTCTAACAAAAGAGGAGGAAGCAGTACTCACTAAAGATCTAAAATTTGCACCTCAATCCAACATCAACAAATTTAATTTATAATCGACAACCAAAAATTTGTGAGGAAATTATGTATTAAGAAATATTATTTGAAAGATCCGCTAACACGAGAAGTGACCAATCAAACATCAGAATACAGTCATTCCAGCTTGTAAAGTTCGAAGAATGGAATGAAACACCAGTAGTTATATGTAATGTTGTGGTCCAACGCATCAACAATATTTACTCAAAAGATACATATAAAAGATACAACAATATTACAGAGAAGAGCTACAACCAATAGTACATACGTTTGTTCGCGAGCGCTCCTGGACCCAGGACTCAGTCAGTCTTAGCAAGATGACCTTCAGAGAATAGACTGAGCCTGGTCAGGAGGACTCTCTGTGATACAATGTGTCCAAATGCAGTACAATGGGAAATATAAGCTCTTCTTTCATAGGTCAAAGGGCAGGTCATTTACAGTACATGAGGGGTCATAGGTTGGTTTGAATGAATGGGCGATGATAGGTCCAGGTGTACTTGCCGGTGTTTGCCACTGGATTCCCGCCGAATATCCTGAATACAGTATCATAACAGTTTGCTAATATTATGTTTCTGCGTATATCTACACGCAGAGACATGCGGTCAACTGCAAATAGCAACCGGAATGTAGGTCTCTAAATACTGCACATCTGGTTACCAAACATTAAGTCCTAACCTTGCTCTATCCCCTCACATCCTGTAAACCCGGATAGCTCTGTTGTTCTACCTTTTGAGTATATGTAACTTGCTGGCAAAGTGTGTGGAGACTATGTGTAAATTATGCACTATATAAATAGAATATTGAATATGTCTTTGTGGCTTTTCTGTGCGAATGCGTATGCTACTGTATATACTCATACCATGTGCCAATACGCAAGGCTCGTGAACCAGTGTACGTAGCGTGTGTGTATGTGTACGCACGGTGGCAATGCGCACACACAGAGGCCATTCTGTTTGGGGTTTACATATGGTGTGTATGTAATATTTTTGACTTTGACAGTCCACCCTTTGACAGTTAACAACTGTCATAAATGACTAACAAAATATTTCAAAACACATAATAGGTGACCTAGACACACGTATGTATTTATTTCGCAATCAGACATTGCCTATGGTTAGGGAAGACAAGGAAAAGGACGAAAATGCGCTCGGCGGTCACGGGACTACTGGTTAGGTGTGGGATGACATTCAACCTATAGAGTATGCTGGGACAGTGCTATAGCCTAAGATGTCTGATCTGAATGCATACATACATGTACCTACGTCTTTGCACACTGATGTTCGGATTCGATAGAGGTTTTGCATGGTAGAGGGAGAAAACACAAATCGTGAAAGAGACATATAAAATTTTCATGGTATATATTCCTATCACTCCCTGAACATATTGTTTCCATTCCTGGATTGTATGCTTGGTCTGTTTCATCATTGAACAAGGGTTATTATTTCAGGTAGTGTCCTTCCTAGATAACAAACTTTCGGAGTTCGGGGAGAGCCACTCATAAACCTTTCTTCCACATATATTGAGCTCTTTATCTGCTATGTGTGAATAGGCCATTGTCTGATTGTTCCTGATTACCTCCCAATTTCCTGGTTTCCTGAAATTGGTGAGATTTAAACATACCAGGGATTTATCTATGGTACTGGTGGATCTTAAGACTAGGGGGTCTAGTTTTATTATATTCCTTGTCCACCGGTCCCCCGCCCCCCCTTCCATGTCATTCAAGTACCTCAGCTAACTCTAAAGAATATGGCACTAATCCTGCATTATTTTGTCTTAGAGGTACCTGTGAGCACATCCATCATTCCGTTTGGTTTAAGACCTTACCCACTAGTGAGTGGTAATCACATTATTGCTTAACTGACATCTCTGGATGCACTCATCTTCAATTATAGGGTCGCAGTAACTACAAAATACAATATTCCTCAGACAATAACCCAGAGGTTCCCAAAGTGTGTGGCGTGGCTCCCTGGGTTGCCTCGGGACACTTGCAGGGGTGCCCTGGGTTGGTGGTCCAGGACCAATTCAAATTATTCATGGTCAATATAATAGGCAAAACCAGTGCTGGTGTCTGCCAGTCATAAAATATGTGGCCAAACAGAAGCAAATCTTGTCCCTCACCACACAACTGACCCTAAGGATGACATATAAATGCTATCTACTTAATGTAATATTTCTTTCTAAATTTCTCAATAAGAAATTTTTGGCCTAGGGGTGTCGTGAAAAAAATTCTGATATTCTAGGGTGCCGTGATTCAAAAAAGTTTGGAAACCACTGCAATAGCCTATCACTTTACTTCCGAACTCTGTGACTACAAGACCTTTGATTTTCTCGGGCTTTAAACAAAGTGATAGGCTGATCCTGGGATCCTATAAAGACATCACTCCTTTCTCCAGATCCAGTTCCAGTCCCACGCTCGACTCCTCAGGAACCCTCACAAAAATAGAATGTCTTGAAAAAAAATGTCAGCGGGGAAAGAAAAAATATAACAGAACAAATCTTGCTTTTGTAATCCTTTAGTACACTCAGGTAGTGTTCAACAGTGACGCCTCTCAGTCTTCACGGAACAGATTCTCGGGTGATATTTTTTGCGATTTCAATCCCTTTACGAGTTCCTTCCAGACTAACGACTTTCTTGTGATGGGAATCGTGGACCCAAGTCTCTCTCTCGGCTACTTTCACTGAAATCGTGCTGTCAACAAAACTTGGTACGGTCCTTCCCACCTGTCTATTAGGCAACCTGAGCGTAAGAATAATCACACAGTCTCTTGGTTTACAATCAAGACAGTTAGTAGTTGGCATACCAGGAATCAACAGTTTAAAGTTATTTTGTTAAGTTCTCAAATGCTGACTCATCTCAGTAAGGTACTGTACTGTCACCTCATTGGTGTATTTCTGATCATTGTGCGGATCGATCATGACATGAGGTTTTCTTCCCAAAAAACAGAAACCAAAACAAAAATGTCAAATAGGGTGATTCGTTAAGTGGGGATCTGGGAGTGGTTCCGATGCTACATAACACTGGTGGCAGTGTCTATGACCACAATAGTCCAGTTTCAGCCATCACTTTGCTTCTAAATCCTACGGATACCGTATCTACACACAAATTTCTGCACAATTTTCTTTGTGGTAAACACAGCAGTATTTGTGGCGGCATGAAAATGCCTCTACCCAGTTTATGAAATCAGTGCACACCAATACATATTTCAAATTCCTACAGGGTGTAAACTGTACGAAGTCGATTTGTATTACCTGAATAGGTCCGTCTGCAGGAGGAGAATGGGATGGCTCTGTTGGTACTACCTTACCAATGTTTTTCCTCATGCAAGTAAGACAGGTCATTGCATTCCTGCTTGCCTGAGAAGAGAACCCTGGTGCATGCCAGTAAGCTCTTACCAATTTGCACATACCTTCCTTACCTTAGGTGAGTCAGACCATGTGCTGCCTCTGCTAGGCTTGGGAGATACACTCTGGGGGCCCCTGGCTTACCTTGTCCATCTCTCCAGAGTCCTGAGGACCGCTGACCATACCCCTTCGTCTTCCAGACCTCCTTTTCCTGTAGGGAACACAAATTTGCATCTTAATTTAATTGTGTGTTTGCAATGTAGAGTAAAAACATCTCTGGAGGAGAAAGGAAGAGGAAAAAAAAAAATTATCAGGTCTGCGTTCACTGATGGGCTGTCATTTATACACAAAAATACAAAAATAGTCAACCACTGCGCTCTGGGCGGCTGCAGTTGTGTAGAACCCTGGTGTCACCCAACACCTTACAACATGAACAATAGAAAAAAATGAGAACTACCTCAACCGCGCTCAGCTTAATGAAGTCCACTTGAATGTATTGACCGTTCAGAAGTCTGTCAGTTCCAAACAAAAAAAAGAGAGGAGATCGTCTTCCAATCTTTTTTGTATATATACACCTAGTCCATAGGATAGTGAAATTCCCACTGGGATAGTCCAAAGTCCCTCAAAAAAAGAATAGAAGAACAATATCGTGTAGTATGTCCTAGATTCAGGGACGATCAGTATTTCTAGATTCTGTGATTAGTCACGATGGTTCGTACCGTACTCACGTCTACAAAGGAAGAGTTTCCACTCATAAAGGTTTCTTTATGGGTCCAAACTTCTCCTAGCTGGATGGATTGGGATTCGGTCTCCTTTCAAATCCTCCCAAAATGATCCCAAAATGTAAAAGACAGGGAGAAGAACGACCCAATCAATAAATCACAGTAGCTTTGATTTTTTCACCCCACTGCTAGCTGAAAATTAAATCAGCGTACCGTACTCACACTCAGAATATATTCAATAATCACGTAATGGTATCTTTTAACCGTGGTTAAGACGTTCAAATAGATCAACTTAAATGTCAGAGTATAAATGGGCAAGCGTACCCCACTTACAGTCTTCAAAGGAGATGTAAAGCCCGTAGCGGTTTCTTTTTCCACTCCCTGCCCAGGAAGTGGACTTCGACCGTCAGAAACTTCCAATCTCGGTGAAATGAAACATATATCACGAGTGGGAAGCGAGTAAAAGAATTTATTACAATAAATATCAATTGGGCACAATCCTAATGGACAATCCAGCAGATGTTAACACAGTCTAAAGGATGAGATAGATCCGGATTACCTCACCTCAAAACATGGTAGTCTGGAAGGTCCTTAGGTGGTATACAGCCCTCACACCTGTCATTTATGTCTGGTCTTGTGGTAAAGGTCTGATTCAGATATTCCATACCATCATGCATACCAGTTATCACTGACCTGGTCGGAGGGTGTTGTGGACTCGGGGCTTCTTCCGGTGACCGGGAAGAGGAACCGCTACTGGGTCGCAGTAGAGATGGCCGGATGTAGGTCTTCCTCATACAGGATGAAGACGGTAAGCAGGAAGCACGGAGGAATGCTTGAAGGTCTCCTGGAAAACAAGACTTGTAAAAGTGCTGAGTGCTGAGGTACAGAGGTGCTGGTGATATTGAGGTGCTGAAGGCACAGAGACGCTGAGGTACTGAGGTGCTGAGGCACTGAGGTGCTGGAGGCACAGAGGTGCATAGGCACGGAGGTGCGTGTTGGCGCTCGGGCGCTTAGAGGCACGGAGGTGCGTGTTGGCGCTCGGGCGCTTGGAGGCACGGAGGTGCTGGGAGGCACAGAGGTGCGTAGAGGCGCTCGGGCGCTTGGAGGCATGGCGGTGCGTGATGGCGCTCGGGCGCTTGGAGGCACGGAGGTGCGTGATGGCACTCGGGCGCTTGGAGGCATGGAGGTGCGTGATGGCGCTCGGGCGCTTGGAGGCACGGAGGTGCGTGATGGCGCTCGGGCGCTTGGAGGCACGGAGGTGCGTGTTGGCGCTCGGGCGCTTGGAGGCACGGAGGTGCGTGTTGGCGCTCGGGCGCTTGGAGGCACGGAGGTGCTGGGAGGTACAGAGGTGCGTAGAGGCGCTCGGGCACTTGGAGGCACGGAGGTGCGTGATGGCGCTCGGGCGCTTGGAGGCACGGAGGTGCGTGATGGTGCTCGGGCGCTTGGAGGCACGGAGGTGCTGGGAGGCACGGAGGTGCTCGGGAACGCTGAGATGCTGGAAACACAGATATGCTTGGAAGCACAGCGGTAACAGGGACAAGGGAGCTCTGGAGATCACGGTTTCTGACAGGCAGAATTGATGATACACAGGCGCCGGATCTCTGCTCGGCGTCTGGCTTTAAACCTCCCGCCTTTGCCTGATTGGCGGAGCGGGCAGATGACGTCAGCCCCGCTCCGCCTACCTAGTCCCAGTCACCATGGCGGCGCCCTCGCTCCGGGAAGCTGCCGGAGAGACCCGCCGACCCGACGCCGGACACCCGAGACCGCCGGAGGAGAGAGGCGCCAGGCCATCCAGGACACCCGCAGAGGCAAGCGCGGCCGCCGCTGCCCGCGAGGTGTGACAGTACCCCCTCCTCCAGGAGTGGCCCCTGGACACTTTCCGGGTTTAGTTGGAGGTCTGGAATGGAAGATCCGAACCAGTCGGGGAGCCATTACCTCAGTAGCATTGATCCAACTTCTCTCTTCAGGACCATAACCTTTCCACTCTACCAAGTACTGTAGTTTTTTATGAAGATAACGAGAGTCAAGAATAGCTTTGATTTCAAATTCTGTCCCAGCTTCAGACACTATAGTAGTTGGCCTAGGAGACGCTGAGTGGAACCGATTCAGAATGAGTGGGCGGAGGAGAGAGACGTGGAAGGAGTTTGGAATTCGAAGGTGGGAAGGCAACTCCAATTTGCAAACGACCGGGTTTAAGACTTGCAGCACTGAGAAAGGACCAATGAACCTTGGGGCAAATTTCATAGTAGGTACTTTCAAACGAAGATTGCGGGTAGAGAGCCATACCTTGTCACCAACCTTATATTGAGGAGCTGCTCGTCGCTTCCTATCCGCAAAGAATTTATAGCGACCGGAAACTCTATTAAGATTGGCATGAACTCGACTCCAGATTTGGGTGAAATGTCGGAGAGTTGAAGCTGCAGCAGGAACTTCTTCTGGAGGACAAATGGGCAACTCCGGAACTTGGGGATGAAATCCATAATTAATAAAGAATGGAGACTCACCAGTTGAAGAATGATATAGATGGTTGTGGGCAAACTCAGCCCAAGGCAACAACTCCACCCAGTTATCTTGAGAAGGGGAAAGGTAAACACGGAGAAAAGTCTCTAGATCCTGATTGACGCGTTCAGTTTGCCCATTAGTCTGTGGATGGTAAGCAGAAGAGAACTTGAGTTTAATTTGTAGAGTCGAACAGAGGGCTCTCCAGAATCTTGCTGTAAACTGTACTCCCCGATCTGAGACTATTTCCAGAGGTAACCCGTGCAGGCGGAAATGCTCCTGGATAAATAACAGGGCCAACTTGGAAGCGGATGGTAATCCGGTCAACGGAACAAAATGTGCCATCTTAGAGAATCGGTCAATGATCACCCAAATGGTGTTATGACCCTTAGAGAGAGGTAATTCAGTAACAAAGTCCATCGAGATATGAGTCCAAGGCCTTTTAGGAATGGATAAAGGATGCAACAAACCCGCAGGCGGCAGACGTGGAGTTTTGTGCTGAGCACATTGAGGACACGAATTGACATACTCTTGAACATCTTTTTTCATAGTGTCCCACCAGTATGATCTTCACAGAAATTCCCACATTTTC
The DNA here is from genome assembly GCF_028390025.1 of Pseudophryne corroboree. Classification (NCBI taxonomy): domain Eukaryota; kingdom Metazoa; phylum Chordata; class Amphibia; order Anura; family Myobatrachidae; genus Pseudophryne; species Pseudophryne corroboree. Next base: position 453,404,460 of record NC_086447.1, read on the forward strand.
TGAACTCCCGGATGACCAGAAAACTTAGAAGTGTGAGCCCACTGCAACAGTTTCGGTCGAAATTAAACTGGTACCGACATTCTTCCAGGAGGAGGGCCCAACCTAGTGGGAGCTGCAGAAATAGAGATGGGACTAAGGATTAATGCCTTCTCCATTGTATTCTCCTCATCCGAAGCCATCACTGAACGGGATAGGGCATCCGCCTTGGTATTAAGAGTTCCAGCCCGATACTTGATAACAAAGGAAAATCTGGCAAAGAAGAGCGCCCATCTTGCCTGACGGGGATTCAAACATTGGGCCGTCTTTAGATACAGTAAATTCTTGTGATCCGTAAAAATTGTAATTAAGTGTTTAGCACCAACCAGAAGATATCTCCATTCTTCTAATGCAGATTTAATTGCCAGTAGCTCTTTGTCTCCAATGGTGTAATTTAATTCAGCAGGGGAGAACTTGCGAGAATGAAACCCACACGGATGCAACTTCCCATCTGAGGCGTACTGCGAAAGTACAGCACCTATGCCTACCGTGGAAGCATCAACCTCCAGAAAGAATGGTTTTAGGAAATCTGGCTGCTGAAGTACGGGAGCGGATATAAAGGCTGTCTTCAGCTGTTTGAACGCTGCTACTGCTTCAGAAGGCCAATTGCTTGGGTCAGCCCCTTTCTTAGTCAGAGCCGTAATAGGTGCCACGATAGTAGAGAAACCTCTTATAAATTTCCGATAATAATTTGCGAATCCTAGAAATCGTTGCACTGCTTTCAAGGAAAGAGGTTGAGTCCAATCTCGGATGGCCGAGAGTTTCTCCAGATCCATACGCAATTCAGTTCCAGAAATAATGTAGCCCAAAAATGAAATAGAAGAAACCTCAAAGGTGCACTTGGAGATTTTGCCATAAAGATGATTCTCGCGCAACCGAAGGAGTACTTCCTTAACTTGTAGTCGGTGCTCAGAAAGATTCTTTGAAAAAATCAGAATGTCATCCAAATAGACTACTACATTCAGATACATGTCCCGAAAGACTTCATTAATGAATCCCTGAAAGACGGCGGGGGTGTTGCTGAGGCCAAATGGCATTACCAGGTACTCGTAATGCCCATCTCTAGTATTGAAAGCCGTCTTCCACTCATCTCCTTGTCGAATACGTATCAGATTGTATGCTCCCCTTAAGTCAAGCTTAGTAAATACTCGAGCTCCACGCACTATATCGAAAAGCTCTGTGATGAGCGGCAGAGGATACTTGTTCTTAAAGGTGACTTAATTTAAACCACGATAGTCAATACATGGTCTCAGGCCTCCATCTTTTTTTTTTACAAAGAAGAAGCCAGCTCCCGCTGGGGAAGTGGAGGGACGGATGAACCCCTTCTGCAAATTCGACTTAATGTACTCTGACATAGCTTGTGTCTCTGGAACCGACAAAGGATAAGTGCGACCTCGGGGCGGCATTTTCCCAGGAATGAGCTCAATAGGACAGTCCCAGGCCCTATGCGGAGGTAATTTATCAGCCGCCTGTTCCGAGAAGACATCTAAAAATTCTCGATAAGCCTCAGGAACTGACTCCACGTCAAACTTGGCCGATGCACGGAGTGGAACGACAGGAGTAAGACAATTCAATCGACAGAAAGGACTCCAATAAATTATTTGTGTCGACCCCCAGTCGACATGAGGGTTGTGAAGCCTGAGCCAGGGAAGACCCAAAACGAGATCATGAGACATCTCCTGAATAACCAGAAACTTCAGTTGTTCTCGATGCAAAGCTCCCACTTGTAGCTGAATTGACTCAGACTGACTCGTAATCAAGGCGTTAGGAATTTGAACACCGTTAATAGCTGTTATCGTAATAGGTCGTTCGACCAACTGTAACGTCAAGCCCAAACTCTGGGCGCAGGGGAGAGAAATAAAATTCCCCGCAGCTCCTGAATCCAAAAGAGCCATAACAGTTTTGACTTCTGTTTCAGTAGACAAAGATACTGAGAGTAAACAGTCCACTTCTGGAGAAGATTGAGAAACCACACCCAGCTTGACTTCCCCGGGCGAACCTTGCAAGACTTGAGAAAGTGATCCGCGGCTCCACAGTAGAGGCAAAGTCTATTCTCACGCCGACGCTGTCGCTCCTCTGGAGACAGTCGAGACCGATTAATCTGCATGGGTTTGTCTGGAGCTGTCGTAACCAATTGTTTAGACGGAGGAGCCCGGAATCTGCATCGATCAGACCGAGAACGTTCGCCAACTCGTTCCTGCATGCGGAGATCCACTTTCACACAGAGCGAGATCAACTGTTCCAAAGAATCTGGCAAATCTCTTGTAATCAATTCGTCTTTAAGACGGTCGGACAGCCCGTTCCAGAAAGCGGCCCGTAAGGCATCATTATCCCAGCGCAATTCGGAGGCTATGGTCTGAAAATGAATCACATACTGACCCACTGAACGGGAGCCTTGTCGAACTCGGAGAAGATCTGAAGAGGCAGCGGTCGTTCTGCCAGGCTCATCAAAGATCCTGCGGAAAGATGAGATGAAATTGGTGTAGCTGGAAACCAAAAGATCAGATCGCTCCCATAACGGAGACACCCATTCCAGCGCTGAGCCCTCAAGCAAGGAAATAATATGCTACTTTGGATCGATCCGTGGGAAAGTTGTGCACGAGGAGTTCAAACTGTACCTCGCACTAATTAAGAAAACCACGGCAATTCTTCGGGTTGCCGTTGTAGCGAGAGGGAGTGGGAAGCTGAAGGCGTGACCTGGTTCCGGACACTGCGTGAGCATTAACGGGGGCGACTACCGGAGTGGGTACCGGAGCTGGAACCGGAACTACTGAAGCCAGGGAAACCTGAATTTGATCCAGCCTGCCGGATAGTTCTTGGAGATACCGCATCACCTGGTTTTGCGCCGCTTCCTGACTCTGAACACGGGAAACCAGATCTTGGATGGCACTCGCTTCTGGGTTCCGATTCCCCGGGTCCATGTGGCCTGTGTATACTATCACTGACCTGGTCGGAGGGTGTTGTGGACTCGGGGCTTCTTCCGGTGACCGGGAAGAGGAACCGCTACTGGGTCACAGTAGAGATGGCCGGATGTAGGTCTTCCTCATACAGGATGAAGACGGTAAGCAGGAAGCACGGAGGAATGCTTGAAGGTCTCCTGGAAAACAAGACTTGTAAAAGTGCTGAGTGCTGAGGTACAGAGGTGCTGGTTATATTGAGGTGCTGAAGGCACAGAGACGCTGAGGTACTGAGGTGCTGAGGCACTGAGGTGCTGAGGTGCTGGAGGCACAGAGGTGCGTAGAGGCGCTCGGGCGCTGAGGCACGGAGGTGTGTGTTGGCGCTCTGGCGCTTAGAGGCACGGAGGTGCGTGTTGGCGCTCGGGCGCTTGGAGGCACGGAGGTGCTGGGAGGCACAGAGGTGCGTAGAGGCGCTCGGGCGCTTGGAGGCACGGAGGTGCGTGATGGCGCTCGGGCGCTTGGAGGCACGGAGGTGCGTGATGGCGCTCGGGCGCTTGGAGGCACGGAGGTGCGTGATGGCGCTCGGGCGCTTGGAGGCATGGAGGTGCGTGATGGCGCTCGGAGGCACGGAGGTGCGTGATGGCGCTCGGGCGCTTAGAGGCACGGAGGTGCGTGTTGGCGCTCGGGCGCTTGGAGGCACGGAGGTGCGTGTTGGCGCTCGGGCGCTTGGAGGCACGGAGGTGCTGGGAGGCACAGAGGTGCGTAGAGGCGCTCGGGCGCTTGGAGGCACGGAGGTGCGTGATGGCGCTCGGGCGCTTGGAGGCACAAAGGTGCGTGATGGCGCTCGGGCGCTTGGAGGCACGGAGGTGCTGGGAGGCACGGAGGTGCTCGGGAACGCTGAGATGCTGGAAACACAGATATGCTTGGAAGCACAGCGGTAACAGGGACAAGGGAGCTCTGGAGATCACGGTTTCTGACAGGCAGAATTGATGATACACAGGCGCCGGATCTCTGCTCGGCGTCTGGCTTTAAACCTCCCGCCTTTGCCTGATTGGCGGAGCGGGCAGATGACGTCAGCCCCGCTCCGCCTACCTAGTCCCAGTCAACATGGCGGCGCCCTCGCTCCGGGAAGCCGCCGGAGAGACCCGCCGACCCAACGCCGGACACCCGAGACCGCCGGAGGAGAGAGGCGCCAGGCCATCCAGGACACCCGCAGAGGCAAGCGCGGCCGCCGCTGCCCGCGAGGTGTGACACCAGTGTCTGTACAAAATGTCCCTTCACCAGTATTCTCATCCTTCACCCTTTGTGCATTACAAGGCACATGCAGTAATATACTGTTGTCATCAGTGACAGCTAACTCATGCTGATGAGACATACCGGGTTAGGGCAGAATTTTGAAGGACCAATACGGCATGTGGTGTATGAACTGTCAAATCATGTACCATTACTACGTCCTAGGTATTTGACCCTTATCCCACACAATTGCAGTTTATCCTTTAAGACCTTGTGTCCTGTCTGGAAGAGACGAAACAGAAACTTTCGTATCTGCCAGGGACGACTCAAATGAATCAGCGCACAACAACAAGTCACCAACATATTGTATCAGCACCGACCCATTCTCAGGCTGAAAGGACTGTAAATAGTCATGTAGGGCTTGGGAGAAAATACTCAGGCTGTCACTTGAAACCTTGGGAGAATCGGGTCCATGTATTGTACCCCCTTTGTGAACGCAAAGATGAAGAGGAAACTGTGAAGAAAGCAGAATAGAGGTTGGTAACAGTAAAGTTTGTAGAGGTAGGGAAGATTTTATTAAAATGACAGCTGGATTGGGCACTACGGGGAATTGATTAACTACTTGGTCTACCCCCCTTAAATCTTGTGCTTGCTGTGTCACTACTGGGACTACCTCAGCCATCAATCCAGTGTCCTGTCCATTCTAAGTTCATAGGGAACCCGGTATCTGCGAGATAATTTCCTCTACCTGTGATGGACATGAATCTAGAACAGTGGAATGCAACATTAGTCTTTGAGAAGTATCTAACATACCTTGTACTTCCTGAGCAGGAGTACAATATATGTATTTAACATTTCAATTTACACAACAAAATCTCTGTCGATTAAGTTAGTCAGGGGCCACTGCTGCTAGGGGAAAAGAAAAGGGTTTAGCATCATAGAGGCCCAATCGTAACTTCAGCAGGTTTTGTCAAAGGGTAATGTTGCACTTCTCTCGTTACTCCCATTTGCCGAATTAGTATTTACCTATGACCTTTCTTACTTTTGAAAAGGTTAATAAAGATCTGGCCGCCCTGTATCTGCAAGGAAGGGTTGTCTTGTACCAGCTACCTTGACCATGACCTCAGGTTCGTCTCTGAGGCAATTAGTCAACCTCACTGGCTGTAAAATACAGGTGTGACCTGAACCCTTTTGTGGATATTGGCCTCCCTGGGGAGCATTGGCAGCTATTATGTGTGGGGGAAGTAATTGTGATAAGTTGGAGGCCTGCCCATCCCTCCTTGGGGGAAATGTATGTGTTTCCCCTCTATGTGGCTCGAAATCCCTCCTGTATGTCCCTCGGTCCCGTCTAAGTGTTTTATAACGTGGCTCGTGTTCTTGTCTAGGGGGTCTATACTTACTATGTGTCCCTGCATTCCTACACTCTCTGGCAAAGTGTCCATCCTTTTGTCAAACATAACATCTTATTGACCTTCTCCAGTTCTCTTCAACGGTCTGGGGTTTCAGTTGGTTGGTCATCCCTTCGAGAGCCTGTATACTCACCACCATCAACCTCTCCCCCTGCTATTTCTTACGTTTGAAGATATTCTTGTCATGCTCAATGGCAGACTCTCTCAGAGCATCTACAGTGACCCCTCTCCAATTAGGCAAAGAAGTCTGTACCCTGACTTTCAATGCCTCTTTGAGTCCGTCCATTAGCACAGAGACAGCCACCTCCCTGTGGTTCACATCATTCTTTACATCCCTTATCCCAGTGTATTTAGCCATTACTTGTAAAGTTCTATGAAAATATTCAAATGCCAGTTCGCTTTCTTTCTGTTGATAGTGAAAATTGTATTCCACTTTACAACTGTGGGGAAATACAATCCTAGTTGCACATTGATTTGTTTCAAGTTCTCTTGAGTGTATTCATCAGTCAGAGGACTGTCTGCCTCTATCTTACAATCTGTTCTAAACTTTTGGGTGTCAATATTAGGGGGTAGGCACGCTCTTAACACTGTCCGACAATCTTTGTTTGTGGGTTCATGGGCATTACCTAGATCCTTAATAAACTTCTGGCATCTGGCTAAATCTCTCCTGGGATCTGGGAATTCTGAAATGATTGACCGCAGTTCCGATCTGGTCCACGAGCAATACATTGCAGTATTCCTGATGGGGGTTACTCCCTGGCTATCAGTTCTCCCATTGGGAACTGCTATCACCCAGACAGAGTGTAACCTAACCACTCCATATCTATTTGGCTCACTGTGGGGAGCTACTGTCTCTGCGTAATGAACAGTCCCATACTTACCGGTGGCTATGATCTCACCCATTCCTTCTATAGAAGACACAGCCACTGCTCTTACCGGTTGGGCTGTACCCACCTGGGTTTCCTGCGTGGTGGCTGCCTGAGAGAGGGCTGAAATTAGGCTAGGTTCATCATCTTCCTCTGACCTATGATCCTTGGAATAACTTAGGACAGGGTAAAATTTGCAGGGGTTAGGGTTAGTACATTTTACAAATGCATTTTTATCATTTCTTGGTATGTTATTGGTTGTAGCAGCCTTCTCTCCATCGACATAGGGCGGTGGTGGTGTGTTCGCATTCACATTCCTGTCTGGTTTGGACCTTGCTGCACGAGCAAGTTCCCTTTGCATTTCTCCTTCTTGTTGCCATATGTCTAAACAGTCGTTATGTCTGATCCTCCGGTTCTTGGATTTGATCAGACATATTCTATTTCTAACATTTTGCAGCACCTCTAGTTCAAAACTACCAACCCTGGGAAATTATGCCCTATTTTCAACAGTCATGCATACCCATTCATCACAAAAAGTCTCAGTGTAAGGACCATAGTTCCTACACATAATATACCGAGCAGACCCTCTCGGCCTCTGTCCTCAGCCTGAACCCTGGCTCCTGAACGCCTCTCGCATGCCCACTTGGCTCCCATTTGAGAACTTTTTAAACACAAACACCAAACGGCCCACGCGAGATGACGGTGAAAAGTTCCTCTGAGCACTTCTCACCTGTTCCTGTTCCGCTGGCCAGTACCACGGTCCACTCCAGTAGTGATTGCCCGTGTACCCAGCGAGGACCCTACCAGACCCCTCAGCACTGGAAGTAATAAATTAATACCCCACCTTTTTCAGTGGAGGTTAAAAGCCTGATCTTTTCGGTTTCTTTCCACAGGAATTCCACCTGGGAAACGTCACCGAGCCTGCCTATGGAGTTCCACCAGAAATATTTCCTGAGAGAGTCAGCAAAAAATTCCTTTTCTTTACACAAATCACGTCTGCGTATGCTAACACAGCGCGTATGATGACGCAATTGCGCAAAATTATGCAAATGGTATCACGTTGCGGTGTGTATCACACACACACGTGCGGTCCAATCGCACAGCTTATAGATACTTGTTATCTATATGCTCCTACGATCACGGGAGTCGAATTTACAAGCTGCACACCACAGCCGGAGCGTAACTCCAAAAAGCACGCTCCTCCGCATGTTTTACCTTTAAAAAAAAAAACCACACACACTACGTGCCTCAATACCAATTAATACATGAGGTCGCTAACCTCCATGCCACCGAGCCTCTGCTAACTCAGTGCCTCACCGACGAGATCACGCTTTTCGGGGTTCAATCCACTCACACTTACTTTTCAACAACCCACACTTTTAGATTTTCTGTACAGAAAAAGAAAATCACTCCCTTTGATAGTTTGCCCCAGAGGTAGTACACTTATAATAAGATTTTGAGTAATCTGTCTAAAATTGGATAGTTACTTGTTAATGTATAACTATAATTCTTTTTTCCCACCTTAAAATTAACTTTTATTATGCGGCTAACTTCTGTTCGCTATATTACGCAACTTTTGCGTAAGTACGCAATCATGCACGCTTCATGTACCTTTGTACTGTGCACGTGTGTACCGTGCGTTCGCAATTACGTATTCCTGCGTATGAATATACGCAGCAACCACACTTATATCAATCAATGAAAGCAATAGAACAAACTTGTGCTTCTATTGCTATTGATTACTACCCAATACTTCCTTTGTTCCCCAAACACACTGAAAGTCACCCACGTGGATAAATTCCTTTGAGTGCTGCCCAAACTTTTAGGCAGGAACAGAGTCTAGTATGTTCTTTACAGATAACCACTAAACAAATATAACAAATGTATAACAAATAACTTATCCGATTCTATGCAGATCTATAATGACTATTACAACCTATGGCAACAATGTATGAGTATATACGCAAGACATCTGTATGCTTGTGTGCGTTTTTGCGCCAGAAGTAACACACAAAAAAAATAGCTTTTCCTTGCTGTGCCTTGGTTTGCACCGACACCTCTGAGACTATACAGGACAGACATGGTTTAACAACATTAGGTAGTTTTAACACAACAACAGAAATTGTTTTACTTTAGATGCGTCCTTCACCCTTTGTTGTTAGACCAAAGTCTGTAAGGCCCTGCAAGTCCGCGAGTATGAGGTGAACCAGAAAGAGCCCCCAACTGTAAAGTTCGATTAATTTACAAGGAAAGCAATACCGTATCACACTGTGGTTCGGGCCGCTGCGGCCACTAAACATATGCGTACACCCGCTAAAGTATGTAAAGATGCGTATACATGCAGATACGTTATGCGCACAATGTAGCGACACGTGTGGCTGAATACACCTTATCCCAAACAAGAATGGAATGCAACACCAGTAGTTATATGTAATGTTGTGGTCCAATGCATCAACAATATTTACTTAAAAGATACATATAAAAGATACAACAATATTACAGAGAAGAGCTACAACCAATAGTACATACGTTTGTTCGCGAGCGCTCCTGGACCCAGGACTCAGTCAGTCTTAGCAAGATGACCTTCAGAGAATAGACTGAGCCTGGTCAGGGGGACTCTCTTTTATGCAATGTGTCCAAATGCTGTACAATGGGAAATGTAAGCTCTTCTTTCATAGGTCAAAGGGCAGGTCATTTACAGTATATGAGGGGTCATAGGTTGGTTTGAATGAATGGGCGATGCTAGGTCCAGGTGTATATGCAGGTGTTCGCCACCGGGTTCCCACCGAATATCCTGAATACAGTATCATAACAGTTTTCTAATATTATATTTCTGCGTATATCTACACGCAGAGACATGCGATCAACTGCAAATAGCAACCGGAATGTAGGTCTCTAAATACTGCACATCTGGATACCAAACATTAAGTCCTAACCTTGCTCTATCCCCTCACATCCTGTAAACCCGGATAGCTCTGTTGTTCTACCTTTTGAGTATATGTAACTTGCTGGCAAAGTGTGTGGAGACTATGTGTAAATTATGCACTATATAAATAGAATATTGAATATGTCTTTGTGGCTTTTCTGTGCGAATGCGTATGCTACCGTATATACTCATACCATGCACTAATACGCAAGGCTTGAGAACCAGTGTATATAGCGTGCGTGTATGCGTACGCACGGAGGCAGCGTGCACACACAGAGGCCATTCTGTTTGGGGTTTACATGTGGTGTGTATGTAATATTTTCGACTTCGACAAACTTCAAGCCAAAATTAACATTTTTCCCAGCACACATAAAAGGACCCCATATCACTACCTTCCAGAGATTAGTTGAGGAGGATATAAAGAAACTGCCAGAAAAATGGAAAATAAAATACAATCTTACAGAGAAAGAAAAGAAAGCTATGGATGCCCTAAAATGGATACATCAATTGTCATCAAGCCCGCAGATAAAGGAGGGGGAGTAGTCATAATGAACAAACATCAGTACAACCAAGAGGTCATTCGACTACTATCAGATAGAACAACATATGAGAAAATAAAAAAATATCCCATGGAGGACTTGCAACGACGTTCAAACGAACATTTAGAAAAAGGACGTGAATTAGGAATATTATCCTCAAAAGAATTTGATTTTATCTTTGAAGACCATCCGAATATTCCTACCTTTTACCATCTTCTGAAGATTCACAAACATCTAACGGAACCTCCTGGGAGACCCATTATTATTGGAATTGGGTCAACAACAAGTAATCTCTCCAAATACATAGACTTTTTTCTACAACCCCTTGTCAAAACTCAGAAAAGCTACTTAAAGATACAACCAGCGTATTACAAACATTACAAAGTCTGAATTGGAAGGAAACATACACACACTGTACAAGTGATGTCAAGTCGTTATATACTTGCACTGACCACAACAAAGGAAGTGAAGCAACCCGGTTCTTCCTTTCAAATACAATGGACATAAAGAATCAACAAATAAACTTCATTATGGACAGTATAGATTTCATACTTAGGAACAATTATTTCTGGTACAATGAAGAATTTTACATTCAGAGACAAGGTACCACCATGGGAACCTCCTTCGCGCCAAGCTACGCAAACCTTTTCATGGCTTGGTGGGAGGAGTCCCATATCTGGAACAACAATACATACAGGCAATACATAAGATGTTGGAAAAGATACATAGACGATCTCCTCTTCATATGGGAGGGACCGGAGTATCTACTGGAGGAGTTTAAACTTTACTTGAATAATAACAATCTCAATTTGGATTTCAGCACTAGTCACAGCAAAGAAATTATTATTTTTCTGGACCTCGAAATATACATTGAAAACTATATTTTACAAACCAGAACACATACAAAAGAAGTAAATGGAAATACTGTCTCAACTAATCATCATCGACAAAGGATCAGGAACATACCTCAGGGACAGTTTAGGCACATAAAATGAAATTGTACAGATGAAGAGATATATATTTTGCAAAGTACCAAAATGAAACAAGATTTTCTTGAAAAAGAATGCAAGGAAACCTTTCTACAAAGGGAAACTGATGAAATTCCCAAATTTCCACGTTCTCAAATGTTACAATACAAAGAGAAAACAACCAAGCAACCGTCAGGAACTAATTTCACAACACAATATACCATATAAAGAAGTAGAATTTTTTTTTACAAAAACACTGGCATGTGTTACATCTGGATGAATCACTTAGCTCTAAGCTATCACAATATCTGAAAATAATTTATAGAAAAGCAGAAAATCTAAAGCAAGAACTTACAAAAAGTTACCTTAAAGAAGAACCGGAAGAAAAATCGACAACAGGTTTCCATTATTGTCTAAATTGTAGTGGCTGTAAAAATAAAAAAACCTGGAATCATGGAATAATTTGTATCAAACTAAACAAAGAAATAACACAAGGTCAAAGAAATGATAACATGCAATACAGTGGGAGTAATATACCTGATAGAGTGCCCTTGCGGGAAACAATATATCGGACAGACCAAGAGAAAACTTTGGAATCCCACAGCGTGTCTGCACATTTCTTAAAGTTTCACAACAAAAACACAGCAGGTTTAAAATGTATGGGTATCAAAAAAGTATATGCGAACTGGAGAAACAGTAATATTGTGAGTGTGACCTCTCTGAGGACGCAAGAGACAAAATGGATATACAAAATTGACACACTTGAACCGAAAGGACTGAACATTGACATTGACCTTACAGTATTCCTTTAAACACTTTTGAAAAAAACAAATAAATTAGTACACTATAATCTAATGATCATATTTTTAGTACACACTTCAGACCTAGATAATGTAGTGAATGAACCAAAAAGACAAATTTTTATATAAAACTTATTTTTATTTTTATTGAAGGAATTTTCCCTTATTTTTTAATATACACTGAAGAACACGTGCTCCCCGCCTTTTAAGATCCAATTCCGGTTCCGGTTTTTGCTCCAGGACAGAATGTTATTTACTGTAAAAGAAACCTTGGTGTAAAGGCACCTTCATCCTTGATAAAAAGGGCCCGCTGTGGCGTGAAATGCGTAGGAAAGGAAGGCTATCGGGAGAGATCTGATTTCGGTGACTGGATATTCCCAGTCACGCTCTGTCAGCCGGTGACGTCGTCACCCAGTGCCGCGGCCACTGCATGCCATCCAATACAGCGCCTGGCAAGAGGAGAGCGGGGAGAGTGAGACCGCTAGCGAGGCTCCATTCACCGCCGAGTGCTGCAGCCGCTACAACACAGCGCCCAGTGGAAGGAGAAAACACTGCTTGTGAAATCTACGGCTGGAGATCGTCAGTTAGGGTAAGCTTAGGGTCAGCGGAAAGCACAAATGACACTGTGCCACAAACGCAGTTTCAATTGCCTCAATCATACCAATCCCTATAAATAGTCTGAAAAGAGCTGCTAACATTGCATTGTTTTTTAATATATTTTTTAGATTTGTCTTATGTTCATTCACTAGTACTTTCTTGACACATATAACATATTAAAATTAGTGCTTGTCATTCTATTATTAACCTACCAAATTCTATTTTGCATTCAAGCTGCTTAGAACAACCAGCGCTAGATGTTATTCCAATTTCTATACACGCAAACTAACAATTTCTACTTTACACTAATGCTGTTCATAAGTATGTTTTATTGGTGTAGAACAGGGCTGGCCAAACCGGTCCTCGAGATCTACCAACAGTGCATGTTTTCCAGGCCTCCTGGAGATCTGTAGAATTGTCAATTAGGAATGAATGCAGCACATCTTAATTCGTAATGACTACACCTGTGCAACAGCTAGGTAGTCTGGAAAATGTGAACTGTTGGTAGATCTCGAGGACCGGTTTGGCCAGCCCTGGTGTAGAACAATAGGCATTAGCAGAATTTGAAATGGAGTTTAGGCCAGACATTTTGTCCTTACGCAGTGTTACAGGTTTATTTAAGATAACAGTGGTAGTCACTGGTAACAGCGATAACACAGTAAGTGGTTTGTATCACCGGAGACAGCGGTAGTGATTGTGGTGTGTATCAGTGGTACTCACTCCCTGGAGGAACATGTGCTGCACATCCATGCAATACTAAACCCAGAGACACTCTAAGATTGTACAGGGTGCTGGTTCCATTAACCATCATGGTAAAGGTGGTTACCTAGCTATAATGTAGCAGTGGAAGATAGCGCTGGAATGCACTCTTCTCTCAACAATGCGAGAATCTGTTCAACTAATGTGAGGGTTGGTGCATGTGCAAGGCTGATGCAACCTTCATATTTATTAGCATATATGGATCCTCTTGTAAAAATGCCATCACAGGAACATTTTTTTTTTACTTTTATACTCTAGTAATACATCTTATTGAATGTTTACAGTTTATGCAAAGGATTACCGTATTAATTAGGTATCCTGAAATGTATTAAGAGGGTATTGTATTTGTAATTGTACAAGCAGTCCCCATACAAATGTTTACAATAGTCAGAAAAGCTTAGCTTTTTGGAGCTTGGCCCCTGATAGTGTAAGACATCTTTATATGTTAGCCATTGCAGCATATAGGCTACATTAACGCAACTTTTTACAGAAAAGGGATCAGAATAATTTACGCTTACGCATGTGTAATCCAATGACCACACATACAGTATGCATATAGCAAGTTGTGTATGGAATAAAAGTTAAAGAACTAGCTATTACCTACGTATTACCCAGAATTCTTATCATCATATATACCGACCTTAAGAAATTATTTATAGGGACAATTCAATTAGAAGTAAGGAGGGGGAGTTGCCAGAAAAGCTTAGCTTTTTGGAGCTTGGCCCCTGATAGTGTAAGACATCTTTATATGTTAGCCATTGCAGCATATAGGCTACATTAACGCAACTTTTTACAGAAAAGGGATCAGAATAATTTACGCTTACGCATGTGTAATCCAATGACCACACATACAGTATGCATATAGCAAGTTGTGTATGGAATAAAAGTTAAAGAACTAGCTATTACCTACGTATTACCCAGAATTCTTATCATCATATATACCGACCTTAAGAAATTATTTATAGGGACAATTCAATTAGAAGTAAGGAGGGGGAGTTGCCTTTGCAGCGTCACGCAAACGCTGGCAACGGCTGCAGAACTTGCACCGCTGGTGGCCCAATCTCGCCTCAGACTTAGACATTTTTGTTTGCAACTCCATGGGTCAATGAATCTGGTGGTACTGTAAGTGCGGAATATAGGCACACTTAACTGCACCTAACTGAATGTACCTATTAGTAATGTTAGTAAATAACCATAATAACTAGGCATAGCTAATTTGCAGGGCTTTTAGGCTTTTTCTTGCTGCTAGAAGCGTACTTGGGTCAGAATACATAAATAAATTCATGCAGTTTCATCCCTATATCCCCAGAATAGTATTTTTCCCAACATGAATAAGTTAACATGTTAGGAGCAGTCTATTTTAAGACCAGCTTGTATTTTCCTCACAGTTTAAAAGATGTTGTTGAAATTGGCCTAATACTGATTGAACAGTGTTGCTTAGCAACAGACACTGTACTTTCAAAATCTAGAAATATTCTTTTATTCGCATAGCTATTTTCATAGTCAGCATATATTTACTGACAACTTACATTATATTTTTTTAGTAAAAGTTACTTAAGTAAAATACGGGAAATGTATGTATTGGTTAACTACACTATCCTTTTTTCTTAATTCATTTGATTACATTTGTTTGTGATAGCAATGATACCTCAGCATCACATATCTTTAGACACATATGATTATTTATAACTAAGTTCAGTATGCACAAATGCTGTAACCATGCCAACCAATCAAAAGCTTCCTTTCACTTTCTAAATTGCAGTTGGAAAAATAGGATTTTGATAACCTACCGGTAAATCCTTTTCTCCTAGTCCGTAGAGAATGCTGGGGTCCACTTCATGACCATGGGGTATAGACGGGATCCGCAGGAGACATGGGCACTCTAAAGACTTTTCATTGGGTGTGAACTGGCTCCTCCCTCTATGCCCCTCCTCCAGACCTTAGTTGTATGAACTGAGCCCAGGGAGACTGACATTTCGAGGAAAGGAATTACTTAACTAGTGGTGAGATATCTACCAACTCAAACCCTCAACCATGCCGCACACATGGCATTCAACATAACACACACCAACAGGCATGAACTAATTGCAGCAACATGCTGAACTAAGATAACACAACTTGTGTAACTATAATAACTAAACTGCAGGTAAAGTACGCACTGGGACGGGCGCCCAGCATCCTCTACGGACTAGGAGAAAAGGATTTACCGGTAGGTTATCAAAATCCTATTTTTTCATACGTCCTAGAGGATGCTGGGGTCCACTTCATGACCATGGGGTTTATACCAAAGCTCCAGTACGGGCGGGAGAGTGCGGATGACCCTGCAGCCCCGATTGACCAAACTTGAGGTCCTCATCGGCCAAGGTGTCAAACTTGTAGAAGTTTGCAAATGTGTTTGACCCTGACCAAGTAGCTGCTCAGCAAAGTTGTAATGCCGAGATTCCCCCCGGGCAGCCGCCCAGGAGAAGCCCACTTTCCTAGTAGAATGGGCCTTCCCCGACATCGGTAACGGCAATTCAGCCGTAGAATGAGCTTGCTGAATCGTACCTCTGATCCAGCGCGCAATAGTCTGCTTGGAAGCAGGACACCCAATCTTGTTGGGAGCATACAGGACAAACAAAACCTCTGTTTTCCGTATTCGAGCTGTTCTAGCGACATAAATCTTCAAAGCTCTAACCACATCTAGAGACTTTGACTCAACGAACATGTCAGTAGCAACTGGCACCACAATAGGTTGGTTTATGTGGAAAGAGGAAACCACCTTTGGAAGAAAATGTTGACGAGTTCTCAACTCTGCCCTATCTTCATGGAAGATCAGGTAAGGGCTCTTGTGGGACAAGGCCCCCAGTTCAGACACCCGCCTTGCGGATGCCAATGCCAAAAGCATCACCATTTTCCAAGTGAGAAACTTCAACTCTATTTCTTGTAGAGGCTCAAACCAACCCGATTGAAGGAACTGCAACACCACATTAAGGTCCCATGGTGCCACTGGAGGCACAAATGGAGACTGGATGTGCAAAACCCCTTTCACGAACGTTTGAACTTCTGGAAAGGAGGGCAATTGTTTTTGAAAGAAAACTTATAAGGCTGAAATCTGGACCTTGATTGACCCCAATCTAGGGCCCGCATCCACACCAGCCTGCAGAAAATGGAGAAAACGTCCCAACTCAAACTCTACCGTAGTAGCCTTCTTGGATTCACACCAAGACACATATTTTACCCAAATACGGTGGTAATGTTTAGACGTTACTCCTTTCCTGGCCTGAATAAGAGTGGGGATGACTTCCTTGGGAATACCCTTTCGGGCTAGGATCCGACGCTCAACATCCATGCCGTCAAACGTAGCCGGGGTAAGTCTTAATACACACACGGCCCCTGCTGTAGTAGGTCCTCTCGAGGAGGAAGAGGCAGAGGATCTTCTATGAGCAACTCCTGAAGATCTGGATACCAAGCCCTCCTTGGCCAGTCTGGGGCAATGAAGATTGCTCAAACTCTTGTTCTTATTATTATTTTGAGAACTTTTGGAATCAGTGGAAGTGAAGGGAAAACATATACCGACCGAAACACCCACTGGGTTACCAGTGTCTCCACTGCTATTGCTTGAGGGTCTCTCGACCTGGAACAATATCTCTGAAGCTTCTTGTTTAGATGAGATGCCATCATGTCTACTTGAGGAACTCCCCAAAGACTCGTCACCTCTGCAAAGACTTCTTGGTGGAGGCCCCACTCTCCTGAATGGAGATCGTGTCTGCTGAGGAAGTCTTCTTTCCAGTTGTCCACTCCTGGAATGAAAATTGCTGACAGAGCTTTAACATGTCTTTCTGCCCAGAGGAGAATCCTTGTCACATCTGCCATTGCCGCTCTGCTTTTCGTTCTGCCTTGCCTGTTTATGTACGCGACTGCTGTTACATTGTCCGACTGGATCTGCACGGGATCTTGAAGAAGATGTACCGCTTGTAGAAGGCCGTTGTAAATGGCTCTCAATTCCAGAACGTTTATGTGAAGGCAGGCTTCCTGACTTGACCATTTTCCTTGGAAGCTTTCCCCCTGTGTGACAGCTCTCCATCCTCGGAGACTTGCATCCGTGGTTATTAGGAAACAGTCGTGAATCCCAAACCTGCGTCCCTCTAGTAGGTGAGAACTGTGTAGCCACCACAGGAGCGAAATCCTGGCTTTGGGGGACAGGATTATTTTCCGGTGTATGTGTAGGTGGCATCCGGACCACTTGTCCAACAGGTCCCACTGGAATACTCTGGCATGAAATCGGCCAAACTGTATGGCCTCGTAGGGCACTACCATTTCCCCCAACAACCGAATCCATTGATGGATCGACACGCTTGTTGGTTTCAATATTTGTTTGACCATTTTCTGGATTTCCAGAGCCTTTTCCACTGGAAGAAATACTCTCTGTACTTCTGTGTCCAGAATCATCCCTAAAAAGGACAATCTTGTCGTCGGTTCCAACTGCGACTTTGGAAAATTCATGATCCAACCGTGTTGTTGGAATATTGATAGGGAGAGTGCTATGTGCTGCACCAACTGTTCCCTGGATCTCGCTTTTATCAGGAGATCGTCCAGATAAGGAATTATATTGACTCCTTTTTAACGAAGGAGGACCATCATCTCCGCCATCACCTTGGTGAATACCCTCGGTGCCGTGGAGAGTCCGAACGGCAACGTCTGAAACTGGTAATGGCAATCCTGTACTGCGAATCTCAGATAAGCTTGGTGAGGAGGATAAATGGGAACATGCAAGTAAGCATCTTTTATGTCTACTGTGACAATGCTAAATTCCCTTGTCGTATAAACAACCCTTTATGAAGTCTAAGAACACTGTACGCTGTTTACTTAAGAAGTACCGTAATGGTACGCTAGTTGCGTAACGATCGCTCAGCCGTAGGCGAGACGCTCAAGCGTCACGTTCGCTCACGGCCCAGTGATCACAGGACACGTTATTGGCTATGACTAGAGTAATGATTCGCTATGGCGTAGCGGACGCTCGAGACCACGAGGAGATCACCAGCGGCGCAGACGCTCACAACGCTATACCTTTATGTCTAAACCTTATACCAATGAAATACACGGAATACCTTAATGTGAATACAGGGTGTAAGTGCAACCTTGTGTAACCTGACTAACTACAAAGCTGCTTGAGCGTCACCGACGCTCAAGTGAACACTTAACACTATAGGAAATACACAGATACTGGTTTAGGGTCCAAAGCCTATTAACTGTATTATATCTAGTATACTTGTAAAAAGGGGATAACAGTACAAATGATACACTACAATATAACAGAGACTTCCTAACCAAAATACAATACTATCTAATACAATACAATACTAGTCTAGGGGAGATACGAGAGAAAGAGAAGGGAAAGAGAGAGAGAGAGAGAGAGAGACGGAGAGAGATGAGAGAAATTGGCTCACAGAAAGACAATGATTACGGAGAGAAACTTACGCACAGGGTAAACGATCGCATGCGCCTGGACATCCAGCACCCGATTTTCAGCAATGAGAACCGTTGAAGAGTGAGAGCTGGATGTGGTCGGCCTGCCTATTTATGCCCCACACACAATGCAATCTCATAGTCCCTACAATCCCATTGTCCATTGGATGAAGGAATTCGACCCTGTATCACAACAAAAGGTCATAGGTTGATTCATACAGGTGGGCTGTGACGATTTCCAACAGCTCAGGTGGGTGGGAAACTAGGTTTCCCGCCGCATACCTGAGTATGAGTAAATAGTAGAAATGGACATAAACTTCTTATGTCCATAACTATTCGCACGAGCGATTAATACGCTCCAAACCAACACCGGAATATAGCTAATTAAATACTCTTCCGATGGGTACCAAACACTGCTGTATGATTCCTGTTAGACCCTTCGTACAATACAAAGAGGGATTACTTTAAACAGGGACCTTCTATATTAACCAAACTTTCAGAAACTATCAAAGGGATCATGATCTATAAACTACATTAATTGTGAAAATATGTAACGAATGAGTCGCACGCTACGACTACATAAACTCTACCGTAAATACGCATACCGCGCCTGCGAGTGCACGCTATTGCGGGTATGCGCCTTCACGGGAGAGCGTACGCATGCACAGCACGGACCAGTGTGCGGTGCAAATATGGCAACGTGTATGGGGATATTTTTCTGACTTTGACAGTCCACCCTTTGGCAGTCAATAATAACTGCCACCTTCTAAAACATTTCAAAAGGAGAAAAATATATGTCAGGGGTTAATTCATTTCCATGGTTGGGTGAGGGAGGAGAGAGGAGTAGGTGTGAAGAGGGTATGACCTAGTGTGATAGCAGAAGCATGTGTGTATGAGTCCATGTTTGGAGGGTCATGTATCATCGTGCCGTACGTGTTGTAAATCAAGCTTCGAGGTATTGCGAAGTATACATTTGAATTCCTTCTTATCCTGTGGTACAGGTCTGTGGATGGGCTGTCAAACTTTACCGAGCTCTTTTCGGATTTTGAACAAAATGGGGAGCACATTTTAGTTGATGATACATGAATGGGGGAGGTATGTGGTTGCTGATATCTGTGCCTGTATTCCCTATCGTCTATGTGTGTCATTACCTGAGGGTTGTAGAGATGAAGATAAAGAACACTTATGGAAAATGCAATGATATTCTATGTCAGGGAAATGTACATCTGTCGTCGAAGTTGTGTTCGGTATCTGTTGAGAGTCGTCTTCTTTGCGCTGTATTGCTCCTTGGGCATGAGCAAATAGCTTTGTCAGAGCCATCGGATTTACAAAAAAATGTTGGGCTAGCGTGAGTTTAAATGTACTAGGGAAACTGGGGATCCATGGCAAAGTTCATCAAGTGTCCATTTCTCAAGTGGTCAAAACTTCATCTTTGGTGCTTGTCTGTTGTCTGTATAGCGTCTCGTCAACTTCCTCGTCCAAGGGGGTCTTTGTATCTTGGAGAAAAGCAGAAAAACAGGTGAAAGAAACGGACCGTATAATCGCATTTTCATCACATTCGGGTTTCTATTATTGGGTCATAAATCAAATCCAGGTTAATTACAGTTTCCTCACTCCTCACGCTCATCACTTTTGTACTTTGTTTGCACCTCATTAAAGCCTGCCCGCATCTAAATATCAATCCAATCGATATAACGACACCCAAGATACATAGTAGAAACTTTCCAACATCCATTATGACTCCTTGAGCCCAGTCTCCTAAACCGGAGAACCAATTTCGCGGGTTCAACCATGACACCCAACCAGTCAGCTCATTACCTACAGCAGCAAGGGTGAGATTGTGTTTTCGACGAAATTCCCACTTTAATTGCAGAATATCGTCCATCTTTTGGTCTATGACCTCTACCGGATCCTCGGTGCTATTTGTGATATAAGTGCAACACTTTATGCCGTACTGTGTTGCCAATGTAACACAATATCCGCCTGTTACTGCTGTAAGATAATTAAGAACCATCCTATGCTGAACTAGTTCCGTTTTGTAAGCTTGAAGTTCTCTTCCAGTGTATCTAAACGTGTCATCATACATTTCAGTGATATTATCTAACAAATTGGCGAGTGCGGAAATGTATCTATAATTCATCACTCCTCGAGCGGTGCGAGTGAAATCTAACGCTACCAGAACCTGAATCCCGGTGGATTCATGGATAAGATCAGAGGCCGGATGCTCTAACCTTTCTGACAGTTGTCTTTTAACTCGGTGCTCGTAATGAGTGTGAGTATAAGGAGCTTGGGCACCACGGTGTATGTCTTTCATTTTGTCATGTGTTACAGTCATCACTTCAGGCAATACTTTTCCAATATAACACAATCCTTCAGAGTTTGGGGCAAGCCACTTGTACGCCTTTCTCCCGCATATGAAATATGCGTCATCGGGGAGAACATATGGGACGGAGAAGGACATTACCATGTTACAAACCTTCCAGGTGAAATCTCCTGACCCTAATTCTTCCATCTGCTTAATGCACGTATCAGTTTGTACGATATGTGCACAGTATCCTGGTGATACTTCTCCAACTCTCGTAATCCTATTTCCTAAGGTATACCTATACCGGAAAGATTTTCCTCTACTGGCTATGTGGCGTACAAGCTCTGTATCTGTAGGCATTCTATCTGCTCTATGCGAAAAGGTCATGGTTTGGTTGCTCCATGACACTTCCCAATTTCCCGGCTTTCGGGGATTGGAGATGTTAAAACATAATAGGGACCTATCCACATGGTATTGGTGGAGCTTCAAACTAGGAGGGCTGGAGATATTAAACCTCCGGTCCACCGGTCTCCCACCACTTAGCTCAAGTACCTCCCCTAACGTTAAAGGAAATGGTACTAGCCCTGATTTGCTATGACCCTGAGGTACTTGAGAGCATACCCAACAATCTGTTTGGTTTAACACGTTACCCACTAAGGAGTGATAGTCACTCAATGGATGCCGGTCCATATGGATATTAAAACTGGATTGGCATTTCTTTATGCATCCATCTTCAACCAGATTATCACAGAGCCTACAGATACAATTTTCTTTTTGAGCTAACAATCCTTCAAAGAAAATGTTTACAGATAACATGGTTGTTAGATCGTGCCCGGTACTCGCCTTTGCTTGGTGGTTGGGTTGCTATTGGAAATTTACACCTCCGTCTCAGTCATTAGAACCTTTCTGGATCCTTTCTCGACCTCACTGGTACTCTCACCGAAACAGACTGCTCTGGTCAACATCATGGTCAACAGGAAAATCCATATCACAGTCTCTTGGGGCAAGTCCATCTTACAGGAGGAGAAAAGAAGAAATTTGTAAAGGGGGCATAAGAAAACAGTTTGAGGGGGGGAGAGAACTTGTTACGATAATAAGTTCTCTCGTCTTGTTGTTCTTCTTGTTCTGCTGTCCTCTCAAAGGTGCTGTCTCTCAGTCTTCCAAACGAACATTCTGGTGATGCAATGTTCATTCCCAACCGACGATCTTTCTGTAAGGAGTAAAAATCTGGCATTACCATTGGTCCAACTGAGGGGTGACATACCATCTTTAAACCATGGAAACATGAGTGAGAAGAGAGAGAAAGCACAAAAAGAAACAAAAGAGATAGAGAACAATTCATGTGCATATATACATTACTTAACTCGACAATAACCATCAATAAGAAAAGAGAAACAAAACATTTTTAAACATTGTCAACATTGAGAAAACCTTGTTAGCATTAGAAAAACATTGTCAGACTTATTAGGCTGTCATATCTATGTGTCTACTGGTCTCCTTGAGCAGTCCCTCCCCACCAGCACCTGCATTACTCCACTGTCTGTATCTGGCCAGAAATACATTGTGGCGGATAGGTCATGCTGGGGTTTGGTAGACTTCTGCAAGGACCAAGTGGATATGCAATGTGTGAATTCTTACCAATACTAGTCAGAGATGGGGATAGAGAGAGAGAGAGAAAAAAAAACATTTTTCACAAATACATTTACAACTTTTCACCTGGTCATTCCGGTGTCTTCAGTGAATGACCTCCCACTTTATTAACCGTTACCTCAGGCTTGCCTCCATTCCTAATAATCACCTTTCCTTCCTATGTGATCCCTGATTATAATGGTGTGTATTGTAATTTTGCTCATTTCTTGGTCTAGGGGGTCTAACTTTATGTGGGTTATTACAGTTGCTAGCATAATGCCCTTCTCTCCTACAATGATAACAAATCCTGGGCTTTCTCCACGTGTCAATGACCTGAGGTTTTGGTTGATTTGATGCCTCCTCAAACGCTCGGATGCTCATCATCATCAATCGTTTCCCCTGTACTTCCCTGATTCCTTGGATTTTATGATTATGGTGTTGTCTTTCTCTTGATCTACAATCTCTTGCAAAGTGTCCCTTTTTATGACAATTGTAACAGACTTCCATATCTGGATTGCTCACAGGGGTGTGGGGCTTTTGTTGGGGTGGTCTTGTGTTTTGGGCCTGTATATTTGCTGCCATTAACTCATCTCTTTGTGACTCTCTGTATCTGGTGATATTCTGATCATGATTGATGACGGCCTCTCTTAGTGCGGTCACCGAGATATCTCTCCAGTTTGGGTTGGTGGTCTGTACCCTTGTTTTTAATTCATCCTTTAAACCATTCATTAATACCTTAACCGCTATTTCTTTATGTTGTGCATTTGCCTTGATGTCTGCGATCCCAGTGTTTCTAGCCATTATTTGCAGTGCTCGATTGAAATAATTAGAAACATTTTCCCTTTCGTTTTGCCTTATGGAGAGGATGTCGTTCCACTTGACAGCAGCTGGGAAATATATTCCTAACTGTCGGTTAATCTGCCTAATACATTCCTGATTGTGTTCTTCCATACAAGGTACCTCCGTGTTTAATTTACAATCAGCAATGAATTTTTCAGGGTCAACACTGGAGGGCAAACATGCCCTCAGCACTGTCCGCCATTCTTTGTTGGTGGGTTCTGTGGCGTTTCCTAGTTCTTTAATAAACTTTTGACATTTGACTAGATTTTTCCTAGGATCAGGAAATTCAGACACAATTGATCTCAATTCGGTCCGGGACCAGAGACAGCGCATTGCACTGTCCTTGACGGGAATGATTCCCTGATCGTCAGTCTTCCCATTGGGGACTGAGATCACCCTGGCCAGATCGAGCTCAGTTACATCATCTTGTGTTGGTCTTATATTTTGGGGTATATCTGTTTGTGCGTGATATGAAACATTGTACGTACCTGTGGACACGACCTCACCTGACCCTCCGTTAGGGGGTTCGATTATTGCCTTTACCAATTTGGTCGCGTCCACCTGGATGGCTTTTGTGATGGTTGCTGGAAGAGGTGCTGACATCGTTCTGGGCTCACTTTCTTGTTTGTATTCCTGAGGGAAGTTTGACATGGGGTGCAACTTGCATAGGTTAATAGTTGTACATTCAACAGTATTACAATAATCATTGTTACAGTTATTACACTTATTCTTATAATCTATACTACAGTTGCTAAGAGCGTTTTTATTGTTCAACCTTGTGCTTTTCTCCGAAACCATAATCCTCCCCGATGCCATGTCTCTCCTCTCAAGATAAGATTCAGAAAAGTCAATTGAATCTCTTTGTAATTCACCTTCCTGTTGCCCTAACTGCACATAATCATAATGTTTACTTCGTCTCTTTGTTGGTTCAATGAGACATATCCTCCTCCTTAAATTTTGTAACACGTCTGGACTGAAGCTACCTATTCTTGGGAATTTGTCCCTGTCTTGTACAGTCATTCTCTCCCATTCATCACATAAAGATTCTGTGTGACTTCCGTATTTTTCACACATGATGTACCTTGCCGACCCAACGGGTCGGTTCTCTGAATCAACCCGAACCGAGGTTGATCGCCCCCTACCTGAACAAATGGCCCCCATAATTCTGCAGGTGTTGCTTATTCCTCCTTGGATCTTTATATCAAGGTTTTCAGCGAACCCTTACAAACAAACCAAGATGTCCTGGGCAGGCCGGCGGTGGCGGTTTACCAAGTACCCCACTTACTTCTCGCCCACGTTGGCCAGTACTGCAATAACTGTAACCAGAGCTGCTGTACCCAACCCAGGGCCCCTGTGAACCTTCTGTTTACTGGAACATATGAGGGTTACCCGAAGGACACTTACTCTTTCCAGTAAAGTTGGGGTTGTTAGATAGTTCCTGAGTGACCAGCGAACTTCCCTTTAAAAATAAAAAATTACACAAATCACGTCAGAATGTACAGATAGCGTTTGTGACCACTTTACTCTAATGGTATTAGGTCAGATTACTAACTACTGCACACAATTACGTGCGGTCCAATCATTCAGTACACAAGCACTACTTGTCATGTACT
Organism: Pseudophryne corroboree; assembly: GCF_028390025.1. Taxonomy (NCBI): domain Eukaryota; kingdom Metazoa; phylum Chordata; class Amphibia; order Anura; family Myobatrachidae; genus Pseudophryne; species Pseudophryne corroboree. The sequence continues at coordinate 453,429,325 of NC_086447.1, forward strand.
GAAAGATCAATGGAATCGATGTTTCCGGCCGCGATTCCTTCAGCAAGAGCTTGTGGCCTATATGGGTTCTACACCAACACCCCAGGCGTTGTGCCTCTTGTACCTTTATAGCGGACCTCTTTGTCTATTTTACCTGTTACCTTATGACCTCCTGGTCTGTTACCGTCTGTTAATGACCTCCTGGTCTGTTACCTTATGACCTCCTGGTCTGTTACCTTATGACCTCCTGGTCTGTTACCTTATGGTCCGCTATACTCTAATGCTCAAATATTATTTAACCAAGGATGCCTCCCTAGCCACCGTATATGTCACTTACACGTGTGTCCCTTGACGAGTACCCGACTTTCCTTTTGGTTCAACCTCTAAGTTATATAAACTTATGTAATAAAAACACACTCACTCAACACATGTACACTTTGTTTCTATATCTATTTCTGCGCAGAAATTGTCTTCAGTCCAACAGTGTTACCAATTAGGAGCAGGATCTGTTAAACTAAATTTCAGATTTTTCCAAAAATAGATTTGCGTTATTTACCGCGTCGCGTTATTTACCGCTGTGCGTTACTTATCGCCTTTGCGCTAATTCAACTTTTCGTGACTTGAGCTACGTGGGCGTAACCAGACGCTACGTTGCGTAATGTACGCTGCGTGCGTCTGCCGTTTGGATTGCGTACGCAAGTCTTTTGTTAGGGACACGTGTACGCAAAACAAAGATCCACCGTAACACAATTTCTACCTTTATCAATGTAGATGATCCCTGATCATCTACCGCACCCCACACTGACTGCCTTATCTCCCAGACAAGCCGTGTGTTGGTCTATATTTTAACTATTACCTCTACTATGAAATAACAGCAAATCTCTTTTAGCACTTTCTATCAACTATAAAACTTGGCAAACAGGAATAGTGATATACGAAATTTGAAAAAGAAATGCAGATAAATGTATGCGTGCGTGTATACGCAAGACAGAAGAGAAATAAAACAGTTTTAAAAGACACAAGCGTTTTGTTCTTACTTCCGGTTCCCGGATTCCTTCAGCACTCTTTATCTAAGCGAAGCAGACGCTTATCCCGTCAGCACTGCGAGACAACCTCCCACCCTTTGCTGGGGGGATAATGTCTGCTGATCTACCTAGTGCAGATATGAGAAGGATAGGACGAGTCCCCAATTGACAATGCTAAATTCCCTTGTCGTATAAACAACCCTTTATGAAGTCTAAGAACACTGTACGCTGTTTACTTAAGAAGTACCGTAATGGTACGCTAGTTGCGTAACGATCGCTCAGCCGTAGGCGAGACGCTCAAGCGTCACGTTCGCTCACGGCCCAGTGATCACAGGACACGTTATTGGCTATGACTAGAGTAATGATTCGCTATGGCGTAGCGGACGCTCGAGACCACGAGGAGATCACCAGCGGCGCAGACGCTCACAACGCTATACCTTTATGTCTAAACCTTATACCAATGAAATACACGGAATACCTTAATGTGAATACAGGGTGTAAGTGCAACCTTGTGTAACCTGACTAACTACAAAGCTGCTTGAGCGTCACCGACGCTCAAGTGAACACTTAACACTATAGGAAATACACAGATACTGGTTTAGGGTCCAAAGCCTATTAACTGTATTATATCTAGTATACTTGTAAAAAGGGGATAACAGTACAAATGATACACTACAATATAACAGAGACTTCCTAACCAAAATACAATACTATCTAATACAATACAATACTAGTCTAGGGGAGATACGAGAGAAAGAGAAGGGAAAGAGAGAGAGAGAGAGAGAGAGACGGAGAGAGATGAGAGAAATTGGCTCACAGAAAGACAATGATTACGGAGAGAAACTTACGCACAGGGTAAACGATCGCATGCGCCTGGACATCCAGCACCCGATTTTCAGCAATGAGAACCGTTGAAGAGTGAGAGCTGGATGTGGTCGGCCTGCCTATTTATGCCCCACACACAATGCAATCTCATAGTCCCTACAATCCCATTGTCCATTGGATGAAGGAATTCGACCCTGTATCACAACAAAAGGTCATAGGTTGATTCATACAGGTGGGCTGTGACGATTTCCAACAGCTCAGGTGGGTGGGAAACTAGGTTTCCCGCCGCATACCTGAGTATGAGTAAATAGTAGAAATGGACATAAACTTCTTATGTCCATAACTATTCGCACGAGCGATTAATACGCTCCAAACCAACACCGGAATATTGCTAATTAAATACTCTTCCGATGGGTACCAAACACTGCTGTATGATTCCTGTTAGACCCTTCGTACAATACAAAGAGGGATTACTTTAAACAGGGACCTTCTATATTAACCAAACTTTCAGAAACTATCAAAGGGATCATGATCTATAAACTACATTAATTGTGAAAATATGTAACGAATGAGTCGCACGCTACGACTACATAAACTCTACCGTAAATACGCATACCGCGCCTGCGAGTGCACGCTATTGCGGGTATGCGCCTTCACGGGAGAGCGTACGCATGCGCAGCACGGACCAGTGTGCGGTGCAAATATGGCAACGTGTATGGGGATATTTTTCTGACTTTGACAACTGACACCATGAAGTCCCCTTCTTCCAGACTGGATATCACTACCCTCAGGGATTCCATCTTGAACTTGAACCTTTTCAGGTAGAGATTCAGATTTTTCAGGTTTAAAATCGGTCTGACCGAGCCGTCCGGCTTCGGAACTACGAAGAGGCTTGAATAAATGACAATGACCTGATACAGACATAATTTTTGAATTACCGTTGTTACTGCCTCTCTTCCCGGAAGATAAGATGGCAAGGTCGATTTGAAAAATCGGCATGGGGGGACATCTTGAAACTCTAGTTTGTACCCATGGGACACTATTTGCAAGAACCATTGGTCCAGGCCAGATTGAATCTAGATTTGGCTGAAAAGTTTCAGACGTGCTCCCACCCGAGCAGACTCCCGCAAGGGAGCCCCAGCGTTATGCTGCAGATTTGGCAGAAGCAGGGGTGGACTTCTGCTCCTGCGATCCGGGAGACGCTGCAGATTTCTTTCCTTTTCCCCTTCCCCTACCTGCAAAAAAAGGGGAAACCTTTGGCCTTTTTGTATTTGTTGGGCCGAAAGGACTGTATGTGAGAGTGATGTGTCTTTTTCGCCGGTGTAGTAGCATAAGGCAAGAATGTTGACTTACCTGCGGTAGCCGCTGAGACTAACGCATCCAGCCCATCACCAAACAAGGCCTCACCTTTATACTGGAGAGCCCTACATATTTTATTTTGGAATCTACATCAGCAGTCCACTGGTTAATCCACAACGCCCTCCGAGCCGATACTGCCATGGTAGCGGTTCTTGATCCCAAGAAACCAATATATTTCATGGATTCTAGTACGTACGCAGCAGCATCTTTGATATGACCTAACGTAAGGAGTATCTCGTCTCCATCTATTGTGTCAATGTCTAATGACAAGTTTTCTGACCACTTTTCAATAGCACTACTCACCCACTTACAGACAATGGTAGGCCTGAGTAGTGTCCCATTGGCCACATCAATAAATCACCTCACTCACTTGCAGTCTGTCGGCTCCTTAAGTGAAGCCATTCCAGGTGCAGGGAGAAACACCTTTTCTCTTTTATGACAGGGTCCTCCTATCTAAAATGCGGGGTGACTCCCACCTTTTTTGGAAAAAGGTAAGCTGCCTGAATTCCTTTTGGGAATCTGAAATTTCTTTTCAGGTTAAATCAGACCTGAGGTAGAGGGAAAATAACATTACTTCTTTAATAAAGTAAACCCTCTCCTTGTGGTAAAAGAGGGGGCTTTGTAACTTCTAACACCTCCTTTATAGCTAAAACATGTTTTGAATGCTTTTTTGCTAACTTAGGACCTATTCCCCTGGAATCACTAGTGGCGACACAGGAATCAGAGTCCATGTCGGTATCAGTTTGTACTACTTGTGCAAATTTGTATGTGACTCAGAAAGGTCCCTGTAGATGAAAGGCAGAACTATTAAAAATCACATCTTCAACAGATTATTTTCATTTTCTGTATGAGATTCAGTCCAACCTCTTACTGATATGATTTACGCTATCGTGTAACCTTTCACCCAGTCAGGCTCTTGGTGTCATATTACACCTCTTTGTCCCTAACATGTCTCCACAGAGTTCCCTGCCACAGACATGTCACACACATGCAGAACCACACCACAGACACTCCGGGATTTATAGGGCACAGACCCACAGTAAAATCTGTCAGAGGGACACAGATGGGATTTGCCAGTTCACAACCCAGCGCCAGTAACACAATGTCTGTGAACACAAAATGCCCACTGACATTCAGCGCTTTTATAATGTTAATCACAAAATTCTATAGCACCAAATTCACTGTGGCCCTCCTGTCAGTAGTGGAGGAGGACCAGTGTTGTCTCCGCAGCCTGAGGAGAGAGAGAAAATGGCGCTGAGCAGTGTGCTGGCTGACGGAGGAGGAAGCTCCACTCTTCAATGGTGTGTTTCTCCTCAGCTTTTATGAGGTAATTTTTTATACTAGCGGGGGTAGGACTGTGCCTCAGCAACTTATGCCCCTTATTTATGCCAGTTTCCATAGGTTTCATGCTGCCCAGGGTGCCCCCTCGCGCACCCTGCAGTGCCTGTGTATGTGTGGGCAACATGGCGCGCTGAGCTCCCGCCAGCTGCGCGGTACCTTTAGCCATCACTTACTTGATAGTAGATCTGTCTTCTTCTACTCACCTGTCTTTTGACTTCTGGCTCTGTGAGGGAGGTGACGGCGTGCTGTGGGAGTGAGCATCTAGGCACGGCTAGCGTTCAGTTCCCTTCAGGAGCTAATGGTGTCCTGTCAGCCAGAAGCAGAGCCATGAAACTCTTTAGGAAGTTGGTTCATACTTCTGCCCCCTCAGTCCCACGAAGCAGGGAGTCTGATGCCAGCAGATCTCCCTGAAAATAAAAAATCTAACAGGTCTTTTCAGAGAAACTCAGTAGAGCTCCTCAGAGTGCATCCAGTCGACCTGGGCACATTTCTACAACAGAGGTCTGGAGGAGGGGCATAGAGGGAGGAGCCAGTACACACCCAATGAAAAGTCTTTAGAGTGCCCATGTCTCCTGTGGATCCCGTCTATACCCCATGGTCATGAAGTGGACCCCAGCATCCTCTAGGACGTATGAGAAATGATAATAACATTGTGAAAGGTTTGCGTATATTGGCCCTCATTCCGAGTTGTTCGCTCGCAAGCGGATTTTAGCAGATTTGCTCATGCTAAGCCGCCGCCTACTGGGAGTGAATCTTAGCATCTTTAAATTGCGAACGATGTATTCGCAATATTGCGATTACACACCTGGTAGCAGTTTCTGAGTAGCTTCAGACTTACTCGGCATCTGCGATCATTTCAGTGCTTGTCGTTCCTGGTTTGACGTCACAAACACACCCAGCGTTCGGCCAGACACTCCTCCGTTTCTCCGGCCACTCCTGCGTTTTTTCCGGAAACGGTAGCGTTTTTTCCCACACGCCCATAAAACGGCCTGTTTCCGCCCAGTAACACCCATTTCCTGTCAATCACATTACGATCGCCAGAACGATGAAAAAGCCGTGAGTAAAATTACTAACTGCATAGCAAATTTACTTGGCGCAGTCGCAGTGCGGACATTGCGCATGCGCATTAAGCGGAAAATCGCTGCGATGCAAAGATTTTTACCGAGCGAACAACTCGGAATGAGGGCCATTGCACCATGTTATTAAACAGCTTTTTCATTATGGTCATAAGATTATATTAATATTTTAATTGCTTTTTTATATACAGTAGTGCCACCACTTAGGCAACACTACAGTCAGCGCCATCTTAACAGCAGTGGAGGCCCCTGGGCAAAGCAATGCACTGGGGCCCCTACCCATACTCCAGCGGTAGTGGGGGGGGAAAGGGGGGGTGCTATCAGCGGCAGCTTAAAGTCCTGCGGTTGGTAGGTGGTGTTCTATCTTTTGCTCAGCAAGTAGGACTTGGAGCAGTCATTTCTGCTAATCACTCCTTCACTGCATACCCTCCAACATTTTACACATAAAAATCGGTACAAATTAGAGAAAGGGGCGTGACCACGGGTAAAGGGGGTGTGACCACGCCCCTTTTCCTATACTTTCAATGGAAGTTTGGAGAGCCAAAAATCGGTACAGACCATAAAAAAAGGTACTGTACCTATTAAAAAGGTACAGTTGGAGGTATGTCACTGTATAAGTGGTGGAAGATGGGGCAAGAGGGAGAACACTACACTGTAGAAGGGGGTGTTGGGCTGAATGAAGGGGCCCCTGTACATGACTTCCAGGGTGGTAGGGGGTGCTTAATACGCAGGGGAGGGGTGGATAGTGGAGTGGGTTTAATATTCATAATTTTCCGGTGGGAGGGAAGCTTGCTTGACTGCACATATCTCCAGTTCCTGGAAATAGATTTCTTAGTTTTCACAGGGATAAAACACTACAGAGTCCCATCGTTCAGGAGGTACTGGGGACTTGGAGATCAGAGTTCAGGAGCCAGAGCAATCCACGGATGAAAATATAAAACTACATACCAGGTGTGTGGAGCTGGAGTGGGACCAGCTGCTAGATGGCTGATATCTCTGGTTCTGGGCATAGTAGAGACAAGCTTGCAAACCAAAAGGGCAGAGTCCCATATTTTAGAATACATACCCCCCAACTTTCTTATTTTACAAAGAGGGACACATGCGCGGTAAAGCCGTGCGTGATCCCAAAAAAGGTCGTGGCTTCGCGGGAGGGCCTGCGATTGCGAGCCATGCCCCTATTTTCATCACTGAGGGGGCATGACCAGCACTCTGTGACCTGCTGGCATACCCCCTCTCCTCCTGTCTCCACTGAATAGATGCTGTGCGCATGTGCACAGCGTCTATTCACCGCTGCTCTGCTAAGCAGGGCAGCGATGACAGGAGCCTCCCGACTGCCCCTCCCCGCACCACCACCACGGGACACTGTGACCCAGGGGTGGGACAGCAGGACAGTCACAAAAAAACGGGAATGTCACGCGAAAATGGAGACAGTTGGGAGGTATGTGGTAGTATATCCTCAGAAACACCCTAAGTCAGACAGAACCCGAGATATCTGACTAGGAAGAGGAATTAACAGGCTTTGTTGGGCACCACTGTTTTTAAGTCAGATATCTCAGGTTCCCCAGGGCCATTTTTAAAAAATCTGGTACTCTTGGAAAAAGGGGACCCTCAGCTATCATCCTAGGCCACTTATGATTCTGGGGTCCTTGGGAAACTGCCCATTGAGCACATACAAATAGACGTCCCTGACTATAGTAAAAGTATTTCACTCACATCAGTCCCTGCAGCACTGGAGCTTACAGTCTAAATTAATATAATAATAATAATGAATTATTATTACTACTATTTCACCATATCACACATTATTTTGGGGCTTTTTACTGTTGACTTAAAGGTGCTTTTACTGTTGACTTAAAGGTGCTTTAACCATTAAAAATGTATTAAATGTGTAAAAGAAAGCTTGAAATGTGATCATTATATAAACAGGAGAATTACAGATAAGGGGCTTGAAGTATTCATCCATTAAGGAAAAGGAATTTAAACATTGTTACTTAGCAAATAGAAAACCAATCAGATAGCATTTACATATAAAACAGTAAAATAAAGAGATTCATATTTGAGTGATTTTTTGCAAATTTGCACGTGTGAAAACATTCTGAAATCTCCTACAGTGCATTACACTGAGGGGTATATTTACTAAAGTGCGGGTATTCAGAAGTGGAGATGTTGCCCATAGCAACCAATCAGATTCTATTTTCTGGAAAGTGCTAGATAAAAGATAAGTACAATCTGATTAGTTGCTATGCAGTGACGTATCTATAATGGGTGCAGTGTGTGCGGTGCACACAGGCCCCTGGGTCCAGAGGGGGCCTGTGTGCACCCATTTCTTCTATACTCACCTTTCCGGCGTCCATCGGTAACCATGTGCAGGCCCCCTCCTCTCCCGTAGCCGTCACCTCCGCTGCTAGCACACTGAGCATTAGAGACTCTAGCACAAAGCCAGAGTCTATAGCGCATGCGCAGGACTCCGAAAAATGGCACAGTGGCCATTTTTTCAGAGTCCTGCACATGCTCTGTAGACCCTGGCACTGTGCCAGAGTCTCAGTGCTGAGAGTGCTAACAGCGGCGGTGGCAGCTACAGGAGAGGAGGGGGCCCACACACGGAGTCTGCACATGGGTCCCCTCCTCTCTAGAAATGCGTCTGTTGCTATGGACAGCATCTCCACTTCTGAAATCCCGCACTTTAGTAAATATACCCCTAAGTGTACGCCCAAAGGTGATCAGGACAAATATCATCAGGACTGTGGTGGCATAATTATGGCCATTCCTGATCAGTGACTAGGGGGTGGTTAGCAGTGCACGCAAAAAATGTCTGTTCAGTGGGTGTATTACGGGAGTGTCGTTAGCCGTGATTAGACAGAGACACTGTACCTGCCACAGGGCTGGTACATTTTCGATGGTGTGACCGATGGTGGCATACAGGGCTGTTTATAGACAACTTGGCTCCCAAAAAATGACTCCCCCTCCTCCGGTTATTTTAAAACTGTAGCATACAAAGAACCATTTTGCATGGCCTCACTGCAGTGGGAGTGGCCTCACAGGAAAAGACTACTTTACAACCCATGACACCCCTACATTTTTGCAGCCACTTCCTGTTACCTCCCCTAAACGGTCCCTTCCTGTCAAACACTCAGCATTTAAATTATCACTATACATTGGGGAGGGACCCGTCCTGTCCTGTCGCCCCAGGTCTATGCTTTGCAAGTGACAGTATTGACCAATGAGGTAACAATTACATAGGTAACATCCTTAATCTCACAAGGCCACCTTCAACCATTTTAAGGAAGTGAACAGTGAAATGGCGCAGGTGCTGTACCAAAGAAACGGTCAAGCTCCACAAGATTTGTTTAAGCAAGCAGCTGCCAGAGCTCCACTGAGGGAGCAGGCCACTATAATAGAGGGATTACTTGTAATTCTGCTGTGTATAAAAATAGGCAACACAACTAGAGATGAGAAAGCTCAGTTCTCAGAGAACCAAACCCACCAGAACTTACTCACTCCGAGTGTATCCGGTCCAGGACTCGGATCTTCCCGCATGCCTTGGATCCAGAAACAAAGCAAAACGTAATCTTTCCGGATCTCGCGGGGTTTGGATTTGGAGTGCCAATTTCCAAACCCTATTGCAAACAATGGGCTGACCGTTGATTTGCTGAGAGAACTGTTCTCATGGCTCTCAGCTAATGGATCCCTGCATTCTTATCCACCTTGAGGCTGCTGCAGCCACACACAAGCCAGGCATGGCAGGCACCGAGAGTGCGATGCGTACACTGCAGCGCTCAGTCCATCCTCATCCTCACAGACACCACTGGGGGAACTTACCATCAGGGGGACCCTCCTGCCTTCTGTCACAGTACATTGAAGTGCAGTATTACTTGTAGGCTACAGCTGGCATGTCTACCCGCAATGTGTCTGACCTGCACTGTATCCGACCCGCACTGTATCTAACCCACACTATGGGGGTCATTCCGAGTTGATCGTAGCTGTGCTAAATTTAGCACAGCTAAGATCATCTTTCCTAACATGCGGGGGGGGGGGGGGGGGCATGTCAGTCCGGCCCCCCTCGCAGAAGTGCAAAGGCATCGTACAGCAGCGATGCCTTTGCACTTCAGGAGTAACTCCCGGCCAGCGCAGCTTTAGCGTGCTGGCCGGGAGCTACTCCTCACTCCCTGGCCCACAGCGGCTGCGTATGACGTCACGCAGCCGCTGCGGCCTGCCCCCCGTTCGTTCCGGCCACGCCTGCTTTGGACAGACCGCGCCTACGAAACGGCGGGCAAATGTCAATCAGGCAGAGGCGATCGCTGTCCTGCTACGGCCTTCGGCCGTCCTGCATGCGCAGGCACACTACGGCGTCGGCGCATGTGCAGCAGGGACCCGTTCGCTCTGCTGCGTTAAAACGCAGCGAGCGAACGGGTCGGAATGAGCCCCTATATCCGACCCGCACTGTATCCGACCCTAGAAACCGCCCAGCTCTAGAAACAGCCCTAATGGCATATAAGAATGCACCAATCAATATTACAGCATGCATGAATGCTAAAAGTGGGTGTCTCAGTCCTTGCACATTCGGATGCACTGATGTTCACAAGGGAAGGCTTTTGTAGACCATTTGCATAAAGTCGCAGATGGGTGACTACCAATAAATGCTACCTGTGCTTTTGAATATGACTCAGAATCAGTGTGCACATATAAGCATGTGACCACAATTCCATGTAATATTCATCCATGCTCTATTCTGAATATACTATACATCCAATCAAGGGCGGAACTGCCGGAGTCAATGGAGTCAGCTGCCGCTGGGCTCCAGCCATGAAGGAGGCACTTGTACTCCATTGTCTCAGCCAGCTCCCAGCCCAGGTCACCTGCAGCAATGGCGCTGTGCTGTTCTCTAAGCATTATGCATATGATGCATGCGACAGCTGCTGCAGCCGGCGCTGTCTATCTGACAGACGCTTGTCCCCTGCTGCGCTCCCCTTACCAGCTGTGAATACGGGAGTACAGCCTGGTCGGCCAGTGCAGCTCCACCTCCTCCAGGCTCCTGCTATGCTCACCTATCCTCCGGGGCAGCAGAAGCTCCGCCTCCTACACAGTAGCGGGTCAGCTGCTTCCAGTCACAGTGGAACAGTGGATCAAAAAGGGTGGTCTCTGGGGGCATGTGTCTCAGGCATCCCTCCTTCATAGGACCATCTTGAAGATAAAAAGAAGAAACGGAAAGTGGCAGTGTCCCAGCAGTGCCATATGGGATGGGCTAGGTCTAAATCCTAGTGGGCTAAAGGACCTGTCATGTGACAGGGCAGGAGCGGGAGAAGGAAGAAGGGACCCAAACGGACGCTCGCCACGCTTCGGGCACGGTGGCTTGCTCTGCTTCGCTCGCCACTTGGTTACTAAAGGCAACCAGTGGTGTTGTGGACAGTGAAACTGCAAGCCCCCTTGCTCCTCCCCCCTGGGCGTGAAAAGTACTTTATCCCACTGGGATTTAGCAACTACCATATGGGATATACGAGTGATGGAGCTGCCACAGTCCCCACTCAGTGACAACTGTCAGTATATGTAAAGGTATGAGGACTATTGTGTCTGTGTGACTACAGTATATATGTGTACAGTATGTTTATATACAGTATGTGTCTGTAAATATACCTGTATATGTGTCTATGTATATGTATGTCTATGTAAATGTATATATGTCTCTGTGTAACCCTGTCTATGGGCCTAATTCAGAGTTGATCGCGACAGCAAATTTGTTAGCAGTTGGGCAAAACCATGTGCACTGCAGGGGGGGGGGGGGGGCAGATATAACATGTGCAGAGAGAGTTGGATTTGGGTGGGGTGTGTTCAAACTGAAATCCAAATTGCAGTGTAAAAATAAAGCAGCCAGTATTTACCCTGCACAGAAACAAAATAACCTACCCAAATCTAACTCTCTCTGCAAATGTTATATCTGCCACACCTGCAGTACACATGGTTTTGCCCAACTGCTAACAAATTTGCTGCTGCGATCAACTCTGAATTACCCCCTATATACAGTATGTCTGTGCATATAATGTGTCTGTGTATATACAGTATGTGTCTGTGTATATATGTGTCTTTATAACTGTATAAGTGTATCTGTGTAACTATATGTGTCTCTGTGTAACCCTGTCAATATGTGTCTGTGTATATAATGTGTCTGTGTTTGTACAGTAAGTGTCTGTGTATATGTGTGTCTATGTAACTGTATATGTGTATTTGTGTAACTATATATGTGTCAGTGTAACTGTATATGTGTATCTGTGTAACTCTGTATATATGTTTCTGTGTTTATACAGTATGTGTCTGTATACCTGTATATATGTGTCAGTTTAACTGTATATGTGTGTCTGTGCAACACTGCATTATATGATGGACACTCAACACTCTGCATTATATGGTTGGTGCTGCAATGCTCTGCATTATATAGTGGACACTGATGGTCTTTGTATTATATGGCGGTCACAAAATTCTTTAAGTCACTAAAATGCTATTAGTTTTCTTTTGTGGTCACAAAATTGCTCTCAGTATGGTCTGGTAATCACAAAATTGCTCTCAGTATTGTCTAGTAGTCACAAAATGGCTCTCACTTTCATCTGGAGGTCACAAAATTGCTCTCAGTATTGTCTGGAGGTCACATAATTGCTCTCAGTATTGTCTAGTAGTCACAAAATTGCTCTCAGTATTGTCTGGAGGTCACAAAATTGCTCTCAGTATTGTCTAGTAGTCACAAAATGGCTCTCACTTTCATCTGGAGGTCACAAAATTGCTCTCAGTATTGTCTAGTAGTCACAAAATTGCTCTCAGTATTGTCTGGTAGTCACAAATTTGCTCTCAGTATTGTATGGTGGTCACAAAATTGCTCTCACTGTTGTCTAGTAGTCACAAACTTGCTCTCAGTATTGTAGGGTAGTCACAATATTGCTCTCAGTATTGTCTGGTAGTCACAAACTTGCTCTCATTATTGTATGGTAGTCACAAAATTGCTCTCAGTATTGTCTAGTAGTCACAAAATTGCTCTCAGTATTGTAGAGTAGTCACAAAATTGCTCTCAGTACTGTAGAATAGTCACAGAATTGCTCTCAATATTGTCTGGTAGTCACAAACTTGCACTCAGTATTGTCTGGTAGTCACAAAATTGCTCTCAGTATTGTCCGGTAATCACAAAATAGCTTTCAGCATTGTCTAGTAGTCACAAACTTGCTTTCAGTATTGTAGGGTGGTCACAAAATTGCTCTCAGTATTGTCTGGTAGTCACAAACTTGCTCTCAGTATTGTATGGTAGTCACAAAATTGTCTGGAGGTCACAAAATTGTTCTCTGTATTGTCTAGAGTCACAAAATTGCCTTCAGTATTGTCTAGTAGTCACAAAATTGCTCTCAGTATTGTCTGGTGGTCACAAACTTGCTCTCAGTATTGTCTGGAGGTCACAAAATTGCTCTCAGTATTGTCTGGAGATCGCAAAGTTGTACAATATTTACATAAGCAGTTTCACCATAAATTATGTGAGTTTTGGACTTTATAGTGTTACAGTTCAGTCTGTCTGTATCCTTGTGTAAGGAATTTGATATTACACTGGCGTTTACATAAGATTTTGCGGTTCAGCCCCTGAGGCCAAGCGGTCAATTCACTCGGAATTACATGAGCCTGTAAGAATATTGTGGAAGATGACCACAATATAGATCCGGAAGTACAATATGGGGGGAATTCAAATGTTTCAAACGTCGGTTGGGTGTCTGTTTTTTCCTATCTATTAGATAGGAAAAAACAGACATCCAACTGACTTTTCAAACAATTGAATCTCCCCAAATGTATTCTAAGGCACATCATTGGTCACTGTGGATATAGCCATGCCCCACATTACGTTTTTTTCAGATTGGTTACAAGTATTCACTAGACAATATTACATACATAATTATCCAGAGGAGCAATTTTATAAACTAATATTTGATACAGGATTTCTGATATGATATATATTTCAGTCAATGGAAATGAGAAACATGTATGAGCCTAATTCAGACCTGATCGCAGCAGCAAATTTGTTAGCAGTTGGGCAAAACCATGTGCACTGCAGGGAGGGGGCAGATGTAACATGTGGAGAGAGTAGATTTGGGTGGGGTGTGTTCAAACTGAAATCTTAATTGCAGTGTAAAAATAAAGCAACCAGTATTTACCCTGTACAGAAAAAGTATAACCCACACAAATCTAACTCTCTCTGCACATGTTACATCTGCCCATCCTGCAGTGCACATGGTTTTGCCCATTAGCTAACAAATTTGCTGTTGCGATCAGATCTGAATTAGGCCTTATGTCATTATTACAGGTTTCGGAGTGTTACACTCCCCCATTAAAGTGTTTATTTTTTTGCGTGTTTTTTTATGTGTGATTCTGTTAACTGGTCTCCTGATAATTGTAAATATATCGAATGGTTAAAAGTAACCATGACAATGTGAATAATGTTGAATAAAGTTGACACTGGAACGTCAACATCTGATCCTCAACATGGTCCGCACTGTCAACAGGCACCAAGTAGACATCCTCAAACTGTTGACATGTTCACAATGCGACATCTGTTGACAGTTTAATGTTAGGGTTAAGATGACGGGAAGGTTAGGATTAGGCTTTGGACAGGGGGCTTAAGGTTAAGGTGCCGGAGGAGGTTAGGGTTAGGCTTTGGACAGGGGGGTTAGGGTTAAGATGCCGGAGGAGGTTGGGGTTAGGCTTTGGATGGGGGGTTTAGGATTAAGCTGCCGGAGGAAGTTAGGGTTAGGCTTTAGGCGGGGGGGGGGCTCTGGGGGGGGTAGGGTTAAGCTGCCAGAGGAAGTTAGGGTTAGGCTGTGGATGGGAGGGTTAGGGTTAGGCTGCCGGGGGAGGTTACGGTTTGGCTTTGGACAGGAGGTATAGGATTTGACCACCCCCTGGGGGAGTGTTAGGGTCAGGCTGCGGGAAAGGGAGGGTCAGCGTAAGGCGGCAGGGAGGGATGATTAAGTTTAGGCTCCCCCAGGGACGGTTATGGTTAGGCTGCAGGAGGTGGAGAGTAAGGTTTAGGCTGCTACAAGAGAGGGTTAGGGGCCTATTGGGGGAAGGTAAGTATACTGACCGCCGGCATCCCACCCACCGGCATTTAAAATTCAAGATAGATAGATAGATAGATAAATAAATAGGGTTCTGCATATTTTGCTGACATGAGAATGTCGACATAGTCAGAATTTCCACATATTCAGCGAATGCTAACAAGGTTGACAGTTATGGGCAGGCCTGGTGACGAGGGGGGGGGGGGTGGACGGATGGACAAACAGTACATATGGCAACTCTTTTCTTTGTGTTGAGATTGCAACTGAGAAATTAAGTCTTTCAGTGATTTTACTAGTAATAAATTCATAGGTGTCCATTGGAAAGACACAATATCTACAATAGCTCCATATAGGATGCCAGTATACAAACTGAAGAAAAATGGAAAATGATTAACACAAAAAGAAAGGTTTGTCCTGAACACTGTATAAAGCAAGTGAAGTGTGTGAAGGCTCAGGCTGCAGAAAGGTCAAGCGGAATGAAAAGGGAAGAAAGGCCTAGGGATTAGCAGTATGAAAGGTCATATATTACCTTCTGAATAATTCTTTATTTCTAGGCTGTTCTAGCACCACATAGGTACCATATAAAAGAACATATTATGCCACATTAATAGCATGCACACAATTATGTAATACCATAATTAATATTGTCATAAGTATTGGCAATATTAATCCAATATTATGTAACAATGATGTGCCATGGAGTAAATGATAAACCATCATGGGCGTGAATAAAACTAACATGGACTGAGCTTGGTTGTTGGCTAAGGGCTATCTGTATGTTAAATGGTGGAGATTGGTGGATTTACAGTAGTTTGTATACTAAGGAGACTATACAGTTTAGCTATGTTGCTGAGGTTGATCTAGGTTGCTAAGAGCAGTGTCAGGACTGTACCCACGGATGGACTGGAGCAGGGTCGCTTTAAGAGAGGAGAAGGCCCGTGTCCAGCCTCCTTCATTTGGGCCCCCCTCCTCTCTGCAAGTATTGCTGTAGAGTCTGAGCACTAGAAGGCTTAGACTGTACTCCGCATGCGCAGATCTCTGGGAAAATGGCGCTGTGGCCATTTTCCCAGTCATTTCTCTACTGCGCATGCACAGAACTCTGTGAAAATGGCCACTGCACCATTTTCACTGGGTTTTAACAGCACCGATGACGTCGACGCGGGACTCTGGAGGGGTGAGTATTAAAAAAATAGGTGCAGTGTGTGCGGGTTGGCACCCCTGAGTGCACCACACACACTGTACCCATCAAAGCATAATCTTTCCAAGAATGCATCTTCTATACTGACCCACAGGTTTAACATGGTATGGAAAAATGTATCAGTCCAAGTAATACATAATAATAATAATAATAATAATAATAATTTTATTTATATAGTGTTCTTCTCCAAGAGTACTCAAGGTGCTTAGAGTAGACCATATTACTGTCTTGCAGTATAGCACATTTTTAGGTTAAGCCTTCCTATATACAGTATATTCATTTAATTCTCTGTTGGTATACAGCACCAGCCTTTTATTTACTTTCTCCCTCAACACTTTTACTTCTTTTCAAGACACACTGCCATGCACCAAACCTGGATCCATCGTGGGCTACACTCTGTTACTGGCGGTTTCCAATGTCCTGTCAGTGGGGTCCTAGACTCAGGCTCCATGTTCCTCTGCCAGGGCTTCACTTCTCTAATCATTACGTAGCCTCTGCTTAATTGGTGCAATTTATTACTCATTAGGGGGGTAATTCCAAGTTGATCGCAGCAGGAAATTTTTTAGCAGTTGGGCAAAACCATGTGCACTGCAGGGGAGGCAGATATAACATGTGCAGGGAGAGTTAGATTTGGGTGTGGTGTGTTCAATCTGCAATCTAAATTGCAGTGTAAAAATAAAGCAGCCAGTATTTACCCTGCACAGAAACAAAATAACCCACACAAATCTAACTCTCTCTGCACATGTTATATCTGCCTCCCCTGCAGTGCACATGGTTTTGTCCAACTGCTAAAAAATTTCCTGCTGCGATCAACTTGGAATTACCCCCTAGGTTTCCTGTATACATGACTTTTGGCTTGTCTTTAATTCCTGGACCTTTGCTTGTGACCTTGACCTTGAATTGCTCAGACCATTCTCCTATCTATTGAGTTTACAAACGGCATGCCACTTGCAGTAATGCCCATGCTCCTTTGTGAGGTCCCTGGACAAACCAGTAGCATATTAGACTCCATGGGGGAGATTCAAATGTTTGAAAAGTCAGTTGGGAGTCTGTTTTTTCTTATCTAATAGACAGGAAAAAACAGACACCCAACCAACTTTTCAAACATTTGAATTCCACCCCATGTCTCTGTCCCAGGTAGAGCCAATCTTAGCTGACAGTATGGGATCTTCTTCTCTTCAGCATTAGAGTGACACACAGAGGGGGAAATTTATCAAAGCTAAGAGATAAAGTGGAGAGAGAAAAAGTACTAACCAATCAGTTCCCAAGTCTCATTTTTTCAAACACAGTTTGTAGCATGCAGATTATGATTTAAATGTATTATAGCGGCACCAAGGCGAAGCAGGAAGGGAGATTGACAAGATGTACTAACATATCGCCTTGCTATCTTTTAGATAGCAGCGCCAATATGGACAGGGGCGCCCCTGTCAGTGTGTACACTCCGCCAGTGTCTTACATGGGGGAGAAGCGGTATCAGTGCACATAATGTGTGCCGATACTGCTTCTCCCCCATATTGTTGGGTAATACATTTACCCCTATATTCCTTCTCTGTTCAGGTGCAACATCTAAATCTCTTGACCATGGGCCTCATTCAGAGATTTACGGGAATCTACATGCACAGAAACCACAGTGTGTATGTGCAGCATACTTGCCTACCTGACCCTCTCCATGAGGGAGAAAATGCTCTGTTCCTGGACTTTCCTGGTAATGTATGATTGCCATCACCTGTGGTGAGCTAGTTAATTGGTAAGAAAGGTGTTTCACCACAGGTGATGGCAATCATACATTACCAGGAAAGTCCAGGAACAGACTATTTTCTCCCTCATGGAGAGGGTCAGGTAGGCAATTATGATGTGCAGATCTGTGTTTGCAATGTTGCTAGCAGTGTCTGAAACCCTAAAGTATGATTGACATCCTGCTGGCAGCTGGGGGCATCGACTGGCAACATTCCAGATAATGGCAGTATGTCATCCATGTTTCCTGGGCATGCTGAGGCCATTGGCTTTGTCCTCAGGTGCAGCTTCACTGGCTCTAGCAGTGTGATTTTGCAAAACATTCTGAGCATACCTCCCAACATGACCCTCTCCAGGAGGGACACAATGCTCTGCTTCTGGACTTTTTTCTCAATTTGTGATTGCCAGCACCTGTGTGAACAGGTTAATGGATAAGAAAGGTGTTTCAGCACAGGTGATGGCAATCATAAATTAAGAGGGAAGTACAGGAGCAGAGTATTCTGTCCCTCCTGGAGAGGGTCATGTTGGGAGGTATGTTCTGAGTAATCTGATGGTTATTCAGATGTCCGATGGTCACACAGTTGATATGATGCTGCGTCGTCGGACATAGCAGTGGCTCACAAAAGCTGGCAGTGATTGTCTTTAAACACAAGATGCATCCTGCAGCTTTTGCTTATATTAGCACAATTGCTGCATTGTTGTACTGTAGCTATAGCATTCACCTCTGAATCAGACTGCATGCTTTTATGCAATGAGTTGCTGGCACATAATTAGCTGATTAGATATTTTGATTAACAAACAGTGTCCAGTTGTACCTAATAAAGTAGCCACAGATTGTATACAATCAGCTTACTCGGGCACATTATACTGCAATTGGTCACACAGAGGCACAGACAAGAGTACAAAAAAAAAAATGTTTCCTTTGCTGTTGAGTATTTCACAGTCCAAAGACTGCAGCAGTTCCACCCCACCTAGATCAAATGATATCTGAAAGTTCATCAATTTGCATTAAAAGTCTCCAAAATGATGGATAAAAAAAATCTGGTGGTTTGGAGAACATATTTGCCAGTGGTTTGTGATGGGTTTAAAAACATTGGAAATCCAGCCTAAAGTTTTTTTAAGTCATCAAAATATATTGTATATTAAGTGGCATATATTGATCAATTCTACAATTTTAGAGATAAACAAAGGAACTGATCATTATACTGATATGGGTGCTACTTAATATACAGGCTGTCGGGATCCCGGCGCTCAGCATACCAGCACCAGAATTCTGACTGCTGGTATACGACAACTAATCTCCCTCTTCGGGTGTCCACGACACCCCTGGAGGGAGAATACATAGCGTGGCACGCGTAGCGTGCCACCATGCCCGCAAGGAGTTCTTTTGCGCTTGCACCGCTGCCGGCAGATGCGGAAAAGGCAGGCAGATGAGGCACTGCCACACCTGTCATAGACTTTTTACTCCAGAGTTTTGACTATAAAAATTATTAGAATAATAAAAAGAAGATATTTCTAATACATTCTTTTTATTTTTCATGTTTCATATAGTCAAAACTCTGGCTTGTAAAGGGCCCTACACACTTAAAGATGTAACTGAACGATATGAACCTTCTCGTTCATTAATGAACGAGAACTCGTTCATATCGTTCAGTGTGTAGGCATCAACGATGAACGATGCGCGCCCTGCGCTCGTTCATCGTTGGTGCCGGGTTGCTTATGCATGCATGCCAATATGGACAATCTCATCCATATTAGCATACACTGCTATGGAGCCAGGTGACGGGGTAGTGAAGAAACTTCACTCCCCCGTCACCTCCCCCCTCGCCGCTGGGTCGCCCGTCGGCCGTATCAGCCGTCGGGCAGCTTGGCGGCGGGTCGCCGAGTGTATAGGGCCCATTAGTTAGTATGACAGGAAAGGCTCTGCTTCATCTGCCTCACCCCACCGCACATCATTGTTTATTACACATATTGTAGATTATATACAAAATACACATACATTGTTGCAAATCCAACTACAAAAAACTATGTAGCAATAAACAATTAAACAAGGATGAATGCATTCCGGTCATTAAAAGTCTTTATAGAACCCACTGAGAAGGATCTGTAATTTGCAGCATATACTTCATTTGAAATTAATTCCTGAAGTATAGGTTTTCCTAATTGAATGGTAAAGAAGCTCATATACTGTATTAAGGTGCTATAATGAGGTGGTCAATGGAGACTGAGAGCTCTGTGACCCTCGGGTGTGGTATGGAAGGTCGATAGTAACTAGGTCGACCACTATTGGCCGACAGTAACTAGGTCGACATGGTCTAGGTCGACAGGTCAAAAGGTTGACATTAATTTTTTATTTTTTTTGGTGTCCTTTTCTCCGTACAGTGACCGGGAACCCCAATTAGTGCACCGTGTCCCCTCGCATCGGGAAAGGTGCCTCACTCCACCACCATTGCGCTCGGCACAGGTCACTATTCCCAATCGTGGTCCACATGGATCGCGAAGTATGAAAAAGTAAAAAAAAAAGAAAAACATTGTGAAAAACTCATGTCGACCTTTTGACCTGTCAACCTAGAACATATTGACCTAGAGACCCTGTTGACCTAGAGACCCTGTCGACCTAGTTACTGCCCTGTTGACCTAGTTACTGTCAACCAATAGTGGTCGACTTAGTTACTGTCGACCTAGTTACTGTCGACCTAGAGCCCGGATCCCATGACCCTCCTAGTGCTTGAACAGGAAATTGGTCCCAAGTAGGAGAAAGAACTGCCACCAAAAATCTCTCACCAGATGGAGAAGACATTACTGGTGAGTATCTCTTGCACCTGTTCAGCTGTGGCAAGCTTGAATCTGCAAAGATTCAAGTCCAGTAAATCAGATCGCAACTGGATGGCCAATTAACCACTTGCCTGGCATGGTTGCATCAGATCCGACCACACCAGCAATTGTTTTATCTGATCTGATTGCACAGGGTGCGACCTGTCAGATAAACAGTGTTAGCAGCTGCAGGGAAGAGAAACTTCCCTCTGCTGCTGCTGTCAGAGGGACCAGAAGGTTCCTCTGCATCCCTGCACCCTCCCCTAAGTGTTGCCGTGCTGCCGATAATTCCTGATTGGTCAGCATGGCAGGACCCCCCACCCAGCGGCTGCAGACAATAGCAGCCACTGGGAAAGTGTAAAACAACCCCCCCAAGCCACCCGCAGACCCCCCCCCCCCCGTGTACCTGGCAGCTGTCTTGTGGGTAAAAAGTAACGTTGCAATGTTAATGATGTTCCAATGCTACCAATCTTCCCGACCATTGTTCCGATGATTGAGAAAATTATTATTGTTTGAAATATATATATATATATATATATATATATAATGCACATGGAGACTGCGGCACTCAATTTTCTGAAGTTGAAGAGTTTTTACTGAAGCATAATTTCAAAAGTTACAAGATGCCTTTACAAGGCCGACGTTTCGGTGCTGCAAGCACCGTCTTCAAGGCAGGCATGGATGGTATTACAGGTACAAGAAACTAGCAAGACAAACAAACATAGATTTCTTACCTAAATAGGCCCACAGACATCACGCCGCTGGAGAGCCGGGACCGGACTCCGCTTCCGCCTGCCGCAGCTGCGTCTGCGTCACTTCCGGTGACGTCAGTCGACTACCTCCTACGTTACCATGGAGACGCGTCCCGTAGTCATGGTGACGCGTCTAACTCTCTGGCCGCCTCTATGGAGCCGCTGACTGATCTCCCCGGCCCTCCAAGCGGCGATCTGCTGAACAAACACAAGGGGACACATTAGTAATTTAGTAAATTATGTGCTATTATGCCCAGCAGAGCAATTACTAATGTGTCCCCTTGTGTTTGTTCAGCAGATCGCCGCTTGGAGGGCCGGGGAGATCAGTCAGCGGCTCCATAGAGGCGGCCAGAGAGTTAGACGCGTCACCATGACTACGGGACGCGTCTCCATGGTAACGTAGGAGGTAGTCGACTGACGTCACCGGAAGTGACGCAGACGCAGCTGCGGCAGGCGGAAGCGGAGTCCGGTCCCGGCTCTCCAGCGGCGTGATGTCTGTGGGCCTATTTAGGTAAGAAATCTATGTTTGTTTGTCTTGCTAGTTTCTTGTACCTGTAATACCATCCATGCCTGCCTTGAAGACGGTGCTTGCAGCACCGAAACGTCGGCCTTGTAAAGGCATCTTGTAACTTTTGAAATTATGCTTCAGTAAAAACTCTTCAACTTCAGAAAATTGAGTGCCGCAGTCTCCATGTGCATTATCTATTATTTCCACTGAAGGCACCGAACATCCACTTTTGGCAGCAAAGGAGTGACGGTTCTAAACAAATCTATATATATATATATATATATATATTTTAGCTAAAATCATTTTGGATAAGGTTAAATTAATGTTCTTCACCAAATTCACTCATAAAAAAACCCAACAATTTTGGAGCGTTTTTTTTGGGGGGGAAAAATCATCCGTTAGGTGGTTAAGAGTGGCCACGGTGAGCCACTCGTGGCTTGCTGTGACTTAGCTAGGCAACCTTGAAGTGGATTGAAGAGGGGAATACTGGCGGAGAGAGAGGAGAGCAGTCTCAGGAAAAAAAAAAAAAAAGACAGAAGCAGCCAGAATGCAGAAGAAAAGAGAGATGTTAGGCACAAGCATAGAAGACCCCCTGCTTGGATGAAAATGTGCCTCTGACCAAGAAGGTTCAGTGGCAGAAGGATGAAGAAGAAGAGAGGATTGTGAGAATCCCTGATGTCAGCAGGTGAAGACTGCGTATGTCAAGGTTACAATCGTTAAAGTGATGCTGAACCCTGCAGGCAGGAAATCTAGATGATAAGTGCCACTAGGACGGGGACTTATGTGAATGGCAAAGTAGTCTCTGTTAAGTATTCAAAATGTTTGAGCTACATATACAATAATTGTTAATAAAATAATAAGATTTTAAACCTACTGGTAAATCTTTTTCTCCTAGTCCGTAGAGGATGCTGGGGACTCCGTAAGGACCATGGGGTATAGACGGGCTCCGCAGGAGACATGGGCACTATAAAGAACTTTAGAATGGGTGTGCACTGGCACTGACTTCTTCCGGAATGCCTTTCCCAGCTAGGATTCGGTGTTCAACCGCCATGCCGTCAAACGTAACCGCGGTAAGTCTTAGAACACGCAGGGCCCCTGTTGCAACAGGTCCTCTCTGAGAGGAAGAGGCCACGGATCTTCTGTGAGCATTTCCTGAAGATCTGAATACCAGGCCCTTCAAGGCCAATCTGGGACAATGAGTATTGTCCGCACTCTTTTTCGTCTTATGATTCTCAATATCTTTGAGATGAGTGGCAGAGGAGGGAACACAAAGACCGACTGAAACACCCACGGTGTCACCAGGGCGTCCACTGCTACTGCCTGAGGGTCCCTTGACCTGGCACAATACCTCCGAAGCTTCTTGTTGAGGCGTGACGCCATCATGTCTATTTGAGGAAGTCCCCAACGATCTGTTATCTCTGCAAAAACTTCTTGATGAAGTCCCCACTCTCCTGGATGGAGATCGTGTCTGCTGAGGAAGTCTGCTTCCCAGTTGTCCACACCCGGAATGAATACAGCTTACGTGATTTTCTGCCCAGCGAAGAACCCTGGTGGCTTCTGCCATTGCCACTCTGCTCCTTGTCCCGCCTTGGCGGTTTATATGACCCACGGCTGTGACGTTGTCTGATTGAATCAGAACCGGTAGGTCGCGAAGGAGATTCTCCGCTTGACGAAGGCCGTTGTATATGGCCCTCAATTCCAGTACATTGATGTGTAGACAAGCCTCCTGGCTTGACCATATCCCCTGAAAGTTTCTTCCTTGTGTGACTGCTCCCCATCCTCGGAGGCTCGCGTCCGTGGTAACCAGAACTCAGTCTTGAATGCCGAACCTGCAACCCTCTAGAAGGTGAGCACTCTGCAGCCACCACAGGAGAGACACCCTGGCCCTGGGGGACAGGCTTATTTTTTTATGAAGTTGAAGATGGGACCCGGACCACTTGTCCAGAAGGTCCCACTGAAACGTCCGCACATGAAACCTGCCGAAGGGGATGGCCTCGTAGGACGCCACCATTTTCCCCAGAACTCGAGTGCATTGATGGACTGATACTCTTTCCGGTTTAAACAGGTCTCTGACCATGTTCTGGAGTTCCTGGGTTTTTTCCACTGGGAGAAAAACCCTCTTTTGTTCCGTGTCCAGAATCATGCCCAAGAAAGATAGCCAAGTCGTTGGAACCAACTGTGACTTTGGAAGATTTAGAATCCAGCCATGCTGATGCAGCACACTCAGGGAGAGTGACACGCTTTTCAGCAACTGATCTCTCGATCTCGCTTTTATCAGGAGATCGTCCAAGTACGGGATAATTGTGGCTCCCTGTCGGCGCAGGAGCACCATCATTTCCGCCATTACCTTTGTGAAAATCCTCGGGGCCGTGGAAAGCCCAAACGGCAACGTCTGAAACTGGTAATGACAGTCCTGTACAGCGAATCTCAGGTATGCCTGATGAGGGGGATATATGGGGACATGAAGGTATGCATCCTTTATGTCTAGAGACACCATAAAATCCCCCCCTTCCAAGCTGGAGATAACCGCCCTGAGCGATTCCATCTTGAATTTGAACTTTTTTAAGTACAGGTTTAGGGATTTTAAATTTAGAATGGGTCTGACCGAACCATCCGGTTTCGGGACCACAAATAGGGTTGAGTAGTACCCTTTCCCCTGTTGAACTAGGGGAACCTCGACAACCACTTGTTGTTGACACAGTTTTTGAATCGCAGCTAACACTATCTCCATGTCTGGGGAAGAAGCTGGTAAAGCCGATTTGAAAAACCTGCGAGGGGGCACGTCTTCAAATTCCAGCTTGTAGCCTTGGGATACAATTTCCATTGCCCAAGGATCCACGTCTGACTGAACCCAGACGTGGCTGAAGAGTCGAAGACGTGCCCCCACCGGGGCGGACTCCCTCAGTAGAGTCCCAGCGTCATGCTGTGGATTTAGTAGCAGGCAGTTTTTTCCCTCTACCCTTACCTCTGGCGAGGAAGGAAGAACCCCGACCTCTTCTGGACTTATGCGATCGAAAGGACTGCATCTGATATTGCGGCGTTTTCTTCTTTTGCTGTGGAGAAACATAAGGTAAAAAGGTAGATTTACCCGCGGTAGCTGTGGAAACCAGGTCTGCGAGACCTTCCCCAAATAAATCCTCACCTTTGTAAGGTATAACTTCCATATGTTTGAGTCGGCATCACCCGACCATTGGCAGGTCCACATGGCTCGCCTAGCAGAAATCGCCATGGCGTTGGCTCTCGAACATAGCAGACCAACGTCTCTCTGAGCGTCTCTCATATACAAGACTGCGTCTTTTAAGTGACCTAAGGTCAATAAAATGGTATCCCTATCTAGGGTATCAAAGTCAGCTGACAAGGTATCAGTCCAAGCTGCTACAGCGCTACAAACCCAAGCCGACGCTATTGCCGGTCTGAGCAAGGTCCATGTATGTGTCTAAATTGATTTTAAGGTAGTTTCCTGTCTGCGATCAGCAGGATCCTTGAGGGCTGCTGTGTCCGGAGACGGTAGCGCCACCTTTTTGGACAAGCGCGTTAACGCCTTGTCCACCCTGGGTGAGGATTCCCACCGCAACACGTACTTCGCAGGGAAAGGAAACGCCATAAGAATTATTTTGGGAATCTGCAGCTTCTTGTCTGGAGTTTCCCAAGCCTTTTCAAATAACTCATTCAGCTCATGAGATGGGGGAAAAGTAACCTCAGGCTTCTTTTCTTTTAACATGTGAACCCTCATGTCAGGGACAGAGGGGTCATCCGTGATATGCAAAACATCTTTTATTGCAATAATCATATAATGAATACTCTTGGCCACCCTTGGGTGTAACCTCGCATCATCGTAGTCGACACTGGAGTCAGAATCCGTGTCGGTATCAGTGTCTGTTATTTGGGACAGGGGACGTTTTTGAGACCCTGAAGGGCCCTGTGACACCGTCCAAGCCATTGATTGACTACCTGTATTATCCCTGGACTCTGCTTTGTCCAATCTCTTATATAACAAAGCCACATTTGCATTTAAAACATTCAGCATATCCATCCAATCATGTGTCATTGCCGACGGAGACACCACAATCATCTGCTCCACCTCCTCCTTAGAAGAGCCTTCCGTTTCAGACATACCGACACACGCGTACCGGTATCCCCACACACTCAGGGATATATCTATATGGAGACAGTTCCCCAATAAGGCCCTTTGGAGAGACAGAGAGAGAGAGTATGCCTGCACACACCCAGTGCCAACTGACACTGGAAACCCAATTCCCAGACAAACAGCGCTTTTATACAAATATATATAATATACACTCACTGCACCAATAAAAAGTGCCCCCCCTCCTCTGTTTTGCCCTCTGTGACCGTGTTCAGCAGGGGAGAGTCCGGGGAGCCAGCTTCACTGCATGTGCTGTGGAGAAAATGGCGCTGGTTAGTGCTGGAGGATCAAGCCCCACCCCCTCAGCGGCGGGCTTCGGTCCCGCTCAAACAATCAAAAAACTGGCGGGGGTAAATAATATACTGCCTCCGCAGTATATGTACATCTGCCAGTGTCCCTTGAGGCTATTATTTGCTGCCCAGGGCGCCCCCCCTGCGCCCTGCACCCTTACAGTGCCCGCTGTTGTGTGTGTGTGTGTGTGTGTGGGAGCAATGGAGCGCAGCGTTAACGCTGCGCGTTACCTCACTGAAGAACTGAAGTCTTCTGCCGCCTTTGAAGTCTTCTTTCTTCTGCTACTCACCCGGCTTCTATCTTCCGGCTCTGTGAGGAGGACGGCGGCGCGGCTCCGGGACGAACGGCAAGGGTGAGACCTGCGTTCCGACCCTCTGGAGCTAATGGTGTCCAGTAGCCTAAGAAGCAGAGCCTATCAGTTTAGTAGGTCTGCTCCTCTCCCCTCAGTCCCACGATGCAGGGAGCCTGTTGCCAGCAGTGCTCTCTGAAAATAAAAAACCTAACAAAATTCTTTTTACAGAGCAACTCAGGAGAGCTCCCCTGCAATGCACCCAGTCTCCTCTGGGCACAGGATCTAACTGAGGTCTGGAGGAGGGGCATAGAGGGAGGAGACAGTGCACACACATTCTAAAGTTCTTTATAGTGCCCATGTCTCCTGCGGAGCCCGTCTATACCACATGGTCCTTACGGAGTCCCCAGCATCCTCTAGGACGTAAGAGAAAAATAGTTTGCTTTAAGTCTCAGTTCTTACTACCTATTACTTAAAAAAAACTAATTATTTATTCTCAATAATGTCCCAGGATCAAAAACTAAAATTCATCGGAATCTCACATACCTGACTGCTAACTGGGAGGTGATTAGCTTAGACATTACAATCCCTCTTTCATGCTGCTGAAGTGATGCGTGCAAAAATAAAACTTTCATTCAATTGTTTTTGTAGGCTTTCATGTAACTTCCTATATTGTATTTAATATTCTTTGGAGCTCATTTCCACACCACTGTGTATGGATAGCACTAAGGGCCTAATTCAGAATTGATCACTGCAGCGAATTTGTTAGCAGTTGGGCAAAACCATGGGGGTCATTCCGAATTGTTCGCTTGCTAGCAGATTTTAGCAGCATTGCACACGCTAGGCCGCCGCCCTCCTGGAGTGTATCTTAACTTAGCAGAATTGCGAACGAGAGATTAGCAGAATTGCGAATAGAAAATTCTTAGCAGTTTCTGAGTAGCTCGAGACTTACTCCTACACTGCGATCAGCTCAGCCCGTTTCGTTCCTGGTTTGACGTCACAAACACGCCCTGCGTTCGGCCAGCCACTCCCCCGTTTCTCCAGACACTCCCGCGTTTTATCCTGGCACACCTGCGTTTTTCCCGCACACTCCCAGAAAACTGTCAGTTTCCGCCCAGAAACACCCACTTCCTGTCAATCACACTCCGAACACTTCAACGATGAAAATTCTTCGTTCGGACGTGAGTAAGTCTACTAAGTTTTGAGCTAAAATACTTAGCGCATGCGCCCTGCGTATCATGCGCATTTTCGCCTTAATCGCTCCGTTGCGAAAATCGGCAACGAGCAAACAACTCGGAATTACCCCCCTCCATGTGCACTGCAGGGGGGCAGATATAACATGTGCAGAGAGAGTTAGATTTGGGTGGGGTGTGTCCAAACTGAAATCTATGTATGTTACTATGTAAAAATAAAGCAGCCAGTATTTACCCTGCACAGAAACAAAATAACCCACCCAATCTAACTCTCTCTGCACATGTTATATCTGCCACACCTGCAGTGCACATGGTTATTCTCTGCACTTAGAAGATGCCTCTGTTAATGAAATGTGCAGTAAGGTTTGTGGACTGATAAAGTAATCTGTAGAGGTGTACTGCGCCATAATGTAGCCTTCACATCAGTGTAAAAGAAGCTAGCACTTTATAGCCATCCCTATATATATTCCTCCCTTTTTTTCTGTAAGATCTGGTTTATGTCTTATGGGCCCTACACATTGCCGCTTCTCCTATAAAATGCATCTGGATGGTGCATACAGTAATGCAGCCCATGAAAAAAGACTGATGGGCTGATTCTGAGTCTTATGTAGAGGCTGTGTTTCACGGGTGGTATTCATGTGACCGCCGGTCAGCTGACCGACAGTCACATGACCTCCTCCATGAGCCCGACGGCTCACTATCCCGATGGTCGGCATGCCGACCAAAAGGGACTATTTCCACTCATGGGTGTCCACGACACCCATAGAGTGGGAATAGAACCCGTGGCGACCGCAGGTCGCCACCGAGCCCGCAAGGGGCTTGCTGCACTCGCCCCTCCCCGCCGGGATTCCGGCGTCGGTATGCTGCCGGGATCCCGGCGTCGGTAAGGTGACCGGCGGTCAGGAGACCGCCGCTCACCAGTACTACACCCGTGTTTCACTACTATATGCTCATGCCAGTATCCATTCACCTATGCGTCTGCAAGCAGAAACCTGTGCCCCCCATTGATGTTATCCCGGCCGCTGCAGCTGTCATAACTAGTACCTGTACATTCACCAGCCTCATGCTAAGTGCAAGAGAAACCTTGGAACAGGCTTCCACTTGGAGCTTTTGATAAATGCCCACGCCACTCAAATGACACTGTCTCCAGCCAGGGTGATCACATTAGATTGCATTGCCACCAAAACACCCTATTTCACAGAAAGAATAATCCGGCCAAGTTGTAGCCCACTCATAATAGGACAGACATACTGTACCTCCGTACATTCTCATTAGCACATGCTCTGTATGCAGAAACTCACCATTTGCACCCAGGAACAGAAATCCATGCGACTCATCGCCACTTTATCTCACTGCAGTACTCTGTCCCACAGAATGATACTATATTTTATAACTTTTCTGCAAGACTAGGTCCGGGTATGTTACTCTGTACTTGGCAATGAAAGCCCTCACTCCACTCAATTTCATTGGCCACTAAAGACTCTCCTCCGTCTTTGGTGGAAATCAAGACACAACTGCGCAAATCAAGGAGAACATCATCATCAAAATGGATTTTGTACTGTATGGCAAATTATAAAATTAAGCCCATTGTTAATGAATTAAACAATTCTTATTTTCAGTCTAAATTGAACCATGGCCCTTATTCAGTAAAGATTGCAATTTCTGCTAAAAAGCAGTTGCTGCGATCAAATAGTTGCCACCTAGAAAAAAAGAAAAAACGGCCATTGCAGAAATTGCAACTGCATCACAATATGCGGGCTGATCACAAAACCATACGCAATTCCTGGAACATCGAAGATTTTTCCTATCTGAGCCAGGCAAGGTCATCCCCAATTGTGGAAACACAAGAGGCTGGAAGTGGTCATCGCTGACGTCAGAGGCCCTCTTTAAAACTGCCTGGACACGGTCCTTGCACTGGGCTCCCACTTCAGCTGGTTAATTGCCACATATATACCTGCCCTAACCCCTTATTGGACCTCCACAGCTCCCTACTATCCCCCCTAGGGCCCCCCTGTACCTGATCCGAGGAGCCGCGGAGCCGGGGGACGTCTCTGCACGTCCCTGCAGGTTGCGGCCTAGCCGGGTCCGGAAGCCGGGGGCTCGAGTGCGCGACGCACCCGGGAATTGAGCTCCGGAAGACGCGCGAGTCGCGCACCGGAAGTGAGCGGCCGCGAACGCCTCCCAAGCCTCCTGCAGTGCCTGTAAACACCTCCGGACCCCTGGGCACGGAGCTGGGGGTGGAAGCCTGCCCTGATTTAATCCACACAAGGGGCTCCAACAACAGCAGCAGATCTGGCACTTGGAGGCCTCGGTGGCCATCTTGGAAAATCTCTGCTGATCCTGGAGCTGGTATCTCCTGCATCTCCAACATCCATGGGATCAGGTGCAGGGTGAGTGCATATTTTATCACCAATTGATACACCCTGGTTCTGTTACAGGCAGCTTAGTGGGATGCTGCAGTGAATCTCTGATGTGACCCTCTCCTACCTTCCTCCACCACTCATGTTTAATGTGTCCGACACCTGACGGTCCTCCATGTTCCGCATCTCTGTGAATAAATTTACCTACCGCTACGCCTGTCCTGGTCCTTTACAACTACCTCCGAGCTCCTCTATCATGGCCCCTAAAAAGGTAAAAGGAGCACTGCCACCTAAAGTGTCTTTTCCTAAACAGAAATCACCTTTGACCTCATCATCCCCTCGGGGGGAACGCCCGGCTACTGCCTCGACCCCTCTGAAATCAAGTAACTCACTGGGCACCATGTCGATTGCTGGCATAGATGTGGACTCTGAGGCGCCCCTGACGGCTTCCACTGGGTTTAGGACATTGGTGAACGAATTTGATCTGTACGACATTTGGAGAGTCCAGAATCCTTCAGCAAGGGATTACACCTTTTATTCACCGGTACATAACTCATACTCACGCATTGATATCACTTTCTGTGACAAATTAACTCTACAGCACATTCGCTCAGTGGACATCCTTCCCATAACATGGTCGGACCATGCCCCGATACTTTGCCGGTGGGATCTTGATAGACAGTACCTACCCCCCCATCCTTGGCGACTATCCCCTCACCTGCTCTCCAATCATGTATCTAAAAAGATGATTGAGGATAGTATATCAGGTTATCTATTGTCTAATGCCCCCTCTGACACGTCCACATGTAATCACTGGTGTGCCTTAAAAGCTGTAGTTAGGGGAACGGCTATCCAAGCAGGTGCATTACTAAAACGTCAATCAGCTCAATTGCAAAGCGACTTGGAAGCTAAATTGAAATGTTTGAAAGACCAAAACAAACAGACCCCGTCTCTGTCCATTCGAAAGGAGCTTGCCATTGTACGGGGCCAATTGCAGAAACTTTTAATGGCCCGAACACAGCAAGCTTTGAATAGATTGTGCAAGAGATTCTATATAGCGGGTAATAGACCGGGCAGGTTACTGGCCCGAAGATTACGATCCCAACAAGCTCGGAATAAAATTAAATTCCTGATGTCCTCCTCCGGTTTAAAAATATCCAACCCACTGGATATCTCAAACCAATTTGCCCATTACTATGCCCGACTGTATAATCTCTCGTCGGACCCCAACACCCAACAACCTACAGCATCGTCCATTGATAGCTTTTTAAGTTCCTTGCGCCTTCCTTCTTTGTCGGAGGACCAGGTAGAGCTCTTGAATGCTCCCTGGACCTCGGAAGAAGTTGTTGAGGCAATCAGGTCGTTGCCCTCAGGTAAAGCTCCGGGACCGGACGATTTCATAAACGATTTTTATAAAGTGTGCCAAGAACTACTAACACCTACATTGACCAACGTTTTTAATGACATAACTGAGACGGGCTCACCCCCCAAGGAAATGCTGGAGGCACAGGTGGTGACGTTGCCTAAACCAGGGAAGGACCTCTCTTCATGCCAGAATTACCGCCCCATAGCGTTATTGAATGGAGACATTAAATTATTTGCCAAGCTTATTGCCACCCGAGTGAAACTCTTCTTGCCTACCTTGATTCACCAGGACCAAGTGGGGTTTGTACCGGGAAGGCAGGCGTCGGATAACACCCGCAGAGTCTTTAATGTCCTCGATTTTTTGCCGTCTGATCGGGGACTTCTCCTGCTATCCTTGGATGCGGAGAAGGCATTTGATCGGTTGGGTTGGCCATATATGAAATCAGTCCTATCTAAATTTGGCTTCAGCGGTCGTATTCTTTCCGGCATGCTTGCATTATACCACTGCCCCTCGGCTCGGGTGTTTAGTAATGGCTTTTTATCAGATGTATTCCCCATTACTAACGGCACGAGACAGGGCTGCCCCCTGTCCCCGCTAATATTTGCGCTCGCTATAGAACCTTTGGCAGCGAAAATCCGCCTCAGTCCCCTGTTCCCTGGTGTTTTCCTTGGGTCCCAGTCGCATAAACTGTGCCTCTTCGCTGATGATGTTTTGTTATTTGTAACTGACCCCATAGAGTCCCTCCCCCACTTACATTCTTTGCTAGATGATTATAGTAGAGCCTCTTATTATAAGCTCAATACTGCAAAAACGTACACCCGCAGAGCCTTTAATGTCCTCGATTCTTTGCCGTCTGATCGGGGACTTCTCCTGCTATCCTTGGATGCGGAGAAGGCATTTGATCGGTTGGGTTGGCCATATATGAAATCAGTCCTATCTAAATTTGGCTTCAGCGGTCGTATTCTTTCCGGCATGCTTGCATTATACCACTGCCCCTCGGCTCGGGTGTTTAGTAATGGCTTTTTATCAGATGTATTCCCCATTACTAACGGCACGAGACAGGGCTGCCCCCTGTCCCCGCTAATATTTGCGCTCGCTATAGAACCTTTGGCAGCGAAAATCCGCCTCAGTCCCCTGTTCCCTGGTGTTTTTCTTGGGTCCCAGTCGCATAAACTGTGCCTCTTCGCTGATGATGTTTTGTTATTTGTAACTGACCCCATAGAGTCCCTCCCCCACTTACATTCTTTGCTAGATGATTATAGTAGAGCCTCTTATTATAAGCTCAATACTGCAAAAACGGATGCTTTGCCAATTAACCTCTCGGATTCTCTTGCTACCCTTCAATCAAAATATCCCTATAACTGGCAAACTTCGTCCCTCACCTAGTTAGGTGTTGCCATATCCCCTAAAATAGAGACAGTATTGGAGGAAAATCTCAAACCCCTCCTAGCCTCACTCACACTTTTAACCAGATCCTGGGCGCTATATGATATCTCTTGGCTTGGACGCTTAGCTGCGTTCAAAATGTCCCTCCTTCCCAAGTTGATGTACCTTTTCCGTACGATACCTTACTCTTTTCCTAACCGATACCTCGATAAATTTACGGCCATTATGGTAAAATATATATGGGCAGCCCGGGCCCCTAAAATAGCTCGCACACGGATGGTCCTACCCAAGACTTTAGGAGGACTGGCGATGCCAGATCTTACACTTTACCATGAGGCGTGTACATTAGCACATGTAAGGATGTTTAGAGCAGCTGGATTAGACTTGGGATGGGCTAGTCTGGAGAGATAAGCCTGTACGGCTTACCCGTTGGGGGACATTCTACATACCCCTAAGAGCCTTCGCCCATCTTCTTTACCAACACTTCCCTCTACTCGTACCTCACTGCAAACATGGGACAAATTAGTGGCGAAACTGACTGCTACACCACCTACCTTTACATCTATTTCTCTCCGTGCCCTGATGAAACTAGTCCCAAATTTGAATATCTCTCGATGGCATTTATGTGGCATCTCTACACTGAGTGATTTATTAGACGGTTCAGTAATGCTTCCTTTCCCTGTCCTGCAAGCTCAATTTTCCTTACCTGATTCCTCACGACTGAGCTATTACCAAATTAGTCATTGGTGGAGCTCGCTCTCTGTTGCCGCCAGAGGGGTTCATCCATATACTCACCGGTTTTACGCTAGGCTGAATGTGACAGATTCTAAGGGAGACATATCCTTTTGGTACAACGTTCTCGTGGCCCTATTGACCAACCCTAAAGTCAAAGCGCAGATTAAGTGGGAGAGGGATTTGGGCTTCGGATTGTCCGATTCCCAATGGAGCACCATCTATTTATCTACACACACTATGTCTAAGTGTCTTAACCACACTGAGATGCACACAAAGTTGCTGAACAGACTTTACCTCACCCCAGATAGACTCCATGTGTTTTGGCCCTCATGTTCAAAATTCTGTTGGCGGCACTGTGGGGAGGTAGGTGATATTTTCCACATTTTTTGGACTTGTCCCTTACTGGCCCCCTTCTGGGCGGCTGTATTTGACTTCATTAATAATGTTCTTCATATGTCCCTAAGCCCCTCCCCTGGTATGGCGTTGCTTCATTTGATGCCGAATACCCTGTCCTCTCGACACAAATATGTATTGGGTCATATCCTTATAGCGGCAAGAGCAGCTCTGGCGCAAAACTGGAAACAGGCTACATTGCCTCATATTTCGAAGGTTATTTGAAAAATTGATTTCCATTGTGAGTAGAGATGAGCGCCTGAAATTTTTCGGGTTTTGTGTTTTGGTTTTGGGTTCGGTTCCGCGGCCGTGTTTTGGGTTCGAACGCGTTTTGGCAAAACCTCACCGAATTTTTTTTGTCGGATTCGGGTGTGTTTTGGATTCGGGTGTTTTTTTCCAAAAACACTAAAAAACAGCTTAAATCATAGAATTTGGGGGTCATTTTGATCCCAAAGTATTATTAACCTCAAAAACCATAATTTACACTCATTTTCAGTCTATTCTGAATACCTCACACCTCACAATATTATTTTTAGTCCTAAAATTTGCACCGAGGTCGCTGTGTGAGTAAGATAAGCGACCCTAGTGGCCGACACAAACACCGGGCCCATCTAGGAGTGGCACTGCAGTGTCACGCAGGATGTCCCTTCCAAAAAACCCTCCCCAAACAGCACATGACGCAAAGAAAAAAAGAGGCGCAATGAGGTAGCTGTGTGAGTAAGATTAGCGACCCTAGTAGCCGACACAAACACCGGGCCCATCTAGGAGTGGCACTGCAGTGTCACGCAGGATGGCCCTTCCAAAAAACCCTCCCCAAACAGCACATGACGCAAAGAAAAAAAGAGGCGCAATGAGGTAGCTGTGTGAGTAAGATTAGCGACCCTAGTGGCCGACACAAACACCGGGCCCATCTAGGAGTGGCACTGCAGTGTCACGCAGGATGTCCCTTCCAAAAAACCCTCCCCAAACAGCACATGACGCAAAGAAAAAAAGAGGCGCAATGAGGTAGCTGACTGTGTGAGTAAGATTAGCGACCCTAGTGGCCGACACAAACACCGGGCCCATCTAGGAGTGGCACTGCAGTGTCACGCAGGATGTCCCTTCCAAAAAACCCTCCCCAATCAGCACATGATGCAAAGAAAAAGAAAAGAAAAAAGAGGTGCAAGATGGAATTGTCCTTGGGCCCTCCCACCCACCCTTATGTTGTATAAACAAAACAGGACATGCACACTTTAACCAACCCATCATTTCAGTGACAGGGTCTGCCACACGACTGTGACTGATATGACGGGTTGGTTTGGACCCCCCCCAAAAAAGAAGCAATTAATCTCTCCTTGCACAAACTGGCTCTACAGAGGCAAGATGTCCACCTCATCTTCACCCTCCGATATATCACCGTGTACATCCCCCTCCTCACAGATTATCAATTCGTCCCCACTGGAATCCACCATCTCAGCTCCCTGTGTACTTTGTGGAGGCAATTGCTGCTGGTCAATGTCTCCGCGGAGGAATTGATTATAATTCATTTTAATGAACATCATCTTCTCCACATTTTCTGGATGTAACCTCGTACGCCGATTGCTGACAAGGTGAGCGGCGGCACTAAACACTCTTTCGGAGTACACACTTGTGGGAGGGCAACTTAGGTAGAATAAAGCCAGTTTGTGCAAGGGCCTCCAAATTGCCTCTTTTTCCTGCCAGTATAAGTACGGACTGTGTGACGTGCCTACTTGGATGCGGTCACTCATATAATCCTCCACCATTCTATCAATGTTGAGAGAATCATATGCAGTGACAGTAGACGACATGTCCGTAATCGTTGTCAGGTCCTTCAGTCCGGACCAGATGTCAGCATCAGCAGTCGCTCCAGACTGCCCTGCATCACCGCCAGCGGGTGGGCTCGGAATTCTGAGCCTTTTCCTCGCACCCCCAGTTGCGGGAGAATGTGAAGGAGGAGATGTTGACAGGTCGCGTTCCGCTTGACTTGACAATTTTGTCACCAGCAGGTCTTTCAACCCCAGCAGACCTGTGTCTGCCGGAAAGAGAGATCCAAGGTAGGCTTTAAATCTAGGATCGAGCACGGTGGCCAAAATGTAGTGCTCTGATTTCAACAGATTGACCACCCGTGAATCCTTGTTAAGCGAATTAAGGGCTGCATCCACAAGTCCCACATGCCTAGCGGAATCGCTCCGTGTTAGCTCCTCCTTCAATGCCTCCAGCTTCTTCTGCAAAAGCCTGATGAGGGGAATGACCTGACTCAGGCTGGCAGTGTCTGAACTGACTTCACGTGTGGCAAGTTCAAAGGGCATCAGAACCTTGCACAACGTTGAAATCATTCTCCACTGCACTTGAGACAGGTGCATTCCACCTACTATATCGTGCTCAATTGTATAGGCTTGAATGGCCTTTTGCTGCTCCTCCAACCTCTGAAGCATATAGAGGGTTGAATTCCACCTCGTTACCACTTCTTGCTTCAGATGATGGCAGGGCAGGTTCAGTAGTTTTTGGTGGTGCTCCAGTTTTCTGTACGTGGTGCCTGTACGCCGAAAGTGTCCCGCAATTCTTCTGGCCACCGACAGCATCTCTTGCACGCCCCTGTCGTTTTTTAAAAAATTCTGCACCACCAAATTCAAGGTATGTGCAAAACATGGGACGTGCTGGAATTGGCCCAGATTTAATGCACACACAATATTGCTGGCGTTGTCCGATGCCACAAATCCACAGGAGAGTCCAATTGGGGTA
Source organism: Pseudophryne corroboree (assembly GCF_028390025.1). Lineage (NCBI taxonomy): Eukaryota > Metazoa > Chordata > Amphibia > Anura > Myobatrachidae > Pseudophryne > Pseudophryne corroboree. Next base: position 453,465,909 of record NC_086447.1, read on the forward strand.
AGCCATTCCGCGATGATCTTCCTCAGTTGCCGTAAGAGGTTTTCAGCTGTGTGCGTATTCTGGAAAGCGGTGATACAAAGCGTAGCCTGCCTAGGAAAGAGTTGGCGTTTGCGAGATGCTGCTACTGGTGCCGCCGCTGCTGTTCTTGCGGCGGGAGTCCATACATCTACCCAGTGGGCTGTCACAGTCATATAGTCCTGACCCTGCCCTGCTCCACTTGTCCACATGTCCGTGGTTAAGTGGACATTGGGTACAGCTGCATTTTTTAGGACACTGGTGACTCTTTTTCTGAGGTCTGTGTACATTTTCGGTATCGCCTGCCTAGAGAAATGGAACCTAGATGGTATTTGGTACCGGGGACACAGTACCTCCAACAAGTCTCTAGTTGGCTCTGCAGTAATGATGGATACCGGAACCACGTTTCTCACCACCCAGGATGCCAAGGCCTCAGTTATCCGCTTTGCAGTAGGATGACTGCTGTGATATTTCATCTTCCTCGCAAAGGACTGTTGAACAGTCAATTGCTTACTGGAAGTAGTACAAGTGGGCTTACGACTTCCCCTCTGGGATGACCATCGACTTCCAGCGGCAACAACAGCAGCGCCAGCAGCAGTAGGCGTTACACGCAAGGATGCATCGGAGGAATCCCAGGCAGGAGAGGACTCGTCAGAATTGCCAGTGACATGGCCTGCAGGACTATTGGCATTCCTGGGGAAGGAGGAAATTGACACTGAGGGAGTTGGTGGGGTGGTTTGCGTGAGCTTGGTTACAAGAGGAAGGGATTTACTGGTCAGTGGACTGCTTCCGCTGTCACCCAAAGTTTTTGAACTTGTCACTGACTTATTATGAATGCGCTGCAGGTGACGTATAAGGGAGGATGTTCCGAGGTGGTTAACGTCCTTACCCCTACTTATTACAGCTTGACAAAGGGAACACACGGCTTGACACCTGTTGTCCGCATTTCTGGTGAAATACCTCCACACCGAAGAGCTGATTTTTTTGGTATTTTCACCTGGCATGTCAACGGCCATATTCCTCCCACGGACAACAGGTGTCTCCCCGGGTGCCTGACTTAAACAAACCACCTCACCATCAGAATCCTCCTGGTCAATTTCCTCCCCAGCGCCAGCAACACCCATATCCTCCTCATCCTGGTGTACTTCAACACTGACATCTTCAATCTGACTATCAGGAACTGGACTGCGGGTGCTCCTTCCAGCACTTGCAGGGGGCGTGCAAATGGTGGAAGGCGCATGCTCTTCACGTCCAGTGTTGGGAAGGTCAGGCATCGCAACCGACACAATTGGACTCTCCTTGTGGATTTGGGATTTCAAAGAACGCACAGTTCTTTGCGGTGCTTTTGCCAGCTTGAGTCTTTTCAGTTTTCTAGCGAGAGGCTGAGTGCTTCCATCCTCATGTGAAGCTGAACCACTAGCCATGAACATAGGCCAGGGCCTCAGCCGTTCCTTGCCACTCCGTGTGGTAAATGGCATATTGGCAAGTTTACGCTTCTCCTCCGACAATTTTATTTTAGGTTTTGGAGTCCTTTTTTTACTGATATTTGGTGTTTTGGTTTTGACATGCTCTGTACTATGCCATTGGGCATCGGCCTTGGCAGACGACGTTGCTGGCATTTCATCGTCTCGGCCATGACTAGTGGCAGCAGCTTCAGCACGAGGTGGAAGTGGATCTTGATCTTTCCCTAATTTTGGAACCTCAACATTTTTGTTCTCCATATTTTAATAGGCACAACTAAAAGGCACCTCAGGTAAACAATGGAGATGGATGGATTGGATACTAGTATACAATTATGGACGGGCTGCCGAGTGCCGACACAGAGGTAGCCACAGCCGTGAACTACCGCACTGTACTGTGTCTGCTGCTAATATATAGACTGGTTGATAAAGAGATAGTATACTCGTAACTAGTATGTATGTATAAAGAAAGAAAAAAAACCACGGTTAGGTGGTATATACAATTATGGACGGGCTGCCGAGTGCCGACACAGAGGTAGCCACAGCCGTGAACTACCGCACTGTACTGTGTCTGCTGCTAATATATAGACTGGTTGATAAAGAGATAGTATACTCGTAACTAGTATGTATGTATAAAGAAAGAAAAAAAAACCACGGTTAGGTGGTATATACAATTATGGACGGGCTGCCGAGTGCCGACACAGAGGTAGCCACAGCCGTGAACTACTGTACTGTGTCTGCTGCTAATATATAGACTGGTTGATAAAGAGATAGTATACTCGTAACTAGTATGTATGTATAAAGAAAGAAAAAAAAACCACGGTTAGGTGGTATATACAATTATGGACGGGCTGCCGAGTGCCGACACAGAGGTAGCCACAGCCGTGAACTACTGTACTGTGTCTGCTGCTAATATATAGACTGGTTGATAAAGAGATAGTATACTCGTAACTAGTATGTATGTATAAAGAAAGAAAAAAAAACCACGGTTAGGTGGTATATACAATTATGGACGGGCTGCCGAGTGCCGACACAGAGGTAGCCACAGCCGTGAACTACCGCACTGTACTGTGTCTGCTGCTAATATATAGACTGGTTGATAAAGAGATAGTATACTCGTAACTAGTATGTATGTATAAAGAAAGAAAAAAAAACCACGGTTAGGTGGTATATACAATTATGGACGGGCTGCCGAGTGCCGACACAGAGGTAGCCACAGCCGTGAACTACCGCACTGTACTGTGTCTGCTGCTAATATATAGACTGGTTGATAAAGAGATAGTATACTCGTAACTAGTATGTATGTATAAAGAAAGAAAAAAAAAACCACGGTTAGGTGGTATATACAATTATGGACGGGCTGCCGAGTGCCGACACAGAGGTAGCCACAGCCGTGAACTACCGCACTGTACTGTGTCTGCTGCTAATATATAGACTGGTTGATAAAGAGATAGTATACTCGTAACTAGTATGTATGTATAAAGAAAGAAAAAAAAAACACGGTTAGGTGGTATATACAATTATGGACGGGCTGCCGAGTGCCGACACAGAGGTAGCCACAGCCGTGAACTACCGCACTGTACTGTGTCTGCTGCTAATATATAGACTGGTTGATAAAGAGATAGTATACTCGTAACTAGTATGTATGTATAAAGAAAGAAAAAAAAACCACGGTTAGGTCACTGGTATATACAATTATGGACGGGCTGCCGAGTGCCGACACAGAGGTAGCCACAGCCGTGAACTACCGCACTGTACTGTGTCTGCTGCTAATATAGACTGGTTGATAAAGAGATAGTATACTACTAATATTATATACTGGTGGTCAGGTCACTGGTCACTAGTCACACTGGCAGTGGCACTCCTGCAGCAAAAGTGTGCACTGTTTCATTTTAATATAATATTATGTACTCCTGGCTCCTGCTATAACCTATAACTGGCACTGCAGTAGTGCTCCCCAGTCTCCCCCACAATTATAAGCTGTGTGAGCTGAGCAGTCAGACAGATATATAATATATATAGATGATGCAGCACACTGGCCTGAGCCTGAGCAGTGCACACAGATATGGTATGTGACTGACTGAGTCACTGTGTGTATCGCTTTTTTCAGGCAGAGAACGGATATATTAAATAAACTGCACTGTGTGTCTGGTGGTCACTCACTATATAATATATTATGTACTCCTGGCTCCTGCTATAACCTATAACTGGCACTGCAGTAGTGCTCCCCAGTCTCCCCCACAATTATAAGCTGTGTGAGCTGAGCAGTCAGACAGATATATATAATATTATATATAGATAATAGATGATGCAGCACACTGGCCTGAGCCTGAGCAGTGCACACAGATATGGTATGTGACTGAGTCACTGTGTGCTGTGTATCGCTTTTTTCAGGCAGAGAACGGATTATATTATGTACTCCTGGCTCCTGCTATAACCTATAACTGGCACTGCAGTAGTGCTCCCCAGTCTCCCCCACAATTATAAGCTGTGTGAGCTGAGCAGTCAGACAGATATATATAATATTATATATAGATAATAGATGATGCAGCACACTGGCCTGAGCCTGAGCAGTGCACACAGATATGGTATGTGACTGAGTCACTGTGTGCTGTGTATCGCTTTTTTCAGGCAGAGAACGGATTATAAATAAAAGTGGTGGTCACTGGTCACTATCAGCAAAACTCTGCACTGTACACTACTGAGTACTCCTAATGCTCCCCAAAATTAGTAAATCAAGTGTCTCTCTAATCTATTCTAATTCTAAACGGAGAGGACGCCAGCCACGTCCTCTCCCTATCAATCTCAATGCACGTGTGAAAATGGCGGCGACGCGCGGCTCCTTATATAGAATCCGAGTCTCGCGATAGAATCCGAGCCTCGCGAGAATCCGACAGCGTCATGATGACGTTCGGGCGCGCTCGGGTTAACCGAGCAAGGCGGGAAGATCCGAGTCGCTCGGACCCGTGAAAAAAAACATGAAGTTCTGGCGGGTTCGGATTCAGAGAAACCGAACCCGCTCATCTCTAATTGTGAGATGGAAACACAGTTTGTGGCAATGTCACTTCATTCCCCTGCGAAACTACCAGATTGGTCATTATGGCGGGAATATGAATCAAGTAGAGTCCGGTCCCAACCCTTACCGACTATTTCCAGTCCTAACCCCAGCCTGTTCCCTTTAAACGAACCGAATGATTCCCCTGGCCTTAGTCCATAAATACTCCGATCTCTCTGTGCTCGTATATGCTTGTGTATTTATATGCAGATGCCATGTTCTAATTTGATACAAAGTGAATCTGTTATCATAGATGTTTCCCTCCCTCCTAATTGTTTATAAATGTTTATTAATTTCCCCCCCCCTCTTTCTTTTTGTACCCTACCCTTTTTTGTTGTTGAAAAAATAATAAAAACTTAATGATGGTAAAAAAAAACTGCCTGGACACGCCTGCGTTTTTTCAGACACACCCAGAAAACATCAGGTTTCCGCCTAGAAACGCCGGCTCCCTGTCAGCCAAACAGCGTCTGCATTGCAATCACAATGTGCACTCATTTTCTGTCGCTATTATTACTTGCACGTGCAAAGTGCAAATGCTGCACATGCGCAACTGTTCGACAATTATCCAGATTGCGATTCACAAATTTTGCAATTCTTATTGAATAAGATCCTATATTCAGAATTGTAACTATGTGATAGTTCATTTTGAAATGACAATAGTGACAGAATGTAGATGCTGGGGTTACTGTAGGATCTAAGCAGGCACAGCTATGATTAATGCAGTTATTTTCCACTTGTTGCCCGTGGCATCCCAACACTGAAGGGAAATCACTGTACCAACATTCCATCCCTAGAAGAGCATTGTTTGTGTACTCTCCTATTCTACCTGAGGTAATGGGTTGCACTTATAGGTAGTTGTTTGTGCATGATGGTTAAAAGTCAGTGCTTATTGTTAAATTGTACATATTTCATGTCTCTGTTGAATATTATAAGACACTCTTTCCATAAGAGATAATAGAGAATGATACTTATTGCATTGGTGTCTTTAATGTCACTTCATATTTTATGTCCAGCATATATTTAGCACAAAGCAAACATTACTCTCTAAATATATGGTCAGTAAATATTCCATGTGCTTGTCCCCTGAGCTGGAGCTGAAAAGCTTATCCATCTTTACAGCACTGTCTGCAAAGTGGCTGGAGTGCCTCTGGCATTTCATATATTTATAGAAAGGAACAACCTCTGAAAGTGACTGATCTGCGACTTTTCTAGTCTGTGTTATGGATTATATCATTCAGCACCTAATGTGCTGTATGTCCTTTTTATTCCACTCTATTTCTACTGACCATTTTAGGATACAAGAAAGTCTGTTTAAATAATACATCTTTTGTTTGTTGACAGCTGACTTATCTGGAATCTGTAGAAAAGGAGAAGAAAAATACTGTGGGCCAAATATATAGATGGACATAAGTTAATTTACTGTGTATGTAAATGTACTTTGATGCACAGCACTTGTGCAAAAACAGTAGTCTCATTAGATTTATAAATATGTAAATGAAGTTGCTCCGCCTAAAAAAGCACTTGTGACTTTTTGCATCTGAATAGTGGGCATTTCCATGTAAATTCTAAAGTAAAGTAAGGGAATACACATGTAAATGTTGCATGCCTAGAGGAGGGGTTTTACCATTGGAGAAACAAACAAGGGCCTTGGGCTCCTCTAAAAGTGATGCAGTAGAAAAATGAGCATGATGATAGACATGTGGTAGTGGCAGTAGTTCCTCTATTGTAGGCATGGTTTTGTACAGCCAATGAAATGCAGGACAAATTCTAATGACCTTTATACAATACATAGAGCATCTTACAGTGACGTGCAGTCAAAGGATTCAGAGCCTCACCAGTCATACTCCAGTACACACCAGTGTTTTGACTCTAAAATTATGAGTATAATACAGGTTGAGTATCCCATATCCAAAATGCTTGGGACCAGAGGTATTTTGGATATCAGATTTTTCTGACTTTTGGAATAATTGCATACCATAATGCGATATCATAGCAATGGGACCCAAGTCTAAGCACAGAATACATGTACTGTATGCCTCATAGACACCTTATACACACAGCCTGAAGGTAATTTTATACAATATTTTTAATAACTTTGTGCATTGAACAAAGTTTGTGTACATACACACAATTCATTTATGTTTCATATACAGCTTATACACACAGCCTGAAGGTCACTTAATACAATATCTTTAATTCTTTTGTGTATTAAACAAAGTTTGTGTACATTGAGCCACAGAAAACAAAGGTTTCACTATCTCAGTCTCACTCAAAAAATTCTGTATTTCGGAATATTTGGATATGGGATACGCAACCTGTACAAAGATTTTATAACTTATATCATCTTTGTATTATTCTAATAATTTTTATAGTCAAAACTCCCCAAATTTACAACACCTCACTGGAAATACAGGGACTATCAGGAAGAGACAAGAGGTGAAACAGCTATGAGCTCAGCCTCTCCTCTGTGATAGTCAGAAACTGCCTGGAGCTGGAGGCGGGGCCACACAGCAACCAATAATACTGCAAAAAACAAAAGGGGAGGCAGCTATCCAATCTGCCTCCAGTGATCCTGATGTACAGATGTGTCCATTATTACCTTTCTGAAAAAAGTATCATGGCCTGCCGTTCATGGCACGAGATAAGCTTTCCTCTTAAGATATACACGGCAAGCCATGTGTATCTCCTCTGAAATATAGTGCAGTACCACTTTTCAGACAGCAGGTGGCATTTTCAGAAACTGAGCAAGCAGAAAGTCTGATAAAGAGATTCTAGAGGGAGTAGTTCAGACCTGATTCTAGCAGCATTTTATTTGCAAATGGGCAAAACCATGGGGGTCATTCCGAAATGATCGCATGCTAGGTTGTTTTGCAGCATTGCGATCAGGTCGAAACTGCACATGCGTATGCACCTCAATGCGCATGTGCGTCGTACGGGTACAAAGCGGATCATTGCTGAGCAATGGATTTAACGAAGAATCGATTTGCACAGCAGATCGCAAGGAGATTGACAGGAAGAGGGCATTTGTGGGTGGCAACTGAACGCTTTCTGGGAGTGTTTGGGAAAACGCAGGCGTGTCCAAGCGTTTGCAGGGCAAGTGTCTGACGTCAATTCCGGACACGAACAGGCTAAAGTGTTTGCCCCGAATTTACATCAGACACCCACCCTGCAAACGCATAGACACACCTGCGTTTTTCCAAACACTCCCAGAAAACGGTCAGTTGACATCCACAAATGTTTTCTTCCAGTCAATCTCCTTGCGATTGTCTGTGCGAATGGATTCTTCATTAAATCCATTGCTCAGCAACGATCCACTTTGTACCTGTGCGACGCGCCTGCGTATTGCGGGGCACACACATGCGCAGTTATGTCCTGATCGCAGCTCAGCAAAACAACCTAGCGTGCAATCAGGCCTGCATGACCCCCATGGTTTTGCCCATCTGCTAACAAAATTGCAGCTATGGGGGGGTCATTCCGAGTTGATCGTAGCCCTGCAAAATTTTGCAGGGCTACGATCAGGAACAGAGACATGTGGGGGATGCCCAGCACAGGGCCAGTCCGCCCTGCAGGTCAGTTACGCCCCCCCCCCCCCCCCTGCAGAAGTGCAAAAGTATTGCACAGCGGCGATGCTTTTGTACTTCAGGAGTAGCTCCCGGCCAGCGCAGCTTTAGCGTGCTGGCCGGGAGCTACTCATTACTACACGGCCCGCAGCGGCTGGTCAGCAGCCGCGATCGGGTCAGAATGACCCCCATGAGCCGTATGTGCAGGGCAATTTATCCATCATGCACACGGGAATATCAGCTGCAGCAGCTAATTGTGAAGTATTAATATTTTTCCAATACATCTCTCATACTAACTTCCAACATGTACCTGGCTCAATGTTGCCTATATGTTTAAAAAAATCTTTTTCCTTGTGATTGATAATGTGCTGATGAAGAGTTCATACAAACTCCACACAGAGATTCAATATAGAAATTATGATACTAACTAAAAGGCACTATTGATACTTGTCATTTTTTGCAATTGTTTGGTGGTTAAGGTGCGAGTAGAGAGAATTTTTGGTATTTCAATACCACATATATTTCACTGGGATCCGGTCTGAAGATCGACAGTGTCTGCCATACAAGTGGGTGCTGCGTCTGTCTGCCACAAATCGGTCCAGTGCTGAGGCTGTGTTGCCATAATAAATCACTGGGTGCTCTGTCTGCCATACAAGTGGGTGCTGTGCCTGTCTGCCACAAATCAGTCCTGTGCTTGGGCTGTGCTCCATAATAAGTCACTGGGTGCTCTGCCTGCCATACAAGTGGGTGAAGAAACATGAGACCCAGGGCCTGATCAGCCATAAGCCTGCAGCCGGAATGGCTGAGTCCTGGGGGGGCACCGGCACAATAGATGCTTAGGCTCTACCTACTACTGGAAGCTGCAGATTCCATGCAGACAGCATGGAAGACGGCCCTTATAGGAGACAGATGCCAGGGGTATTACTAGACCATTACCCAGCGCTACCCAGAATGAGCATGTAACCCCCTGGCTCTAAGCATATAACCCCTATGGCAAAAAGCATATGTAACCCCTGGCAACGAGCATGTAACCCCTGGCAACGAGCATGTGACCGGGTCAGACTTCCGGTCAGCAGAATCAAGGATGCCGGTGGCTTCTCCTCCCACCTCTAGCCACCAAAAGCACCGTGGGCAGCAACATGGACATCCATATGTGCAGGGCAATTTATCCATCAGGCACACGGGAATATCAGCAGCGGCAGCTAATTGTGAAGTATTAATATATCTCCAATACATGTGGGAGTGCCAGTAGTGTCCTCGGTGCAGAGGTGGTGGTGGTGTAATCAGTGCAGGGGGGCTGGCAGTATCCCCAGTGCAGGAGTGTCAGTAGTGCGGGAGATGTCCTCCTTGCACTTGGTTGATGGTACCGTGGACACTTCTGGCACTCCCGCACTGAGGACACCTCAGCAGGAAGCGTCCTGCTATGCAAAACCATTCACTCCCGCTGACATCGCTGGGCAGGCGGAAAATCACTCAGTATGTATGCGCTGAGTGGTTTTCTGCCCAGCGATATCGGTGATCACACGGGCTCAGCAAGATCACTCAGCACACAGAGCTGCACCAGCGTTGTGTGCTGAGCGATCTGTCACTGCCCGTGTTTGCAATAGAGAAAACATGGGTGATGACTAGATCTTTCAAGCATGCAGGGACGCACATCACTATCGCTATAGTCCATTCACACATAGCGATTTGTGCTGTATTTCTAAGTGACTCAGCAAATCAATTAGAAAAGCAGCCCAAATCGCTATGTGTGTGTGATTGTATTCAGGTCGTTCTGATGTACAGTATTGCCAGCTTTAGAGTCCAGTTCTTAATTGTGTAGGTGTGAAAATCTCAGTGTGAGAGGCCTTTGAAGTAGATTCCTTGGGGAATAGAGATACAGCCCAGTAACATGTATTCTGGTTGGGGGAAGGGCTGCTGTCCTGGAATTTGAATTAAACAGTGAACTTTTAGCAATTCAGAGCCTCAGTTTATTAATGCAAAAATTGGAGTTATTTGTTACTCAGAGCACAGAGGTGAATGAAGTCTAAAGTGACATTAAAGAATAAGTTAATTAAAACCTAATAGTGCTACAAGGTAACGGAACATATTATAAGACTTTGCAATGATAAAATAATTCCAACTAAATAGTATAAATATACTGTAAGTTAGACAAAACTGAATGCAATCACTTGGATGCTTTGTACAATCCATACACAATTACAGTATACAGTGTTGCAGAGGTGACAACTTTTTTTTTAAAAACAATTTTCAAGATTGCATAACAAATGTAATACTAGGGTGAAGTACATGTTACAGATAAAATATAACAAATTAATTAATTTAAGCAGGTAGTCTAATTTTGATATTTCAAGCATTTGCAGAAAGGATGAGTACGATAGGTAAAGGGCCCTTTATGCAAATTCTATGCATTATTCGTTTGCGTACTGTCTTTTTTGATGTGTCGACATATGGCCTGTCGACCAATATTGGTCGACCTAATGACTGTTGACCTTCTTTTTGTTGACAATATGATCCATTCCAATTACATGCAGCTGGCTTGTCCATTTATTTCTATAATCACTGGCAGCACAGAAAATAAATGGTCTACATAATTATTACAGGTCTCCAATGTAAGTACGTTTTTCCAAAATGTATTGATGCCATCAATCAGTTGCTCTTTTGTCCTTGGCTTACATTGAGAACGAATATAACTTTTCATTTGAGACCACACTAGCTCGATAGGATTCATGTCCGGTGATCTGTGAAAAGTCAATAAAGGGAGAGAATTTAAAAATGGAATATTTGGCATTTCATGCTTTACAGTGCGGGAGGTGTCCTCAGTCCATGAGTGCTAGCAATAGGTGTGCCGGCAGGGCAGGGGTGTCGGCAGTGCAAAAGGTGTCCTCATTGCAGGAGTGCCGGCAGTGAGGGCGGTGTCCTCATTGCAGGAGTTCAGGGGTGCCAGCAGTGTAGGAGTGCCGGAAGTGTCCTCAGTGCAGAGGTGCCGGCAGTGTCGGCAGTGCAGGAGGTGTCCTTAGTGCAGGAATTCTGGCAGTATCCCCAGTGCAGGAGTGTCAGCAGTGCAGGCAGTGCCGGTGGTGTCCTCAGTGCAGGGGTGTCGGCAGTGTCGGCAGTGTGGGAGTACTGGAGGTGTCCTTAGTGCAGGAGTTCAGGGGTGTCGGCAGTTTGGGAGTGCCAGAAGTGTCCTTGGTGCAGGGGTTCCAGCAGTGTTGGCAGTGTGGGAGGTGTCCTCAGTGCAAGAGTTCAAGGGTGCTGGCAGTGTCGGCAGTGTGGGAGTGTCTGAAGTGTCCTCGGTGCAGGGGTGCCAGCAGTGCGGGAGGTGTCCTCAGTCTAGGAGTGCTGGCAGTATCCCCAGTGCAGGTGTGCCGGCAGTGTCGACAGTGCGGGAGGTGTCCTTAGTGCAGGAATTCTGACAGTATCCCCAGTGCAGGAGTGTCAGCAGTGCAGGCAGTGCCGGTGGTGTCCTCAGTGCAGGGGTGTCGGCAGTGTCGGCAGTGCGGGAGTACTGGAGGTGTCCTTAGTGCAAGAGTTCAGGGGTGTCGGCAGTTTGGGAGTGCCAGAAGTGTCCTCGGTGCAGGGGTTCCAGCAGTGTTGGCAGTGTGGGAGGTGTCCCCAGTGCAGGAGTTCAGGGGTGCTGGCAGTGTCGGCAGTGTGGGAGTGTCGGAAGTGTCCTCGGTGCAGGGGTGCCAGCAGTGCGGGAGGTGTCCTCAGTCTAGGAGTGCTGGCAGTATCCCCAGTACAGGTGTGCCGGCAGTGTCGACAGTGCGGGAGGTGTCCTCATTGCAGGAATTCAGGGGTGCCGGCAGTGTGGGGTTGCCGGAAGTGTCCTCGGTGTAGAAGTGCCGGCAGTGCGGGAGGTGTCCTCAGTCCATGAGTGCTAGCAATAGGTGTGCCGGCAGGGCAGGGGTGTCGGCAGTGCAAAAGGTGTCCTCATTGCAGGAGTGCTGGCAGTGAGGGCGGTGTCCTCATTGCAGGAGTTCAGGGGTGCCAGCAGTGTGGGAGTGCCGGAAGTGTCCTCTGTGCAGGGGTGCCGGCAGTGTCGGTAGTGCAGGAGGTGTCCTCAGTGCAGGAATGCTAGCAGTATACCCAGTGCAGGAGTGTTGGCAGTGCGGGAAGTGCCGGCGGTGTCCTCAGTGCAGGGGTACCGGCAGTGTCGGCAGTGCGGGAGTACTGGAGGTGTCCTTAGTGCAGGAGTTCAAGGGTGTCAGCAGTGTGGGAGTACCAGAAGTGTCCTTGGTGCGAGAGGTGTCTTCAGTGCAGGAGTGCTGGCAGTATCCCCAGCGCAGGGGTGCCAGAAGTGTCAGCAGTCAGGGGTGCAGGCAGTGTGGGAGTGCCGGAAGTGTCCTCGGTGCAAAAGTGCCGGCAGTGTCGGCAGTGCAGGGGGTGTCCTCAGCGCAGGAGTGCTGGCAGCATCCCCAGTGCAGGGGTGCCGGCAGTGTGGGCAGTGCCGGCGGTGTCCTCAGTGCAGGGGTGCCGGTGACTTACTTACCTGCTGCAACGTTTTCAGCCTGTTCGGTCCTGGCTCTGACGTCAAACACCCGTCCTGGACACGCCTGCGTTTCTCTCACTACACCCGCGTTTTCTTACCCCCCCCCCGAAAACGGCTGCAAACGGTGAGTTGATGCCCAGGTACCCCCTCCGCCTGTCAATCTTCGTGCGATCATTGCAGCGATCGCTTTTTTCGGTTCCAGCGTCATTTCCCGCCGATGGCCGTGCGTGCGCATAGCGGCCGTCGCACATGTGCAGTAGGGACCCGATTGCAGCTGTGCGAACGACAACACTCTGCGATTGGGTCATAATGACCCCCTAAGTCCAGAACTACTTAGAAACTGCACAACATTTTTTACCATAACAGGCCTGCACAAGTGATCAAAGCCTCGGTATGGGAAAAAAAACAACCCCCATAGGCGGAGGTTAGTTTGTCGCACGGGCTGAAAAAAGCATCTTCGTCTGATCAACTCGTAATGAGGCCCTTTATTTGGAAATATTTTATCATTGCAAAATCTTATAATATGTTCTTTTACTCTATAGCACTAAGGTTTTTATTAACTTATTATTTAATTTCACTTTAGATTTCATTCACCTCTGTGCTTTGAGCAACATACTGTATAGTAAGCAGGGACGTGCCCACCGCACGTCACTGATAGTAACATCCCCCAGCCAGGATAAAATCTGTAACCCCCAAGGAGTCTACTTCAAAGGCCTCTCACACTGAGATTTTCACACCTACACAATTAGCAATTAGACTTTAAAGCTGGCCATACTGATTACAGTGTCTATTTAACAGCAATGTTAGTGCAAAGCTATGTTACGTGATGCACTGGCCACCCAGTGGTGAAACTATCAATTGTCACGAATTGTCACGGCACAATATGACGGCACAAAAGCACAAGGAATATATGTCATGCCAAATTTACTACCATAGCTCTGTTTTCAGAAAGGTAATAGTGGACACATCTGTATAATTCCAGTGAACCCCTCTTTCCTACACCAGTCTCTAAGCCACACATTTACCTCCCTAATCTCCCTCTGCCTCCTTGGACTAGTGCGTGGCACAGGTAATTTTTCAGAGAATATTACCCTAGATGTCCTTGCCTTAAGTTTCTTGCTTAGGTCCCTATAATCTTTCTTAAGGACATCCCACCTACCACTAACTTTGTCATTGGTGCCAACGTGCACCAAGACCACCGGGTTTTTCCCGGCCCCTCCCAACAATCCGCAATGTGACGTACCCGAGCAGCCGGGGGACAACCGACTGTGCGGCGATCATGGTCCCAGTAGCAGATTGCTCTGTCTGTCTTCCTGATGATAGAATTCCCTACCACCACAATCTGACCAGGTGCCTTGCTTAAGGGCCCTACACACTAGAAGACATGACCAATGTGAAAGATGAACAATTTGAAAGATGACCAATTTCCCTTGAACTTCCAGGAGTCCTGACAAACGAAAATTGAACTAAGCAATTTTTCAAACAATTTGAAAGACGAAAGATATCTTTGGAATTGCCACCTTATTTACATATTTTAATATTGGGGAGGCATTTCTGGGTGTGTGGGCAGGGCTGTAGAAGGGGGAACCAATTAATTTTTTTATGATCCACTGCCCCACCAATTATATTTCCACTGTGCCCCCAACGTAATTAAAAATTAATTATAAGGGGGCATGGCCTAGCAGGCAAGCAATGAAGACGTGCCTGGGTAGAGCTCCGGGCCATTGTTTTAGTTAAAGATTTAAATTGGCCTTCTTCTGCCATCACCCGGCTTCCTTCACACCCAGCCTATTGTCCACGTCCTGCCTGGACCAAGTGTGCATAGTCTCGGAGCCGGAGGTGGCCTCCAGCCTCCTTGGGGGTTGAGGCCTGCACACTCTACGGAAGCCGGGTGCTATATTTCCGCAAGAATCCAGACTTGGCTACCTCCCCTCCTATACATAGCGCTGTGATTTCCCTTGAGCAGCCCTGCACTCACCTATCTCCTGGGCCCTACCATTCCTCTAAACGAGCACTTCTAATCAGCACTGACCACGGGCGGGGAGAGCTCAGCTGCCACGTTACAGCCCAAGATCTGGAGTCAGATGCGTCTCCCGGAAGTGGTCCCCATCCACCCTGGACCTTTCTCACTGCGGCTCCCATCCTTCTCCCGTCGTGGCTCCCGTCCTCTTACCGCTACCTTGACAGACTGCTCTGCAAGGATTCCTCCAGTGACAGCCCGGCAGTGAGTCATTGTCGGTCAGTGCAGGTCCCTCCTGCAGCTGAGCAGTGTGATAGCTTGTGCCGCAGCTGGGGTCCTGGTGCCGCTGGCAGCTGCCGTGAGGTGCTGGGATCCCTGCCGCTTCCTCCGGAGCCCCTGTGCTGGCTTCACTGGGATTCTTTCGTGCGGCCACCAACTGTGTCATACCAGGAGTGCGGACATATCTTGAGCCCCACAGGTTGCTGTCCGCCAGCAGTATATAGTGGTTCCAGTGGGTGCTGAGCACTGTGCCTCCTGCACTAATGAGGTACTGTTACTCCTGGACTGGGTGTCTCAGTGTCTAAGCCTTAGAGCTCTGATTCAGCTGCCCCCACTGCTGCAGTCAATCTTGGTGGGACTGTGGCATAGTGGTATCCAATTTCTGCCATCAAGTTGGGATACCAAGACCTGTTTATATGCATGTCACAGGACTACCTTTGACTAGCAAGATCACCATGTATACACAGTGCCTACAGCGGGAAAGCCCAGCTTTGTTCTACCACACAGTTCTTGCTATATCTATGTGCTATTGGATGTGGTTTTCTGTGTGGTGCTCCTTCTGAGGAAACAAGGCAGGATACTTTGCTCTCACAGGGGCCCCACTACTTTTGTCTTGAAACACCTTCCCTGCTTTTCTGATGCACCTCTCTGCCGAGTGAGCAACTGCTTCTTAGTGTATCCACTGATCCTCAAGATGCCTGCTGCTATGTGAATATGTTTATGTTTTAGGGGGGGTATCATGAGGAGTGACATCCTTTTACTATTGTACAAGCCTTTTATGTGATAACATCTGGTGATATGTGAGAGTTCTCTCCTGCTAGCCATATGCCGAGACGACGTGCTAGTAAATCCGCTGAGGCCACTCAAGTCCAGTCTAAATCTAAATCTACTGCTGCATTTCAAAGCCTGTTTGGAACCTCCTCACCTACTGCACTTACTCCTTTGACGCATACGTCGCCTATAATGGCCTCTGACAGCTCGGAGGATGCCCATACCCCGGAGGTTCATTCTCCATCCACACAACCACAATCTCAATTGGTGATTCTGGAGATCACTGGAATACTGAACCATCTCCGTACCCTTCCTACTAGACGAGACTTACAACATGACTTACAATCTCTTGAGCAGAGGATTCAGGAGGCAGTCAAGATTCAGATGGATTCTCTCCAAGCCGACCTAACTCAGGTGGGTCACCGTGTGGTCTCTCTTGAAGAAAACAAGGACGCGGTTGTCTCTAAATTATCTGATACATATGGGGCATTGTTACCGTTCAATCCTTATATATAAATTATGTTTATATAGATTTTAAAGAAATTGTGGTTTTATATATATATATATATATATATATATACTCAGAAAGTATTAGATTTTAATTTGTTACTATTAAATGTGTAATATTTTATTCAGTCTGACATTTTCTTGTATTCTTTCCACTATTATTGTTTAATGCTGCGCCAAGATCTAATGCTGTATATAAATTAAACCAGTAAGGGTACTGGTCTATTCTATGGCTGCACCATTAAATCTGTCGTTTTCTGAAATTCTTTTCTTCTTTGGTAATTAAGGAGATTGCGCAGATAATATTCCTTTATCATCCCACAGGACGGCATAGTGGACGCCCTTACGAAAAATTTTAACGAGTTGTTGGGGTCGGACCCGAATGAAGAGATTAAGTTTGATCGTGCTCACAGAGCTCTACGTCCCAAGGGCTTACCATCGGAACGTCCCAGGGACATTATTTGTCGCTTACACTTCTTCACTGTTAAAGAAAGAATTATGCAACATGCACGCAGAGCTGCGGATATTGATTTTAATGGGAACTCCATCCAAATATTCCAGGACATCTCTTGGCATACTTTGCCACAACGAAGGCTGCTTCGTCCCCTGGTTGAGGAGCTACGCAAGCAGAATCTCAAATTCCGGTGGGGATACCCCTTGAGCATTCTCGTTTCTCATGACGGCATAACTCACACAGTGCAGACGCCCGCGGATATCCCATCGTTTTGTACAGCCTAAGGCCCTCCCCCAGTTGCCCTGCCAAATTGGTTGGACCTTCCTCTCTCATCCGCACTGCCTCAACCTCGGCGGGAGAGATGGAAAATGGTTCATACCTCAAGGAGGAGGAGAAGAAATTCTTTGGCTACGGAAACCTCTGACGTCCCCTGAGACAGACTTATTCTACTTCGCTTTGTATCTGTGCTATGTTTTTTGTATTTCGTCTTTCCTATTATTGGGAGGTCTGTTGGTATTTATATATATGTATTCTATGGATGTTATCTTTGGGTTTCTAGTACTCTCTCATTCTTTTTCTAATTAGGTTATATGCCTAGTATACCTCTATCTATAGTACTACATTTTGCACGGTGATAGCTTAGTCTCTTTTTCTCTCCCTCTCTCCTCCTCCCCTTGCGGTCACAGGATAATAGTTATCGTTCCCAGTTCGGACAACAGTCCGGTTTATTACCAGTTAGTCGGTCACTCTTACATAGACCTACTGATATTTGTATTGCTTAATATACTCTCTAAATGTTATCTCCAGTCCCCTTTATTGTTAGGGCCTGTTTATATGTCGCAACTCATGTTTTCCCCCCTGAACTTCCCAGTTCTCTTCCCTGTGGTATATATGGTGCCTATGAACCCATTAGGGGTTTTCATAGCACCCTCTACAGGGTCTGCTCCGTCCAAGACTCTGTCTTGGCGGACTATGCTTGTTCTTCTTTATGTCTCCTGGTTGCTTTCCTGTCTAGTTATCTCTCCTATTCTTTTCTCTGTCCTCTTTTTTTCTTTTCTCTCCACTCAGCCTAAGTGGGATGCCCTCTTAATGTGTTACATCCTTACAGGGTTTTCTAATGGCTAACTTAACATTATTATCGAACAATGTCAAGGGTCTTAATGTGCCCGAGAAACCTTCACGTTTGTTACATACCCTACACACAGATAGAATAGATATAGCCTTTCTTCAGGAGACTCATTTTAAAAAGGGACTTGCTCCACGTTTGTCTTCTCGCTATTACCCTACTGGGTTTTTCAATAATTTTTCTGGGGCTAAGGCTGGAGGGGGGGGGGGGGGATTCTCTTTTCCAAATTTTGCTGCTTTCCAATGTAAAAGTGGTCTCGATTGGTGATGGAAGGGGTCTGCTGGTGAAGGTAATCATTGCATCACAACGTTATACTTTTGTCAACTTGTATGTGCCTAACACTGGTCAGACTCAATTTTTACATAAATCCCTGGAATTTATTGACTCATATATTGAGGGCATTCTGATAGTTGGTGGGGATTTCAATTGGGCCCTTGAACTGCTCCTGGACACATCCTCTGGGGCTCCTCGAGCCTCATACCGGGAAGCGAGAAGATTTAGGGAAATTCTACATGAGTTTTAATTAGTTGATTCATGGAGGTTATTACATCCTGCAGAGAGGGATTATATACCCCCCCACATGGGTCGTATTCATGTATTGACTATTTGTGTATTGCTCATTCCCATTTGGATGTATTGCCTGAGGTAACCATTGGCCAGATTACGGGTTCCGGTCACGCTCCTATTACTGTTACTTTGCACAATGCCTATGCGAGGCCACGGCAGTGGCATTGGAGGTTAAACAAGCAATTCCTGACAGACTTTCACTATAGAACTCAGCTATTGAGCTTCATAGAAGATTATGTGGTGTCCAATGTCACGGCCGATGTCTCTCCAGTTACGATCTGGGAAGCCCACATATGTGTTATCCGTGGCCGATGCATCCAACTTGGAACGTTTCTTAAGAAGCAGAAACTAGAATGCAGAGATGCCCTTTTGACTAAAATCAAAGCTCTAGAGCTGGCCCATAAAACCTCTGGAGATTCAGATGTCTTTGTTCAATTACAAACTGCCAGAACGTCCCTAAATTCCTTGCTTAATGATGGGGTCAACAGGGCGTATAGGAGGTGCAGACATGACTCTTTTAGGTGGGGTAATAAGCCTGGAAAGATGCTGGCAAGATCCCTCAGAGCACAGAGAATCTTAACGTACATACAAAAAAATGAAGGATTCCTCTGGGAATATTCGTGCTACTAACGAGGGGATTGCATCCATTTTCCATGAGTATTACTCTGAACTTTATAATCTTACTCGGAACCGCACAGACTCACTCACTTCGGCTCATAAGGCTGACATCTTGCAGTTCCTTGAGGATGTTGAGTTCCCCTCTCTTCCGAAGGTGGTGTCACAGGCTCTTGATTCCCCATTCACTGAAGAAGAATTGAGAGAAGCTATTAAGACATCCCCCAGTGGGAAAAGTCTGGGTCCCGATGGCTTCCCTATAGCTTACTATAAGGCTTTCCAGGACCAATTGGTCCTTCTTCTGCTGAGGGCGTGTAATGCGGTTTCTCCCCATGCACAGTTCTTCAACCAATCTCTCTCTGCTCATATTACGGTGATCCCCAAAGAGGGTAAGGACCCCTGTATAGCGGCAAGTTATAGGCCTATCTCTCTGCTAAACGTAGACATTAAACTTTATGCCAAGTTGATAGCTGGCCACTTGAAACCTCTCCTCCCTGGCCTCATCCACTCTGATCAAGTACGCTTTGTTCCGGGTCGTGAGTCTAGGGATAATACAATTAAGGTTATTGATTTGATTTCTTATGCGTCTACTAATAATATCCCTTTGGTCATTTTGTCAACTGATGCAGAAAAAGCATTTGACAGGATTGACTGGGACTTTATGGAGGGAGTGTTGTGGAAACTGGGTTTGGGGGAGACTTTCCTGAGTAGGATACTGGCTCTATACAAAGCACGCTCAGCACAGGTACGAATTAATGGTATCTTGTCCAAAGTAGTGCATATTATGAATGGTACAAGACAAGGCTGCCCTCTTTCGCCGATGATCTTTGTCCTTTGTATGGAGGCACTGGCAAAGGCAATTAGGGCTAATCCAGATATCTCGGGCATGAGATTAGGGCCGCAGGTTTATAAATTGAGCCTTTTCACTGACGACCTCCTGGCGTCCATTACTAATCCAACAATCTCCCTGCCAAATTTAATGAGGGAATTCCACCGTTTTAATACTCTCTCAAACTTTAAGATTAACTACTCCAAATCTGTGGCCCTGAATGTCACTGCACCGGATGAGATGGTTGAGATTCTTTCCAAATCATTCCCCTTTAAGTGGACCTCTTCACATCTCCAATATTTAGGGATTAAGATTCCCAACCAACTTCCTAAACTATTTGATCTAAACTTTGCCCCAATGCTTAAGAAGATAAAGGGCGACCTGTCCCGTTGGTTTCCAGAGAGGATCTCATGGTTGGGTCAGATTAATGTTGTCAAAATGAACGTCCTCCCTAGGTTTCTTTATTTGTTCCAAACAATCCCAATACTCCTCCCACCATGATTTCTCTCTTTGCACAATACTTTACGTGATTACTTGTAGGGAGGGAGGAAACATCAGACTCTCTTTAGACGTAAATCCCAAGGAGGTAGGCAATTGCCGATGTTCTCAGCATACTACCAAGCATCTATGCTAAGTAGGGTATTGGAATGGACGAGAAATTCAGGTGATAAGCAGTGGGTCTCAATTGAATCACTCTCCACCAACTCCCATTTGAATCTGGTACCCTGGTTATCAAAAGTGAGGTCTATTGACCACCCAATTGTAGGTCCTACGTTATTGTTGTGGAGGAGGTTGCGAGAGAAATTGAAGATCGCGTCACCAATATCCCAGTTGATCCCTGTTGTCCATAATTCTGCATTTATACCAGGTACTGTAGAGAAGGCTGCTGCTCCTTGGAAATCGGCGGGGGTTACTAGGATTTATAATTTTATACAGGGAGGTCGCCTTAAATCATTTGAGACATTGTTAGCGCACACAAATCTACATAAATCGGATTATTGGTTTTATGTACCGGTCCGCCACTTTATTTGGGGAGATAAGGTGTATGGGACAAAGAATTGACCATGTTTGAGAAAAAGCCCTATTGATTAAGGAATCCCGCTGAATTCTGAGATTGGGGACCACCAAGCCAGGTGGCCTCAATGACAAAATCAATTGGAATTCTTTGGTGTAAAGCATGTATTATATTACCGTGTGGGAAGAGTATGCTACTCTTTGGTACCCGATATGAATAGATATGACATTATGGTATTTATATTTATTGTATAGCGTTATTATTAATGTACTTCCTTTGTCTGTGTTTATGTTCATGTGTTGATTATGTTGTTATATAAGTGTTTATTGTGTATTTTATTATTATGATTACTGTGCCTGCTGTATCCTCTAATCTCTGCCCTGCTCATATCTTCACAGACTCGCTACACATGCATGCCTTGGAATAGCACAGGTGGAGCGCATCGTGTCCGGCCGTTGGAACACATGCTGGTGTTTCCATGGTGACGGCGGGGGCGACTACCGGAAGTGCATCATCTTGTGCGTCTCCTGGCTGGCGGGTCCCGGGAGCTGAGTGGCGGCGGAGGAGGGGGTGACAGCACGATGGGGGGTGTAAGTGGGTAAGTTCACTTCATGTTATTTGTTTGTCTGCGCTGTATTGGTGTGGTGCTGAGGACGGGGCGCAGTCCCCTAAAGTACTTGACCAAAAATACACTTGATATTTGTTTGCTACATTGATGTCTCCTGAGTGCCTTCTTACATGGATATATATATATATATATATAAATATATAAATATAATATTTAGAACCCACTATAATTAATTTTTAATTACATTGGTGGCGCAGTGGAAATATAATTGGTGGGGCAGTGGGTACATTGGTGGGGCACACTGGGTACATTGGTGGGGCAGTGGATGGAGATGCTGATCGGTCAGTGTCTCCCTTCCAGCGGCTCCCGTCAGCGGCTCAGCTACAATGAAGCCGCTGGCGGGGAGGAAGCCGCTGGAGGGGAGACGTGCTGAGCGGTCAGCGGCTCCTGTCAGCGCCCTCAGATACTGTATGAAGCCACTGGCGGGGAGGGGAGCCGCTGGAGGGGAGGGAGCCGCTGCCGGGGACGGAGCCGTCTGCGGGGGGTGAGCAATGTCACATTGTGGACATCGCTCATCGCGGCTCTGTACACACATGCCGTGACGAGCAATGTCACAAGTGACTTTGCTCACATAGAGCATGCTGCATCTCCGACCGCCAACCTGCAATCAACGAGCGCGGGTGCGCACATCATTGATAGCAGGTCCATGCACACTAGACAATGTGAATGATATATCGTTCACAATTGTCTGTATTGGCCATATTGGTCAAAAAAATCGTCTAGTGTGTATGGCCCTTAACTCCTATTCCCTTTGTGCCGGAGGGACCGCTCCTTTGGTTGCTAGAGGGAATGGTATCCTCCAGCTCCGTCATATCCTCACTGCCATCCCCAGAATCTTCTTCCAATCGGGCGATTTTATTGGGGTTTGGCAGATCGGAGATGTCCTGTCTCCCCTCTTCTTCTTCCTTCTAACCATGACCCAACTAGCTACCTGATTGTCATCATCCTCTCCCGGTGTCCCCACCTGCAACTCCTCCACCGTTCTATCTAAGCTTTGCTCGAGACTGTGAATATCACTCAGTCACGTAACGGTTTGCTCTAGATCAGTTACGTGGGCTTCCAGGGCAACCTTTCGCACACACTTCGCGCAGATGTACTCACACTAGGATGGTTGCTCCAGGTGTGCATACATCTTGCACGACATGCACTGAGTGAGATTCTCAATTACGGCCCCATCCATTTGAATGCCTAATGGGCCCTACACACTTGTCGACCTGCCGCTGAACTGCCCGATGGCCGATATGGTTGGCAGGTGACCCGGCGGCTGGGGGAGTGAAGTTTCTTCACTCCCCCTGTCACCCGGCTCCATAGCACTCCATGCTAATATGGACGAGATTGTCCATATTGGCATGCATGTTTAAACAAGCTGGCACCAGCGATGAACTAGCGCGGGGCCGCGCATCGTTCATTGCTGGTGCCTATATACTGAAAGATATGAATGGTATCTTGTTCATTAATGAACGAGATCGTTCATATTTTTCACTGGTATCGACCAGTGTGTAGGGCCCATAACTCCCTATTACTTTCGAAAAAAGAATAGAATAAGTACAAAAGAATACAACAATACAATTTATGCAGTACGATACTACACTATGGCCTAGCTGTGAAGAGAAACAATATTCAACAACAGAAAGTACTTGGTAATACAATGTATAATAATGTATCAATGCAAGACAGTCAATACAGTAATAATAATGATACTGGCGTGTCTGGGGGGTGCTTACACTCAGTGGCAAACGCAGGATTTCTAGAGGGGGGTTTCCACATGCAATCCACAAATCTCCCACTCTGCGGAACATGCAATACAATATTATTATTTAACACTATAGATGGTCTATAGTATAGGCTGTATCAAACATATTTTATATAATTAAGATATTGTAAGTGGTCAGGAAAAGATTAAACATGCCATAATAAATAAATAAATACACAAACATAATAGAATCAGTACTGCACTTTCGAAGCACACATTATCCCACCTCATTGTAAGGCTCCTGTATCTTCTTCCTGGTAGCTACTCTCTGGTCCAGTGCACTGACTGAGGCCTCAGAAGCAGAAGCTTCTACCACTGGACATGTGCAGCAGCTTAAACTTCATGATGTGGTTGCAGCTCTAGTAATTGTATTAAATACCATTGCAATTGTTGTCATAATTTGAGCCACTTGACAAGAGGAGGGGGGTTTCCATGCAACTGGAAACCCCCCCTGCGTTTGCCTATGCTTACACTGGTGCCCAGCTTACTCCGCCACTCAGTGCATTTCCTCATGCACACGCACGTGCACTCTCGCGCACACGCGCATCACTTCCTCTTTCGTTATGTCCACCTCCATCAGCAGCAGCCTCTATCCATCAGCAGCAGCCCTCCGTCCATCAGCAGCCAAGCAGGAATGTAAAAATAACAAGACATGAAAATATCAGAAAAGATTAATAAAGACTAATATCAATAATACCATAGGTAAAAAAATGCAAAATATGCATAATACATATTTGTATGATATTGATATAGAATTAGAAAAATAATGATAATTCACAATATAAAAGATAAAGGGCAGAATGTAATGCTGCCTAAGTTCTGCAGCCATGCAAGATGCCGGCCGAACTCTAAAGTTTTTTTAAAGGGGTAATCCGCCCGCAGGGTGACCTCCGCTCTGTGCAAGTGCACCGACCACACTGTCTTCGTTAAGGCCCTGCAAAATAAAATATAGCCACATGCATACTTGGCAATCTCAGATATGCAGCATCATGTTTATAAATACAGTATAGTAACATTGCAAGCTTGATCTGTTGGTAGGTACTATGGGCAATGTTGAATAGTAAATGTAGTCTCTCTTGAAACAATGGGCCTAATTCATGTTAGTATGCAAATACAATTGCAATTGTGATTTTCTAGGCTACTGAACTGCTAATGTTAGCAAGTGAAGCTGCTGCCCAGAAATGAAAAGAGACGCACATTTCAGGCATCGCAAACTCGTTCACAATTGCATACACATTCGTGACCTATACGCAAAACTGAGGAACATCTAATGGGCTAATGGTCGGTCTATGGCTGCGCAGACTGGACACAGCAGTAGCGACTCAGACACCATGTTTCTGCACATACAGCTTGCATCCAACAGCAGATACACGCCACAAAAACAGCCATGACACGCCTGCGTTTCTCATCCACTCCCCGTTAACACCTCTAAAATGTCACTTCCTGTCTATCACTCTTCCATGAAATACTCATTGTGGGATCGCAATGGCACCTTTGCGCACGCGCATTGCAATCGCAGCACATGCGCAGTTTGCCAGTAATCGCTCCATTGTGTAATAATCGCCCATTGCGTACAAACATGAAATAGGTCCAATATCTCTCAGGACCTTGGCTACTTTGTTTGTACTGTGATGCCATTACTCTTGATCATCTCTTCACTGTGCTAGACAATATGATGATAATTATGTTTGTCTCCAAAGAAAGGTCTTGGCTATTGATAATCGCTGCTCTAACACAGGGGGTCATTCCGACCTGTTCGCATGCAGCGGTTTGTCGCTGCGGTGTGAACGGGTCTGGAATGCGCATGTGCAGCGTTCACACGGCGCACTCGCATCGTTGCCCCGCGATGGGATTTGCTGGGTTACGACGCGGATTACGAAGAAAGCGGTTGCAGCGGCGGCCGCAAGAAGATTGACTCAAAGAAGGCATTCCTGGGCGTCACCAGACCATTGGCGGCCGTTTTCAGGGAGTGGTGGAGAAAACGCAGGCGTGGTCAGAAGAACGGAGGGCGGATGTCTGACGTCAAAGCCGGGACCTGCATCGCTGGAGCCATCGCACAGGGTAAGTAGGTCTAGGGCTAGTCTTCTTTTACACAAAACTTTTTTAGCTTAGCAGGGCTGCACAAGTGTTCGCAGCCCTGCTAAGCTAAAATACACTCCCCCATAGGCGTGGACTAGTTGATCGCACCAGCAGCAAAATGTTGCTGGCTGCGATCAACTCGGAATGACCACCACTTCCACAAATCTCAGTAGATATATGGTAGATCAGAGTGTGTCACGAACTGATCACTCACCTCTGCGGGTTCTGGGGTCCGTCCTTTGCCGGCGCAGTTGCTTGTGGTGCTGTACAGCCATGTGGCGATGCGGCGTGGTCAGCGGCAGAGGTGATGCAGGTTCTGGGAGCCGGGAGTGCGGGGACCAAATGGCCAAAGACACTGCTGTGTGTCTGCAGTATAGGGGTCGGCCATTTTGGAGACCAAATGAGCACCTGAGAGCACTTGTGAAACACCTGTGGGTAATTGTTAGCCAATCCTGTGCTTGTGCAGCCTTTAAGTAGGCTGGGATTATGTTACTCTGAGCCAATGCTTTGTTGTAGCTTCTCTGTACCCTAGCTCTGTGCTCTCTCCGTGGTTTTCTGTGTGATTCCAGTGGTCCAGATATCACCTCCGCTCCCAGAGGCCTGCCTGCAGCCTTTACTGCAAAAGATCCACCAGCTACATGCTGTGCTGTCAGTCAATTGCTCTCCCAGTGGCAAACAAGTGGATTTCCAGAGTCTTGTGAGAGGTTACCCTGTCTGCCTGCTTCAATCACACAGCCTTTGGAAGATTCTACTAAACTCAGGTGCTTGTTTAATCAGCTCTCAGTTTAACTCATTTTTCACCATTGTCATCTGCTGTAGTTTCACAGTGCTTCTTCACAATTTACAAGTATTCTATTCAGTATTGTATTTTTATTGTTGCTGCAATTAAGGACAATTCTTCACAGCCTTCCAGTTTAACCTTTAAGCTTCAGTACAAGTCTCTACAGTTATTCATTTATGTCTGCAATATCCAGTTAACACTCCTTACAGTTTGGCACCAGCCATTGCTTCATTTGGACAATTCTTCACAAGCCTGTTTAAACTCAGTTATATGAACATTTCTTCAATGCATCTTTAAGACTGTTCCTGCTTATCATTATACCATTCATTGCAATACGTCAGTATATATATGGTGACTAATAATTGTCATTTAACTCCTTACTGGAATTGTTGCCTTTAATAAATATATGAAACTGAACTTTCTTCATCCTCCCTGCTTTCATCATACACCAGCACCTACACCTTTGATTGGTCCAGGGTTAACGGATTCACAAAAACACTCGGCCCTGACACAGTGGATATATGTGATTATGAGGTAGTTTCTTTTCTATGATGAACTCAAGCACAGGTTATGGACATCCCTTTCTTGCTTGAAGAAACCCTCAGCAGCATCCACCCAGAACTGAAGCCTCTCTCTTTTCAGGAACTAGCTTGAGAATGCCCAGCTTTGTAGATACTGTCCTGACTCTCCCAAGGGGTCAGCATTAGCTCCACACCATGCTCTGCACTGCCGATGCCCCTTGCATCTGCAACTGCAACCTGCTCTCCAGTAGCAACAGTGATGTCATGCCCTGTCCCTCAATGGTTACGTTCCTCATGACTAGGCAAGCTGTTATGACTCAACATGTGTTCAAAAACCAAGTACAGATTCTAAAGCAGATAATGGTTATAAAGGCTGTTGGACAACACCTTTGTGATCACAATCACCATTGTGACGGATTGGGGTCATGTGACCGGCAGTTGGGAGATCGCCGGTCACCATGCCGATGGCGGGATCCCGACGTTTAGATGGCACCTTCGAATTGTGTCTGTTTAATCATATACATTTTCAAAATAACCAATGACACTAAAAACCAGATTGTATCCTTTGAATATAAATCCACCTCACTGCCTTAGTAACCGCGGAGTGAGACCGAGCAGCGGCCGGTTGAGAGGTCAGCGAACAGACACTGAGCCAGGCAGCGGGTGGCGGTGAAGGCTCAAAGTCACTGTCAGGAGCTCAGGCCGAGGAGCTAATAATGGACACATAGGAGTTTGAGAGATCCTTTGACTGGTACTTAATATCCTGATCTGTTGCATGAAAAAAACAAAACCTTTTTGATGTGCATTGAAATACTAAGAGATCTGGTATGCAATATACGAGCAGATCATGATCAACACATGAATGCAGGTTAATGTAGGTCCTTTGTAGGCTGGCGAGTAACCTGACACAATACAAATGCACAGAAAATGGGATACAGGCATAACATGCAGGCAGCAGAAGAATGCACTAATGGGTGTAGGTTTAATGGGTGTGGTATGGAAGGTAGATAGTAACTAGGTCGACAGTGTCTAGGTTGACCACTATTGGTTGACAGTCTTTAAGACGACAGGGTCTTTAGGATGACAGGGTCTTTAGGTAGACATGGTCTAGGTCGACAGGTCAAAAGGTCGACATGAGTTTTTTTGGTGTTGTTTTCTTCGTAGAGTGACCAGGAACTCCAATTAGTGCACCGTGTCCCCTCGCATGGCTCACTTTGCTCGCCATGCTTTGGGCAAGGTGCCTTGCTCCGCTTCCGTTTCGCTCTGCACAGATTACCGTTCCAATCGTAGTCCACGTGGATCGTTAAGTATGAAAAGGTTCAAAAAAAGAAAAAAATTGTGAAAAACTCATGTCGACCTTCTGACATGTTGACCTAAAGACCCGGTCGACCTAGAAACCCTGTCAACCTAGTTACTGTCGACCAATAGTGGTTAACCTAGATAGTGTCGATCTAGTTGCTGTCGACCTAGAGACCGGATCACAGGATTAATAGAGTCCAGAAGCAGCAGCTGAGGTATATACAGGTTTACCTGACAGACAGCCGAACATGAACACTGTAGACTAAATGTAGACTACTGGAGAAGCTACAGACTGACATAGGAATCCATAGAAAACTCTAAGAAACATTAATGATCAGCAACTTCCTGTCTCAGAGAGAGACCTGAAACAACTCTCCAACAGGTAAGGCTAATCAGACAGAATTAACTCCTCCTTGGTAATCCCACCAGTTCAGACAGATTGCTGCCCAAACCACAGCCCCCTAGTACATACCCTCCAACATTTTACACATAAAAATTGGTACAAATGAGGAAAGGGGGCGTGGCCATTGGTAAAGGGGTGTGTGGCCATGCCCCCTTTCCTATACTTTCAATGGAAGTTTAGAGAGACGAAAATTGGTACAGACCATAAAAAAAGGTACTGTAACTGCCAAAAAGGTACAGTTGGAGGGTATGCTGGTAGTGAGCCCACAGTACTGCAGAATTTCTGTAGTATACAGGCCTGACTGCAAAATTCCAGTCAGCCACCTGGCGCTGCTTTCTCTCCTTTGTTTCTGGAACACCATTTGCTGCCAAACCAGCCCTTTTTATAGGCTCAGCTCCTCTGTTTCCTGCCAGGTCTGACTCTTCACTTGTTCTGCCCCTTTTTGCATCACTAAGGCTCAAGTCAGGTGACAGCCAGCCATATTGGCATAGTCCATGTAGTAAATAGCCATCCTGTGTAGGTCCCAGCATGTATAGCTCCTGGGGTCTACGGGACACTCTGGGCCAGGAGAACAAAGGGGCTACAGTATATTTGAACTTATATAATTAAAATGTTTAAAATTAGTAATATTTTATATTACTGTTGTATCTTAATTTTAAATAAACATCAGCTAACACTTAATTCTTGTAATTGAATCCCTTATACTGTTATACTTCATTGCTACTGAGTGCATTTCATATTGCAATTCTTGTCAGCAAAATATTGCTTCATTGTTTAGGTACAGCTTGTTTTCATAGTCTCCACTTAGGGAATCATTGCACATTCTCTGAAATAAACTTCAGTGGGGACTTTGTGTCAATTAACACTATTACACTAGGCTAACCACATGAGCAGAAACAAGCATAGCTTGACCTTTGACAAAGGTTTTAGCCCTACTATCAGCCACAATATTGGCCTGTAGCTCGTTTGTTCTATGAATCCTTTCAACTCATGGAATAACAGTAACATGACCTATGTGTAGCAAGAAGGAGGGGGTTATTGTTTGCAAAGACCTTTTAATATATGGAGGTTAATTCTTGATATGACTTGTAATACTTTTAATCAGAACCCATTGAAACCTAGGCTTTCATCTGGGGGCATAATGAAAATCTTTGTTGGAGCTATTGTAGCTCTAATTTTGTATACTTTGCAATGTCAGTACATTTAAATGGCAACAGTGGTTGCATAATAAATTTTGCATGCAATAAACAAACCCTGTGGTTGTGCTTTTACCCATTCTGAGTGGGTAGAAAAACTCTGGTTTCATGACTGTTCAGATGAACTTTAAAAGCTTTCACAACTGTTACACAATTGTCATAAGTCTGCTAAATAATGATGTCTACAGAAGTGCCTTACTTTGTGTACTGTGTTTGTATGTATTTTATATTTGTATTGTGGTTTTAATTAATTTTCTAAATAATAAATGGGGTACAGAGGGAAAAAAGGAGGGATCATATTGGTTAAGGGAAGTACACAATAACCTTAAGCAAATAGTATGTATCTTTCATGTACAGTATATCTGATTTTTTAATTAATATCTCAGGCAGCACATGTGACCAAAATAAATACAGTAGGTACAACACATCATTTGCAGATCTTGGGTATGATAGGTATAATGGAGTACCGTGACTTTTGTGGAAAATAAAGTACTGTATTTGAAACAGTATGAAAATGATAAACATAAAATAAAGGACCTTATTAAAAATAGATGCAATGCTTTAATATAAATATAAATAGCAACAATTACTAACTTTCATTTTGGCTATAACGACTTTTAAATGTAAATAATGAGGATTTTTTGATAAAATTTCAAAATAAATCTAAAAAGTAAGAAAAAAGCAGAGTATTGCCTGAAACTGAAGGAACACAAGAACAATAATACAGAAATCTAGAAAGCTACAATATATGAGGTTAAGGGGTCGATTTATCACCATCTGCATCTGAGTATGCAGATGTGAGGTGATAAAATCGCCCTAATCAGCAATGCGATTAATGATTACATTGCATGGATGTATCCAGGGCAGCCATCGGGGGCGACTTTGGGGACTGGCGTCACAGGGCTCACTGCTGTATTTATTTACAAATTTATTTTTTTTCAGTAAATTTGGTCAGATCACATATCCCATTATGCATATGGGAAATGCGATCTGTCCAACTAAAAAAAAATAGAACGAAAGGGTTTGGAGCAGTTTTTCATGAAAACTGTTCCAAAAGCCCTTTGATACATTCAGGTGATACTAAGATAATGTAAAAAGGGTGTGAAAACCCCTTTTTCACATTATTTTAGTTAAAAAAAAGTTAATAAATATGCCCCTAATTCTTTAGTATTAAGAATAGAAACTGTAACAAAAAAGCATTCATTGCTTGCTCTTAAAAACATTCTATTGAGTGTGTGTACTATGGATACAGAATCCATAAGTCAGTGGAGCCCTACTCTCTCTCCTTCCCTTATGGGCCTGTTGCATGCAGAGAGACACCTCCAGGCATGGCTGTCATCTGGATATACTAAGGGTATATTTGTTTGGGGTTACGACTGCACATATAAGGGGCTCTGGTCACCATAAATGTTACCTCACCCACCTTACTGCATTTTCTGGCCCTGAGTCACATGCAAACACCTGTGTCTGCATTGTGTGCTTGAAAATAGATGATCATCATCACCTGCATACAGAGTTTGCTGCATCTATTCGGCCATATTGCCCCATTTATCCACCAGTGAGAGCAGTCGCCATAATTAACATTTTGCCGCAACCTATTCTTAGTGCAAAAAATCCATCTGAAATCAGCCTGATCTCTGTGCACATTTATCTCTGAATTGCCAGCAATTCTGTCTCCACATTGACAGCACACTTAGCTTACATGTGAACGCACCATTGCATACTTACCAACATTTATTTTCTCCCCTCTGGGAAAGTACATGAATGCGAGAGACAGCTGATCCCAGATACGGGCAGAACCAGGTGTTTTATGCAATTAGGCATCACTCTCTCAGTCTCATACATATTGGCTCTGTCTCATTCTCATGAGCCGACAATTTGTGGCATTATGCTCCCTGTCTCAACATTTTTAATAGGAAGTGGGCAAGATGTGGGAGTTTCCCCTACTCTTTCAAGAGTCTGTAGGATTTTTTAAAAATGTAAATGTCTCGTTGTCACACAGTTACATTCACTTACATGCAAATGGAGCTCACAACACTCACAGGGCTGACTCCAATGTCATAGACTAAGCTAATCAGCTCTTCTGAAAAAGCTGCAAGGACACAGAACTGTGTAAGGGCCAAGTGTTGTCTCCATTGAAAATTTCTGATTATTTCTAATAAATATTTAAAATGCCAGTGTTAAAATATGCTGCGGACGCAAGGCGCATCTTACTACCATATACGATAAAAGTGCGCTGTACGTTGCAAACACTACATCCCTTAAGAGAAAACAAGTACTCACACACATTGTAAATTGAGGTCCAACGCTCATAGATGTATATATTTGATATTAAAAGGGTATGTATACAATATAACACATGTACAGTATATATATATATATATATATATATATGGTTACAGAGTTACAATTACACAAGAAGCCAGTTGTAGTTACAAAAGAATCCATTACAGCCACAGCCAGCATACTTTACCCTGTCCCTCAATGCACAGTCCTCTCCATCTTTGAATCTGCCTCAACAGCAACTAAACAACAGCAAACAGCAAACAGAAAGTTCTTGGGTGAGGGGAATCACCTATATACTGTGTATTGGGGAGAAGTACATGTCTGGGACTGAGTCTTCTGTTATTGGTCCAGGGGAGGGAGATATCTCATTCATGATGTGTCATTGGTCAGTTCATATGCAAGCAACATCCAGCCTTAAAGATGACATCATAGGGTTAGCCACTGGTTTCCTGCCCACATGCTTTCTTTCAGGATATTCTTTTGTTCACTTTAGAATGTGGCTTCATATTCATACATTTAATCATAACCAATCGTTGCAATGTGCTACATTCTAACCACAGCTAGCAAATTTATCCACACATTCTTCTGATCATTTTGACACTAAACATGATATAATTAACTTGTACCATCCCAATAATGCATAAATATCTGGTTTTACACTCTATTATATAAATACCATATAATACAAGTCTGTTGCTGGACATGTTTTATCTATGTGTAATTTATGTGTTGTATGAAATAAGTGTCTGTGTGCGTCTTTATGGCGTTTGTCAGTGATTGCACCTTTTACCATATATACACCCACCACGCTGCAACACGCATGCCATGCGACTCAATGCATGATGTATGGTAAAGAAGCATGGTGCATCCATACACGTCAATTGCGTCCTTACGCTACCACCGAGAAGCGTAGTTGGGGGTAGTTTGTATTGTCTTCTTTTTCCTACTTCGACACCGTCAACAAGTATTTTTTTTATATTACTGTGTGACAGGACGGTCCCGTACGAAAGCACTCGCCGCTTTCGCGTCCCGTCTCCTGCGCATAGAATGGAGGGTCAGGTCACACGAGGCCTGACCACATAGGGGATTCCCGCTTACCGTCAGTAACCGCCTGTTACTGACTCCACCTACTGCATTGTGGGCGGGTTTATGCTGCCACCACCAAACTCCTAACCTGCCATGGCGTTTGGAACCACGGTTCTGCTCTGTATGTGCCGACGCACTGCCTTACCACACCTGTGTGGTGTTGACGAATCCCCACTAGCCACTTGCTAGGCCTCTACCGGTAGCTGGTGGAACGCGGAACTTGGAGACGTTAGGTGCTTCCCTGGACAGCCGGAGGACGGGGCTATGTTTGGCATAACCCTGTAGGTCACAAGATGAAGCAGTCTTCTTGAGGCAGATGTTTATTTGCTCAATAATAGCCTTAAAAAAGACTCATCCCTATTGCTAGGGGCAACAGCATACAGCAAGATGTTCCAGCAGAATAAAGATGGTACAATACAATACGGAGGCACGAAGGCCTCCTTTTTATGTCAATTTTCCCCACAGTACCACAGGGGGGTAAGCCCTCCCTGTCTTCTCCAACCAATCAGGTTATCGCACAAAATATAAATAAATTACATTTTACAAGGATGTCAGTAAGTGCAAAAAAGCTATTTCCTTTTTCCTGCCACACACAGACAAAGTTTTGTATAATTTAAACCCCAATTCCTACCACCTGGGAGGTTACACTTCACCATTGATACATTTACCACATAGCTTTAAATATGGTTTGTATTGGATTTACCAGACAAATATTCTTCCTTCCTGCATCTACCATTCAGGATTCGTATATCAATTAAATCAGCTACATGAAACAAACAGGTTCCAAGCCCATAGACTTTATCTATGGGATAAGGAGATCCCACGTGATTAGCATCTCTCTCTAAGGTACTTACACATCAAAAGGTTTTGTCATTCACACCTCTCTGCTAGGACAGGCCCATTAGCATGCCACTTCCTACTGACAGGAGATGATTATTCAGACATTGATAAGAGTAAGTGCATTTTCCCCTTTAAAATAAAGGTGACCATATCTTGAATATAAAATAAATACAGTTAAACATGCAATCCTGCAATTGTGCACAGAGCACTACATATGACATGTTAAAACACATCATTAAACAAACTTTTAAACAGTCCGCGCCCAGCGCCGTAAGTACGTTTAACAGTGACGCCAAGCGCCCATTGTCCCTTAATATGCTGCCGGGCACGAGGCTTAACCCCTTCAGTGCCGCAGCCGCCATTACACGTGTGGCTGGTTAGTCTCTCCGGCCACATACTGTATCTGGCATTTGTTGACATAATGTATAGCTGTATTTTCTGAAAACTATACATATTGAGATCTTTTAGTCTTTCTGGGTATGTTTTGTGATGTAGACCGTGCACCATTTTAATTACCCTTCTTTGTACAGTCTCTAATGTATTAATATCCTTCTAAAGGAATGTCCTCCACAATTGAACACAGTATTCTAGATGAGGCCGTACCAATGACCTATGCAGTGGCATTATTACTTCTTTCTTTCTGCTGCTGATTCCTCTCCCTATGCAACCAAGCATATGACTATCCTTCCTCGTTGCTTTGTTACATTGCTTAACTTATGCGATAATTGATTACATTGCGTGGATGTTTTTTACTTTTTTATTTACACTGGCATGTTCCCTGCACAGCTTTCTCTGCCCGCGGGCAGAGAAAGCTGTGCAGGGGTAGGGGATCCACAGTGAGCATTGTGATTACGCTATCTGAAGATTATTATTATCACAGGGCTCACTGCAGTGTTTTTATCTTTTATTTTATAGTAAATATGGCCAAATCACATTTCCCATTATAAGTATGGGAAATGCGATCATGTTACCAAAAAAAGTGAATCAAAGGTTTTGGAGCAGTTTCTCACAAAATCTGCTCCAAAAGCCCATTATTACATTATTCAACCCTTTTCACATTATTTTTAGTAAAAAAAAAAAAAAGTTAGTAAATCTGCCCCTTAAACCTAGGTTTCCCATAGCATCCCTTTTAACCGGAATGCTTATGGATTACACAGGTTCGGAGGCTGATTAAAAGCAGAAGAAATGCAGACTTGAAGTCAATCAACCACAAAACCTGTGTAATTCATTAGTGTCCCGGTTTAAAGGGATTGTATGGTAAACCTACTTAAAATCCCCATTTAATGTAAATATTTTGTTGCTTGTCATGACACTTTTCCAATGCTAGGACTTCTCACATCCCCTGTGTAATATTAAACGAAGCCAGAAAGTTCTGATATCACTATTAATCATGGTTATCAAATCCACATTACCTTTAATAGCTATTCTTTTTTTAGACAATATATCCTAAAGAAAAGCTAAGTATTAAAATGAAAAACATCATAAATGACAGGTTCTGCAGGTATTAGTGAAGTTGATGATTTTGCCATCTTCATAAGGACCCTCTATAACACTGGGTCACCCTTATACCCCTTTTCTACCTGTAGCACGGGTCGCAGCCGGGAGCCTGACATGGCTGCGACCTATGCTACTACCCCCTTTCCCACAGCGCTCACCAACCCGGCATATTGTCGGGTTGATGACGCTGATAGTGAAGCGGCAGGGGCGGCGCTGCAACATCACATGATCTCCCAGCGCCGCCCTTCCATTCACTGTAATAGCAAAGAAATTTAAAGAACTATTTCGTGCGCAAGAAGCGGCATGTCAATGGTAAACTCCTGGAGGTATCCTTCACCCCTCACCAATAGTGCAAACATCAACAAGAAAAATATGGAGAAACCACTTAACCAGCGTTTCCGTTTGTTCAATAATTCACTTAATTCTCATCAGATCACCCCCGTCATTTGTATATGTAACAAAGAAATAGGAGAGAGAATATAGTGTAACACAGTTTTTAATCTACAAACAACATATAAATAAAATTAAATCCAATGGTCTGTGCAAAAAGGCATAATTTTAGACAAGGTAGGCTTCCCAGTCAATATATGCAATGGAGGTTTACTAGATTTGGTGGAACTGTGGTTTAAACAGTTCAAAGACAGCTCATATGGTATGGTGGGAATCCCGGGAGCACCACTCACAACCGTCCTTGCTGCTAATTCCAACAGGTTTTCCTCTATAGTATAAGAACTGCAATGCCTCCTCCACCAACGCGTTTCCTCCCCTACTGGGGTCTTTGTCAAGGTGTCAATATGCCTCACTTCTACTCCTAATGCTATTTAAATCCGCAGTGTCCAATGAGGTATCTCCGTGCACAGTTGAATGCGTCTATACATATCGCCTCGTCACAGCTTCCATTCACACTACACAGCTTACCGGGTTGAAGACGTGTTCAACCCGGCAAGATACCCGGGTAGGATTCCCGGATCACTTGATCCGGGAATTTGCCGGCGGGCCGTTTTCACTAGGAAAAAACATGGGTAAATGCGCGCCCCCGCGCATTTAACCGTATTTTTAAAGGTAGTGGAAAAGGGGTATTAGGCATGGCTGCCAAACACAGTCTATGTGGGGTTGGTTATGTTTTGCAGAGGATGTGTGTATCATCCCTCTAATACCCCTTTCAGACATCAGACCCGGGAAATTATCAGGTCTAGCATGCCAGCAAATTGCTGGGTCTGAGCTCCATGACCCTGGTCGGGAGAAAGGTCATGGACCTGGGACTTAGTCCTGGGTCTTTTACATTCAGACATACCAATATTCTGTACATAAACCCGAGATTTTGATGCATGTCTGAAAGGGGTCTTAGACAGTGTTGATCAAACTCGGTCCTCGTATAACGCTAGCAGTGCTTTTCAGGAATAATTAGTACCAGCAGTAGATCTATTGTGTTAGACAATTAACACTCCAGTGCTCCATAATCAAACTGGCTAAGGTACTGATTAAGTTACCTGTGCTTAAGCATGGATATATAGTGTTCACTCTAGGATGTTTTTAGGGCAGGGTGCTGAGCATTGAAGAGGGCCCATTTTTATTTTGAAGGGCACTTTTTTGATGTGACGCTTTGCACACAAAGCATAGCGCATAGGTTTATAGTTTTTGTACATACATTTTGCCCTTAGTAAATCATCTACCCATGCATACATATAAGACTCCTAACATCTGTACTGAGAAACATACTGTATATGTCCAGTCTTCTTGAAAGATTGGCTGTAGCATATACATAAGTAGATAATTATAAATGTCTTTTCCAGTGCTGAAGTAGTTATAATCCGTATGTGTTATAAAACAGAAAAGTTAAACAATGGGTTAAAATATATAGGAAAAAAATAAGTCCGTTCTACTAGGGAAATACTGTAAGCAGTACAAGCTCACTGCTTACCCTGTTCTTTCCCTCTTTATCAGAGTGCTGTGTTATTTACAGTGCCTCCTCTGCCATCCAGTTGGCTAAGGATAGAAATTGTGTTCCAATTTCAGAGGTGGGCAAGGAGTAGACAACATTGTAGCATGCACTCTGACTGTTACATTCTGTATACAAGGGGGTGATTTATGGACCTGCACCCTGCTGAAACAGCTTAGAAGGAACACTAGATATACTTAAAACTAGGACTGTTAGTGCTCCCTAAGGACTGAGTTTGGGAACCAAAGCTCTAGCAGCTTCAAAAGCAGTCGTTCTTCACTGCAACATCACTCTGGAATTGATTTTTTTGCTGTATAATGGATTGAAAACAACATACTGTATGTGTATAAACCAGAGGTTCTCAAACGCGGTCCTCAAGGCACCCCAACGGTGCCTTGAGGACGAGGAATCGGAGGATGATGGTGAAGAAATGACGGTGCCGGAGGAGACTGCTCCCTCTAGCATCCAGAGGTGCGGTCCCTCTGGCGCGGTTGGGATAAAAGATAGAGAGTACCTAGTCAGATGGTGGTGGTAGGGGATTCTATCATCAGGAAGGCAGATAGGGCAATCTGCTACCGGGACCGTGATCGCCGTACAGTCGGTTGTCTCCCGGGTGCTCGGGTACGGCACATCGCGGACCGGGTAGATAGATTGTTGGGAGGGGCTGGCAAGGACCCGGCGGTCTTGGTGCACGTTGGCACCAATGACAAAGTTAGCGGAAGGTGGGATGTCCTTAAGAAAGACTATAGGGACTTAGGAAAGAAACTGAAGGCAAGGACATCTAAGGTAATATTCTCGGAATTATTACCCATGCCACGCGCTAGTCCAGGGAGGCAGAGGGAGATTAGGGAGGTAAATGTGTGGCTTAGGGATTGGTGCAGGTAAGAGGGGTTTGTGTTCCTGGAACACTGGGCGGACTTCTCAGTCAGGCGCCATCTCTTTTGTCGTGACGGATTGCACCTGACTGAGGAGGGGGCAGCGGTGCTGGGGGGAAGGATGGTTAGAAGGTTGGAGGAGATTTTAAACTAGGAGCCTGGGGGGAGGGTTTAGCTAGAAACTACGGGTCATGCAGTGAGAATAGTGGGGATGGCGGTAGTAAACGAAATGGGGGAGAAGTTGGGGGGAGGGTAAGAGCAGGCGGTAAGGTTACTAACATGGGTACTAAAAGGGATTTTACCAAAGCACTAACCAATGACGATTACAGGTCATCCTTGCCACATAAGGTGAAAGATGTCCCTAACGCAAGGGAAAATACTTATCTTAGTTGTATGTATGTAAACGCCAGAAGCATTACTGGTAAAAAGGGTGAACTAGAAATACTTGCAGCAAGCAAACAGTATGATATTATAGGCATTACTGAAACTTGGTGGGATGAATCTCACGATTGGACAGTCAATCTAGAGGGCTATACACTGTTTAGGAGAGACATACTAAATAAAAAGGGTGGAGGGGTGTGTCTGTACGTAAAGCCGTTTTTAAAACCTAATATATGGGAAGATATTCAGGAGGGGACTGTAGACACTGTTGAGACATTATGGGTAGAAATTGCATGCGGGGAAAAAGGAATAAAAAAGTTAGTATTGGGTGTATGCTATAGGCCGCCTGGTATCAACGCATCTGATGATGAATTGTTACTAAAGCAAATTGAAAGAGCAGCAGGAGTAGGAGACATAGTAGTGATGGGAGATTTTAACTATCCAGAGATAAACTGGAAAAACGATTCATGTGATACTGCTAGGGGCAATATGTTTTTAAACACACTAAATGATAACTACTTAGTCCAACTAATTGAGGAACCAACTAGGTACAATGCAATCTTAGACCTGGTATTAACAAACAATGGGGATTTGGTATCAGGTATTATAGTAGGGGAACCCATAGGAAACAGGGACCACAATATGGTCACATTCAATATCAGTTTCTACAAACAGCCCTATACTGGCTCAACTAGGACTTTAAACTTTAGCAAAGCAAATTTTGAAAAGATTAGGGTATTTTTCAGGGATATTGAATGGGAAGGTTTATTTTTAGGAAAAAATACTACGGAGAAATGGGAGGTACTAAAATTCCTGCTAGCTAAAAATACACTCAAATATATTCCTATGAGTAGCAAAAAAGGGAATAAAAATTATAAACCGATGTGGCTTAACAACAAGATTAAGGAACTTATGGGCAAGAAAAGGCGAGCATTTAAAAAATACAAATCTGACGGGGAAGCAGAGTCATTTCAGCACTATAAGGAATGTAACAAAAATTGCAAAAAGGAAATAAGAGCGGCTAAAGTAGAAACTGAAAAACTAGTAGCAAAGGAAAGCAAAGCGAATCCCAAAAAATTCTTTAAATACATTAATAGCAAGAGATTAAAGAAGGAGAGTATAGGCCCTTTAAAAGACAAGTTGGGAGTCTTAAGCAAAAATGATAATGACATAGCGGACACACTAAATTAGTTTTTTTCAACAGTATTATTCACTAGAGAGGACCCAATTCAGGGACTGGCACACAATCTCAATAATGAGAATATCACACTGATAGGTACTTATTTAATTATTAGGAAGATTTGTTCCTTGAAAGGAGTCAAGAAAACAAGAAGTAAACCTCTTTGTGGGGGCACTCTTATTAAATAGTCTAATTTATTTAAAACATAACGTTTATTAAGTCAAGTAAAAAATGTTGTTTATAGCCTTTCTCAAACAAAAGAGATTTTTGACCTCTAAATATGGGTCACCCTCAGGTGAAAATATATAGTATGATGTAAGGTTATATCAAAGAACTTTTTATTTAAATAATTTAATTATAGAATAAAATAAACAAGGTCAGAAAGTAATAATCCGACCATAACGGCATATTAATATTTCTAACTGGACGATCTACCTGTAGTTAGTAGTTGATATATCACTTCTATTGAGAGAAATAAACCAATAACAGTTTTTTAACCAGAGATTATTCCTAGATATTTCTAAATAGGAAAGGCACACATCAACTTAGTTTGTAGCTGATCACTGTCCCTGCTAAGAATAAGTATATCAGAGCAGGCCTTATGGATCAGAACCTTATTTTGTTGAAATCCTGGTACATATACAAATGGTAATAAACTTTCTTTTGTGAGTGAGTGTCTTCCTGAATGAGGCAGAAAATCCATATACTCCACAATAATTATGACAATTTGTTTATGACCACAATAAAAAGTACAAGTAACAGTAAATTTTCTCTGTGAGTAATTATTTCCCCAAACATAGAAACGAAAAAACTCTATACTCCGCAATAGTTAGAACATTTATATAAACACAGTTTACCCAAAGGGATGATATGTCCCCTAATATTGTACCATCAAAAGCTTTATGATAATGTGCGGTTTAAAGGTTAAATGTTTCACTGTGTTTGTAGCAATTCTATAGTTATTAAGAATAGTGCAGTATATGTCATGTATAGGGCAGTATATGGTGTCAGCAAAAGAAACTCCTCCGCAATAATTAGAACACTCAGTTATATAAACTCAGATCTAGCGGGGGATGGTGTATCTCCTGATATTGTACTTGTCAATAGATTTTAATAATATATAGTTTGGAAATTAGGTACTCCACTGTGCTTATAGCAATTACTGAGGAGAAAATGGTATGTAATCTCAGCAGAAGAAAAAGAAAAAACTATTGTAACAATTTCTTATGTGGACTCAGATCTCCACTATACTTGCTACAGTTTTGTTATTTTTCGAGCAATATGTAACATCAGCAACAGAAACAAAGTTGCAAAGAAATGTCAAACTTCCTGTGAATGAAATCATAGACAGAAGAAGAATTATATCAGGTTAGCTGAGTCAATTTATTTAAGACTGTAAGTATAACTACAATAGACATAGTGGAGAAGATTAATTAAATTGCCAAAAAAGGATATTTTTGTGGATTAAAAAATCCTCAGCTATGGACAGAGAAAGAGCCCGTCCCGTGTGTCCGGTCAACTTCTGCTGCCTTCCCATGTGTGTACAAGTACACAGTAAATGGGAGGTGAGAGAGTTGGCCAGACGGCAGCAGGCTGAAGAAAGAAAGAAGTGTTTCTTGCTGTCATCCGCTATAGCGTCCCGCAGCCCTGTTGATATTTAATCAGCGCAGGGCTAGGAGGTGCCGCCAAGCGGATGATGAGAGCGCACTGAAATACCTAGCGGGGAGAGAGAGTCCCCGTATGCAGCGGTAGCGGCTGACGTCTCCGTTAGTGCTGTAGTCCGGGCCCCTGTCACGTGTCTCGGGATTCCGGAAGTAGCGTCATGTGACGCTCAAAGACAAGTACTGAACGTACGTTTCACCCTGAAAACGGGCTTGTTCACCATCTGTGGTAGATCGTCCAGTTAGAAATATTAATATGCCGTTATGGTCGGATTATTACTTTCTGACCTTGTTTATTTTATTCTATAATTAAATTATTTAAATAAAAAGTTCTTTGATATAACCTTACATCATACTATATATTTTCACCTGAGGGTGACCCATATTTAGAGGTCAAAAATCTCTTTTGTTTGAGAAAGGCTATAAACAACATTTTTTACTTGACTTAATAAACGTTATGTTTTAAATAAATTAGACTATTTAATAAGAGTGCCCCCACAAAGAGGTTTACTTCTTGTTTTCTTGACTCCTTTCAAGGAACAAATCTTCCTAATATTTAGCTGTTTTTTTACCTCGGGGTGCACCGCCAGCAGGATGATCTGTTTCTGGAAATACTTTCCCTAATTGTCTTCCAGATTGCTGGTTTACAATATTTGTCGTCATTTTTTGATAGGTTGTGCAGGAACATCCCCCCTTTCCCGTCAGGTACTTATTTAAGCAAGGAAGTAGTCTGTGACCGATTAAAACATTTAAAGATTAATAAATCACCAGGGCCCGATGGTATTCATCCTAAGGGTTCTAATGGAGCTTCACTCTGAACTGGCAAAACCGCTATCTTTGATCTTTGAGGATTCAGTTATATCCGGTATGGTTCCCAAAGACTGGCGTATAGCGGAAGTAGTGCCTATATTCAAAAAGGGAAGTAAAGCTGAACTAGGTAATTATAGACCAGTTAGTCTTACATCTATAGTGGGGAAAGTATTGGAAAGTATTCTAAGAGATAGTATTCAGAAGTTCCTTGAAACCAATAAGGTAATTAAAAGGAATCAACATAGGTTTATGAAGGACAGATCCTGTCAAACCAACTTACTTGGCTTTTATGAAACAGTAAGCGCAAACCTAGATCAGGGTAAAGAGGTGGATGTAATCTTTTTAGACTTTGCCAAAGCGTTCGATACTGTACCACACATGAGACTTATCTACAAGCTACAAGAATCAGGGCTAGGAAGCACAATATGCACTTGGGTCAAAAACTGGTTAGATAATAGGAAGCAGCGCGTTGTGGTTAATGGATCTTTTTCAACTTGGACTGAAGTGCTAAGTGGTGTGCCGCAAGGCTCAGTATTAGGACCGCTATTGTTCAATATTTTCATTAACGACCTAACAGAAGGTCTAGAGAGCATGGTGTCAATTTTTGCAGATGATACCAAATTGTGTAAGGCTATAAATACAGAGGAGGATGCCGAGTCTCTTCAGAACGACTTAGTTAAATTAGAAGCATGGGCAGCCAAATGGAGAATGCGCTTCAACACAGACAAGTGTAAGGTAATGCACTGTGGTAACAAGAACAAAAATTACACCTACCTACTAAATGGGGTAAAATTAGGGGATTCTGTACTGGAAAAGGACTTAGGTGTCCTCATAGATAGCAAGCTAAGCAGTAGTACCCAAAGCAGGACTGCAGCAAAGAAGGCTAATAAGATATTAGCATGCATAAAACGGGGTATTGATGCTAGGGACGAGAGTATTATACTCCCGTTATATAAATCACTAGTGAGGCCACACCTTGAATACTGTGTACAATTCTGGGCACCGTACTACAAAAAGGATATCCTGGAGCTTGAAAAGGTACAGAGGAAGGCGACCAAACTAATTAAGGGCATGGAGACGATGGAATACAAGGAAAGGCTTGAAAGACTAGGCATGTTTACATTGGAAAAGCGGAGACTAAGAGGGGATATGATCAACATCTACAAATATATAAGGGGACAATACACAGAGCTTGCGCGGGACCTGTTTTTGGTTAGATCAACACAGAGGACTCGTGGACACTCGCTCAGGTTAGAGGAGAGGAGATTCCGCACAATACGGCGCAAAGGCTTTTTCACGGTAAGGACAATACGTGTTTGGAATTCCCTGCCCGAGGGAGTTGTAATGGCGGAATCTGTCAACACCTTTAAGAATGGGTTAGATAAATTCCTATTGGATAAGGATATCCAGGGGTATGGTGCATAGTCATGCATTATAGTTACTATAAATAGGGATAAAATGCAATGGCTGACATCAGCATCAGTCAGAAATTTTAGTCAAATCATCATGCATAGGACACCACAAATAGGTTGAACTCGATGGACAATTGTCTTTTTTCAACCTCAGATACTATGTTACTATGTTACTATGTTTTAGGTATATCCATGGCTCAGCACAGATGGCTAAATCAAATTGACTGAGGTACTAATTAAATCACTTGTGGCCAAGCATGGATACATTTAAAACCTGGACTGTTGGGGTGCCTTGAGGACTGTGTTTGAGAACTTCTATGCTGGCTGCAAATATTTTTTGGATACTCTGATTGTGGTGTGCCCCTTAATCAAAATGATGAAAGTATAGGCTGGGCAGAACTGTGCAGTGTGAACCATGCCGATCCAGGAATAACAGGATTGTCACCATGGTGGAAATGGGGCTGTCCCAGTTTGGAACTGTGTTTCAAACCTTGGGTCAGACCCGGGACTTCATAGTAACATAGTAACTAAGGTTGAAAAAAGACAATTGTCCATAGAGTTCAACCTATTTGTGGTCTCCTATGCAGTCTTATTATAGGACTAGTTATTTTTATGTTAGGACTAGTTATATTAACTATAATGCGTAGGCACCATAGCCTTGAATATCTTTATCCAATAGGAATTTATCTAACCCATTCTTAAAGGTGTTGACTGAGTCCGCAGTTACTACTCTCTCAGGCAGGGAATTCCAAACAAGTATTGTCCTTACTGTGAAAAAACCTTTTCGCCTCAATGTGCGAGAACTCC
This sequence comes from Pseudophryne corroboree, assembly GCF_028390025.1. NCBI lineage: Eukaryota > Metazoa > Chordata > Amphibia > Anura > Myobatrachidae > Pseudophryne > Pseudophryne corroboree. The sequence continues at coordinate 453,510,048 of NC_086447.1, forward strand.
TCTCCTCTAACCTAAGCGAGTGACCACGTGTTCTCTGTGCTGATATTACAGAAAACAGGTCCCTCCCAAGCTCTGTGTATTGACCCCTTATATATTTGTAGATGTTGATCATGTCCCCTCTTAGTCTCCTCTTTTCCAATGTAAACATGCCTAGACTTGCAAGCCTTTCCTCGTATTCCAGCATCTCCATGCCCTTGATTAGTTTGGTCGCCCGCCTCTGAACCTTTTCTTGCTCCAGGATATCCTTTTTGTAATATGGTGCCCAAAATTGCACACAGTATGGCTATCCAAAACACGTGACATCCGTGAGCCAATAAGATGCCGTTTTGAGAACCGAGTAAAACCGAGTAAAACCGAGTAAAACCGAATCCGCTCATCACTATTCAAGATGAGGCTTCACTAGTGATTTATATAATGGGAGTATAATACTCTCGTCCCTTGCATCAATTCCCCATTTTATGCATGCTAATGTCTTATTAGCCTTCTTTGCTGCACTCCTACTTTGGGTACTGCTTTTAATTTGTTATCTATGTGAACCCCTAAGTCTTTTTTTCCAGTACAGAATCCCCTAATATTACCCCATTTAGTATGTAGGTATTATTTTTGGTCTTGCCCCCACAGTGCATTAGCTTACACTTGTCTGTGTTGAATCTCATTCTCCATTTTGCTGCCCATGCTTCCAGTTTAGTTAAGTCGTTCTGAAGAGACTCAGCATCCCCCTCTGTATTTATAACCTTACACAATTTGGTATCATCTGCGAAAATTGATACCATGCTCTCTAGACCTACTGTTAGGTCGTTGATGAAAATGTTAAACAAAATCGTCCAAGTACAGACACTTGTGGCACACCACTTAGTACTTTAGTCCAATTTGAAAATGATCCATTGACCACAACGCACTGCTCCCTATTATCTAGCCAATTAGTGAAGAAGAGGTATTAGTTTCCAAGTAACCTTTTAAAATGTAAATATCATATCAGTGGGATGTATCAGTTTTAAAATCAAGGAACAAAAAAAGTAATTCAATTTAATATCTCAGTGTCACAGTGTCTTTATATAGAATGCGAGTTAAAGACATTTTTTTTCCACTGATATTTTTGTATGAGAACCACACGTGTGGGTGTGGAGAGTTATGCATGTGTGGCCTTTTGTCAGCCTCAAACCACCTGTGGGAGTGAAATGACTATAATAAGCAATTATGACTTACACGTAACCAGGTGCTGCTGATTGTTTTTATGCCCAAAATTTAAAAGGGCATTGATTTTACAAGTAAACATGGCTAGTAAAAGCATTGTACTTTTTAATTTTGGGTATAAACACGATCAGAAGTTCTGGGTTTTAAAACCTAATGTATAGCAAATAAACACTAAGTTTGCTGTGGTGAATGAATGGTCAGAACCTGTTATGATATTAGTTACAAGCAAAATGGTGACTTTGCGCATGCTGCATTGTATGCCGTATTGTCCATAAAACAGTACAGCTATAAATGTGTACACTACACTGAGTCATTTTACAGAATTAGAGCAACATAATAAAAACATCAGCAAAGACCTGTACAGCGAGTGGGGTACAACAGAAGCAGTACAAATCACATGAAACCCCTACATTAGAGCAGAGCCATGCTACAAGGTGTCCAATAAACAAATGTTTCTTGATCTGTTAAATTCTAGGGTTCCTAAAGAGACAATAGATGGGATTCCTACAGAAAGTTATTCAAGCAATATAAAGCATTCACAGACAAAGAAAAAAATTAAGGGCATTGTCTATAGGAAGATTGCCAGGAGTGTTATTGATGATGAGGGACAGATGGTTAATCTAATGGATAGGTTTGTCCAACAGCTCCACCAGCACTGCCCTTTGTCCAACCCATATGCAGAAGTACAGGCAGAGTTGCAAAGATACCATATAGGAGGGGTAGGAGGAGGCTGACAGGTCCCTAAGCATTGGCATATCTATAATGGGTGCAGGGTGTGTGCTGTGTCATGTTCCCAGAAACATACCCATGCACAGTAGACTCAAGCACTATGTCATAGTCAATTGTGCCACTTTAATCAAAAGGTAACATTACAAATACAGTAACAATATCAACGTTAACATTTTTTTTATTTCTTTTTGTGGTGGTGGTGGGGGGGGGGGGGGGGGGAGGGTGCAGGGTAATGGTTTTTGTATTTTTTCTTTGTTGCTTTTTTGCATTATTTTTAGTTTTTGCTTTTTTTTTTGCTTTCTGTATTATTTTTAGCTTTTGTCTTTAGATTTTGGAACACTGGCGCATACGGACACCAGAACAGAGTACGGACAACAGCAGCCCCTGGATGGAAACACAGCACAAGGCCCCAGATGGACACAGCACAATGGACTCGGCCGCTACTGGATAGATACAGCAGCACAAAAAAAATCAACTGGTGCCAGGGGAATAAAAGGGGCAACTTGTACCAGGCCCTTACATTACATTACTTTGGATGGAGTTATATAACAATATGAGGTACAGAAGAGCGTACCCCTAAATTATTTGGATTAAATATTAATAACCCCTTTATTTGGAGTAAGTAATATACAGCACAGGACTTATAGGGCAGTACCCCTGAACTTATATGGCTGCAACACTGGACTGGACTTCTACGGCAGTACCACTGGACTTCTACTGCAGTATCACTGGACTTATATGCCAGTACCACTGGACTTATACGGCAGTACCACTGGACTTATATGGCAGTACCACTGGACTGGACTTATGCGGCAGTACCATTGGACTTATACGGCAATACCACTGGACTTATACGGCAGTACCACTGGACTTATATGTCAGTACCACTGGACTTATACGGCAGTGCCACTGGACTTATACGGCAGTACCACTGAGCTAGACTTATACAGCAGTACCACTGGACTTGTTCGGCAGTATTACTGGACTTATACAGCAGTACCACTAGACTGGACTTATACGGCTGTACCACTGGACTTATATGGCAGTACCACTGGACTTATATGGCAGTACCACTGTACTTATACGGCAGTACCACTGGACTTATACGGCAGTACCACTGGACTTATACGGCAGTACCACTGGGCTGGACATATACGGCAGTACCACTGGACTTATTCGGCATTATTACTGGACTTATACGGCTGTAACACTGGACTGGACTTATACGGCAGTACCACTGGACTTATACGGCAGTACCACTGGACTGGACTTATACGGCTGTACCACTGGACTTATATGGCTGTACCACTGGACTTGTACGGCAGTACCACTGGACTTATACGGCAGTACCACTGGACTTATACGGCAGTATGTCACGGCACCGCGGTCTCCATACTTACCTCTCCGGGCGCGCTGGGTCTCCGTGCGGCCGTCCTCGCTGGCGGGTCCCGGCGTCCGGCGCTCCGTCCAGCCGGCGTGTGCGTCCGACGTCCTCGGGAGGTGCGGGTGACGTCATCGGCCCGTCCTCCAATCAGGTCCTGGCGGGAAGTTCAAATTCAGACGCCGGGCAGTGCTCCGGCGCCTGAGTATCATCGTTGCTACTGTACCTGTGATCTCCAGTGCTCCGTGCCTCCAGCATCTCCGTGCCTCCAAGCACCTCCGTGCCTCCAGCAACTCCGTGCCTCCAAGCACCTCCGTGCCTCCAAGCACCTCCGTGCCTCCAGCACCTCCGTGCCTCCAAGCACCTCCGTGCCTCCAGCACCTCCGTGCCTCCAAGCACCTCCGTGCCTCCAAGCACCTCTGTGCCTCCAAGCACCTCCGTGTCTCCAGCACCTCCGTGCCTCCAAGCACCTCCGTGCCTTCAGCACCTCCGTGCCTCCAGGCACCTCAGTGTCTCCACGCGCTTCAGCGCCTACAAACACTTCTGTGTCTCCAAGTCCTGTGCATGTTAGTGCAGTTGTGTCTCCAGCACCTAGTATTCTTCTGTGATTCACCAGCACCTTTCAAGTTCTCTCTTTCAGGAGACCTTCAGCGTCCACACGTGCCTCCTGTCCGCCGACCTGATCCTGCATGAGGAAAACTTACATCCGGCCATCTCTGCTGCGGTCCAGTTGCGGTTCCACTTCCCGGTCACCGGAAGAAACCCCGAGTCCACAACCCTCCCAAACCAGGTCAGTGATAGTATACTCAGGACACATGGACCCGGGGAATCGGAACATGGACTCAAGTGCCATCCAGAACCTGGCTTCCCGAGTACAAAGTCAGGAAGCGGCACAAGGTCACGTGATGCAGTACCTCCAGGAGTTGTCCGGGCGTCTGGATCAGATTCAGGCGACTCTAGCCTCAGTAATTCCGGCACCAGTTCCAGTAGCTGCACCAGTTGCCACCTCCAGCAATGTCCAACCATCGGCCGGTGCCACTCCGCGCCTTCAGTTGCCTACGCCGTCCCGTTATAATGGGAATCCTAAAAATTGTCGTGGTTTCTTAAACCAATGCGAGGTACATTTCGAGCTACTAGCACACAACTTTCCTACAGACCGGTCCAAGGTAGCATATATTATTTCTCTGCTGGAAGGATCTGCCTTGGATTGGGTGTTTCCTTTATGGGAACGTTCTGATTCACTGGTTTCCAATTACTCCGAATTCATCACGTCTTTTCGACGAATTTTTGACGAGCCCGGCAGGATGACCTCGGCCTCTTCTGACTTACTCCGCATCCGTCAAGGCTCCCGATCCGTGGGTCAGTATGTGGTTCATTTCCAAACCATTGCCTCTGAACTTCGTTGGAATAATGAGGCTCTGAGAGCTGCTTTCTAGAACGGTCTTTCTGATCGCCTGAAGGATGATTTGGTCACTCGAGAGCTTCCGGATTCTTTAGAGGAATTGATCTCTCTCTGTGTCAAGGTAGATCTCCGGATGCAGGAACGTGGAGGTGAACGTAGTCGATCGGATCGTTCCAGGTTCCGGCTTCCTCCTGCAAGGCAAGCGGTGGTCCCAAGTCCGGACGAACCCATGCAGATTAACCGATCCCGATTGTCCCCGGAGGAGCGGCAGCGTCGTCATGAGAGTAAGCTCTGCCTGTACTGCGGAGCTGCGGGTCACTTCATCAAGTCCTGCAAATCCCGTCCGGGAAACGAGAAGGCCTAGCTTGTTCCGGAGGAGTCAAGTTGGGGGTTACGACCAAATCTTCTCCCACTTCGGACTGTTTGCTTCCTGTAACGTTAATCACCAAGGTTACTTCCAAGTCTTTTGAAGCCCTATTGGACTCCGGAGCTGCGGGGAATTTCGTTTCTTCTTTCTGTGTCCAAAGCCTGAATTTGGAAGTACGGTCCATCGAACGGCCTATTTCCTTGACAGCCATCAATGGTACTAGGATATCCAAGGGTATCATAACAGAACGCACGGTTCCAGTTAAACTACAGGTCGGGGCTCTACATCAAGAATATTTGGAGTTCCTGGTGATCCCGGAAATGCATCACGATCTGGTTCTCGGAATGCCTTGGCTCAAAAGTCACAATCCCCATATCGATTGGAAGACCGCACAGATTCGGTCTTGGGGTTCTTTTTGTCACGCCAACTGTCTCACCCCTGTCTGTCCACTTCGTGTTTCTTCTAAGGCGGAGGAAGAACCTATCCCAGAGGCGTACCAAGAATTTAGAGATGTGTTTTCGGAACAAGCAGCTGACCAGTTACCACCCCACAGGGCTTGGGACTGCCCCATTGACCTTATCCCTGGGAAAATGCCACCTCGGGGTCGCATTTATCCTCTCTCCCTTCCAGAGACACAAGCTATGTCTGACTATATCAAATCCAATCTTCACAAGGGATTCATCCGTCCCTCTACCTCCCCGGCTGGAGCGGGCTTCTTCTTCATGAAAAAAAAGGACGGAGGGTTAAGACCATGTATCGACTACCGCGGCCTAAATGATATTACCATCAAAAATAAATACCCCTTGCCTCTAATCACAGAGCTATTTGATAGAGTTCGCGGTGCCCACGTTTTTTCCAAGCTCGATTTGAGGGGGGCCTATAACCTTATACGTATCAGAGAGGGAGATGAATGGAAGACCGCCTTCAATACCCAGGATGGGCATTATGAGTATCTGGTGATGCCGTTCGGTCTTAGCAATGCTCCTGCTGTCTTCCAGGGATTCGTCAACGAAATCTTCCGAGACATGTTATACCTAAGTGTCGTGGTGTATTTGGATGACATCCTGATTTTTTCAAAAGACCTTGCTGAACACAGGATACAAGTCAAAGAGGTACTCCGTCGTCTACGTGAGAATCACCTCTATGCCAAGATGTCCAAGTGTACCTTCGAAGTAACATCAATACCGTTCCTCGGTTATATCATCTCGGGGATGGAGCTTCGCATGGATCTGGAGAAACTCTCTGCCATTCGGGACTGGGCACAGCCACTCTCCTTGAAAGCAGTACAAAGATTCCTGGGTTTTGCGAACTATTATAGAAAGTTCATTAGAGGTTTCTCCACCATTGTTGCACCCATTACCGCCCTAACGAGAAAGGGTTCCAACCCGGGGTTGTGGCCTCCCGAAGCCATAGATGCCTTTTTCCCACTTGAAATCAGCTTTTATGTCCGCCACAGTACTCCAACAACCAAATTTCGAGGAACCTTTCTTCCTAGAAGTCGACGCATCCTCGGTCGGAGTTGGGGCCGTTCTCTCTCAGTACGCCTCAGATAAGAAATTACATCCGTGCGGCTTTCACTCTCGTAAATTCTCTCCGGCTGAACGGAATTACACTATTGGAGACCAGGAACTCTTGGCGATTAAATCTGCCTTGGAAGAGTGGAGATATCTCTTAGAGGCCAAACATGTGACTACCATTTACACTGATCACAAAAATTTGTTGTATATCAAAACCGCACAGTGCTTGAATCCTCGCCAAGCTAGATGGGCACTCTTCTTCACTCGATTTTCTTTTGTTATCAAATACCGAGCCGGGACTTTCAATACCAAAGCGGATGCACTGTCCCGTTCACAAACTCCCACAGATGATGAGGATTCCTTTGAACGGAGTTTAATTCTGAATCCAATTTCTGTCTCTGCTGCCTCGACTACTCCAGGTCCTCTTCCCGGAAGAATGTCCTTACCAGTTAAATACCAGTCGAGGACTACAGTGGGCCCATATCTCCAAATTCTCCGGTCATCCCGGCGCCCAGAAGATGTACAAGTTTCTGCAAAGATCTTACTGGTGGGACTCCATGAGGAAGGATGTACAGGATTACGTTAATTCCTGTCCCCAGTGTACACAGCATAAATCTCCCCGTTTACCTCATGCTGGGTTACTTCGTCCTCTGTCCATTCCTATGAAACCCTGGACTCATATTTCCATGGACTTCATCACTGACTTGCCCCGTTCCAAGGGTTGCAACACCGTTTGGGTAATCGTCGACCGTTTTTCGAAGATGGCACACTTCGTTCCTTTGACTGGTCTACCAACAGCTCCGAAACTAGCTCTACTGTTTATCCAAGAACATTTTCGGTTGCATGGGTTGCCACAGGAAATAGTCTCTGATCGTGGGGTACAGTTCACCGCAAGGTTTTGGAAAGCCCTCTGTTCGACTCTGCAGATTAAACTTAAGTTTTCATCCGCTTATCATCCCCAAATGAATGGACAAACGGAACGAGTCAATCAAGATCTAGAGACTTTCCTCCGTCTTTATCTCTCCCCTTCACAGGACAACTGGGTGGAGTTGTTACCTTGGGCGGAGTTTGCCCATAATCATTCGTTTCATTCTTCCACTGGTGAATCTCCATTTTTCATCAACTATGGGTTCCATCCACGTGTTCCAGAATTACCAAGCCTTCCGATAGAAGAGGTTCCAGCTGTAACGTCCACTCTACAACACTTCGGACAAATTTGGAGTAAGATTCATGCTAATCTTAAGAAGGTTTCAGTCCGGTACAAGTTCTTTGCAGATAAGAAACGGCGAGCCGCTCCACAATACGAGGTTGATGACAGGGTGTGGCTGTCCACACGTAATCTCCGGTTGAAGGTGCCCACCATGAAGTTTGCTCCAAGATTCATTGGTCCTTACCCTGTGCTACAAGTCCTGAATCCTGTGGTCTGCAAGCTGGGTTTACCTTCGCACCTACGTATACCCAATGCCTTCCATGTTTCTCTTCTTCGTCCTCTCGTCCTTAATCGTTTTCATTCAAAGACCTCTAGCCCCACCTCAGTGGAGACTGAAACAGGGACAGACTTCGAGATCAAAAATATTCTAGACTCTCGTTATCTTCACAAGAATCTGCAATATCTGGTGGAATGGAAAGGATATGGTCCTGAGGAGAGAAGTTGGATAAAGGCTTCTGAGGTCTCGGCTCCTCGACTAGTCCGGATTTTCCATGCTAGACATCCTACGAAGCCGGGAAAGTGTCCAGGGGCCACTCCTAGAGGAGGGGGTACTGTCACGGCGCCGCGGTCTCCATACTTACCTCTCCGGGCGCGCTGGGTCTCCGTGCGGCCGTCCTCGCTGGCGGGTCCCGGCGTCCGGCGCTCCGTCCAGCCGGCGTGTGCGTCCGACGTCCTCGGGAGGTGCGGGTGACGTCATTGGCCCGTCCTCCAATCAGGTCCTGGCGGGAAGTTCAAATTCAGACGCCGGGCAGTGCTCCGGCGCCTGAGTATCATCGTTGCTACTGTACCTGTGATCTCCAGTGCTCCGTGCCTCCAGCATCTCCGTGCCTCCAAGCACCTCCGTGCCTCCAAGCACCTCCGTGCCTCCAGCACCTCCGTGCCTCCAGCACCTCCGTGCCTCCAAGCACCTCCATGCCTCCAGCACCTCCGTGCCTCCAGCACCTCCGTGCCTCCAAGCACCTCCGTGCCTCCAAGCACCTCTGTGCCTCCAGCACCTCCGTGCCTCCAAGCACCTCTGTGCCTCCAAGCACCTCTGTGCCTCCAAGCACCTCCGTGTCTCCAGCACCTCCGTGCCTCCAAGCACCTCCGTGCCTTCAGCACCTCCGTGCCTTCAGCACCTCCGTGCCTCCAGGCACCTCAGTGTCTCCACGCGCTTCAGCGCCTACAAACACTTCTGTGTCTCCAAGTCCTTTGCACGTTAGTGCAATTGTGTCTCCAGCACCTAGTATTTTTCTGTGATTCACCAGCACCTTTCAAGTTCTCTCTTTCAGGAGACCTTCAGCGTCCACACGTGCCTCCTGTCCGCCGACCTGATCCTGCATAAGGAAAACTTACATCCGGCCATCTCTGCTGCGGTCCAGTTGCGGTTCCACTTCCCGGTCACCGGAAGAAACCCCGAGTCCACAACCCTCCCAAACCAGGTCAGTGATACAGTACCACTGGACTTATAGGGCAGTACCACTGGGCTGGACATATACGGCAGTACCACTGGACTTATTCGGCAGTATTACTGGACTTATACGGCTGTAACACTGGACTGAACTTATACGGCAGTACCACTGGACTTATACGGCAGTACCACTGGACTGGACTTATACGGCTATACCACTGGACTTATATGGCTATACCACTGGACTTATACGGCTATACCACTGGACTTATACGGCAGTACCACTGGACTTATACGGCAGTACCACTGGACTTGTTTAGCAGTATCACTGGACTTATACTGCAGTACCGCTGGACTTATACGGCAGTACCACTGGTCTTACACGGCAGTACCACTGGACTTGACTTATATGGCAGTACCACTGGACTAATATGGCAGTATCACTGGACTTATACGGCAGTATCACTGGACTTATACGGCAGTATCACTGGACTTATACGGCAGTACCACTGGACTTATATGGCAGTACCACTGGACTGGACTTCTATGGCAGTTCCCCTGGACTTATTCGACAGCAGTACTGGACTTATATGGCAGTATCACTGGACTTATATGGCAGTATCACTGGACTTATACGGCAGTACCATTGGACTTATACGGCTGTACCACTGGACTTGGACTTGTATGGCAGTACCACTGGACTTGTATGGCAGTATCACTGGACTTATACGGCAGTACTGCTGGACTTATACGGCAGTACAACTGGACTTGACTTATATGGCAGTACCACTGGACTTATACAGCAGTACCACTGGAGTGGACTTATACGGCTATACCACTGGACTTATATGGCAGTATCACTGGACTTATATGGCAGTACCACTGGACTTATACGGCAGTACCACTGGAATGAACTTATATGGTAGTACCACTGGACTTATTTGGCAGTATCACTGGACTTATACGGCAGTATCACTGGACTTATACGGCAGTACCATTGGACTTATATGGCAGTACCACTGGACTTATACGGCAGTATCACTGGACTGGACTTCTATGGCAGTACCCCTGGACTTATTCGGCAACAGCACTGGACTTGTACGGCAGTACCACTGGATTTGTACGGCAGTGCCACTGGACTTGTACGGTAGTACCACTGGACTTGTATGGAAGTACCGCTGGACTTATACGGCAGTACCGCTGGACTTATACGGCAGTACAACTGGACTTATACGGCAGTACCACTGGACTTGACTTATATGGCAGTACCACTGGACTTATACAGCAGTACCACTGGAGTGGACTTATACGGCTATACCACTGGACTTATACGGCAGTATCACTGGACTTATACGGCAGTACCAATGGACTTATACGGCAGTACCACTGGAATGGACTTATATGTCAGTACCACTGGACTTATATGGCAGTACCACTGGACTTATATGGCAGTACCACTGGACTGCACTTCTATGGCAGTACCCATGGACTTATTCGACAGCAGTACTGGACTTATATGGCAGTATCACTTGACTTATATGGCAGTATCACTGGACTTATACGGCAGTACCATTGGACTTATACAGCAGTACCTCTGGACTTATACGGCAGTACCACTGGACTGGACTTCTATGGCAGTACCCATGGACTTATTCGGCAGCAGCACTGGACTTATATGGCAGTATCACTGGACTTATACGGCAGTACCACTGGGCTTATATGGCAGTACCACTGGGTTGGACTTATTCGGCAGTACCACTGGACTTATACGGCAGTACCACTGGACTGGACTTATATGGCAGTACCACTGGACTTATACAGCAGTACCACTGGACTGGACTTATACGGCTATACCACTGGACTTGTACGGCAGTATCACTGGACTTGTACGGCAGTATCACTGGTCTTGTACGACAGTATCACTGGTCTTGTATGGCAGTATCACTGGACTTGTACGGCAGTATCACTGGACTTGTAAGGCAGTATCACTGGACTTGACTTATATGGCAGTACCACTGGACTTATACGGCAGTACCACTGGACTTATTCAGCAACAGCACTGGACTTATGGCTGCACTACACAGCACCACTGCACTGGACTTATACAGCAGCAGCACTGGACTTATGGCAGCACAGGACACCGCCACTGGACTCATGCAGCACAACACAGCACCACTGCACTGGACTTATACAGCAGTACTGGAATTATGGCAGGCAGCACAGGACACCCCACTGTGACTGGACTGATGCAGCACAAGACACCACCACTGGACTGATGCAGCACAAGACAGCACTGAAATGACACATAAGAGCAGGTCACCACACCACTTTCCCGCACAGACAGACACTGAGGAGAGAGACATGTCCTCTCGCTACGCTCTCCAGGACTGGAGTTAAAATGGTAGCTCCTTATATGGACTGACAGCAGATTGATGAAGTTTTGCCTCGTTCTGGTTTCCGAATCAGGCAGGAAGTCCTGAGCCGGGCTCGGATCCGGGATCGGGATGTGATGTTCGGGGAGGAAGGGTTCGGATTTCAGGGAACTGAACCCGCTTATCTCTATTTAAAATGTGGCCAATCAGAGCTCGTGAATGGCAGCGGCAAGGCCGGATTAAGGGAGGGGCGTTAGGGGCGGTCGTCCGGTGGCCCACACACTGTTGCGTCAGTTGGAGGAGTTATGCTCAGACAGTTTAGCTGTTTATTAACATAGGGGCTTGACTAGTAAACATCCCATAGCTTGCTGTCTGTCAATTTCAGTCACTCCCATCCGAACTTGGGGGGTCATTCCGACCCGTTCACACGCTGCAGTGGTGACAGTGCGGCACTGGCAAAGGCAGAAAAACAAGAGCAGTGGGGGGCCTAGCAGCGGAGAGAGGAGAGAGAGCAGTAGTGCAGAAGGCAGCTCAACGGAAGTAGCAGGAGGCTTGTTGGCGCTGACAGCCTTGCGGGCCGGAACAGACTGAAAATGCTGGAGATGAGACATGCTGCTCATCCTCCTCCTCCCCCCCCCACTGCACCCCCTGCCCACTTTCATTGATGTAGATGGGGCCCCCACAACTTTGTTGCCCAGGGACCCCCACAGACCTTAATCCAGCCCTGAGCAGTGGCTGTAGCTCTTGATTGGCTACCATCACAAAAGCTTTGATTGGCTCACAAGCTGGCACCATATTTCATATGGCCACCAGAAACGGGACACAGTGAGGGGCAAGAGAAATGCCCACTCTGTTCTCCTCCCCTCAGACACGGATTATTGCAGCAGCAGAAGAGGGGTGAGCACTACTGGGGGCAGAATGTGTAACTGGCACTACTGGGGGCATTGTGTATCTGGCACTACTGGGGGCATTGTGTATCTGGCAATAAACTGGGAGCATTGTGAATCTGGCACTATACTGGGGGCATTGTGTGTATACAGTATGGCTCTACTATGGGCATTGTGTTCATATGATACAACTGGGGGAATTATGTGCATATATAGCACTAGTGGGGGCATTATGTGTATATATGGCACTACTTAGTGCATTATGTGTACATACGGCACTACTGGGGAGATTGTGTTTAAAAATGTGTTTATGTACCAACTGATGCCCCACCCATTTGGTAGCTCCACCCACATCACCACCCACTTCTGTCCTGCCCACAGTTCCTACAAAAATAGCACTGTAAATATGTATGTGTGTATGTATGTATATATATATATATATATACCAAGCGTTGGGTCCACACTCACGTCTTAAGATTTTCTGCTGGGGTGCCGTCCAAAACTGGAGATCTAATTAAAGTCACCAGTATAATACACAGACAAAAAAGTGGGAGCACTCACCAGTCTTCATTAAAGCAGAGGTTTATTTATAAATTCATACCAGACAGAGTAGTATCCACTTGGACCTTTGTCAGGATTCCTGACAAAAGTCCAAGTGGATACTACTCTGTCTGGTATGAATTTATAAATAAACCTCTGCTTTAATGAAGACTGGTGAGTGCTCCCACTTTTTTGCCTGTGTATATATCTCCTATATAATAGCCCTATTCTGTGACTTTGTGATTCATTTGCTAACGCTGGGCGGAGTCACATGACTGGGCGGAGTTAGTCAAATGAGTCACAGATCTGGCCAAATCTACAGGAGACTAGGAGCAGAAGCAGATAGTATGGGCATGGCACAGGCAGGGGTGCATACCTCCCAGCTTTCTGCAGGAGCTGTCTTCAGGCAGAAGGAGGGACACACACACACACACACACACACACACACACACACACACACACACACACACACACACACACACTCTCGGCGAAAAGGGGGCGTGGCTTCACGGGAGGGCCTCGTTTTCGTCAGTGAGGGGGCATGCCCAGCGCTCTGTGAGCTGCTGGCATGCCCCCAGGGGCTGATTATGAGTCCGGGGGGCCCAGGGCACTTGAGACAGTGGAGCCATATCTCATTGCTGTGCCTGCTGTGGGGTTAGGGGCGTGGCCTAATCGCGGGACGCGCGGCCACGCCCCCTTATGCAAATTCCGATTTTTTTTATTTTTATTTTTTTATATATATATTTTTTTTACTTTTATTTTTTAAATGGGATTTTGGCCCCTCAGCTAGGGCTAAATCCAGAGGGGGTGGTCGCTCCCCCCTACACACCCGCACAGGCAGAAGAAAGCAGGGAGGCTGCTGCCTCCCTGTAACACCACAGACCTGCCAATACACAGCAGCGTGTGCTGACTGTAGCACAATGCTGCCGCTGTTGCTGGTAGGACGGGGGAGCTTCTGAGATGGGACAGAGCTACTCGAGCCGGGGGGCCCCCTAAAACTGTGGGGCCAACGGTACGTACCCCCTGCCCCCCCCCCCTCCCTAATCCGGCTCTGCTGCTGGAACCCCCCCTTAATCCGTACCCCCTGATGCCCCCTCTCCCTCTGTCTCCACTATTCACCGCTGCTCTGCTAAGCAGAACAACGAGTACAGGAGCTTTCCAACTGCCCCCCCACCGCGGGACACTGCGACCCGCGGGTGGGACAGCGGGACATACCCCAAAAAATGGGACTGTCCTGCGAAAATCGGGACATTTGGGAGGTATGGGGGTGGGTGAGGGGTATGAGGAATCTGCGGGGGCTGGCTCACTAGCGGGGGCGTTGCTGAGGGCCTACGGCGTAGGTATGTGGCACGCCCCGTCGTAAATCAATGATCGGCATTGATAGGGTTTTTTGTGCCTTGCCCACCGTTTCTCTGCCCCTACCCTGGAAAAAAGTGTAAGTTGTAAATAAGGTAATGGTTAATAAAGAACTGTGGCCAATGATTCAATCCCAGATCTTGTCTCCGGGTATTATTTCGGTAGGGACGACAGGGGGGTTGGTTAGCAGGGGCGCAGCGGACCACCCTCTCCCCCTTAAGGGAGCATAGGCGCCAAAATGGCGCTGCGGCGATATAGGGGGGAGGGGTGGCACACGCGACCGCGGGCCAACGGCGGGAAAGGGGGGACGGGGGCAGGTATGCCGTCCTCCTTTTCACACCTGGGGGGACAGGGCAGCCAGTAGGGCAGCAGGAGGGAAGAGGGGGCAGGAAGGGGTTAAAAAGCAGATGCAGGAGGGGAAGCGGCATTGCTACAGAGGGAGCCGGACTGAGATCCCACCCACCCACCCCCTGTGTTAGGGACTGTATTGTTTTGTATATGCCTGTCAGCATTTGGAGTGTCTATGTCTGTCAGCATTTTGCGTGTTATATATATATATATAAAAATAAAAAAATAAAAAATAAAAAATAAGAACTTGGAAAGGAAATGGGACGTTTTTACGAATGCAATTTGTGGTCGACAAAGTCTTGGTTATGCATGTTGTTTTGTCACAGTTGGTAAGAGGACGGCAGGAGGAAGCGGTGCGCAAGGCAGGTGGAGGACGGGAGCCAGCTGAGGTTGCAGATTCACCGACGGCGACGTGACGCATGCCAGGCTCCAGCTGTCGACGGCGGGCCGACGGCTGCTCACCAGGCCAGAGGAATCTGCGGGGGCTGGCTCACTAGCGGGGGCGTTGCTGAGGGCCTACGGCGTAGGTATGTGGCACGCCCCGTCGTAAATCAATGATCGGCATTGATAGGGTTTTTTGTGCCTTGCCCACCGTTTCTCTGCCCCTACCCTGGAAAAAAGTGTAAGTTGTAAATAAGGTAATGGTTAATAAAGAACTGTGGCCAATGATTCAATCCCAGATCTTGTCTCCGGGTATTATTTCGGTAGGGACGACAGGGGGGTTGGTTAGCAGGGGCGCAGCGGACCACCCTCTCCCCCTTATGTTGCTGGTAGGACGGGGGAGCTTCTGAGATGGGACAGAGCTACTCGAGCCGGGGGGCCCCCTAAAACTGTGGGGCCAACGGTACGTACCCCCTGCCCCCCCCCCCTCCCTAATCCGGCTCTGCTGCTGGAACCCCCCCTTAATCCGTACCCCCTGATGCCCCCTCTCCCTCTGTCTCCACTATTCACCGCTGCTCTGCTAAGCAGAACAACGAGTACAGGAGCTTTCCAACTGCCCCCCCACCGCGGGACACTGCGACCCGCGGGTGGGACAGCGGGACATACCCCCAAAAATGGGACTGTCCTGCGAAAATCGGGACATTTGGGAGGTATGGGGGTGGGTGAGGGGTATGTCATACAGACAGACGGGCACCGGCTCACTGTGTGCTTGACCCCCCACATCGGCATACTCAGCAGGGTCTCTCTGGCGCGGAGGAGCGTCACTTTCTAGCACACTCCACGCTTCTTAGCTGCAGTTTTGTGGGGCACCTGCCGCTGTGCAGGTTCCGTACTGCCTCTGTTATCTCCAGCCCCGGCAACCCCACCGCTAGCTGCAGCGCTGCCACCCGCAGTGAGGTGCGCCCAGCTCATTCACACACTTTAGCTGGCGGGTAGCGCTGCAGAAATCCAAGCTGCATGCTATGACCCCCTCCTCCCTCCAGCCGCAGCATCTCCTGGGGGCTAACCAGTCATTTCCAGTCTCACCTTACCACAGTGCCCGGCAGCTGCGCGAGGTCTGCGGTGTGTGACTGAGGAGGGGGGGAGGGATGCGGACGGGCAGAGGAAGCAGGACTCCAGCCTGAGAGAATCAACCATGCCAAGTCTCCAGCAGCAGCAGATCCCAACAGGTTGGAGTGGAACAGCAGCAGCCAGCAGCAGTGACTCCGGTAAGACACATCTGTCTGTCACCACTGTTTTGTCCCTAATACCAATCTCTCCCGTGCCCTGTGTTCTGTCATGTCCCTGTCACCCCTGGCCTTGCCCTGCCACCCTTATCCTGGCCCTTTCACCCTTATCCTGGCCCTGTCACCCTTATCCTGGCCCTGTTACCCCTATCCTGGCCCTGTCACCCCTATACTGGCCCCGTCACCCCTGTCCTGGTCCTGCCGCCCCTACCCTGGCCCTGTCACCCCTATCCTGTCCCTGTCATTTCTGTTCTGGCCCCGTCGCCCCTGTCCTGGCCCCGTCACCCCTGTCCTGGCACCGTCACCCCTGTTCTGACCCTGCCACCCCTGTCCTGGCCCCGTCAACCCTGTTCTGACCCTGTCACCCCTGTCCTGGCCCTGTTACTGCATACCCTCCAACTACCTTTTATGGCATGTACAGTACCCGCAGCGCCTCCAGACCTCTCCCCAATACACCACACATCCGCACCTTCCCCTCCACCACATGCGGCACTCCACCCCTCCCCCACATGCTGTGCCTCCAGACCCCCTACACCACCCGCGACTCCCACTCCTCCGCCCCTTCACCACCCACAGCACCTCCAGGCCCCCTCCACCATTCACCCCCCTTATATGTCTCCCCCCCACACCTGCCCCCCTCCACCCGCAGCATCTGCAGACACCCTCCTCCATCCGCGGTCCCCCCCTCACCCACCCCTCCCCCACCAATGGCACCCCCGCACCTGCCCCTCCACCACCTGCAGCACCTCCGGACCTCCTTTCCCATCCACCGCACCACCCGTACCTGCCCCTACCCTACCCATGGTGCCTGCGGTCCCCTACCCCACCCCCGGCACTCCCATCCCTTCCCATCCCACAGCACCTCCGGAACCCTTCACCCATCCACAGCATCCCCACACCTGCCCCTCTCCCACCTGTGGCACCCCTGCCCCTCCCCCACCTGCAGTGCCTCCGGACCCCTCCCCCATCTGCATCCCCCACTCCTCTGCCTCTCCCCCACCCGCAGTACCTCCCGAACCTTCCCCATCCGGGCCCCACCCCCACTTCTGCCCCCCCTCCACCCGCAGCATCTACATACACCATCCGCAGTCCCCCCCGCACCCGCTACATTCTGTACATCATGCCCTGCAGGTGCTGTTCACGCCGTCGCAAGGGGCTGTGCCTCCTTCACCATCGCACGCCCTTTCATTGTGCAATATTTAACCACTAACAAAGGAATGCAGGTAATACTCCATATAATACAAATATTAAACCCCAGAAAGGCATGCAAGGGTTAAGGGGGCGTAGCCCCTTGCGACGGTGTGAAGAGCGCCCGTAGGGCGCGATGAAGCACCTAGTATATATATATATATATATATATATATATATACACTGCAATGAATGTCCGGCACTCCGCTGTAGGTGAATAATGCCACGGTGCCCCGGTTTTCAAATAGCATAGAATTCCAAATAACTGGCACTCGTGGACCAAGAAATAGACAATACACAGGTACGTGCGTTCAACGTTTCTGGATGTTAATCCCTTTATCAAGACCACAGAAACCATTAAAATACATACCTTATAAAGGGTGCACCATCACCATCTCCACGAGTCCCGTCGGAGTCCCGGTGACGTCATCATGGCGCGTCCACGCCGACGTGCCGGGTACTCGCTGGGAAGTGGATCTCACCTCTGTGCAAACAAATCAATATGACAAAAATACTTAAAACTACATAAAACTGCATGTCAGGACCCGAATCAACATTATGTAGCAAAAACAGCAAATGCAGAAACAATATATCATAACTAGGTGCTTCATCGCGCCCTACGGGCGCTCTTCACACCGTCGCAAGGGGCTACGCCCCCTTAACCCTTGCATGCCTTTCTGGGGTTTAATATTTGTATTATATGGAGTATTACCTGCATTCCTTTGTTAGTGGTTAAATATTGCACAATGAAAGGGCGTGCGATGGTGAAGGAGGCACAGCCCCTTGCGACGGCGTGAACAGCACCTGCAGGGCACGATGTACAGAATGTAGCGGGTGCGGGGGGGACTGCGGATGGTGTATGTAGATGCTGCGGGTGGAGGGGGGGCAGAAGTGAGGGTGGGGCCCGGATGGGGAAGGTTCGGGAGGTACTGCGGGTGGGGGAGAGGCAGAGGAGTGGGGGATGCAGATGGGGGAGGGGTCCGGAGGCACTGCAGGTGGGGGAGGGGCAGGGGTGCCACAGGTGGGAGAGGGGCAGGTGTGGGGATGCTGTGGATGGGTAAAGGGTTCCGGAGGTGCTGTGGGATGGGAAGGGATGGGAGTGCCGGGGGTGGGGTAGGGGACCGCAGGCACCATGGGTAGGGTAGGGGCAGGTACGGGTGGTGCGGTGGATGGGAAAGGAGGTCCGGAGGTGCTGCAGGTGGTGGAGGGGCAGGTGCGGGGGTGCCATTGGTGGGGGAGGGGTGGGTAAGGGGGGGACCGCGGATGGAGGAGGGTGTCTGCAGATGCTGCGGGTGGAGGGGGGCAGGTGTGGGGGGGAGACATATAAGGGGGGTGAATGGTGGAGGGGGCCTGGAGGTGCTGTGGGTGGTGAAGGGGCGGAGGAGTGGGAGTCGCGGGTGGTGTAGGGGGTCTGGAGGCACAGCATGTGGGGGAGGGGTGGAGTGCCGCATGTGGTGGAGGGGAAGGTGCGGATGTGTGGTGTATTGGGGAGAGGTCTGGAGGCGCTGCGGGTACTGTACATGCCATAAAAGGTAGTTGGAGGGTATGCAGTAACAGGGCCAGGACAGGGGTGACAGGGTCAGAACAGGGTTGACGGGGCCAGAACAGGGGTGACAGGGTCAGAACAGGGGTGACGGTGCCAGGACAGGGGTGACGGGGCCAGGACAGGGGCGACGGGGCCAGAACAGAAATGACAGGGACAGGATAGGGGTGACAGGGCCAGGGTAGGGGCGGCAGGACCAGGACAGGGGTGACGGGGCCAGTATAGGGGTGACAGGGCCAGGATAGGGGTAACAGGGCCAGGATAAGGGTGACAGGGCCAGGATAAGGGTGAAAGGGCCAGGATAAGGGTGGCAGGGCAAGGCCAGGGGTGACAGGGACATGACAGAACACAGGGCACGGGAGAGATTGGTATTAGGGACAAAACAGTGGTGACAGACAGATGTGTCTTACCGGAGTCACTGCTGCTGGCTGCTGCTGTTCCACTCCAACCTGTTGGGATCTGCTGCTGCTGGAGACTTGGCATGGTTGATTCTCTCAGGCTGGAGTCCTGCTTCCTCTGCCCGTCCGCATCCCTCCCCCCCTCCTCAGTCACACACCGCAGACCTCGCGCAGCTGCCGGGCACTGTGGTAAGGTGAGACTGGAAATGACTGGTTAGCCCCCAGGAGATGCTGCGGCTGGAGGGAGGAGGGGGTCATAGCATGCAGCTTGGATTTCTGCAGCGCTACCCGCCAGCTAAAGTGTGTGAATGAGCTGGGCGCACCTCACTGCGGGTGGCAGCGCTGCAGCTAGCGGTGGGGTTGCCGGGGCTGGAGATAACAGAGGCAGTACGGAACCTGCACAGCGGCAGGTGCCCCACAAAACTGCAGCTAAGAAGCGTGGAGTGTGCTAGAAAGTGACGCTCCTCCGCGCCAGAGAGACCCTGCTGAGTATGCCGATGTGGGGGGTCAAGCACACAGTGAGCCGGTGCCCGTCTGTCTGTATGACATACCCCTCACCCACCCCCATACCTCCCAAATGTCCCGATTTTCGCAGGACAGTCCCATTTTTGGGGGTATGTCCCGCTGTCCCACCCGCGGGTCGCAGTGTCCCGCGGTGGGGGGGCAGTTGGAAAGCTCCTGTACTCGTTGTTCTGCTTAGCAGAGCAGCGGTGAATAGTGGAGACAGAGGGAGAGGGGGCATCAGGGGGTACGGATTAAGGGGGGGTTCCAGCAGCAGAGCCGGATTAGGGAGGGGGGGGGCAGGGGGTACGTACCGTTGGCCCCACAGTTTTAGGGGGCCCCCCGGCTCGAGTAGCTCTGTCCCATCTCAGAAGCTCCCCCGTCCTACCAGCAACATAAGGGGGAGAGGGTGGTCCGCTGCGCCCCTGCTAACCAACCCCCCTGTCGTCCCTACCGAAATAATACCCGGAGACAAGATCTGGGATTGAATCATTGGCCACAGTTCTTTATTAACCATTACCTTATTTACAACTTACACTTTTTTCCAGGGTAGGGGCAGAGAAACGGTGGGCAAGGCACAAAAAACCCTATCAATGCCGATCATTGATTTACGACGGGGCGTGCCACATACCTACGCCGTAGGCCCTCAGCAACGCCCCCGCTAGTGAGCCAGCCCCCGCAGATTCCTCTGGCCTGGTGAGCAGCCGTCGGCCCGCCGTCGACAGCTGGAGCCTGGCATGCGTCACGTCGCCGTCGGTGAATCTGCAACCTCAGCTGGCTCCCGTCCTCCACCTGCCTTGCGCACCGCTTCCTCCTGCCGTCCTCTTACCAACTGTGACAAAACAACATGCATAACCAAGACTTTGTCGACCACAAATTGCATTCGTAAAAACGTCCCATTTCCTTTCCAAGTTCTTATTTTTTATTTTTTATTTTTTTATATATATATAACACGCAAAATGCTGACAGACATAGACACTCCAAATGCTGACAGGCATATACAAAACAATACAGTCCCTAACACAGGGGGTGGGTGGGTGGGATCTCCGTCCGGCTCCCTCTGTAGCAATGCCGCTTCCCCTCCTGCATCTGCTTTTTAACCCCTTCCTGCCCCCTCTTCCCTCCTGCTGCCCTACTGGCTGCCCTGTCCCCCCAGGTGTGAAAAGGAGGACGGCATACCTGCCCCCGTCCCCCCTTTCCCGCCGTTGGCCCGCGGTCGCGTGTGCCACCCCTCCCCCCTATATCGCCGCAGCGCCATTTTGGCGCCTATGCTCCCTTAAGGGGGAGAGGGTGGTCCGCTGCGCCCCTGCTAACCAACCCCCCTGTCGTCCCTACCGAAATAATACCCGGAGACAAGATCTGGGATTGAATCATTGGCCACAGTTCTTTATTAACCATTACCTTATTTACAACTTACACTTTTTTCCAGGGTAGGGGCAGAGAAACGGTGGGCAAGGCACAAAAAACCCTATCAATGCCGATCATTGATTTACGACGGGGCGTGCCACATACCTACGCCGTAGGCCCTCAGCAACGCCCCCGCTAGTGAGCCAGCCCCCGCAGATTCCTCTGGCCTGGTGAGCAGCCGTCGGCCCGCCGTCGACAGCTGGAGCCTGGCATGCGTCACGTCGCCGTCGGTGAATCTGCAACCTCAGCTGGCTCCCGTCCTCCACCTGCCTTGCGCACCGCTTCCTCCCGCCACTGAGGTTTCGGGGTCTGCCCGATTACCGAAAACCCCCCCACCCTGCCATTCTCCCTAACCTCGACTTCCAAAGCCTCCTGCAAAGCGTTGTTGAACAAGTCAATGCCGACGTCCGACAAATGCACCCCGTCTGCCCTGTACAAGCCCTTGACCTTCTGACTGATGTCCGGGTGACGGATGACCTTTCCACCCATCGCCCTCACGCACTTACTCACTGCTACATTCACCTTTTTCCTGGTCCTTTCTATGGCAGCCCCTTTACGCGCCCCACGCCATGTGAGCCTAGGTATGATGCTGGACCGCACGATGTTCGCTGCCTGCCAACGTGCTTTGGCCCATGCCAGGTCAGTGCCCATGCTTCTTACCATGTCAAGGGACTTCGTGTTCCCCAAATCGTTACCACCTAAATGAATGACTATTGTGTCTGGGCTGCCCGCCGTTTTTTCACCTCCCAGCAACGCCTCCCTGAGGCCGTGCCACCTCATCCCCCTCCGCCCGAACCAAAACACTCGTCCCGCGCTCCTTGCCAGCCCCAGCTGCCTGCCGTAGGGCCTGCCGGCGGCCCTCTTTTCCGCCCAGTGAATGTAGGAATGGCCGACGATCCAAATGCGCTTCGCCTCTTTGCTCCCTGCGGAGGGGGGGGGGGAGATTTAATTAGATGTTAGATTGCTGGTAACCGGCCTGACGTAAACTTTATAGCGATCTGATTTCCACCGGCCCAGCGCTCTGATCTCCTCGCCAGCGCAGCCCTCGCTAGCTGCCGACGTGGCGGCACCGATTCTGAATGAATGAGTGCTAAACCTATCGGCCTGCCATCCGCTGGCCGTTACGCATTTTTTCAGGACCGCCGTAAACTGATATTTAGTTAGTGGTGACCCGTCCGTGTGTATGAGAAAATTATCCCCACCTCGCGGCCTGTGGTCTAGGAAGGCCTTGACCGCCGCCACCGGACATGCCACAATATCCGTGTGCTTGCGCAACTGAACCCATTTTCCCTTACCCTCCTGATCAGTCTTCGACTTCTGTATTTTGCATAACACAGCTTGCTCGGTTATGACGACGTTCTTGTACTGCAGCCCGTCGCCGTTTGTGAGCTTAGATCTCGCTACAAGCTCGCTAATCCTGAATGCTCCGCTAAAAGCCATCACGAATGCGGCCCCAAACAGCGCCGCTTCGCCCTGATCCCTGCACACTGATGGGATGCATGCCAGCAGCGTCTTCAATCTCTCCATTGTAATGGGTTCCCTTGCGTCTGGCCTCCTAACCTCTGCCCTGGCCCAGCCCCTCATGATTGTACGTACCGTAAACGACTTTGTCTCGTCATTTTTCCCTGCAAACTTATCGAAAAACGCGATACCTGCTAACATGGCGCTCGTCCTGGCCTTGGATGCCTGTTCGCGCCTGAGCTTAGCTATGAAAGCCAGCAGCTGCTGCTGCGCATTTTTTCCCCCGGTGCCTTCCGCAGCCTGAAACTCTTGCCACGATCTCCAGGCAGCCTTGTATGCCTTCCACGTCTTTGGCGCCAGCGACCGCTCCACCAGCCTGCCTAATTCGGCTTGACTATCTGCCAGAGACATGAGGGGCATGTTAGGCCAGTCGCGTTTGCCATTGGCGCAGCTGCCCTAAAAGCTTCCCAGTTCTGCCGAGACAGCGCATCTGCTATCACATTCTTCTCCCCCGGCACGTGTTTCGCCCTGAATGTAATATTATGATGCAAGCATGCTAGCACCAATTTTCTGATCAACCTGACGACTGGTGGCGATGAGGCCCTCTGGTTGTTCACCGCCTGAACCACCCCCATATTATCGCACCAGAATTGAATCTGCCTGTTGGCGAGTCTCTCCCCCCATATTGTCACTGCTACGACTATTGGGAACAACTCCAAGGCCGCCAAGTTCTTGGTGAGCCCCGCCTCCTCCCACGATGTGGGCCAAACCTGCGCGCACCATTCTCCCTGCCAGTATGCCCCGAAGCCTGTCCCCCCTGCGGCGTCCGTAAATAGATGCATTGCGTGATTGGACCGTACTACTTTGGGCCACATACGCACTCCATTGAAATGTAGGAGGAATTCCTCCCATACTCGCAGGTCCTCCCTCAAATCCCTGTTGATCCGCACAAAGTGATGTCTCTTTGCAACGCCCGCGGTGGCTTGCTCGAGCCGCCGTTTAAAAATCCTACCTATTGGGATCACCCTGCATGCAAAATTGAGGCTTCCCAATAATGATTGCAGCTGGCCCAACGTAACCTTTTTTGCCTTTACGCACAGCCCGATTTCCCTTTCCAGCCTCCGTATTTTTTCCTCGGGGAGCCTGCACTCCTGTCTATCTGTGTCAATCTCTATCCCCAGGTAGGATAGGACCGTTTTGGGCCCTTCCGTCTTCTCTGTTGCGATAGGCACGCCGAACTCCTCCAGCATGGCCTTCAGCTCGCTCAGAAGGTGGGCGCACCGTGTCGAATCTGGAGGCCCTGCCACCAGGAAATCGTCCAGGTAGTGTGCTATAGCTCTTGACCCCGTGCGCTCCTCCCAGCACCACTGCAGGAAAGAGCTAAAAGCCTCGAAATATGCACACGAAATAGCGCAACCCATTGGCAAACATTTGTCAATGAAGAAAAACCCGTCAAAGCTTATCCCCATGAGCCTGAAACTCTCAGGATGTAGGGGGAGCAGTCTGAAGGCAGACTCGATGTCTAATTTTGCTATCAGGGCCCCCTTCCCCTGTGTCCGGATCGACCTGACAGCCGAGTCGAAGGACTGGTACTGCACTGAGCATTCGTCCCTGTCCAAAGCGTCGTTTACCGACGCCACTTCTGGATAGGACAAATGCTGAATGAGCCTGAATTTCCCCGGTGCTTTCTTGGGGACCAGCCCCAACGGCGATATAACTAGCCCCGCCACTGGGGGGGCTACGAAAGGCCCCGCCATTCTCCCTAAAGCTAGCTCCTTGATAATTTTTTCCCGCACCGCTCGTGGCTGCTCCCTGCTAGACTTTAAATTTCTGGAGCTGCCGGAGGGCGCGACTTCCTTAGTTATGGGTATCCTAAACCCGTCCCCGAACCCCGCCCGCAGCAAATTGGCTTCCTGGCTCTTGGGATACCTGGCCAGCCATGCCAGGATCCTGTTCGAGTTTACTGGACTAATTGCTTTTGTTAGGCCCTGCCGCTGCGGGTACCTTTTTCTGGTTATTTCCCCTCTGTCTGCTGCACTCTTTGGCTGCGTGATTCGCGCCGCAGATTGAACATGCGTGCTTGAATTTGCACTGCGCGCGAGTGCACCGCATCTCATTAAATGCCCAGCATTTATGATCTGGTTTCTGCGCGCTAGGCCTCCCTGCAAACGGCCTTTGTGTAGTTAAGACCTTTTCTGGGGCCCCTGCCGACTGGGCTTTCAACCATTCGTCAATGTCCCTGACGCCGAAATCAATGGGCTTCCCGCCCACCGCCCTTGCCCTAAAACGCTCGTCATATTTTCTCCATACCGTCCCCCCGTGTTCCTTATACACCGAGTAAATGAAGTTTGTGTACCTCAGCATGCCCGCGGCTGCTTCAGGGTACGCCTCCGTATAACAAGCTGTATAGGCAAACATACCACTCAGCCAATGCTCAATTGTCTTATAGCTTTCTGACTGCCTTTCTCCCTTTGGCTTCGCTGCCTCCTTGGCCTTCAGCCCTGCCTCCGTCAGTGAACATATATCTATAAAAGCCCCTTTTTCGATTTCCTTCCTAGTCAGCGCCGGCAAGTGGGCCGCTACTGAACCGAAGGCGCATACTAGGCCTGCGGTTCCCTGCACAAAAGCTGTTGCCTTATCATGCTCTACCACACCCATTTTTTCCCTGGTTGCGTCAGCCCCGGGGATGCTGCCCTTCTTACTCTTCCACTTCGCAACTGCTGCCAGCCATTGCTCCCTTAACACCCTGCATGCGTCGTCCTCGTCCGACTCCGCCGGGGTTAGCCCCAAATCTGCATCTGACTGCGCCTCTACCCCGCCCCTCTGCGCTCCTGTCATTTTATCGACATCAATACTGCTACGCTGTACCCCTTGCGCGCTTCCTGGCATAACACACATTCTATGGAAACTGCTATGACTCGACCCCCCTGCTGCGTTGCATAAATCGCTGCATATACTCTGCGCATTCTGACAAGTATTTTGGGTCATACAAACATTATGCAAGTCATTATTGTCGACATTGTTCTTACCGATCCCGAGCGCCGCGTCCTCGATCGCTGTCTCTACGGGTGCTGCGTGTCCTGCGCCGACCCTGGCGCAAGGAGATGACCCCGTCGCTGTCCCTCTGGGTGCTGCGTGTCCTGTGCCGATCCTGGCGCAAGGAGATGACCCCGTCGCTGTCCATCTGGGTGCTGCGTATCCTGCGCCGACCTTGGCGCAAGGAGATGACCCTGTCACCTGGGTATGTTCTGCGTGAACCGCTGGAAATGATGGCGCCACGCCGAACGAAGCGTAGGCCGTGCTCTCGCCTCCTTGCCTCTGATCCCGGCTGCTCGCGCGCCTCTCGCGATGCTCTCTCCGCGGCGTGCCAAACTGCTGCCCGCGGTTAGGGTAGCTCCTTTGCAGTGTTGAGTCTGTGCTAATGAAAACCCTTGCTTCCTGGTCCCACTGCCTCGTGCTCCCCAAACAAGATCGCTGTGGGCTGCGATGACGCCTGCTTGCGCCGCTGTATTCCTCCTGAAGAAATTGCTCCCTGTCGCGGTAAGGCTGCTCCCTCCGCTCTGATCGCCGTGCGCAGCTGCAGCCCCGGCAATCCCGGTGCTGCGTGCGGTAGCTCCTTGCTGGCGACACTTGGCCGCCGCTGGCCGTCGCCGGCGATGCCCTTCCATTCGACCTTGAGTAGTGGCGGATGCTTCTCGCGGGTGAAAGGTAACGGGTTGGGTGATGACGGTGACCGTGATCCCTCGCCGCGCGTCGTCTGCGTTTACTCTCACCCTTGCCGTGATGTGCTGACTCCCGCTCCCTTGATCTCCTTGGTGCGGCCGCTGGGAATTGCGCCAGCTCCTTAAATAGCTGCGTAGATGCCTGCTGTACCCATTCTGCTGGTGTGCCCGCGGATGAGCCCAGCGCTGCTGCCGCAATGCCGCTGTCCCTCTGTTGAGTTGAAATCCGTGGCGCGCCAGTTTGACTTGAGTGGGCCGTGACGCTCTGCGCCTCTGTGCCTGACTCCGCCCCGTCTGATTCTGCCGCTGCTGGAATGCTGTCGTACGCTGCCGGTGCTTGGATCTCCTCCCCATGCTGCTCTCCCTTCTGTCTGTATGATGCCTCTTTTTTTCTTCTGCTTTGGGCTGCCAGGGACCGCTCTTTCGCCCTCCGACCACTAGGGGGTGCGCCCTCTGCCTGTGCTCCTCCACGCTGCAAGTGCTGCTGCTTCCTCACTCTTCTGTTCCCCTTCTTCCGGATGCTCTCCTCTCCCTCTTCTCTGAAGCGACTGGGGGCTTTTTTGATTCTGCTTGACCGCGCTGCCAGTGGCTCCATAATGCCCTGCTGGCGCTACCCTGGGGCTTACGGTACCTCGTCTGGCTGGATGTGTCCCGCTCCTGGGCGCTTTGCTGGTGCTCTTTCCCCGCTGTTTTTACCTCTTGGAGCTGATGGACGGCTGCTGCTGCCCTGAGCTGGAGGTGCTGCGACCCAGACCCGCTGGTTTAAAAGAGGTGACGTGTTCTTTAATGCTGCTCCCGCTGCTGCTCTCCCGTCTGCATCGAGCTCTGTCCGGCAACGAGGTAAGGCCTCTGTTAATATTGCTCCCGCTGCTGCTCTCCCGGCCGCATCTATCTCCGTCCGGCTCCCTCTGTAGCAATGCCGCTTCCCCTCCTGCATCTGCTTTTTAACCCCTTCCTGCCCCCTCTTCCCTCCTGCTGCCCTACTGGCTGCCCTGTCCCCCCAGGTGTGAAAAGGAGGACGGCATACCTGCCCCCGTCCCCCCTTTCCCGCCGTTGGCCCGCGGTCGCGTGTGCCACCCCTCCCCCCTATATCGCCGCAGCGCCATTTTGGCGCCTATGCTCCCTGCGGCAGCATTGTGCTACAGTCAGCACACGCTGCTGTGTATTGGCAGGTCTGTGGTGTTACAGGGAGGCAGCAGCCTCCCTGCTTTCTTCTGCCTGTGCGGGTGTGTAGGGGGGAGCGACCACCCCCTCTGGATTTAGCCCTAGCTGAGGGGCCAAAATCCAATTTAAAAAATAAAAGTAAAAAAAAAAAAAAAAAAAAAACGGAATTTGCATAAGGGGGCGTGGCCGCGCGCCCCGCGATTAGGCCACGCCCCTAACCCCACAGCAGGCACAGCAATGAGATATGGCTCCACTGTCTCAAGTGCCCTGGGCCCCCCGGACTCATAATCAGCCCCTGGGGGCATGCCAGCAGCTCACAGAGCGCTGGGCATGCCCCCTCACTGACGAAAACGAGGCCCTCCCGTGAAGCCACGCCCCCTTTTCGCCGAGAGTGTGTGTGTGTGTGTGTGTGTGTCCCTCCTTCTGCCTGAAGACAGCTCCTGCAGAAAGCTGGGAGGTATGCACCCCTGCCTGTGCCATGCCCATACTATCTGCTTCTGCTCCTAGTCTCCTGTAGATTTGGCCAGATCTGTGACTCATTTGACTAACTCCGCCCAGTCTTGTGACTCCGCCCAGCGTTAGCAAATGAATCACAAAGTCACAGAATAGGGCTATTATATAGGAGATGAATTATAATCAATTAAATGATAACTACTTAGCAGAATACATATAACGGCTAGTGTAAACTACACACAGATGAGACCTGGTACGTTCTAGTGACGTCAAATAAGCTATCTAGCAATGATCATAATTACATCCAAGGGATACAAGTTGGTAAGATCCCATGTCGGACCCACCATCCATGAACCAAATGTGAATGACATGTGAAGTTTACCATATTTAAATAATAACACTGCTTCCATAAGGGAAGGGTAATGGTGTTATGCCAACTGTTCGTTAATATCTATGTCCTATGAACCTAATGAAAATAATTTCATAGAAATGGGGTATAGGACAACATATCATTCAATCCATACGGTTTGACTGTTTTGAGAGTGTGAATCCAATATGCCTCCCTCTGGAGCAGTTTACGGTCACGGTCTCCGCGTCTGATCTTAGGGGGAACAAAATCAATCATCTTGTA
Organism: Pseudophryne corroboree; assembly: GCF_028390025.1. Taxonomy (NCBI): domain Eukaryota; kingdom Metazoa; phylum Chordata; class Amphibia; order Anura; family Myobatrachidae; genus Pseudophryne; species Pseudophryne corroboree. The sequence continues at coordinate 453,538,876 of NC_086447.1, forward strand.
ATGCAGTGATGCCAAGTTGTGTTTTTGTTCTGCAAAGTGCTTAGCCACTGGTTGGTCGGAGCCTTTGCCTTCCAGGGCTGCCCGGATACTGGACCTATGCATGGCCATCCGTTCTTTCAACTGCCTTTTGGTCTTCCCCACATACAATAAACTGCATGGGCATCTGATAAAGTATACAATAAAAGTGGAAGAACAGGTAAGTACATGTTTGATTTTATATATTTTACCCGTATGGGGATGAGAGAATGTGGGGCCTGATTCCAGATAACTGCACGTCGTGCAGCCTGTGCACTTGTAGTTACCAGGTTTTCTTGAGAGAAAGTGTTCTTTAGACGGTGCCTTGAACTGTGATATGTCATTATGCACAACTGCATCCTTTATGCTGCGACCTCTCTTATATGATGGTAAAATGGAGGTTTCTCTCAGCATAGGTAATTTTGGATCTGTAGTGATAATGGGCCAGACTTTTTGTGCCTGCTGTGCCAGTTTTTTACTGATTCCTGAGTAACCTTGGGGCCAAACAACTTTCTTCACAAGACTTTTGTTTTGTACTGTGTTGCCACGCAAAGCTTGTTCTCTGGTAAGTGCTTTGATTTTAGCTGACTTCAATAACTTGTAGTGGTATCCTCTAAGGAGGAATTTGTAGAGTAATTTGTCAATTTGTACGATGGCATCTTCCTCATTGCTGCAAATTCTTCTAGCACTCAAAAACTGTGAGTAAGGTAACCCTCGTTTGGTGGCAGCTAGATGATCACTCAGTGCATGTAGTACCGTGTTACGGTCAGTTTGTTTGGTATATAAGGAAGTTGCAATAACATGATCTTGATTGGTGGAGATAGATACATCCAGATAATGAATGGACGAAAAACTACTCTCCCAAGTAAACTTGACCGCAGTATCAAGTGTATTGATCTCTTTCATCTTTTCTTCAAACAAATCTTGGCTCTCTGACCATAGCACAAAAATGTTGTCGATATAGCGACAGTAATACTTTATATTAGGCATAACTGCAACATTGGTTAAGAATAAATCCCTCCCGACCTCGGCCATAAAAATGTTTGCAAAACTGGGGGCCACGCTGGACCCCATGGCACAACCAGAATGTTGTATATACAACTTGGAATCAAAAAGAAAGTAATTCCTAGATAATGTAATTTCTAGTAATGACATAAAGAAATTTAAATCTGGGCCAGTGTACAGGGGATTATTCGTAAGCCAGCGACGAACCGTAGAGAGGCCCCTATCGTGTGGAATACATGTGTATAATCCCACCAGATCAATGGTACACATTAACCATTCACCTGTCATTGGTGACAATTCTTGGAGTTTTAACAAAAATGTGGTAGTGTCTTTAAAAAACGTGGGGACACCTTTAACAACCGGCTGTAAATAAAAGTCAAGATATTGAGCGAGAACATAATATAATGAATCCCTAGCCGCTATAATTGGGCGGCCAGGTGGCAACACTGGGTCCTTGTGCAGTTTGGGCAACATATAGAACACAGGAATCACAGGTTCCTCTACTGATATCGCATTCTGTTCCCGTTCGGTAATAATGCCACCAGAAACTGCCTGATCAAGAAGTGTGTTCAGCTCTTTCTTAAATCGGTCAGTGGGATCACTGGATAATTGTCGATAAACACTGGCATCATTGATTTGTCGATAAGCTTCATTACGGTAAGTCGACACATCCTGAACCACCACCCCTCCCCCCTTGTCGGCGGGGCGGATGACTATATCTTGGTACATGCTCAGATCTTTAAGTGCTTTTGTCTGTTTCAAAGATAAATTCCATCACTCTTGTTCATGTGTGTCCACTAGATGATTGATGGTGGAGTCCATGGATTGTGTGAAGTGTTTAATGGCAATATTGTGGGACTGGGGTTCAAAAACAGATTTCTTCCTCACAGGGATCACCTCATTGATTGGAGACGGAGTGTCACCAAACCATTCTTTCAACCGTAGCCTTCTATTCAATTTGTGAAGGTCAATTTTTGACTGAAATGGGTTGGGTTTCTAGGTGGGTACAAACGAAAGACCTAGATTTAATACTGCTGTTTCAGAGTCCGTCAACTGTCTGGGGGACAGGTTGAACACTAGGTTTTCCTTTTTGTGTTCTTTTTTGTAAAATCTAGCCCACTGGCCTCCTCTTCTGTTATTCTTTCTCCTGCCATGTCTCTGCGTGCCCGAGTTCTGACACCCGATGGTGGTTTGTTGTGAAAACCCCTCGTGTAGCGTCTCTCTTGTTCACTGGAGGAGGATCCCTCACTGGAGGACTCGGTATCTCCCCAATGTTTGTTGGGACGAGTTCTAAATCCTTTTTTACGATCCAGTTGTGATTCTCTGTTATAGGCCCAACTATAAACTCTCAACTCTGCGTAGTCTTGGTTGACCAAACGTAATTTATTCTGTTTGAATTTGATTAATTCCTGTTTATATTTTTCCATTTGTTCATGGAGTTTTTGGATCCAATCTGTGCTTGTGTCTTTTTTGATGTTATCCAGGTGTTGTGCTTCAAAAGCTTGAATTTTTTCTTTAACAGCTTTAAGTTCCTTCCCTGACTCCTCTATGACTAGTAGGATCAGGTCGAAGGAACATTTGTTCAGGACTGCCGCCCAGCGCCTGCAGAAGTCCTGATTATATCGACCAATGGTCGGAATGTTCTTAATTCTAAAACCCCTGGGGATTTTTTTTACTGCGGAAGTAATCCGAAAGTGTAACGCCATGTAAATAAAAATCTGTTTCTTTTTTCTTTAGCCGTAACAGCTGAGTATAGCTTTGTTCTGCCGTGTCAGTTCCTGCTGCTATTTGGAAATTATCAGTAAAGAGTATGCTTTCAGCATCCACATCAGATAAACTGAGCATTTCACCTAACGGTAGTAAACTGCTTACAAAGCCGCTAACATCCTCTGTTGTCGGATTCACAGACATGGTGTATGTGCAGAATGCTACACCAGCAGCCACCAGTGAAAGGATAAGTGAAGACAGTGATGGGCCTTGTGAAAAATCAGCGGTGCCCTGGCTAAATCCACTCCAATCGTGTGGAAGGATATATTGTATATACTGCAATGAATGTCCGGCACTCCGCTGTAGGTGAATAATGCCACGGTGCCCCGGTTTTCAAATAGCATAGAATTCCAAATAGCTGGCACTCGTGGACCAAGAAATAGACAATACACAGGTACGTGCGTTCAACGTTTCGGGATGTTAATCCCTTTATCAAGACCACAGAAACCATTAAAATACATACCTTATAAAGGGTGCACCATCACCATCTCCACGAGTCCCGTCGGAGTCCCGGTGACGTCATCATGGCGCGTCCACGCCGACGTGCCGGGTTCTCGCTGGGAAGTGGATCTCACCTCTGTGCAAACAAAACAATATGACAAAAATACTTAAAACTACATAAAACTGTATGTCAGGACCTGAATCAACATTATGTAGAAAAAACAGCAAATGCAGAAACAATATATCATAATGAATTATAATCAATTAAATGATAACTACTTAGCAGAATACATATAACGGCTAGTGTAAACTACACACAGATCAGACCTGGTACGTTCTAGTGACGTCAAATAAGCTATCTAGCAATGATCATAATTACATCCAAGGGATACAAGTTGGTAAGATCCCATGTCGGACCCACCATCCATGAACCAAATGTGAATGACATGTGAAGTTTACCATATTTAAATAATAACACTGCTTCCATAAGGGAAGGGTAATGGTGTTACGCCAACTGTTCATTAATATCTATGTCCTATGAACCTAATGAAAATAATTTCATAGAAATGGGGTATAGGACAACATATCATTCAATCCATACGGTTTGACTGTTTTGAGAGTGTGAATCCAATATGCCTCCCTCTGGAGCAGTTTACGGTCACGGTCTCCGCGTCTGATCTTAGGGGGAACAAAATCAATCATCTTGTAACGCAGTGATGCCAAGTTGTGTTTTTGTTCTGCAAAGTGCTTAGCCACTGGTTGGTCGGAGCCTTTGCCTTCCAGGGCTGCCCGGATACTGGACCTATGCATGGCCATCCATTCTTTCAACTGCCTTGAACTGTGATATGTCATTATGCACAACTGCATCCTTTATGCTGCGACCTCTCTTATATGATGGTACCTTGAATCGGTATACAGGCTTCCGTGCATTGGCCAATCCACCAACTAAACCCCCATCATTTATTTATTGAATTGTTGAGGATAAGTGAGTTTACTTTGGTGAGTGCTGGGTTCTCTGTTTGTATTTATTAGAGCGATGTGGTCATGGGCTACATGCACCCCGCCCTGTGAGTGGTAAGTACAGCTGTGTACCCCGCTTCTGTGGTGGAGAGTGCAGTGTTACATGCACCCCACCCTGTGAGTGGTAAGTGCATAGCTGTGCCCCGCTTCTGGTGCGGTGAGTGCTGTGGTTTTTACTCTGTGTGTATATATATATATATATCTAGAAAAAGGGGAAGTAACCCTTAGCGCTGTGTGTATATGGAATGAGCTGCACACCAGAGGGAACCTCCTGTTAGATGAGGTCCAATATAAGGTATGGAAAAAAAGGGGGGGATCTGGGTGCGCTAAAAATACACTGTCATCAACGACCATGAACAGAGAGAACAGTGATCCAGTAATTTAGTATTTATTACATAAAAAACAGGGAATTCTTCCCTTCATATAAAAACCAAATGATTTTTGTAGAATTTTTAGGCAGTACAATTCATACCAATACACGGTGAGTAATATACATTCAATGTTAATGAAACATTATCCAACAAACTGTTTATGATGGTGGAAACAGTGCTTGTAGAAACACAACGCGTTTCGTCCCAGTCGGGGACTTCTTCAGGGGTATTTAACAGGTACCAGATTTATTTATAGCATATCTTGAAAAGACTTGTATCGCATTAAAAATGATAAAACAGGTATAAACCTAAGGAGCAAAAAATACAATTATGAGGGATCTTAAAAATTGAAATTAAAAAATGAGGAGATGGAGGAGGAGGGCGAGAGAGAGAAGATGTTACATACCCAGAATTGATCTATGGCGGATAATCCGTCAATGGATTTCCGTATTAAAAATGGACCATATTTAGCTGAACATGGAGAAATTACCTAAAAATATAAAAAGGAACCAACATTTCAACAGATCGATCAAACTGGGCATGAGGTGACTGAAAAACTCCAAGTGGAATGAGATCCAAATACATACCAGCCAGATGATTAAGATAAATGTATTCTGGTTCAATGTGAAGGAGACTAACGCTCAACCTACAATAATAATTATATCGCAGTAAATATATTTAGCCCGCTGGTGTAATTAAAAAAAAAAAAAAAAAAGAACAATAAATAAACATAAATAAACGAAACCATCCCCGTATCAATATATGGAGACAAGGCAGTCACAGTGTTACTTACTGGGTGAGCATGTAGTGGTTCTCTCAAAGTCCAGAAGGCAACTGGAAGAGAGTACCACCAGCAGAATATTTATACCAAACTTGAAATTACATCACTTCCTGGAGTAATTAGTGAGGTCTAATTAACAAAATAAAAAGAAAACTTAATACCCAGTTAAAAAAGAGGTTGAATAGATAAGTGATAGCAATAACGTGTGTATCAAAAACCTAATGGTTTACTCAAAAAATTGAGTAAACCATCATAACAAAAGATAAAGCTTAATTTATATGAATGGAACGCACATTTCCGCGTTCCAATAGCCGGAAGTGTATAGAACGGAAATTTAAACAGCCAGCATAAAAAATATAACCTAAAATATAACAAAATGACAAAACCTCCTCTGTAGGAGATAACCCACATCTCTATGCGGTGCAGTCACGTCGGCGACTCCGCCGTAACTAGATGGAGAATGGTTAGAAAGATAATTGTGGTTACGGCGGTGGAACGCACGGCCATTATGCGCTCCACCGTCAGGAAGTGTACATCGAGGAAGTACTTATGCGGTGGAACGCATAAACAAGCGGAGAAGAAGTACTCCTCTGCGAGGGATGAACCGCATCTCAATGAGATGCAGAGAAGCCGGCCAATAGGTTGTAACTAGAGGATAGTTGTTTGGATATAAGATAATTATTATCACGGTGGTGGAACGCACGGCCATTATGCGTTCCACCGTCAGGAAGTGTCCGTCAATTAAGTGCCTTTACAGTGAGATGCATACACATGTGATAACATATCAAGGGACACTGTTCTATTTAGTGGTCAAACTTTAAAATATAACGAATCACAAGGTGGGACACATAACGGGGATATCGTATGCTACACCCTTTTACATCCTTAAAATTCTGCAGCTATAGACCGCATGGACAGATATAATTATATTGATGAGTGAAAAAGTGACAATAAAAACTAATAATAATAAATGCTAAGCAAATAGATATCCTAATGAAAGGTATATGAATATGTGCCTAATTAGGAAAACCTGATAGTCTGATGATTAAACTATTAGAAAATAAATAGGAGGCTAATCATGAGGGCCTGATGGCCCAATAATATCATTAATCAAAAAACACTAAGTGTAAATAGTTAAATAATAATCAAAACAAGTGTACTATAATAATAGATGCTATAAGTATGGAATTCAACATGAAAATTGATACTGTATATATATTTCAGATGCAGCTCAAAGTTAGTGAATAACACTGTTGACTTTACAATTAATTTGTCTCCATATTTACAATCACGATGACGGGGTTACAAAACATCAAAGTAATTGTTTAACAATAAAGAATACAATAATAACGTAACAACATAAATAGTGATAATAAATGACAAACTTAAACTAATATTTAAGGAGTTTGAAAAATATATCAGCAGTCGACTAAATTCCCTCTATTCATATATAGATAATACCTTATTTTAATATAGAATTAATGTCGGCTGCCTATTAACATATGATAAAATAAAAAATTAAAAAACTATAAAAGGGGAAAGCGGACATATGCTGCTAGACGAAGGAGACTACATCTATCCCTTCGTTTAGACCTTGTGGGGCTAAGGTGTCAAGAGTAAAGATCCAAAAACTTTCTCGTTTAGCAAGAAGTAAGTCTCTACTACCACCCCTAATTGGAGTTTTAATATGCTCTAATACAGTAAATGTAAAAGTAGAAATATGAAGCTCGGAATTATGTTTAGCAGCAAAGTGACGAGGAACACTATGGATCTTAATTTTATTTTTTATATTGCGCATATGTTCTTGTATGCGTTGCTTTAGCTGTCTCTTAGTTTTACCAATATAGGAAAGGCCACAACCACAAGTGATTCTATAGACCACATATTCAGAATTACAATTAACTGTATCATTCATTGTGTAGGTTCTACCGGATTCTAATTTTAAACTAAATGTAGAACGATCCATATATTTGCAACAAATGCAATTATTGCATGGTCTACAACCAGTTTTATTAGGCAGCCATAAATTACTAGCCTTCTGTTTAGAGGATCTCGATGGTAGCATACTTGGAGCTAGTATGCTTTTTAAATTAGCAGATTTACGGAAAACCATGGTTGGTCTAATCGGTAAGTGTGGTCCTAGTACGGGATCCTTAAGGAGGATACCCCAATGACGATCCAATATTTTCCGTATGAAATGATTTTCCCTATTATATTGGGTAATGAACGGTCTCGCGTTTAGTCCTCCCTTATCTTTGGGTCTAGATATAAGAAGGTCATCTCTAGTTTTCTCAGAGGCTTTCAATCTGGCCTTATCTAATAGTGATCTTTCGTAACCTCTTTGTATAAATCGATCAAAGAGTATCTGTGATTGAGCCCAATAATCATTTATATTGCTACAATTTCTTCTCACACGGATAAATTGTGAAAAAGGGACACCCCTCTTCCAAGAAGGGTGATGACAACTCGTGTGCGGAATAAAGCTATTAGCATCAACTGATTTGAAATAGGTTTTCGTCTCGATGTTATTACCTGGAAGGCCTTTAAATTCAAGGTCCAGATATTCTATAACCGCTTTATCCATCTTATGAGTAAACACAAGGTTGTAATCATTTGTATTGATATAGGTCATAAAATCATTAATATCTGCAGAAGGTCCTTGCCAAATTATGATGATGTCATCAATATAACGCTGGTAAAGTATCAAGTTCTGTTCAAATGCCGTCCCATAGATAAATTTCTCTTCCCAGTTGTTCATGTACAAGTTCGCGTATGAGGGGGCAAATTTAGTGCCCATGGCAGTTCCCTGGGTTTGAAGGTAAAAATTACCATTATATTCAAAAAAATTATGCTGTAATATAAACTTAATACAATCCAACAGGAAGGTGACTTCCCTTGGATCCAGGGGTGTTCCATTTTCTAGCGCAATTTGAATAGCCTCAATTCCTTTTAAGTGAGGTATAGAGGAATATAAGGTTTGCACATCTATAGTGAGCCAGGTATAATTTTCTGACCAGACAATATCTTTCATTTTTTGAAGAATAGAAGTAGAGTCCTTAAGGTGTGATCTATTCCGTACCACATAAGGCTGTAGTTTCAGATCAATAAAGTGAGACAGATTGGCTGTTAAGGAATCTATGCCAGCGATAATCGGCCTTCCTGGTGGATGGTCTTTATTCTTGTGCACCTTCGGCAGATGGTAAAATATAGGGGTGGAGGGAAACTTAACCATAAGATAATTGTATTCTTCAATACGTATATGGCCCTCTTTTAGCCCTCTATTCAAAAGGATATTCAACTGTTCACTGAAGTCATTAGTGGGGTTTCCTTTAAGTATCATATAGGTACTCTCATCTAACAAAATCCTATCCGATTCATCCAAATATGACTGCCTATCCATTAATACAACGGAACCCCCCTTATCAGCCTGTTTGATTATGACGTTATCTTCCTTCTTTAATGATTTCAAGGCTGATCTCTCTTCGGAACTCAAGTTCCCTGAGTATTTATTATTAAGAGGTTTAATTTTCCTAAAATCATCTTTAACGAGATTGTAAAAAATATCAAGATGGCTACCTCTAGATTCAACCGGATTGAAACGTGAAGGGAGAGCCACAATGGGTCTGTCTGGTGTAGAGACAGCTGCCACAGGATTTTTAATAAAATGTCTTTGAACCGTGAGATTTCGGATATACTTATTAAAAAGCCCAAATTTGTCCACATGACAATCAGGGGCGAACTTAAGGCCCTTATCCAAAACAGCAACCTCAGCTAACGATAATTCCTTTTTAGAGTTGTTGATGATGCTTGTTTGTTCTCCTGTGGTTGGAAGGCTCTCCTTTTCTTTGGGGACCTTTCTTCTACCTCTTGCTCCTCGTTTCCACCTAGGCCTCTTTTGAGACCTTGGGGGGAATCTAGTCTTGTATGGAGTTCTTCTATCCAATTTCGCTGTAAGGTGGGAGGTTTGTTCCTTGGTCTCACGTTTAAAAAATAGCCTGGCCTTCTAGAATCCGGCGAAGGTGATCGGAATACTTCGAATCTTCCAGAATTATAATGATTTTCTTCTTGCCGATCATAATAAGATGGAATCCTATTCCGGAATTGCCTACCACGGCCGTCATCCCTCTGTCGGTTTCTTCGGGGTTGTTGGTATTCCCATTTAGGGTGTTGCTGCCGTTCAAACAATCTTCTTGAATCGGGTGAGTGTTCCCTTTGATGTTGCTCACGATATGAATGGCGGTATGAACGGCGTCTGGGGTACCCTCTAGTCTGTTGTTGTCCTACTCTCTGAGGAACATTTCCAAAATGATTAATATTATCTGAATAAACGTTATTAATAATAGGGTTACGTACTTGTCCTAAAGCGTAATCCTTCTTATCTCTCAGAAACTTTTTTTGCTTCCTAGAGATAACATCTCTCTCGAGATTATCCATCTTAGACTGAAGATCTTTCATATCTCTCTGGTATTCCTCACTGTCTTCAAACTTGATTAGGGTGGATTCAATTTTAGCGATTTCCTCTTGGAGTTTTGCCATTTCTAATTTCCGTTAGTTAATAATAAGGCTCATTAGTTGAGCAGAACATTCATCTAGAGTTGAATTCCATTTCTTAATGAACGGTAAATTATCCGCTCCAAGTAAGTAACACTGTGACTGCCTTGTCTCCATATATTGATAAGGGGATGGTTTCGTTTATTTATGTTTATTTATTGTTATTTTTTTTTTTTATTACACCAGCGGGCTAAATATATTTACTGCGATATAATTATTATTGTAGGTTGAGCGTTAGTCTCCTTCACATTGAACCAGAATACATTTATCTTAATCATCTGGCTGGTATGTATTTGGATCTCATTCCACTTGGAGTTTTTCAGTCACCTCATGCCCAGTTTGATCAATCTGTTGAAATGTTGGTTCCTTTTTATATTTTTAGGTAATTTCTCCATGTTCAGCTAAATATGGTCCATTTTTAATACGGAAATCCATTGACGGATTATCCGCCATAGATCAATTCTGGGTATGTAACATCTTCTCTCTCTCGCCCTCCTCCTCCATCTCCTCATTTTTTAATTTCAATTTTTAAGATCCCTCATAATTGTATTTTTTGCTCCTTAGGTTTATACCTGTTTTATCATTTTTAATGCGATACACGTCTTTTCAAGATATGCTATAAATAAATCTGGTACCTGTTAAATGCCCCTGAAGAAGTCCCCGACTGGGACGAAACGCGTTGGGTTTCTACAAGCACTGTTTCCACCATCATAAACAGTTTGTTGGATAATGTTTCATTAACATTGAATGTATATTACTCACCGTGTATTGGTATGAATTGTACTGCCTAAAAATTCTGCAAAAATCATTTGGTTTTTATATGAAGGGAAGAATTCCCTGTTTTTTATGTAATAAATACTAAATTACTGGATCACTGTTCTCTCTGTTCATGGTCGTTGATGTCAGTGTATTTTTAGCGCACCCAGATCCCCCCCTTTTTTTCCATATATATATATATATATATATATAAACATCCAAAGGACCCGGCACAGCCTCTTACATAATCACATAGGTGGGTGCCATCACAGAAAAATCCGAATACAACACGGCAGGTGCGGCACTCCAATGAAGAACTCTTTAACGGCCAGGATTACAACGTTTCAATGCCTTTATTCGTGTGGTATTTTCATCAGGTTAAAAGAGTACAGAATACATCTTACCTTATAAAGGACAAACACCCAGTGAGGCGCCAAAACGCCGGCGCGGGACTGCACACCCGGTCGGCGGCGCAAGTAAAGAACGTCATTAGGACACCCAAGCACAGTGTACCGATGACGAGTGCTATCACCATAGAAACATCTAAACAAAACCAGATCCATCAGTTGCTGATAGAATTTTGTTTTTTTGTCGTTACATAGATGACCTGTTGGTATTTTGGAGGGGTTCCGGTGATGATCTTAGCAAACATATTGAACTACATAATGCTAGTAATAGTCCTGTGAAGTTCACTTTCACAGCTAGTACTAGTTTGGTAAATTTTTTTGGATGTTGCCATTTCATGTAAGGAGGGTGTTATATCCACTAGTTTATTTTCTAAGCCCACAGATCGAAACAATCTTCTTCTTTCTAGCAGTTGTCACCCACGTCCCCTTATCAGGGGGCTTCCGTATTCTCAGTTGTTAAGGATCAGACGTATCACGTCGGATCCTGAACAGGCTGAGATTCAGATGGAGGCTATGATCCAACGTTTTATTAACCGTGGTTATGATCCTAAACACCTAGTTGAATGTAAACTTAAAGTCCTAGCCCTTGATAGATCAGCTTTATTAGAAGCTAAAAAGCCCAAATCACAATCCTCTGTGCTACCATGGGTTAATAAATTTACCCAGCCTAGTGCTGTGATTAATAAAGTTTCTAAACGCCTATGGCCAATTGTTCAATCTGATGGGGATTTGCCTTTTACAGATACGCGTCTTATGTCTAGTTATAGACACGGTCCTAATTTGTGGGATTTATTAGTAAAAACAGATTTTTCTTGTACCAGTGATCCTAGTCCTACTGGCAGAAGGGTTGCGTGCGCTGTACTTGTGTAACCTGACGTTTTTTAATTCCAGGGGACACCTTCAATCATCCCTTAACGGGTAAACCTTTAAAAATCCGGTTTAATCTTACTTGTAATACCAAGATTACAGTATACCATATTATTTGCCCCTGTGGCCTATCATATATAGGCAAAACAGAACGCCCTTTTAAAGATCGGATGGCTGCCCATCGTTCTGCCATTAAGGCAGCCTTCATGTCTGGTAACAGTGAGCAACCTGTTGCCAAACACTTTGCTTTATTTTCTCACAGTTTGTCATCTCTCAGATATCGCATGATAGACCACATTCCACCATCACTTAGGGGTGGTAATCGTGGTCTTCGTCTGACTCAGTGTGAATCTAGATGGATTTTCTATCTAGGTACATTGGCTCTCTCCGTGGATTAAATGAGCAATCTGGTATCAATATGCTCACTATTTAAATTTTGCTGTGAAAGTATTGCGGTCTTAATGTATTATTAGCTGTCATAATGTTTATTATTCGATCAGCTATGTTCTATTATTGATGGCTTACGAGTAGTTTTTTATATTTCTTTACTTATGCTACAGTCCGTTCGTTGTTATGTTTTTGTTTAGATGTTTCTATGGTGATAGCACTCATCATCGGTACACTGTGATTGGGTGTCCTAATGACGTTCTTTACTTGCGCCGCCGACCGGTTGTGCACTCCCGCGCCGGCGATTTGGCGCCTCACTGGGTGTTTGTCCTTTATAAGGTAAGATGTGTTCTGTACTTGTAATCCTGGCCGTTAAAGTGTTCTTCTTTGGAGTGCCGCACCTGCTGTGTTGTGTGTGTGTGTATATATGTGTGTGTGTGTGTGTGTAACTGTGTGTATGTGATAAATATTTATAGTGCTTGCATGATAATGTGCCAGATTGATAACAGTAATGCACTACAGTGAATACATCATAGCCCGGGGAATGGCAATTTCCCCATACCCCAGTGGGCCAGTCCAACCCTGAGCAGGAACAACACAGGATACATAAGGATCAATATGGGATCCTAACATACGGGATGCCGGCTGTCATGATACAGACAGCGGCATCCTCTCCATCAGAATGCTGGCAGTGGGGCGAGCGCATCGAGGCTTCTGATTGGACACCCACAGAGGGAGAATCACCTATCTCACCAGTATTCCATCGGCAGCATTGTACCCATCGGGATTTCGGCATAAGTATTGCGACTGCCAGCACCCCGACGGGCGGTATCTTAAACGCATACTGATACATAGTCTTGCAACCCTTTTCATTTTGTAAAAAGTGTGACCAGGATAAACTGATGGGCATTTTCAAGCTTTAAAGAGTAAATGTGTCCAGTAGGAAATTCTGTAGGCATCTACTGTACATGATTTACAAAAAAAACCCAACTGGTATCAGGACCTTTAGTCACTTGCTTGGGCTATCCCTGACACCCTGACATATGTGTCAGAGACACCTGCAGTGGCTGCTGGAAGCTAATCGTCTAGCAGCTACTGGGCTCATGCCACCAGCCAGCCCGCAGTTGCCATGGCAACCAACCTCCAGGGTGAGGTACAGAAGGATCGCTCAACCGGTGATGCAGGAAGACAGTTTTTCTGTAGCTAGGGCTTAGGGAAATCAGGGAAGCTATGTCTTTCCTTCTCCCCCAAATGACAGGCATTGCTGGGGGGAATGGCTGCTGGGGGACTGTGAAGTCCTTCATGAAGTGTACCATATACAAAGTTAAAAAAAAGTTTTTGTTGCATGTACTGTATGTGTATGTGTATGTGTATGTGTATATATATATATATATATATATATATATGTGTGTTCTAGTGGTAAATCAGTTGCGCCTTCAGTGTTAAAAACAAGTGATTTAATCACGATATCCTCAGACAACATTCAAATGTGCGTACCGGACGTAAGGGGATCAAGCATCTTATACGAAGTGTCTATAAACGCTGGATCACTCGTATTCCTTCTCCTCTTAGACTCGTCCCGGCATAGGTGTAGAGTTTATATGTGGATGTGTAAAAATATATATACACACAGGTTTCAGTAACTTTGCTCTTAAAAGTGATTGGGTGCTGATATGTGCAATATTTGCAATAAAGTGACTAAGTGCAGTATAAAGTGCTAAAGTGCTAGGTTATAAAAGCATTACTTAGGCTCATGCGTTTGTGCTGACCCACTATAGGTAATGTGCTTATTTACCACTTTCTGGGGGTGCAACACCAGTTTTTAGTGAGCAAGATTTAAAAAGTTTGGAAAACAGCACTCACATTGATACTGCACTCCGTTAGGTACTGCCCTTGTTCAATCAGCAGTAATGGGATGCCTTAAAAATCAATAGACTATTGACCCCTGAGGAAGTCCCACAACTGCACAAAGGGACGAAACGCGTTGGACACCCACCGGACACTTACCGGCTCCCCGCTCTCTGTATGAGAAAGGACAGATAAGCATCATGTTTTTGTAAAAATTGTACGAGTCCATCTATTTGTTTTTCTTGTCATTTATGTATTTTTTTATTAAAAAACTTCTTTTCAAATAATACTACACTATCAGAGATTCTCTCTTTCCCATATGGGAGCTCTGTTTTGATTTTTAAGGCATCCTATTACTGCTGATTGAACAAGGGCAGTACCTAACGGAGTGCAGTATCAATGTGAGTGCTGTTTTCCAAACTTTTTAAATCTTGCTCACTAAAAACTGGTGTTGCACCCCCAGAAAGTGGTAAATAAGCACATTACCTATAGTGGGTCAGCACAAATGCATGAGCCTACGTAATGCTTCTATAACCTAGCACTTTAGCACTTTATACTGCACTTAGTCACTTTATTGTAAATATTGCACATATCAGCACCCAATCACTTTTAAGAGCAAACTTACTGAAACCTGTGTGTATATATATTTTTTACACATCCACATATAAACTCTACACCTATGCCGGGACGAGTCTAAGAGGAGAAGGAATACGAGTGATCCAGCGTTTAAAGACACTTCGTATAAGATGCTTGATCCCCTTACGTCCGGTACGCACATTTGAATGTTGTCTGAGGATATCGTGATTGAATCACTTGTTTTTAACACTGAAGGCGCGACTGATTTACCACTAGAACATTTTAAATTGGTCTCCTTGTGAATTGGACTATTTTGAAATCTGGTCGCGACACCTGTTTGATTGGGGGTGTTTCTATTATCTATCCTCTATTGATTGTTCACTATTTTACACTTGCTTTATACACATTTTATACATTTTGGTATAATTCCTTGAGAAGTTTATTCTATTGAGAAGCATTAATTTGGTAACTGGGAATCTGATTTTGAGTGGTTAGCGCTGTTTACACCTTTTCCTATACATATATATATATATATATATATATATATATGTATACCAACAGGAAAAAATGAGGCGGCACTCAGAGTCTTAAACCAACTTAGAACTTGTAATGGTGCATGTCAACGTTTCGGGGTCTCCCCCTTCGTCAGGATTAGTGCAATACAGTACAAAATGTGATTAAATAGAACTTACCCCCCACAAGGAACATCCCCTCCAGCGTGTGCCGCTGGCCGCGCCGTCCCAGCGTCCAGCCCGCCGTCTCCAGCGTCTCAGCGGAAGTGACGCGCCAGCACCCGGGGGCGCGTCCATGGCCACGCTGCCTAGCAACAGAGGAGCATGTAAACAACCTTAGTGATACAGTATCGTGATCATTACTCAAAACAACAATTGTTGTGCCTGTGTACATATTAA
Organism: Pseudophryne corroboree; assembly: GCF_028390025.1. Lineage (NCBI taxonomy): Eukaryota > Metazoa > Chordata > Amphibia > Anura > Myobatrachidae > Pseudophryne > Pseudophryne corroboree. The sequence continues at coordinate 453,554,579 of NC_086447.1, forward strand.
AGGAAATAGCATAAAAATAGTGTCAGAGTTTAGGTGCTCTCATTATTTGATGCTAGGTTACTAGACAGCTTGAAAACATCTTTTTTAAACACAGTAAAAAATACATATGTGACAAACATATTAAAAATGCACTGATGAACCAACCTAATGGCTCCGCCACGGCCGATTGTTAACGCTCTCCATATATATAGAGAATCATGTGACAATACATCCATATTATAGACACCTAGCATTAATTTTAAAGTTATACCAGCTATCTTATTCTTTTAGTATTTGTTACCGCTTTTTATTAATTTATTTTCTCCCTTACTTTCCTCCCTTAACATGGTATCCACAGGATACCTAACGCCCTTTCCCAAGGTTATGGCTCAGATGACGCGTCACTAGGCCACTTAAAGTAATCATGGCCCTACTAGATAAAGTTAATAAGACCCAAGTTGTCATTTAGACCAGCCGGTCTAAGAGTATTTAGCCTATGGATCCACATCGACTCTAATTGTAAGAGTTTTTTACCTCTATCGCCACCCCGCATAGACTCAGGTACATGGTCTATGATCCTATGTTTGAAAGTGGCCATGGTGTGTCTAAACTCCACAAAATGTTTGGCTACAGGTTGTTCTCCCTTGCCTGATGCAAGGGCATTCCGAATAGCCAGCCTGTGTTGTGCCATCCTGATTTTAAATTGGCATTCAGTCTTGCCAATATAGTATCTACCACACGGGCAAATGATGACATAAATTACAAATTTGGTGGTACACGTTAGAGGCCATTTGATGGGGAATTTTTTTTCTGAGCAAGGATGTGTAATGTGATCTCCCACCGACATGTGAGAACAGGTCGTACACCCCGTGCATTTAAAGCAACCATTCTTACGTTGCAAAAAATGCTTAGGAGTTCCCTTGAATTTTGCCATGTCGGTTTTAACTACCATATCTTTAATGCTCCGCCCTTTCATAAAACTAGGCATCACTCTCTGATGGCGGAAAACACAGACAAATCAGGATCAGTTGATACCAGTGGCCATAATTTTTTTACCTGTTTTTGTGTATGGTTGCTGTGTGCATTAAAATCACACACCCAGGGGATGACATCACCCAATTTTTTGGCACCCTTTGGTTTCAGGCTTTCAATTCTATTTTTACTTAGAGCTTTTTTTCTAGCCTGGGCTAACAGTTGTCGTGGGTAACCTCTAGCAAGTAATCTAGATTGCATTTCATCCAATTGCTTATCTCTACCGTCTATGTTACTATTAATTCTACACACCCTCAGAAATTGAAAATAGGGTACACTCCTGACAGTAGATAGTGGGTGGCAACTGTCGTATCTGAGGATGGTGTTACGGTCAGTTGGTTTTTTGCATAGAGATGTCACAACTTTGCCTTCCTGTATACTGATCCTAAGGTCCAGGAAGCAAATTTCACTGATCAGGTACCGGCTGATATCACTCTAGCCACCATCGATGTCACAAGCCTATATACCTGCATCCCGCATACACAAGGGATGCAGGCGGTTAGGCATCTGATTACAGGGAATGCATCTTATGAGGGCCCCGACATTGATTTCTTTATGACTCTATTAAACTTCACGTTAACGCATAATTTTTTCAGTTTTGATGGTCCGTTTTACAGGCAGCAAACGGCGTGTGCCATGGGATCTTCTGTGGTACCCTCGTTTGCTAATGCCTATATGTGGGAGGTGGAACGAAACCTGTTTTTTACCAACAGTCTGGTGTCTAATAGATTGTTCCAATACTTTAGGTATATAGACGATCTGTTTTTAATGTGGCATGGTGAGGTGGCTGATCTATATGACATCATTGAGACACACAATGCCACAGACAGCCCCATTAAATTGACGCTGAGTAGTAGTCGCAGTGAAATTTGCTTCCTGGACCTTAGGATCAGTATACAGGAAGGCAAAGTTGTGACATCTCTATACAAAAAACCAACTGACCGTAACACCATCCTCAGATACGACAGTTGCCACCCACTATCTACTGTCAGGAGTGTACCCTATTTTCAATTTCTGAGGGTGTGTAGAATTAATAGTAACATAGACGGGAGAGATAAGCAATTGGATGAAATGCAATCTAGATTACTTGCTAGAGGTTACCCACGACAACTGTTAGCCCAGGCTAGAGAAAAAGCTCTAAGTAAAAATAGAATTGAAAGCCTGAAACCAAAGGGTGCCAAAAAATTGGGTGATGTCATCCCCTGGGTGTGTGATTTTAATGCACACAGCAACCATACACAAAAACAGGTAAAAAAATTATGGCCACTGGTATCAACTGATCCTGATTTGTCTGTGTTCCGCCATCAGAGAGTGATGCCTAGTTTTATGAAAGGGCGGAGCATTAAAGATATGGTAGTTAAAACCGACATGGCAAAATTCAAGGAAACTCCTAAGCATTTTTTGCAACGTAAGAATGGTTGCTTTAAATGCACGGGGTGTACGACCTGTTCTCACATGTCGGTGGGAGATCACATTACACATCCTTGCTCAGGAAAAAAAATCCCCTTCAAATGGCCTCTAACGTGTACCACCAAATTTGTAATTTATGTCATCATTTGCCCGTGTGGTAGATACTATATTGGCAAGACTGAATGCCAATTTAAAATCAGGATGGCACAACACAGGCTGGCTATTCGGAATGCCCTTGCATCAGGCAAGGGGGAACAACCTGTAGCCAAACATTTTGTGGAGTTTAGAAACACCATGGCCACTTTCAAACATAGGATCATAGACCATGTACCTGAGTCTATGCGGGGTGGCGATAGAGGTAAAAAACTCTTACAATTAGAGTCGATGTGGATCCATAGGCTAAATACTCTTAGACCGGCTGGTCTAAATGACAACTTGGGTCTTATTAACTTTATCTAGTAGGGCCATAATTACTTTAAGTGGCCTAGTGACGCGTCATCTGAGCCATAACCTTGGGAAAGGGCGTTAGGTATCCTGTGGATACCATGTTAAGGGAGGAAAGTAAGGGAGAAAATAAATTAATAAAAGCGGTAACAAATACTAAAAGAATAAGATAGCTGGTATAAGTTTAAAATTAATGCTAGGTGTCTATAATATGGATGTATTGTCACGTGATTCTCTATATATATGGAGAGCGTTAACAATCGGCCGTGGCGGAGCCATTAGGTTGGTTCATCAGTGCATTTTTAATATGTTTGTCACATATGTATTTTTTACAGTGTTTAAAAAAGATGTTTTCAAGCTGTCTAGTAACCTAGCATCAAATAATGAGAGCACCTAAACTCTGACACTATTTTTATGCTATTTCCTTTAATATGTACACAGGCACAACAATTGTTGTTTTGAGTAATGATCACGATACTGTATCACTAAGGTTGTTTACATGCTCCTCTGTTGCTAGGCAGCGTGGACATGGACGCGCACCCGGGCGCCGGCGCGTCACTTCCGCTGAGACGCTGGAGACGGCGGGCTGGACGCCGGGACGGCGCGGCCAGCGGCACACGCTGGAGGGGATGTTCCTTGTGGGGGGTAAGTTCTATTTAATCACATTTTGTACTGTATTGCACTAATCCTGACGAAGGGGGAGACCCCGAAACGTTGTCATGCACCATTACAAGTTCTAAGTTGGTTTAAGACTCTGAGTGCCGCCTCATTTTTTCCTGTTGGTATCCATTCGGTTTCTACACCTGGAGGAGGACACCGGAGCAAGTCAGCCCCATTGTCGGGGCAGTGCCCAGTGCCGGAGCATAGAACAGGATATATATATATATATATATATATATAACAGATGGGAGGTCCTGAGGTGCGCCTGTGATTAATTGGTTGTTAAATTACACCACCATTGCCATTTGATTTATCATATGTAAAAAAAAAATTGTATGCAAAAAAACATTATTAAAGATGATGTCTAGAGTACACTGGATATATGAATCACAAATTTATTGTTTAAGAAAGACAGAAAATCTACTAGTTATACTATAAAATTCATAGATATCACCTTAATAGTCAATTGATGGAAACTTTAACTTAAAATGCTTCCCAAAGTTTTTTTGATAATCAAGGGTGATTACTCTAGACATCGGGGGGTCATTCCGAGTTGTTCGCTCATTGCCGATTTTTGCAACAGAGCGATTAAGGCAAAAATGCGCATGGTACGCAGCGCGCATGCGCTAAGTATTTTAGCACAAAACTTAGTAGATTTACTCATGTCCGAACAAAAAATTTTCATCGTTGAGTGATCGGAGTGTGATTGACAGGAAGTGGGTGTTTCTGGGCGGAAACTGACAGTTTTCTGGGAGTGTGCGGAAAAACGCAGGCGTGCCAGGATAAAACGCGGGAGTGTCTGGAGAAACGGGGGAGTGGCTGGCCGAACGCAGGGCGTGTTTGTGACATCAAACCAGGAACGAAACGGGCTGATCTGATCGCAGTCTAGGAGTAGGTCTGGAGCTACTCAGAAACTGCAGGGAATTATTTATTCGCAATTCTGCTAATCTTTCGTTCGCTATTCTGCTAAGCTAAGATATACTCCCAGAGGGTGGCGGCCTAGCGTGTGCAATGCTGCTAAAATCAGCTAGCGAGCGAACAACTGGGAATGAGGGCCATCATCTTTAATATGTTTTTTTGCATATAATTTTTTTTATTTAATATGATAAATCAAATGGCAATGGTGGTGTAATTTAACAAACAATTAATCGCAGGTGCACCTCACCCCATCTTTCATGTAAAATACTATTGTCTTTTGCTAGCAGAGAGACTACCTGAGGATTTCCGCCTTTAGTGTAGAAACAATTGTCTAATATTGATCAAACAATAGGGTGTCCTAGCGTATATTAGGTATTGCTAATTTATATAGTGAAAATCAGACAGCTTCCACCCGCTGCCTTTGAAATGGGGTTTGCCTTATTCCCAAATGTTGAGGGTTAAGCGCATAACAAGCGAACCTGATGAAGCACAGGAAGCTCTAGAGAATATAGTTTTCAAATTACAGCAACGGGGGTATAGGTCAGATGAGTTGAGACATACTAAGAACAGAGTTGATCAATTATCTAGAGAAGACACGTTTAAGTTTAAAGAAAAAGTTGATGCAGGCATTAAAATCCCTTGGGTAACTAAGTACACTAATAAAGTGAGCACCCGAAAAGGGGCATCAATAAACTTTGGCCAATAGTCAACACGGAGAAGGAATTATCTATGCTTAAAGATGTACACCTTATGCCAGCTTACACTAAAGGTCGTAATTTAAAAGATCGGTTGGTAAAAGCTAATATAACAGGTATGAGTCTTGAGTCTAAACCTGTGCATTTCCTTACCAGGAAGAATGGTTGTTACAGCTGCATTTGCTGCACAACTTGCCGGTCTATGTTAGCTGGTGACCACATCAGACATCTGTACACAGGGGTTAAATTCCCCATTAAACACGCTTTGACATGTACTTCCAGATACATTGTGTATACTCTGTCTTGCCCATGTGGGTTGTTATACGTGGGCAAGACAGAGTGCCAATTCAAAGAACGCATGGCCAACCATCGCACAGCGATACTGGCAGCTATAGCTAATGGTCCTAGTGATCAGCCAGTGGCGAGACATTGCGCCACAGCTGGCCATAGTGTAGCCAGCATTCGGTGTAAATTTATAGACCATGTTCCACCGTTTAGAAGAGGTGGTAATAGGGGCTGACGCCTATTACAGTTGGAGAGCCGTTAAATCTATCAGTTAGGAACACCTTTATCTCCTAGAGGCTTGAACAAAACATTATCTTCTAGAGGCTTGAACTAAACATTGGGCCTATACTGCTTTTTTAAATTTCTGTACAATATGTATGTTCATATATTCTATGGTATAGTCAGTAGGATCTAGCGACTATTATGAATCCTATTTTTAATCCTTGATATTGATAATACACCATGGGGGATAAGTGCATATATGATTGTAACTTCCAGGAATAGTTTAACCATTTCTTTATATGTTTTTTAAATATATGTATTCATTAATGTTGTTACAGATCACCATGGTTACCGCTGAATTCACTGGCCTGCAACCACGCAAGCTGATTACGTCACTACATAGTGCCTGGGGCAGGGATCATAGACGTGGCAGGGTAAACCAGCGGCTCGGAGGTGTCGTCATGGTTACGAGTGACCTGACAGACCAAGACCGCACCGTAGGATGACATCATTGCCTAGCGCAATGAACCGGTGGAATCAGCGTGGCGGGAAGTCTTAAGGTGTGTACACATGGTGAGATCCTTGCTATGCCCGATTTTCACTTGCAATTTCCCTTGAACTCCCCGGAGCCCAGCACCACCGATTTTGACTAACTTTTCTTGAGATATGGACTATGGACCTCATTCCGAGTTGTTCGCTCGCAAGTTGCTTCTAGCAGCTTTGCACACGCTAAGCCACCGCCTACTGGGAGTGAATCTTAGCTTATCAAAATTGCGAACGAAAGATTCGCAATATTGCGAAAAGACTTCTCTGTGCAGTTTCTGAGTAGCTCGAGACTTACTCTTCCAGTGCGATCAGTTCAGTGCTTGTCGTTCCTGGTTTGACGTCACAAACACACCCAGTGTTCGCCCAGACACTCCTCCGTTTCTCCAGCCACTCCCGCGTTTTTCCCAGAAACGGTAGCGTTTTTTCACACACTCCCATAAAACGGCCAGTTTCCGCCCAGAAACACAAACTTCCTATCAATCACATTACGATCACCAGAACGAAGAAAAAACCTCGTAATGCCGTGAGTAAAATTCCTAACTGCATAGCAAATTTACTTGGCGCAGTCGCACTGCGGACATTGCGCATGCGCATTAGCGACTAATCGCTCCATTGCGAGAAAAAAATAACGAGCGAACAACTCGGAATGACCCCCTATGTGTGCTTACAATTTTGGTTTATGTGAGATTTTGGCTTATGTGAGATATCACTAACATGTGAGATGAACTAGATAGTACACCGATCTAGCAAGGATTGACTTGCCTGCACAGTCTATCTTTTCTTGCGATGCTGACCCGGCGGGACCGCGCATCGGGATCGAATTGGGATCACAAGGTGACTTTCACCTTGCGATCTGCACTAACTTTTTTTGAGATTTTGACTATATAGTCAAAATCGAAGGAAAATATCTCACCGTGTGTACACACCTTTAGTAGCACGGACAGGTGAGAGCAATTAGAGGAGTGAGGGGAGAAATGTGTCTTATGGGTATATATGTTTTGTTAGTTGGTGCACAAGATTGATCCCTGGCGACGAGCTTTCTGCCCGAAACATATGTTGGATGAAAATCGAAATAAATGAACACTTTCAGTAGTCTCCTGAGTGCCGTCTGCACTTTTTGCTATTTACCATTGGGCTGCCATACCCGAGGAGGGCACCGGAGCACTACGTGTTTCTTTTGGCTGAGTGCTGGGATTCGACCTTTGTATGTATATATGTGTGTGTGTGTGTGTATATATATATATATATATATATATATATAGATAGATAGATAGATAGATAGATAGATAGATAGATAGATAGAGATGGTGATTTGGTGGAAAAATTTGATAACTGCATAAACTATTGCATTGAACAGTTACCGCAGCTGATGGTAGGGTCACAATGGACAAGGTCGCATTCTGGTGGCCGGGATCCCGACGTTGGTATGCTGACTACCAGGATCCCGGACGCCAGTCAACCATACCCAATTCATCTGAATGACTACTTATACCTGGTGTAGGATTGTGACCCTACCATCAGCTGCGGTAACTATTCAATGCTGCTGATTTTGTGCTCATCAATAGACTGCCTATCACCCCCCAGGGACTATACTAGAAACAGGTATACTGAAATGTATTCTGTATTATTGGAACAGGGGCATAAACTGTTACATATTACTTTATGTACTTTTTAAACATATGTGATTTTAATGCTAATTGCAAGCTTTAATATTTCTGTAATATACATGGGATATTTGCCATATTAAAGTGTTTTAATATATTAACCATGCCAACTTTTATATTATTATATAATTATAAGTTATTCTATTATTCTATTGAGTATTTTTAGGTAGGGGAGAGAGATAGAGAGAGACAGAGACTGACATATGGAGAGACAGACACAGGGAGAGACAGACATGCAGAGAGAGAGAGAGAGAGACAGACAGACAGACATGAAGAGAGTGATATGGGGAGGGAGACTGGTATGGGAAGGGACTCAGAGAGAGGGACACACAGAGAGAGAGACAGCTAGACACATGGAGAGAGAGAAAAACAGGCATGGGGAAAAAAGACAGTGACTACTTACCCGATCAGCCGGCCAGCCAGCCCCCTCCAGCATGCCAGTCACGAACCTGCTGCAGAGTCACTTCCTCACCCGACCTCTGAACCCTCAAAGGCCCATGGGAACTGCCTGAGAGGAGCTGGCCTGGTGAGGAAGTGACTGCAGCTCCCCCTACGTACAGCCAGCCCAGCCTCCACATAAGGATAATCAGCCAGTGCTGCAGCTGCACATTACACACAGAGCCTGCCCTGCTGCCCTGAAGTCCTCCGTCTCTGGTAAACATCGGGGGGAGGTCACGATTGGCAGCCACTGGTCTAAGCTCGGATGAAGGGGTGGCCATTGTTTGCGGCAGTCAGCCCGGGAAGGGGGGTGGCTTAGTATCCTGACAGTACAGTCCACCCCTGCTGCCACTGCCCAATCATTCAGTGTCAAAGCGGCACTTCTACAGGTGACGCTTGCAGGTCTTTTTGGAATGGGCTTTTACTGCCCGATGCCTGGCCCCGCCCCCCTGCTTCCGGCCCTTTCACATAGCCAGCAGGAGGCCTCCGGTTCACACGTAAAACTGTTTTTTTTTACATAACAAAGATAATTAAAATAATATAAAGGCTAAGCACATACTTATGACACATGTATTATTTTAATCATTTATGACAGGGGAGGCACTTCCTCCCCTGCCTCCCCTGACTGCACGTCCCTGGCTTATGGTACAATTGCACTTTCACCCTCTTGGGAATAAGAAGTAAAAATCTTATCCTTTGGTTCACCTGTGGAAAGCATACAACTTTATCACATCCTGGTGATCAAATTCTAGATTCTCTTCATATACAGTATCCAGGTCTGATTGCCTACCATTAGCACACATTTTTTATTATTCAAATATTGAAAGTATATTAGATAAATAACTTAACTCATAGTAAATTAACAATTAGATGCCACCTGTGCTTCTTTTCTACGCATTCCCCAAGAAATACACAGGGCCGTAACTGGGGGGGCCCTAAGGGGGCATGTGCCCCGGGTGCAGGATTTGAGGGAGCGCCAAGGAGTTACAGAGGAACAGGTTTTTGTTTTTTTACCGGCAGTGCTGTGCTGCTCCAGTGAGGCAGCAGACAGCAACCTTGGCAATGTCTCTGACCCCCCTGTCTGCCCACAGCTGACTCCAACGCTGTGCGGGTGAACTCCAGTACCTAGGATCTCTTCTATGCCGGCTACTGTCTTAAACTCTCTTCTTTGCCACGCAGTGCTGCGACTAGCGTGCAGTGCACTGTACAAGCTATAGAAGCACACTGTGCTCTCAGTTAGCAGTATCAAGCTCCGCTTTGCCTTCCAGATGTGGGGATTTGGTGTAGCTTATAGGGGGGTGTAGTACAGTGATGTAGTGTACCATATAGGTTATGTAGTGTAGTAATGTTTTGCAGTATATAGGGGCATGTAGTGCACTGATCTGGTGTAGCATATAAGGGGATGTAGTGTAGTGATGTAGTGTAGCATATAGGGTATGTAGTGCAGTGCATAGGGACATGTAGTATAGTTCAGCGTGTAGGGTATGTAGTATAGGGATGTAGTGCAGTGGATAGGAGAATGTAGTGCAGTGACGAAGTGTTATGATATAGGTAGTCATTCCTAGTTGTTCTCTCGTTGCCGATTTTCGCTATGCTGCGATTTGTTGCTAAATGCGCATGCACATGGTACGCAGATCGCATGCGCTAAGTTATTTAACACAAAACTTAGTAGATTTGCTGGTGTTTGTGCGACGGTTTTCAGTCGCACTGCTGATCGGTAAATGATTGACAGGAAAGGGGCGTTTCTGGGAAGTAACTGAGCGTTTTCCGGGAGTGTGCTAAAAAAAAAAAGGCGTGTCAGGGAAAAATGCGGGAGTGTCTGGAGAAACGGGGGAGTAACAGGCCGAACGCAGGGTGTGTTTGTGACGTCAAACCAGGAACTAAACGGACTGAGGTGATCGCAGTCTAGGAGTAGGTCTGGAGCTACTCAGAAACTGCAAAGAATTATTTAGTAGCAATTCTGCTAATCTTTCGTTCGCTATTCTGCTAAGCTAAAATACACTCCCAGAGGGCGGTGGCCTAGCGTGTGCAATGTTGCTAAAAGCAGCTAGCGAGCGAACAACTCGGAATGAGGGCCATAGTGCAATGTATGGGGGCACACAGTGGAGCATGTAGTTGAACACGCTGGCAGGGCATGTTACGCACACTGTAGGGCATTTGAGGCACACAGGGGAATATTGTCCAATAGTATCCCCTTTTTTCAAATTTCCTGGTAATCTGATATTTTAGTCTGACAGAGTTTGTTTTACTGTTGTTGTTTTTTTTTCTTGGGGGGGGGCGCAAACTATTGCCTTGCCCCGGATGATGAAAATCCTAGTTACGGCACTGAAATACATAGTGATGGAAATGCTTTACTATTATTATCAATTATAATTTATTTTTTGGGAAAAGGGTTTATTTTTTGATAGATGTACTATATACTCTGAAATGAAATAGTACATTGATCTTTCGCCCAATAGAAATCTATGAAAAGATTAATGTAGTTAATAAAATGTGTCATTTATAAATAATGTATCATTTTTAAATGTTAAAATGATAAAATATGTGTCTATGTTTGGATAATTTAGGAGCTGTGAAAAGACATTCATGACTATCCAATTAGATGCAATCTGTTTTCGGCAGTTCAAACAGATGGATACCGCGATTTTTGACCCATGGTCAATATCGCTGTATCCAATTAGAGGCCACTTTGATCGTCCGAAAACGGATCAGCAATCGTCCAATAACACATGGGATTCAGAATAAGCTCCCGATACCATGTGTTACTGCTGCTCAGGTGGCCAGTTATCGCAGATTATGCCACCCAAAGCATAATCCCAGATAAATGCCAGAATCGGGGGTAATTGGATAGCCCTGGCGATACAGTTTCCTTCCGTCACTGACTATGGGTAATTGGATAACCTCCTAATAGTGATTGTAAACAAAGCAGGTAAACTTTCTATACTGTAGCAATTTTTGGAATAGTAATGAAAGGAAGACAGAGTAAATAATGAGAAAATCACCTGCACATTAGAAGTGAGCACACTGTGGCCCTCATTCCGAGTTGTTCGCTCGGTATTTTTCATCGCATCGCAGTGAAAATCCGCTTAGTACGCATGCGCAATGTTCGCACTGCGACTGCACCAAGTAACTTTACTATGAAGAAAGTAATTTTACTCACGGCTTTTTCTTCGCTCCGGCGATCGTAATGTGATTGACAGGAAATGGGTGTTACTGGGCGGAAACACGGCGTTTCAGGGGCGTGTGGCTGAAAACGCTACCGTTTCCGGAAAAAACGCAGGAGTGGCCGGGGAAACGGTGGGAGTGCCTGGGCGAACGCTGGGTGTGTTTGTGACGTCAACCAGGAACGACAAGCACTGAAATGATCGCACAGGCAGAGTAAGTCTGAAGCTACTCTGAAACTGCTAAGTAGTTAGTAATCGCAATATTGCGAATACATCGGTCGCAATTTTAAGAAGCTAAGATTCACTCCCAGTAGGCGGCGGCTTAGCGTGTGTAACTCTGCTAAATTCGCCTTGCGACCGATCAACTCGGAATGAGGGCCTGTGTTCTTTTGGTTTGGATGATGCTGCCATCTAGTGGTATAGATTAAGAAAGTCTTTAGAAAGTCTTTTCAATTGTAAAACCCTGCAAAAATGTAATAATATAGAAACATAGAATTTGACGGCAGATAAGAACCACTTGGCCCATCTAGTCTGCTCATTTTGTTTATCCTTAAGGTAATCGCAACCCTCTTTGAACCCTAATATGTTCACTCATTCTTGCCTTGGCAAAAAGGTGAATATGTGTATTTGTTTTGCTAAATTATTTTGTTTTATATAATTTACAATAATATATTTTATCTTATTATTGTTTTTTTATTTTAAGTTTTTAAAGTGACAGAGATACACAAGCATGTTCATTGACTCTTATCTACAGTATACATTCAGTAAATGTAGAAAGCAGTACACTAGTTGGGGCAAAGCCGCTTACTTGCCTACCTGACCCTCTCCATGAGGGAGAAAATGCTCTGTTCCTGGACTTTCCTGGTAATGTATGATTGCCATCACCTGTGGTGAGCTAGTTAATTGATAAGAAAGGTGTTTCACCACAGGTGATGGCAATCATACATTACCAGGAAAGTCCAGGAACAGAGCATTTTCTCCCTCATGGAGAGGGTCAGGTAGGCAAGTATGGCAAAGGTGACATATATGGAGGTTGTGTGGGTTATGTAGCTATCATGAAAGTTACCATGGGCCTAATTCAGACCTGATCGCTGTTGTGCGATTTTGCATGATGGGTGATTACAGAACGACTGCACATGCATATGGATCGCAATGCGCAGGCGCAAGGCCAAACTGCGAAAGAAAGGTGTGAAAATATTGATCGCTAGGTGTACGCAAGTTGATTGACAGGAAGCTGACGTTTGGGGGTGGTAACTGCCCGTTTTCTGGGAGTGTCAGGAAAAACGCCAGCGTTCCTAAGCATTATCTGGAAGGGTGTGTGGCGTCAGCTCAGGTCTCGATCAGCCTGTTTGTATCGCACTGTAGGAGTCAGTCCTGGGCTACGCACAGACTGCACAGACTGGAAAAATCATTAGATGGTGAGTGAGTTGCGAACGGATTTGCAGATGTCCGCTGTCTGAAGTTTTCGCACAGCGTACGCATGCATTCGCACACTTGCACGGGGCGGGTTTTCATTCTCCCTGGGTGGCGGCCAGGGCTGGCTCCAGGCCTACTAGCACCCTGAGCGAGAAAATATAAAAGCCCCCCCCCCCCTCCCCCAAACCCTATGCGTGCGCGCTCCAGGGAAAGTGGGTGTGGCCTCCTGGAAAAGCAGGCGTGGCCTCATATTATCACACTATAAATATATTTTCACACCCCCTCTACGCACACAATTAGCAGCCTTACACATAACAGCCACAGTAGGGTTCCTTACACACAATGTCTCCAGTATAGTGGCAGATACACATAATGTGCAGTGACAGATAGACGTAATATGCCCCCCAGCAGTGCCAGGTACACATGACATGCCCCGCAGCAGTGCCAGCTACACATGACATGCCCCGCAGCCATGCCAGCTACACATGACATGCCCCCAAGCAGTGCCAGCTACAGATGACATGCCCCGCTGCCATGCCAGCTACACGACATGCCCCGCAGCAGTGCCAGCTACACATGACATGCCCCACAGCAGTGCCAGCTACACATGACATGCCCCGCAGCAATGCCAGCTACACGTGACATGCCCCGCAGCAGTGCCAGCTACACACAATATGCCCCCCAGCAGTGCCAGCTACACATGATGGTGCTCACTTTTTAGGGCAGGGTGCTGATCACAGGGAGGGCACATTTTCAAGTTAGGAGGGCGAAATTCTGTACATACTGTAATGCTTGGTGCTCACCTACCCATTCGCTAGAGCATGGACAGTGCGCGGCGAAGGCGCGCAGCAAAAATTTAGGGCAGTTGCTTCGTGGGGAAGGTGCGTGGCCACATAATAGTGGCAATTCGTATTACACCACACAGTAGTGCAGCTAATATACATTGCACCAGGTAGAACCTCCTACACACTTTGCGCCAGGCAGAGTACGTTAGACACATTGCGCCAGGCAGAGCACTGAGACACATTGCCTAGCCACAGACGCCTAGCGGGAACACTACATGATATGCTCCCCAGCCGTGCCAGCTACACGTGACATGCCCTCCAGCCGTGCCAGCTACACGTGACATGCCCCCCAGCAGTGCCAGCAACACGTGACATGCCCCCCAGCAGTGCCAGATACACGTGACATGCCCCCCAGCAGTGCCAGATACATAAATGCCCCCAGTGCCAGATACATAAATGCCCCCACAGTGCCAGATACATAAATGCCCCCACAGTGCCAGATACATAAATGCCCCCACAGTGCAGATATGACCCCACAGTGACAGATATGACCCCACAGTGACAGATATGACCCCACAGTGACAGATATGCCCCCACACAGTGCCCCCACAGTGACAGATATGACCCCACAGTGACAGATATGACCCCACAGTGACAGATATGACCCCACAGTGACAGATATGCCCCCACACAGTGCCAGTGCCCCCACAGTGCAGATATGACCCCACAGTGACAGATATGACCCCACACAGTGCCAGTGCCCCCACAGTGCAGATATGACCCCACACAGTGCCAGTGCCCCCACAGTGGAGATGACCCCCACACAGTGCCAGTGCCCCCACAGTGCAGATGACCCCACAGTGACAGATCTGCACCCACACAGTGCCAGTGCTCCCACAGTGCAGATATGACCCCACAGTGACAGATATGCACCCACACAGTGCCAGTGCCCCCACAGTGCAGATATGACCCCACACAGTGCCAGTGCCCCCACAGTGCAGATATGACCCCACAGTGCAGATATGATCCCACAGTGACAGATATGCACCCACACAGTGCCAGTGCCCCCACAGTGCAGATATGACCCCACAGTGACAGATATGCACCCACACAGTGCCAGTGCTCCCACAGTGCAGATATGACCCCACAGTGACAGATATGCACCCACACAGTGCCAGTGCCCCCACAGTGCAGATATGACCCCACACAGTGCCAGTGCCCCCACAGTGCAGATATGATCCCACAGTGACAGATATGCACCCACACAGTGCCAGTGCCCCCACAGTGCAGATATGACCCCACAGTGACAGATATGCACCCACACAGTGCCAGTGCCCCCACAGTACAGATATGACCTCACACAGTGCCAGTGCCCCCACAGTGCAGATGACCCCACAGTGCCAGATATGCCCCCACATTGACAGATATGCCCACACAGTGCCAGTGCCCCCACATTGACAGATATGCCCCCACAGTGCAGATGCCCCCACAGTGCCAGATATGACCCCACAGTGCAGATATGACCCCACAGTGACAGATAGGCCCCCACACAGTGACAGTGCCCCCACATTGACAGATATGCTCCCACAGTGCAGATGCCCCCACAGTGCCAGATATGACCCCACAGTGCAGATGATCCCACTGTGACAGATATGCCCCCACACAGTGCCCGATGATCCCCACAATACCTGCGGTGGCGCTGGGAGGGGAAGTGCTGCCGTCTGAGGGCACCAACTGTCTGTTGGTGTTCCCGGCCGCTTGAGCGCTCTACATGCGCACTGCGCGGCGCCGGCGTCTGACGTCAGACGCCGGCGCCGCGCAGTGCACAGTCAAAGGCCGGGGACGGCGGGGAGAGCTGCAGCGTACAGGGCGGCTCCAGGTATGACTATGGCGGCGCCCATTAAGGGTGGCGCCCCGCGCGGCCGCTCTAGTCGAACATGCCTGGAGCCGGCCCAGGTGGCGGCTATCTGATTGCAGACCTCTGTAAAAACATAGAGGAGCGATCAGGTCTGAATTCGGCCCCATGATAGATTACCTGGCAATTTTGCACGCAGAAAACTTTGGGGGTAAAAGAAGGGAAGAGCTCAGTTGAGTCCAGGCTCAGACCTTACACTTGTTTAGGACAGCACTGACTAGCAGCAGGGTAGAACCACAGATCATATAATAGAGGCAGTTTGATTAGACAGCTGGCAAACAACTGTACAGATTGTAAACATTTCTGCTTTTTAATGTAGATGATGATGTACTGTAATTACAGAAAGACTGCTGCCTAATAAGATACATAAATTCATTAGAACTCTAGCAAATTTTGAAACCAATGTAAACCTGACCAATGTGGTCTCTTACTCCCAGGCTGGCTTAAGCCTTCGGGGGGTCCAGGACACTTAAGACAGGGGGTCCCTCTCCCTCACGTCAGCACTGCAACCTTGGCTGTAAATATATATATATATATATATATATATATATATACACACACACACACACACACACACACAATTTAGAATTATCAGGTGCGCTCAGTATAATAGAAAGGGATCATGAAAAAAGTCTTTAACCAGTAAAGCTTAAAAGTAATTTCTCTAAAACCAGAGGAGAGTGAATGCACCAGTGTCCTTCTTTTAATAGAACCGCTGCTCCCCCGCCGTCATAAATAGCCCGGAATTCCACGGGAGACAGGTATCTAGAAAAAGAGACAGGGGGGGCGCTCCATAGTGCGCAATCAATTTAATTTGTAAAAGCACACAAACACTCCAGTTAAAACACAGCGTTAAATGCCCGTACCAGAACACAATCCGCTGTGGGCTTAATACCACATGATTTAAAAACATATGCTGCTACAAACGGATCGGCACTCGCCTAACTTGTTTTGCTCACCTTGACAAAGGGGCGGTTACGCCCCGAAACGTTGGTTTGGTATGCAGACTTTCATTATGATTCATTAAAGCACAGTTTTATGCCAGTACAAGCCTCCGAGTGCCACTGAATGGAACTGGGTTATTATATATATATATATATATATATATATATATATATATAGAAAAAGAGACAGGGGGGGCGCTCCATAGTGCACAAAAAATTTAATTTGTAAAAGCACACAAACACTCCAGTTAAAACACAGCGTTAAATGCCCGTACCAGAACACAATCCGCTGTGGGCTTAATACCACATGATTTCAAAACATATGCCCCCAGCAATTCTCCAAACCTCCGGCAATCTTCTAGGACAGGACCACAACCCTGTACCGCTAGACCGCTGGACACAGCCGCCGCACGTTGGGACACCGTCACTTGTCGATAGCAGACGAGGCAGGAGGGGGCACGACCACACACGTCAGCAAGCCACGACCCTACGCGTTTCGTCACAGACTTCGTCAGAGGGCTGGCTTGCTGTACGTGTCACACTACCTTTTAAGAACGGCTCCCGCCAATCAGCTACTTCAATCAATTGTTTTTCATAAAACAAACAGTGCGTCCACAATAGACTATCAAGATTTACAGGCATACATCTCTCCTATGCTAATTACCTATTATTTAACCATTATATTTAGAAACAAATTAAATTAAGTTAAAGTACTCAGTGCAGAAGCTATTATACAGCCACTTACGCTGCAGCAGTCCCGGTGTACGGGGGCTCGAGTATCCCGACTCAGTTCAATTATGTACAGAGAGTTCCCTTCTAATATTCAAAAAATGTTTATACTACACCCAGCACTAGTCAGTCTAATGTGGATACACTTTACATCATTTATACAGGAAAAAAGAAACAGTTTCTATTATTTTTATTACACTGTATCACTTATTAATCCTGCTAGTGGTGTAGAGTCCTAAAGCTGCCACAGATACAAACTTCTCATATGTTTAAAACGATCATACAGTACTGGATCATAAATACTGCATCTAACATATTTTTAACAGAAACAGGGACAAAAATGGAAAATAAAAGATAATAAAAAATAATAGTAAAGAATAAAAAAAAAAAAAAATTTCCGCACAGTGTAGAATAATCATGTAAATACCACGGTGATCATCACACGACACAGACCATTACAAGTTTATATTCCTTTAGTCGCACTGTGTCAATGATTATTCCTACAAATGATATAGAGTCCCAGAATTATAAGAAATGCAGACTTCTAAACTATTTTGGTAATTATACTATTTTTCTAAAGCCTAAGAAATTATATCAACATATATTAGCCACAAGAATATATAGATAAATACTGGATCAGGGGACTCAACACTTCCTCAGCGAGGGAGATCATAGGGAGCATTTCATTATACTAATTTCAAACTTATATTAACGTTCCTCAATAAATTGAGTCAATTCATAGTTTTCATTTAACCCTTTTGGTATCAGGGTGTTTAACGTTATTATCCAATATGTTTCCCTTTTGATCAGCTCCTTATCACGATTTCCTCCTCTTAGATCTGGCAACATTTGTTCAATTCCTTTAAGTTTTAGTCCCTTGGGGTCGCTATTATGATGCTTTTGGAAATGCTTCGGCACACTATGATTCATAACACCATTCTTAATATTCCTTAAATGCTCAAGAATCCTAATTTTTAAAGGCCTTTTGGTCTTACCTATATACTTTAGCCCACAGGGGCACATAAGCATATAGATATTTTATAACATGAATTACAATTAATAAGGGAATTAATTGAGTATTGTCCATTTATTGCAGTTTTAGTCCTTGTGGGCATATTTTACATGACCCACACGGATAGAACCCTTTTATATTCCCAAACATACTATCATCTGGTAATTTTTGCAAACAACTTTTAGAAACCATACTCTTTATTGTTTTTGCTTTCCTATAAATAATGGTAGGCTTATTTGGAAGGCATTTCCCCAATACTGGATCCATCTGTAATATGTGCCAGTTTTTCCTTAGGATCTTTTCTACTACCTTATTTGCATCATTATATTGAGTACTGAAGGGACATAGCACTTTTGAATCGTCTTTCCCCCATTTCTTTTTTTCTTTATATTCGAGTAGTTCATCCCTGATCTTACTTTTAGCTTTACATTTTGCCCTTTCTACTAAATTGACTGGATACCCCCGTTCATTAAATCTCTCAATATAAATGTTAGATTGTTCTTCATACTTTTCTACCTTGGAACAATTTCTTCTCAATCGAGTAAACTGAGATAATGGTATATTTTCTTTCCATCTACTCAAATGGCAACTGTCAAACGGTAAATAGCTATTGCTGTCTACTTTTTTGAAATGAGTGAATGTTTCTATTATGCCAGTGTTCAATGATTGTGTTGAGTCAAGCACTAGGTCAAGAAATTCTATTCGATCCCCACCTATGGTATGTGTAAATTTAAGATTAAATTCATTTATATTGACTCTAGCCATAAAATTTTCAAATTCTACTTCATCACTGTCCCATATAATCAAGATATCATCGATATATCTCTTAAAGATGACCAGATGTTCTCTCATATCACCAGCCAATGTTTCACATTCCCATTGGCCCATATACAGGTTTGCCAGGCTTGGGGCACAGATACTCCTCATAGCGGTCCCGCAGACTTGTATATACCACTCATCTAAAAATGTGAAGTAATTATGTTTCAATACAAATTCCAAACATTTACATATAAAATTAACCATGTGTTCTGCCATCTCTGGATCATTACTAAGGGTTTGTCTTACAGCTTCTACTCCCTTTTTATGGGGAATAGCTGTGTACAGCGATTGTACATCAATTGAACACCATATAATTTTTTTCTGCCATTGTATATCTTTAACTAATTGTACAACTTCGGTAGAGTCCTGGACATAGGACTCCAATTTTACCACATACTTTTTCAAGAATATTGCTATGTATTCAGAGAGTCTAGACGTCAGTGAGCCAATTCCACTAATAATAGGGCGACCCGGGGGATGAGACAGATTCTTATGAATCTTTGGGATATGGTAAAAGGTTGCTATTCTAGGGTTTTTATTAAACAGATAATTATATTCCTCTATAGTAATACTTCCATTTTTTAGACCTTCAGCCAGCAATATTTCAAGCTCCCCCAAGAAAGCATCGGTAGGGTCCTTCTTAAGTTTGGAATAGGATACCTTATCTAGTAAAAGGTTGAAAGCTTCCCTTTCATAATATTCCCTGTCCATAACCACTACCCCTCCCCCCTTGTCAGCATTTTTGATGACTATATTTTTATTATCGGCTAGGCCTTTCAAAGCTGAAAACTCCTTTTTTGTCACGTTTTTATTTTTATTTTTCATAGAAGATGGAATCTGATCTATGTCATTCTTCACTATTTTGGAAAACAACTCTATATAGGGGCCTTTTGACTCCACAGGATAATAAGTGGATTTAGGTTTCAATCCTGACATCGAGCTGGCGCCTAAGTTCTTATTTGCCCAATTTTTAATTGGTGCATCCGATTTCCTCAGAAAGTGGCGTTTTAACGTCAGATTTCTCATATACAAATCGAGATCAATATACAAGTTAAATTTGTTAGGACCACAGGAAGGAGCATACTGTAGTCCCTTTTTTAATACCACTTTCTCAACCGATGTTAGATCAGTGCTAGAAATATTAAAAATACCCTCATCTAAATTTTCTACTGTAAGTTTCTCACCTTTGCCTCCCTTTTTGGTAGCTCTTCTACCTCTTTTTCTGCCCATCTTCTTTTCGTCCCCCCCGGGGATCCTGGCATTTCCCTTGACATTTGATGTCCTACTCTTTCTTTCCAGTGGTTTCTTTGTTCTAAAAAAACCTCTCTATCATTATTTCCAGAGGAGTTTCATCTCTCAAACCTATTCTCATGCACAAAACCTCTTGGTTTCTCAGCGGCAGCATATTTTACACTGCGTTTGGGATATTCCCATTGGTTCCCACGATTGGAGTTTCTTCGTTCCTGCCACTGTCTGTCCCTTTCCCCTTTATTCGACAGATTCCTTTCTCCCCACTGTCTAGGGTGAATATTTTGCCATCATCTTGGTTGTTCCCTCCAAGATTGATATCTAACCCTTTGGGGGAATCGTTCTCTTTGTATGTCATTATCCCTTTTAATCCTATTTTTACTCCTCACTTGGTGCCAAGTTCATACTTGGTTTTTGAGATAATCCTCCTTATCCCCCTGGAATTTCTTTACTTTAGTATCTATTACTTTCTCTTCAATAGTTGTTACCTTTGCGTCTATAGATTTTTTATTTTTTAATAAAGACCTCTGTATCTTTAATACTCTGAAGCTTTAAATACAACTGTTCTAATTCTTTGTCTACCTCTTTGAGAATATTTTTCTTCTCAAAGACTAATAATCTCATGAGTTCCATTGAACACTCATCTAGAATTCTATACCATTCTTTTAAAAATTGAGGATTTTCCTGACCCATAGTAGGGTTTTTGGTAAGTCTAAGAGCCCTCGGTATTCTCCCATGTTTGATATAATTCTCTAAGCCCATTACATCCCACCAAGTTTTTGTTTCTTTAATTAGTAATTTCTCTAGTGTGTAATACACCTCGTCATTTTTAACAAAAATGTCATTAGAAGTTTCTCTTAATTCTTTTGTAGAATCCTCAAAAATTCTTGCACATTCTCGTGTGCGTTTAGACCTATATTCTGTGCTTCTAAACATTATTAAGCTGGAGAAGTAATTATCACAACAAATAATGGCAGGTGAAAATAGCCTCTTAGAGTATTCAACCAAGATAAGAACACAGTACCACACTTTCACAAGTAGCCACAAGCCTGTGCTGCTACCTGATTAATTTGGAATTCAGCTGGTACTAATACATACACAATTTAGAATAATCAGGTGCGCTCAGTATAATAGAAAGGTATCATGAAAAAAGTCTTTAACCAGTAAAGCTTAAAGATTTAGATTGAGAGATTTAATGAACGGGGGTATCCAGTCAATTTAGTAGAAAGGGCAAAATGTAAAGCTAAAAGTAAGATCAGAGATGAACTACTCGAATATAAAGAAAAAAAGAAATGGGGGGAAGACGATTCAAAAGTGCTATATCCCTTCAGTACTCAATATAATGATGCAAATAAGGTAGTAGAAAAGATCCTAAGAAAAAACTGGCACATATTACAGATGGATCCAGTATTGGGGAAATGCCTTCCAAATAAGCCTACCATTATTTATAGGAAAGCAAAAACAATAAAGAGTATGGTTTCTAAAAGTTGTTTGCAAAAATTACCAGATGATAGTGTGTTAAATAAGGGAAATATGTTTGGGAATATTAAAGGGTTCTATCCGTGTGGGTCATGTAAAATATGCCCACAAGGACTAAAAGGGGGCAAAATGCTTTGAAGGAACTGCAATAAATGAACAATATTCAATTAATTCCCTTATTTATTGTAATTCATATTATATTATCTATATGCTTATGTGCCCCTGTGGGCTAAAGTATATAGGTAAGACCAAAAGGCCTTTAAAAATTAGGATTCTTGAGCATTTAAGGAATATTAAGAATGGTGTTATGAATCATAGTGTGCCGAAGCATTTCCAAAAGCATCATAATAGCGACCCCAAGGGACTAAAACTTAAAGGAATTGAACAAGTTTTGCCAGATCTAAGAGGAGGAAATCGTGATAAGGAGCTGATCAAAAGGGAAACATATTGGATAATAACGTTAAACACCCTGATACCAAAAGGGTTAAATGAAAACTATGAATTGACTCCGTTTATTGAGGAACGTTAATATAAGTTTGAAATTAGTATAATGAAATGCTCCCTATGATCTCCCTCGCTGAGGAAGTGTTGAGTCCCCTGATCCAGTATTTATCTATATATTCTTGTGGCTAATATATGTTGATGTAATTTCTTAGGCTTTAGAAAAATAGTATAATTACCAAAATAGTTTAGAAGTCTGCATTTCTTATAATTCTGGGACTCTATATCATTTGTAGGAATAATCATTGACACAGTGCGACTAAAGGAATATAAACTTGTAATGGTCTGTGTTGTGTGATGATCACCGTGGTATTTACATGATTATTCTACACTGTGCGGAAATATTTTTTATTCTTTATTTTTTACTATTATTTTTTATTATCTTTTATGTTTCATTTTTGTCCCTGTTTCTGTTAAAAACATGTTAGATGCAGTATTATGATCCAGTACTGTATGATCTTTTTAAACGTATGAGAAGTTTGTATCTGTGGCAGCTTTAGGACTCTACACCACTAGCAGGATTAATAAGTGATACAGTGTAATAAAAATAATAGAAACTGTTTCTTTTTTCCTGTATAAATGATGTAAAGTGTATCCACATTAGACTGACTAGTGCTGGGTGTAGTATAAACATTTTCTGAATATTAGAAGGGAACTCTCTGTACATAATTGAACTGAGTCGGGATACTCGAGCCCCCGTACACCAGGACTGCTGCAGCGTAAGTGGCTGTATAATAGCTTCTGCACTGAGTACTTTAACTTAATTTAATTTGTTTCTAAATATAATGGTTAATTAATAGGTAATTAGCATAGGAGAGATGTATGCCTGTAAATCTGGATAGTCTATTGTGGACGCACTGTTTGTTTTATGCAAAAACAATTGATTGAAGTAGCTGATTGGCGGGAGCCGTTCTTAAAAGGTAGTGTGACACGTACAGCAAGCCAGCCCTCTGACAAAGTCTGTGACGAAACGCGTAGGGTCGTGGCTTGCTGACGTGTGTGGTCGTGCCCCCTCCTGCCTCGTCTGCTATCGACAAGTGATGGTGTTCCGACGTGCGGCGGCTGTGTCCAGCAGTCTAGCGGTACTGGGTTGTGGTCCTGTCCTAGAAGATTGCCGGAGGTTTGGAGAATTGCTGGGGGCATATGTTTTTAAATCATGTGGTATTAAGCCCACAGCGGATTGTGTTCTGGTACGGGCATTTAACGCTGTGTTTTAACTGGAGTGTTTGTGTGCTTTTACAAATTAAATTGATTGTGCACTATGGAGCGCCCCGCCCCCCCTGTCTCTTTTTCTAGATACCTGTCTCCCGTGGAATTCCGGGCTATTTATGACGGCGGGGGAGCAGCGGTTCTATTAAAAGAAGGACACTGGTGCATTCACTCTCCTCTGGTTTTAGAGAAGTGACTTTTAAGCTTTACTGGTTAAAGACTTTTTTCATGATACCTTTCTATTATACTGAGCGCACCTGATTATTCTAAATTGTGTATGTATTAGTACCAGCTGAATTCCAAATTAATCAGGTAGCAGCACAGGCTTGTGGCTACTTGTGAAAGTGTGGTACTGTGTTCTTATCTTGGTTGAATATGCTAAGAGGCTATTTTCACCTGCCATTATTTGTTGTGATAATTACTTCTCCAGCTTAATAATGTTTAGAAGCACGGAGTATAGGTCTAAACGCACACAAGAATGTGCAAGAATTTTTGAGGATTCTACAAAAGAATTAAGAGAAACTTCTAATGACATTTTTGTTAAAAATGATGAGGTGTATTACACACTAGAGAAATTACTAATTAAAGAAACAAAAACTTGGTGGGATGTAATGGGCTTAGAGAATTATATCAAACATGGGAGAATACCGAGGGGTCTTAGACTTACCAAAAATCCTACTATGGGTCAGGGAAAATCCTCAATTTTTAAAAGAATGGTATAGAATTCTAGATGAGTGTTCAATGGAACTCATGAGATTATTAGTCTTTGAGAAGAAAAAAATTCTCAAAGAGGTAGACAAAGAATTAGAACAGTTGGATTTAAAGCTTCAAAGTATTAAAGATACAGAGGTCTTTATTAAAAATAAAAAATCTATAGACGCAAAGGTAACAACTATTGAAGAGAAAGTAATGGATACTAAAGTAAAGAAATTCCAGAGGGATAAGGAGGATTATCTCAAAAACCAAGTACGAATTTGGCACCAAGTGAGGAGTAAAAATAGGATTAAAAGGGATAATGACATACAAAGAGAACGATTCCCCCAAAGGGTTAGATATCAGTCTTGGAGGGAACAACCAAGACGATGGCAAAATATTCACCCTAGACAGTGGGGAGAAAGGAATCTGTCGAATAAAGGGGAAAGGGACAGACAGTGGCAGGAACGAAGAAACTCCAATTGTGGGAACCAATGGGAATATCCCAAACGCAGTGTAAAATATGCTGCCGCTGAGAAACCAAGAGGTTTTGTGCATGAGAATAGGTTTGAGAGATGAAACTCCTCTGGAAATAATGATAGAGAGGTTTTTTTAGAACAAAGAAACCACTGGAAAGAAAGAGTAGGACATCAAATGTCAAGGGAAATGCCAGGATCCCCGGGGGGGACGAAAAGAAGATGGGCAGAAAAAGAGGTAGAAGAGCTACCAAAAAGGGAGGCAAAGGTGAGAAACTTACAGTAGAAAATTTAGATGAGGGTATTTTTAATATTTCTAGCACTGATCTAACATCGGTTGAGAAAGTGGTATTAAAAAAGGGACTACAGTATGCTCCTTCCTGTGGTCCTAACAAATTTAACTTGTATATTGATCTCAATTTGTATATGAGAAATCTGACGTTAAAACGCCACTTTCTGAGGAAATCGGATGCACCAATTAAAAATTGGGCAAATAAGAACTTAGGCGCCAGCTCGATGTCAGGATTGAAACCTAAATCCACTTATTATCCTGTGGAGTCAAAAGGCCCCTATATAGAGTTGTTTTCCAAAATAGTGAAGAATGACATAGATCAGATTCCATCTTCTATGAAAAATAAAATTAAAAACCTGACAAAAAAGGAGTTTTCAGCTTTGAAAGGCCTAGCCGATAATAAAAATATAGTCATCAAAAATGCTGACAAGGGGGGAGGGGTAGTGGTTATGGACAGGGAATATTATGAAAGGGAAGCTTTCAACCTTTTACTAGATGAGGTATCCTATTCCAAACTTAAGAAGGACCCTACCGTTGCTTTCTTGGGGGAGCTTGAAATATTGCTGGCTGAAGGTCTAAAAAATGGAAGTATCACTATAGAGCACACGTTCTCAAACTCAGTCCTCAGGACCCCACACAGTTCATGTTTTGCAGGTCACCTGTAGATTTTTAAAATGTGACAGTTGGTGATACACAGTGCAGCTGCTGGGTAACATGGAAAACGTGAACCGTGTGGGGTCCTGAGGACCGAGTTTGAGAACCACTGCTATAGAGGAATATAATTATCTGTTTAATAAAAACCCTAGAATAGCAACCTTTTACCATATCCCAAAGATTCACAAGAATCTGTCTCATCCCCCGGGTCACCCTATTATTAGTGGAATTGGCTGACTGACGTCTAGACTCTCTGAATACATAGAAATATTCTTGAAAAAGTATGTGGTAAAATTGGAGTCCTATGTCCAGGACTCTACTGAAGTTGTACAATTAGTTAAAGATATTCAATGGCAGAAAAAATGTATATGGTGTTCAATTGATGTACAATCGCTGTACACAGCTATTCCCCATAAAAAGGGAGTAGAAGCTGTAAGACAAACCCTTAGTAATGATCCAGAGATGGCAGAACACATGGTTAATTTTATATGTAAATGTTTGGAATTTGTGTTGAAACATAATTACTTCACTTTTTTAGATGAGTGGTATATGGAAGTCTGCGGGACCGCTATGAGGAGTATCTGTGCCCCAAGCCTGGCAAACCTGTATATGGGCCAATGGGAATGTGAAACATTGGCTGGTGATATGAGAGAACATCTGGTCATCTTTAAGAGATATATCGATGATATCTTGATTATATGGGACAGTGATGAAGTAGAATTTGAAAATTTTATGGCTAGAGTCAATATAAATGAATTTAATCTTAAATTTACACATGCCATAGGTGGGGATCGAATAGAATTTCTTGACCTAGTGCTTGACTCAACACAATCATTGAACACTGGCATAATAGAAACATTCACTCATTTCAAAAAAGTAGACAGCAATAGCTATTTACCGTTTGACAGTTGCCATTTGAGTAGATGGAAAGAAAATATACCATTATCTCAGTTTACTCGATTGAGAAGAAATTGTTCCAAGGTAGAACAGTATGAAGAACAATCTAACATTTATATTGAGAGATTTAATGAACGGGGGTATCCAGTCAATTTAGTAGAAAGGGCAAAATGTAAAGCTAAGAGTAAGATCAGGGATGAACTACTCGAATATACAGAAAAAAAGAAATGGGGGGAAGACGATTCAAAAGTGCTATGTCCCTTCAGTACTCAATATAATGATGCAAATAAGGTAGTAGAAAAGATCCTAAGGAAAAACTGGCACATATTACAGATGGATCCAGTATTGGGGAAATGCCTTCCAAATAAGCCTACCATTATTTATAGGAAAGCAAAAACAATAAAGAGTATGGTTTCTAAAAGTTGTTTGCAAAAATTACCAGATGATAGTGTGTTAAATAAGGGAAATATGTTTGGGAATATTAAAGGGTTCTATCCGTGTGGGTCATGTAAAATATGCCCACAAGGACTAAAAGGGGCAAAATACTTTGAAGGAACTGCAATAAATGGACAATACTCAATTAATTCCCTTATTAATTGTAATTCATGCTATATTGTCTATATGCTTATGTGCCCCTGTGGGCTAAAGTATATAGGTAAGACCAAAAGGCCTTTAAAAATTAGGATTCTTGAGCATTTAAGGAATATTAATAATGGTGTTATGAATCATAGTGTGACTAAAGGAATATAAACTTGTAATGGTCTGTGTCGTGTGATCACCGTGGTATTTACATGATTATTCTACACTGTGCGGAAATATTTTTTCTTTTTTATTCTTTATTTTTTACTATTATTTTTTATTATCTTTTATTTTCCATTTTTGTCCCTGTTTCTGTTAAAAATATGTTAGATGCAGTATTTATGATTCAGTACTGTATGATCGTTTTAAACGTATGAGAAGTTTGTATCTGTGGCAGCTTTAGGACTCTACACCACTAGCAGGATTAATAAGTGATACAGTAATGAAAATAATAGAAACTGTTTCTTTTTTCCTGTATAAATGATGTAAAGTGTATCCACATTAGACTGACTAGTGCTGGGTGTAGTATAAACATTTTTTGAATATTAGAAGGGAACTCTCTGTACATAATTGAACTGAGTCGGGATACTCGAGCCCCCGTAGACCGGGACTGCTGCAGCGTAAGTGGCTGTATAATAGCTTCTGCACTGAGTACTTTAACTTAATTTAATTTGTTTCTAAATATAATGGTTAAATAATAGG
The DNA here is from genome assembly GCF_028390025.1 of Pseudophryne corroboree. Taxonomy (NCBI): domain Eukaryota; kingdom Metazoa; phylum Chordata; class Amphibia; order Anura; family Myobatrachidae; genus Pseudophryne; species Pseudophryne corroboree. Next base: position 453,582,386 of record NC_086447.1, read on the forward strand.
TAATTAGCATAGGAGAGATGTATGCCTGTAAATCTGGATAGTCTATTGTGGACGCACTGTTTGTTTTATGCAAAAACAATTGATTGAAGTAGCTGATTGGTGGGAGCCGTTCTTAAAAGGTAGTGTGACACGTACAGCAAGCCAGCCCTCTGACAAAGTCTGTGACAAAATGCGTAGGGGCATGGCTTGCTGACGTGTGTGGTCGTGCCCCCTCCTGCCTCGTCTGCTATCGACAAGTGACGGTGTTCCGACGTGCGGCGGCTGTGTCCAGCGGTCTAGCGGTACGGGGTTGTGGTCCTGTCCTAGAAGATTGCCAGAGGTTTGGAGAAATGCCAGGGGCATATGTTTTTAAATCATGTGGTATTAAGCCCACAGCGGATTATGTTCTGGTACGGGCACTTAACGCTGTGTTTTAACTGGAGTGTTTGTGTGCTTTTACAAATTAAATTGATTGTGCACTATGGAGCGCCCCCCCTGTCTCTTTTTCTATATATATATATATATATATATATATATATAAAAATAACCCAGTTCCATTCAGTGGCACTCGGAGGCTTGTACTGGCATAAAACTGTGCTTTAATGAATCATAATAAAAGTCTGCATACCAAACCAACGTTTCGGGGCGTAACCGCCCCTTTGTCAAGGTGAGCAAAACAAGTTAGGCGAGTGCCGATCCGTTTGTAGCAGCTATATATATATATATATATATATAATACAATCTACTTTTAACAGCAGCATAAGAATATCCTTGCAATGGTAACCATCATTTCACTTAAGATCTCACATGAAGTTTGTTAGTTTAGTACTCAGGCTTCAGTCAGTCCACTGAAATTAGTGTCAAGTAGCAGTAACAGATGTAGTTTTTTAATGCTTTATTTTGAGAGCTCACAAGAGTATACAAAAACCAATTACTAGGAGCAATACAAGTGAGCCATTTTGCAGGTAGAATGAATGAATACAATAATAGACAATATGTATAGGTTGACCAGTGAATAGTAAATAACTTTGGGGGAGAGGGCAGAGATGCAGTGGGGAACAGGACTACAGGAAAAGGAAAAGTATCATAATAAACACTAGGGGGCATAGTCAATTGTGCACTCGTGTTTTAAAAACCCTGCGGCACTAGGTTTTTCCCGCAGCCATGGGGTTTTTCTTATTCAATTAAAGGACCCCCAGAAAATGTAAAACGATTCCAGTGACGATATATGCTGCTGCAATATGTCCACTGCTGCAGTATAATAATTATAACAACCTGTTGTGCTGAAACAGACCAGTGGTAGTGTCCTGTCTCATCAGTCATTCCAGTCATTCTTGTGCTGCATATTGTCTCATATAACTCCCAAAAAATAATGGAGAACAAAAATTTTGAGGATAAAATAGGGAAAGATCAAGAAGAACCACTTCCTCCTAGTGCTGAAGCTGCTTCCACTTGCCATGACATAGACGTCTTCTGCCAAGGCCGATGCCAGGGCCTCAGGAACGGTTGAGGCCCTGGCCAATGTTCATGGCTAGTGGTTCAGCTTCACATGACGATGGAAGCCCTCATCTTCCCGCTAGAAAAATTAAGAGTCAAGCTGGAAAGAGCACAGAAAAGAACTGTGCGCTCTGAGATGGTATCACAAATCCCCAAGAAGAGTCCAAGTGTGTCGGCAGTTGCGATGCCTGACCTTCCCAACACTGGACGGGAAGAGTTGGCTCCTTCCACCATTTGCACACCACCTGTAAGTGCTGGAAGGAGCACTCACAGTCCAGTTCCTGATATTGAAATTGAAGTTGAAGTACACCAGGATGAGGATATGGGTGTTGCTGGCGCTGAGGAGGAAGTTGACGATGAGGATTCTGATGGTGATGTGGTTTGTTTAAGTCAGGCACCGGGGGAGACACCTGTTGTCCTTGGGATGAAGAAGCCCATTGTGATGCCTGGGCAAACTACCAAAAAAGCCACCTCTTCGGTGTGGAATTATTTCTCCACAAATCCAGACAACAGGTGTCAAGCCATCTGTTGCCTCTGTCAATCTGTAATAAGTAGGGGTATGGATGTTAACCACCTAGGAACATCCTCCCTTATACATCACCTGCTGCGCATTCATCAGAAGTCAGTGTCAAGTTATGAAACTTTGGGTAAGAGCATAAGCAGTCCACTGACACCTAAATCCCTTTTTCCTCCTGTACCCAAGCTCCTGCAAGCCACACCACCAACTCCCTCAACGTCAACTTCCTCCTCAGGAAAGACCGTAGTCCTGCTGGCAATATCACTGTCAAGACTGAGGAGTCCTCTCCTAACTGGGATTCTTCCATAGGATCCTTGAGTGGTATACCTGCTGTTGCTGCCGCTGCTGCTGTTACTGCTGGGAGTCGATCGTCATCCCAGAGGGGAAGTCGGAAGACCACTTGTACTACTTCCAGTAAGCAATTGACTGTCCAACAGTCCTTTGTGAGGAAGATGAAATATGACAGCAGTCATCCTTTTGCAAAGCGGATAACTGAGGCCTTGACAGCTATGTTGGTGTTAGAGGTGCTTCCGGTATCCACCATTAGTTCAGTGGGACTTAGAGAATTGTTTGAGGTAATGTGTCTCCGGTATCAAATCCCATCTAGGTTCCACTTCTCTAGGCAGGCGATACCGAGAATGTACACAGACGTCAGAAAAAGAATCACCAGTGTCCTACAAAATGCAGTTGTATCCAGTGTCCACTTAACCACGGACAGGAGGACAAGTGGAACAGGGCAGACTAAGGACTATATGACTGTAACAGCCCACTGGGTAGATGTTTGGCCTCCTGCAGCAACAACAGCAGCAGCAGCACCAGTAGCGGCATCTCGCAAACGGCAACTCATTCCTAGGCAGGCTACGCTACGTATCACCACTTTCCATAAGAGGCACACAGCTGACAATTTCTTATGGAATCTGAGGAACATCATCGCAGAATGGCTTACCCCAACTGGACTCTCCTAGGGATTTCTGACATCGGACAACGCCACCAAAATTGTGCGTGCATTACATGTGGGCAAATTCCAGCATGTCCCATGTTTTGCACATACATTGAATTTGGTGGTGCAGAATTTTTAAAAAAATGACAGGGGTGTGCAGGAGATGCTGTCGGTGGCCCGAAAAATTGCGTCCCACTTTCGGCATTCTGCCACTGCGTGCCGAAGACTGGAGCACCAGCAAACACTCCTGAACCTGCCCCACCATCAACTGAAGCAAGAGGTGGTAACGAGGTGGAATTCAACACTCTATATGCTTCAGAGGATGGAGGAGCAACAAAAGGCCATTCAAGCCTATACATCCACCTACGATATAGGCAAAGGAGGGGTAATGCACCTGACTCAAACGCAGTGGAGAATGATTTCCGTCTTGTGCAAGGTTCTCCAACCCTTCGAACTTGCCACACGTGAAGTCAGTTCAGACACTGCCAGCTTGAGTCATGTCAGGCTTTTGCAGAAGCAGCTGGATAAATTGAAGGAGGAGCTAAGACGGAGCGATTCCGCAAAGTATTTGGAACTTGTGGATGGAGCCCTTCATTCTCTTTGCCAGGATTCAATGGTGGTGAATCTGTTGAAATCAGAGCACTACATTCTGGACACTGTGCTCGATCCTAGATTTAAAGCCTACGTTGTATCTCTCTTTCCAGCAGACACAAGTGTGCAGTGATGCAAAGACCTGCTGGTTAGTAAATTGTCAACTCAAGCGGAACATGACCCTTCAACAGCTCCTCCTTCAATTTCTCCCACCACTGGGGCTGCAAGGAAAAGGATAACATTTCCTATCCCATCCACTGGCGGTGATGCAGGGCAGTCAGGAGCGAAAGCTGACATCTGGTCCGGACTGAAGGACCTGCCAACGATTACTGATATGTCTACTGTCACTGCATATGATTCTGTCACCAATGAAAGAATGTTGGAGGATTATATGAGTGACAGCATCCAAGTAGGCATGTCAGACAGTCAGTATGTATACTGTCAGGAAAAATAGGCAATTTGGAGGCCCTTGCACAAACTGGCTTTATTTTACCTAAGTTGCCCCCCCCCCCCCTCCAGTGTGTACTCTGAAAGAGTGTTTAGTGCAGTCAGTAACCTTGTCAGCAATCGGCGTAGGAGGTTACTTCCACTAAATGTGGAGAAGATGATGTTCATCAAAATGAATTATAACGTCTTCTGGGAAGACCTTTACCAGCAATTGCCTCCAGAAAGTACACAGGGATCTGTGATGTTGGATTCCAGTGGGGACGAATTAATACTCAGTGAGGAGGATGTACACAGTGAAAGGGGTGAAGAATCGGAGGATGATGATGAGGTCGACATCTTGCCTGTTTGTGCAAGGAGAGATTGATTGATTCTTTTTTGGTGGGGGCCCAAACAAACCAGTCATTTCAGCCACAGTTGTGTGGCAGACCCTGTCGCTGAAATGATTGGTTTGTTAAAGTGTGCATGTCCTGTTTATACAACATAAGGGTGGGTGGGAGGGCCCAAGGACAATTCCATCTTGCGCCTCTTTTTCTTCTTTGCATCATGTGCTGTTTGGGGACTAGTTTTTGAATAGTGTCATCTTGTCTGCAACTGTAGTGCCATTCCTAGATGGGCCAGGTGTTTGTGTCGCACACTTGTGTCGCTTAGCTTAGTCATACAGCCACCTTGGTGTAACTTTTAGGCCTAAAAACAATATTGTGAGGTGTTCAGAATAGACTGGAAATGAGTGTAAATGAATGTTATTGAGGTTAATAATACCGTAGGAGCAAAATTACCCCCAAATTCTGTGATTTTAGCTGTTTTTATGTTTTTTTCAAAAATCATCCAGATCCAAAACCAAAACCAAAACTCGAAAGGGTGGTTTTGGCGAAACCAAGCCAAAACCAAAACACGAAAGTGGAATTAGAACTAAAACCAATACACAAAACACGAAAAGTGCCCGCTGCACAGGGGTCTCCAAATTGCCTCTTTTTCCTGCCAGTACAGGTACAGACTGTCTGAAATGTCTACTTGGATGCTGTCACCAATGTAATCCTCCACCATTCTTTCAATGTTGACAGCATTATATGCAGTGACAGTAGACATGTTGGCAGGTCCTTTAGTCCCGACCAGATGTCCAAAGTTGGTCCTACCTGCCCTGCATCACTGCCAGCGGGTTGGTTAGGAATCGGATATCTAAGTTGTTTCCTGGCAGCCCCAGTTGCGGGAGAAAGTGAAGAAGGAGCTGTTGCTGTGTCACGTTCCGCTTCAGCTGACAGTGTTTTCACCATCAGGTCTTTGCACCTTTGCAGGCTTGTGTCCGCCGGAAAGAGAGACACCACGTAGGTGTCACGACGGGGTGTTTCTGTGGATCCGTTGGACTTTGACCGACCGAAGGAGCAGATGCCCCAGAGTGCTGGAAGCAAGGAGGACGAAGATAATTCCCTCTCATATATTTATTAAAGATAACAGATAAGAATGAGACTTGTCGGAAAATGGAGACTAAAGAGTTCTGGATTGGTAAACTGCCGGAAAGGAAGTCACTGAATGATGCGGGGCCGAGACTGAAGAAGAATGAGGAATATCCTTAGTTGGTACAAGATGTGGCTGAAGAATCGTGGTGTTCAGTTGTTGAGTGATACGAAGGCGAAGCTGAAGAACTGAGAAGATTGTTTGCCGGATAATATAAAGACGTGGATGTGGAACTTGTGACGACTGGTTGCTGGGCAGTGCAAGGACGTGAATGAAGAACTGTGAGGATTAGTTGCTGGATGATGCGAAGACATGAATGAAGGACTGTGAGGGCTGGTTGCTGGATGATGCAAAGATGTGGACAAAGGACTGTGAGGGCTGGTTGCTGGATGATGCGAAGACGTGGGTGAAGGACTGAGAGGACTGGTTGTTGGATGATGCGAAGGCGTAGATGAAGATCACCGGCTGAAGCGAGAGAACCACCGTGGGAATCCTACGGTATCCGAATGCACCTGGTGGGAGAGCGGATGACCGTGCCGCGCTCTGGAGAGCCGTCGAGATCCTTGCAGCGGGAGACAACTGTCAATCGCTGAGAGCGGAGATAGGACCAAACAACTGCAAATGCACAGATATAATCTGCAGGAGCACAGAGCTAGGGTACAGAGTATTTACAACAAAGCACTGGCACAGAATGCTAAATTTCCAGCCTATTTATAGGCCACAAGAACACAGGATTGGCTGACACTCACCCATAGATGCTCAGTGGTGCACACTTGGTCTCTAACATGGCCGCCACCGATGCCACAGACACACAGGAGTGCTGCATGCCACTAGATCCCCACACTCCCGACTCCCAGAGGCCGCGTCCCCACACTCCCGACTCCAAGCAGCCGCACCGGTAGCGGCCGGACCTTGGGACTCACAGCGGTAAGTGACCGCTTCATGACAGTAGGCTTTAAACCTAGGATTGAGCACGGTGGCGAAAATGTAGATTTCAACAGATTGACCACCCTCGGATCCTGGCAAAGTGAATGAAAGGCTTCATCTACAAGTCCCACATACCGAGCGGAATCGCTCCATCTTAGCTCCTCCTTTACTTTCTCCAGCTGTTTCTGCAAAAGCCTGATGAGGGGAATGACCTGACTAAAAAATCACGGGGTTCCTACCCCTGGAATACTCGACGAGACTAATGCCCTGTTATTCCAGGGGTAGGAACCGCCGTGACTTTTTAGTTAAAGCTGATATTTCAGTAAAATCCAATGCAACTTCTGATCATTTTTTGTCTCAAAAAAAAACCTGGCTGTTTTAAATGCTTGTGTGTCATCTGCGGCTATATGCTGTCAGGTGATGTATTCACACCGCCCCGTTCGGGTAAGAAGTATAAGATTCGTCACCATCTCACCTGCAACAGCACATTTGTTGTGTACCAGATTTTGTGCCCTTGTGGATTGTCCTATGTGGGCAAAACACAATGTAAGTTTAAAGAGAGAATGTCGGGGGACAGATCTACTATATGTGCTGCTCTGCAGAGTGGGATCAGTGACCAGCCGGTGGCGAGACATTTTGTCGAAGCCAAACATAGCTTGTCCAGCATTTGTTACCGCATGATTGATCACATTCCATCTTCCCTTAGGGTGGGTGATTGGAATTTACAACTTCTCAAATGTGAGGCTAGGTGGATTCATAGACTTGGAGTGTTGGCACCTAATGGCCTCAATAAAAACTTGGTACTATCCTATTTTTGAGATGTTTATTTATTTTATTGATTATTGTCTGGTCGCCTCTGAGTATCCTTACATTGATCGCTGTAATGTTTTAGATCTTTATACCTGCAGTCATTTCTGTGTATGTTTTTATTGGTGTTGTCTGTCTCCATGGTGATTGTTCACTCCGTCATTCTTTCAGCATCTCGGCTGTTAGGAGTGACGTCATTGGCTACGACATTTGCCGGGTGCGTGGTCCCGGTTCTGTCTCGGCCGCTACACGTGGTGTCTTAAAGTATATAAGGTATGTTATGTTTCTGCTTCTGTTAGCCTGGTGATAGTGTTATTACACTGAAACATTGCTGAGCCTTGCTTCTTGTGGTCATTATGCCGAGTGCCGCACCTTTTGGGTATCTATGTGACTTTATTTATGAGGGCACCGGCTGCAGATTATTTATGGTTCATGTGAGTGCCGGACCTTGGAGTTTTATATTTATATATATATATATATATATATATATATAAATTAGAGATGTGCACCGGAAATTATTCGGGTTTTGGTTTTGGATTCGGTTCCGCGGCCGTGTTTTAGATTCGGACGCGTTTTGGCAAAACCTCCCAGAATTTTTTTGGGCGGATTCGGGTGTGTTTTGGATTCAGGTGTTTTTTTAAAAAAACAACCCTCAAAAACAGCTTAAATCATAGAATTTGGGAGTAATTTTGATCCCATAGTATTATTAACCTCAATTACCATAATTTCCACTCATTTCCAGTCTATTCTGAACACCTCACACCTCACAATATTATTTTTAGTCCTAAAATTTGCACAGAGGTCGCTGGATGACTAAGCTAAGCGACCCAAGTCGGCGGCACAAACACCTGGCCCATCTAGGAGTGGCACTGCAGTGTCAGACAGGATGGCACTTAAAAAAACATCACATGATGCTGAGATAAATAAAAAAAAAGAGGTGCAAGATGGAATTGTCCTTGAGCCCTCCCACCCACCCTTATGTTGTATAAACAGGACATGCACACTTTAACAAACCCATCATTTCAGCCACGGGGTCTGCCACACAACTGTGGCTGAAATGACTGGTTGGTTTGGGCCCCCACCAAAAAAGAAGCAATCAATCTCTCCTTGCACAAACTGGCTCTACAGAGGCAAGATGTCCACCTCCTCCTCATCGTCCGATTCCTCACCCCTTTCACTGTGTACATCCCCCTCCTCACAGAGTATTAATTCGTCCCCACTGGAATCCACCATCTCAGGTCCCTGTGTACATTTTTTGGAGGCAATTGCTGGTGAATGTCTCCATGGAGGAATTGATTATAATTCATTTTGATGAACATCATCTTCTCCACATTTTCTGGACGTAACCTCGTACGTCGATTGCTGACAAGGTGACCGGCTGCACTAAACACTCTTTCGGAATACACACTGGAGGGGGGAGGGGGGGGGCAACTTAGGTAAAATAAAGCCAGTTTGTGCAAGGGCCTCCAAATTGCCTCTTTTTCCTGCCAGTATACGTACGGACTGTCTGACATGCCTACTTGGATGCTGTCACTCATATAATCCTCCACCATTCTTTCATTGGTGACAGAATCATATGCAGTGACAGTAGACGACATGTCAGTAATCGTTGGCAGGTCCTTCAGTTTGGACCAGATGTCTGCACTCGCTCCAGACTGCCCTGCATTACCGCCAGTGGGTGGGCTCGGAATTCTTAGCCTTTTCCTCGCAGCCCCAGTTGCGGGAGAATGTGAAGGAGGAGCTGTTGACGGGTCACGTTCCGCTTGACTTGACAAGTGTCTCACCAGCAGGTCTTTGAACATGTGCAGACTTGTGTCTTCCGGAAAGAGAGATGCAACGTAGGCTTTAAACCTAGGATCGAGCACGGTGGCCAAAATGTAGTGCTCTGATTTCAACAGATTGACCACCCGTGAATCCTGGTTAAGCGAATGAAGGGCTCCATCCACAAGTCCCACATGCCTAGCGGAATCGCTCCATTTTAGCTCCTCCTTCAATCTCTCCAGCTGCTTCTGCAAAAGCCTGATGAGGGGAATGACTGGACTCAGGCTGGCAGTGTCTGAACTGACTTCACGTGTGGCAAGTTCAAAGGGTTGCAGAACCTTGCACAACGTTGAAATCATTCTCCACTGCGCTTGAGTCAGGTGCATTCCCCCTCCTTTGACTATATCGTAGGCAGATGTATAGGCTGGAATGTCTTTTTGCTGCTCTTCCATCCTCTGAAGCATATAGAGGGTTGAATTCCACCTCGTTACCTTGCTTCAGATGATGGCGGGGCAGGTTCAGGAGTGTTTGCTGTTGCTCCAGTCTTCGGCACGCGGTGGCTGAATGCCGAAAGTGGCCCGCAATTCTTCGGGCCACCGACACCATCTCTTGTATGCCCCTGTCGTTTTTTTTTAAATTCTGCACCACCAAATTCAATGTATGTGCAAAACATGGGACTTGCTGGAATTTGCCCACATGTAATGCACGCAGAATATTGGTGGCGTTGTCCGATGTCACAAATCCCCAGGAGAGTCAAGTTGGGGTAAGCCATTCTGCGATGATGTTCCTCAGTTTCCGTAAGAGGTTGTCAGCTGTGTGCCTCTTATGGAAAGCGGTGATACAAAGCGTAGCCTGCCTAGGAATGAGTTGTCGTTTGCGAGATGCTGTTACTGGTGCCGCCGCTGCTGTTCTTGCTGCTGGAGGCAATACATCTACTCAGTGGGCTGTCACAGTCATATAGTCCTGAGTCTGCCCTGCTCCTCTTGTCCACATGTCCGTGGTTAAGTGGACATTGGTTACAACTGCATTTTTTAGGACACTGGTGACTCTTTTTCTGACGTCTGTGTACATTCTCGGTATCGCCTGCCTAGAGAAGTGGAACCTAGATGGCATTTGGTACCGGGGACAAACTACCTCAAGCAATTCTCTAATTCCCTGTGAATTAACGGTGGACACCGGACACACGTTTAACACCAACACAGCTGCCAAGGCCTGAGTTATCCGCTTTGCAGCAGGATGACTGCTGTGATATTTCATCTTCCTCGCAAAGGACTGTTGGACAGTCAATTGCTTACTGGAAGTAGTACAAGTGGTCTGCCGACTTCCCCTCTGGGATGACAATCGACTCCCAGCAGCAACAACAGCAGCGCCAGCAGCAGTAGGCGTTACACTCAAGGATCCATCGGAGGAATCCCAGTTAGGAGAGGACTCGTCAGACTTGCCAGTGACATGGCCTGCAGGACTATTGGCGTTCCTGTCTAAGGAGGAAATTGACACTGAGGGAGTTGGTGGTGTGGTTTGCAGGGGCTTGGGTACAAGAGGAAGGGATTTAGTTGTCAGTGGACTGCTTCTGCTGTCACCCAAAGGTTTTGAACTTGTCAATGACTTCTGATGAATGCGCTCCAGGTGACGTATAAGGGAGGATGTTCCTAGGTGGTTAACGTCCTTACCCCTACTTATTACAGCTTGACAAATGCAACACACGCTTGACACCTGTTGTCCGCATTTCTGTTAAAATAATTCCACACCGAAGAGGTGTTTTTTTTTTGTAATTTGACCAGGCATGTCAATGGCCATATTCATCCCACGGACAACAGGTGTCTCCCCGGGTGCCTGACTTAAACAAACCACCTCACCATCAGAATCCTCCTTGTCAATTTCCTCCTCAGCGCCAGCAACACCCATATCCTCATCCTGGTGTACTTCAACAGTGACATCTTCAATTTGACTATCAGGAACTGGACTGTGGGTGCTCCTTCCAGCACTTGCAGGGGGCGTGCAAATGGTGGAAGGCTCCACCTCTTCCCGTCCAGTGTTGGGAAGGTCAGGCATTGCAACCGACACAATTGGACTCTCCTTGGGGATTTGTGATTTAGAAGAATGCACAGTTCTTTGCTGTGCTTTTGCCATCTTAACTCTTCAGTTTTCTAGCGGGAGGATGAGTGATTCCATCCTCATGTGAAGCTGAACCACTAGCCATGAACATAGGCCAGGGCCTCAGCCGTTCCTTGTCACTCTGTGTCGTAAATGGCATATTGGCAAGTTTACGCTTCTCCTCAGACGCTTTTAATTTTGATTTTTGGGTCATTTTACTGAACTTTAGTTTTTTGGATTTTACATGCTCTCTACTATGACATTGGGCATCAGCCTTGGCAGATGACGTTGATGGCATTTCATCATCTCGGCCATGACTAGTGGCAGCAGCTTCAGCACAAGGTGGAAGTGGATCTTGATCTTTCCCTATTTTACCCTCCACATTTTTGTTCTCCATTTTTTAATGTGTGGAATTATATGCCAGTAATATATCAATAGCAATGGCCTACTGTACTGTACTATATGTATACTGCTGGTCACCAAAATGCTGCACTGTCCTACTATATACTGCTCACAATAATACAGCACAGAGATAGTATACTTGACACAGAGCTGCAAGATAAAGCAATGGCCTACTGTACTGTACTATATGTATACTGCTGGTCACCAAAATGCTGCACTGTCCTACTATATACTGCTCACAATAATGCAGCACAGAGATAGTATACTTGACACAGAGCTGCAAGATACAGCAATGGCCTACTGTACTGTACTACTATAATTATATACTGGTGGTCCCCAGTCCCCACAAAGCAGCACACTGAGCACTGATATTTGCAGTACACTGAGCACAGATATGGAGCGTTTTCATGCACAGAACATAGATATTTCTAGCACACTGAGCACAGATATTTGCAGCACACTGAGCACAGATATTTGCAGCACACTGAGCACAGATACAGAGCTTTTCAGGGAGAGAACGCAGCCACGTCCTCTCCATTCAATCTCCAATGCATGAGTGAAAATGGCGGCAACGCGCGGCTCTTTACCCGGACGGATTGAAGCGTAGAGGCAGTACGAATAAGGGTTACCCTGATGCAAAGACATTCTGTATAAGGCAACTGTTCTACGTATGTCTGGTACGCATATTTTAATTGTCATCTAAGGATTTGTAATGAACTATTCACAAACACTGAAGGCGCAGCTGATTTATCACTAGAACATATATATATATATATATATATATATATATATATACATATAGAGAGAGAGATTTTGGCGGGAAAAATTGATAACTGTATAAACTATTGTTATTTTTAATAGTGATCCCAAAAATGTTAATGTTTTAAATGATCAATTTTTTTTAAAATAAGAGCTACTTAACCCATATAATTTTATTAATAGATCGGCATATTTGAAATAAAGGAAAAAATCAACAATTTTGGGGACAGTTTTGGAAAATGTGTTAGCCAGTTAAGTAGGTAAAGGTAATGTTTTCAGACTTGTTTAGTGAAATGGTTTACATATATTGCCACTCTGTGGCAACATAAGGCTTTACAGACATAAACATTCCATCCTACATCATTTTATGCTGCAGATGAATGTTTATTCCAGATTGACTTCTCTGTGACACCAACCATTGTGACAGCTACATTGCAGCTAGTACAAAAGTATTGATCATTTATATGGGAAAAAAACAGATAGTTTTGTAGAGGCAAGAAACTGTGTTTGTCTAAGCCTGCACAAAAGAACTATGTGATATGTTTCTTTAGCATGTATTTGCTTTGAAACTATTGTTTCTTTATGAGTGAATGAGAAATAGCCTAAAGAGTGGAAGAATAAGGGAGAATGAAAATTGATGTTCAGCACAAAACACTACAGATTGTGACTGTAACTAGAGATTATATGGACAACTGAGGTGGAAAACCGATACCGGACGGTTTTGCGCGTTTAAGTGATAATGACTCATCTATAATACTGTATATACTGATTTAAATTAGTTTTCCAGCCTCAGGTTTTATTATACATATCAAAATAACAACATCAACACTAATAATAATAATAATAATAATAATAATAATAATAATAATATTTATTACACTTGGGTGAATAGTGCAAGAAAAAATAAACTGTATACTTTCTACACTGCTGTATGGATCCTGCATCAGCACCAAAAGGCCCGGATCCCAGCTTATGGTACAATTGCACTTTCACACTCTTGGGAATAAGAAGTAACATTTTTATCCTTTGGTTCACCTGTGGAAAGCATACAACTTTATCACATCCTGGTGATCAAATTCTAGAATCTCTTCATATACAGTATCCAGGTCTGATTGCCTACCATTAGCACACATTTTTTATTATTCAAATATTGAAAGTATATTAGAAAAATAACTTAACTCATAGTAAATTAACAATTAGATGCCACCTGTGCTTCTTTTCTACGCATTCTCCAAGAAATACAGTGATGGAAATGCTTTGCTATTATTATCAATTATAATGTATTTTTTGGGAAAAGGGTTTATTTTTTGATAGGTTTACTATATACGGTACTCTAAAATGAAATAGTACATTGATCTTTCACACAATAGATATCTATGAAAATATTAATGTAGTTAATAAAATGTGTAATTTATAAATAATGTATCATTTTTAAATGTTAAAATGATATACTATGTGTCTATGTTTGGATAATTTAGGAGCTGTGAAAAGACATTCATGACTTTGTGGGGTATCCAATTACATGCAATCTGTTTTCGGCAGTTCAAACGGATGGATACCGCGATTTTTGACCCATGGTCATTATCGCGGTATCCAATTAGAGGCCACTTTGATCATCTGAAAACGGGTACGCAATCGTCCAATAGCACATTTGATTCAGAATAAGCTCCCGATACAATGTGTTACTGCTGCTCAGGTGGCCAGTTATCGCAGATTATGCCACCCAAAGCATAATCCCAGATAAGTGCCAGAATCGGGGGTAATTAGATAGCCCTGGCGATACAGTTTCCTTCCGTCATTGACTGTGGGTAATTGGATAACCTCCTAATAGTGATTGTAAACAAAGCAGGTAAACTTTCTATACTGTAGCAATTTTTGGAATAGTAATGAAAGGAAGACAGAGCAAATAATGAGAAAATCACCTGCACATTAGAAGTGATCACACTGTGTTCTTTTGGTTTGGATGAAGCTGCCATCTAGTGGTATAGAAAGATGGCTTTAGAAAGTCTTTTCAATTGTTAAACCCTGCAAAAATGTTATGAATATGTTCACTCATTCTTGCCTTGGCAAAAAGGTGAATATGTGTATTTGTTTTGCTGAATTTTTTTGTTTTATATAAATTACAATATATTTTGTCTTTTTATTTTTTATTTTATTTTAAGTTTTTAAAGTGACAGAGATATGTTCATTGACTCTTATCTACAGTATACATTCAGTAAATGTAGAAAGCAGTACACTAGTTGGGGCAAAGGTGACATACATGGAGGTTGTGTGGGTTATGTAGCTATCATGAAAGTTACCATGGGCCTAATTCAGACCTGATCGATGTTGTGCGATTTTGCATGATGAGCGATTATCGAACGAATGCACATGCATATGGATCGCAATGCGCAGGCGCAAGGCCAAACTGCGAAAGAATGGTGCGAAAATATTGATCGCTAGGTGTACGCAAGTTGATTGACAGGAAGCTGATGTTTGGGGGTGGTAACTGCCCGTTTTCTGGGAGTGTCAGGAAAAACGCCAGCGTTCCCAAGCGTTATCTGGAAGGGTGCGTGACATCAGCTCAGGTCTCGATCAGCCTGTTTGTATCACACTGTAGGAGTCAGTCCTGGGCTACGCACAGACTGCACAGACTGGAAAAAGACTGCTGGCAAACAACTGTACAGATTGTAAACATTTCTGCTTTTTAATGTAGATGATGATGTACTGTAATTACAGAAAGACTGCTGCTTAATAAGATACATAAATTCATTAGAACTCTAGCAAACTTTGAATCCAATGTAAACCTGACCAATGCGGTCTCTTACTCCCAGGGCCAGTTTAAGCCTTTGGGGGGCCCAGGACACTTAAGACAAGGGGTCCCTCTCTTTGAGAGCTCACAAGAGTAAACAAAAAACTATTACAAGGAGCAATACAAGTGAGCCATTTCTGCAGGTAGAATGAATGAATACAATAATAGACAATATGTATATGTTGAATAGTGAATAGCAAATACTAGGGGATTGGGGGAGAGGGCAGAGGTACAAGGGGGAACAGGAGGGATCCGGTCTGAAGATCGACACTGTCTAGGTCGACAATGTTTACGGCAACAACTATAGGTCGACAGTCACTAGGTCGACAGGATTTCTAGGTCGACATGTGATAGGTCGACAGCTCAAAAGATTGACATGAGTTTTTTCAAAATTTTTTCTTTTTTTGAACTTTTTGATACTTAACCATCCATGTGGACTATGATTGGAACGGTAACCTTGCCCGAAGCATGGCGAGCGAAGCGAGCCATTCGAGGGGACACGGTGCACTAATTCGGCTTCCCGGTCACTGTACGCAGAAAACGACACAAATTTAAAAAAAATATAAAAAAAATCATGTCAACCTTTTGACCTGTCGACCTAGCACGTCGACCTAGAAATCCTGTCGACCTTCAAACCCTGAAAATTACCTGTAACTGGGCACTGCTATCAAGTAGTGTTAGGACTGCTGTATCAGATAAGCCGTGAAGTGGCCAGCAGCTAAACATGTGTTTGCAAACATTTGTGACTAATTCTCTGAATTTTATTACCAGATAGGTTCAGGGATGGTTACAGGTAATTTTCAGTGTGCGGAAGGGAATTTAGAGGTGGGGATTTGCACCCCCTTCCTCTTTGTCTGTTGTTAGTCTGTGACCCCTCCCCCTTCCAGCACCTGATATATAATTACCTCCAGGTATGACTGAGCAGCTTCCAAATTGTTTGTCTGCTTATGATCCACATCTAAACAGGACTACAGGAAAAGGAAAGTACCATAATAAACACTAGGGGGCATAGTCAATTGTGCACTCATGTTTCAAAAACCCTGTGGCACTAGGTTTTTCCCGCAGCCAAGGGGTTTTTCGTATTCAAATATAGGACCCCCAGAAAACGTGCATCTCAGATCAACCCAGCAGCCACCTTTCCAGTGGAAAGATGGAGTAAAGATAATCGGGAGCCACAGAGACCTTTTATTTTCTCCCATTTATTTTAATTTGATACCTATGGTAATCCAAAAATAGGCACTAGGTCTGCTAGGTTTTTATGTACCCAATTGGATACCCCCCTAGATGCTGGAAATAGACATTTAGATAAAATTAGTGCCATGTAGTAGAGGGGGGAAACAAGAAAGATGAAACAATCACTCAATCAATCAATCAATCAATCAATCAATCAATCAAGTAAGGTTTGACAAGGAATACTAGAAGCAAAAGAAGCATAACATTTGTCAAACAGGTGGCAGGAACAAGAAACAAAGGACACAGGGTGCCTGGGTAAGAAATCCAAGGGGACCATACCTGAGTAAACATGTGGCCTCTGTCATGGAGATAATAAATATTATTTTCCATCATGGCTATATGTCAAATTTATG
Source organism: Pseudophryne corroboree (assembly GCF_028390025.1). Taxonomy (NCBI): domain Eukaryota; kingdom Metazoa; phylum Chordata; class Amphibia; order Anura; family Myobatrachidae; genus Pseudophryne; species Pseudophryne corroboree. The sequence continues at coordinate 453,598,936 of NC_086447.1, forward strand.
ATTTTAGGGCAGAGACAGAAGGTGGAAGGGGGTTCTTCCAGTTATGGGTAATCAGGTTTTTGTGAGGCAACAATTTGAAGGAAAGTTTGCAAAGGTCAGGAGGAGGGTAACTGAGGAGAAAGATCCACAGATCTTTTGGTATTGGAGCTTCAAGTAGGATGTCCAGGAGCGTATAAACAGACGTCCCAAAAAATTCAATGGCAGAGCATGTCCACCAGACATGAGCAAGGGTAGCTCTAGGCCACAGTTTCTCCAGCAGAGAGGCAAGATGGAGGGAAACATTTGAGAAAGCTGCACTGGGGTATAGTACCAGTAGTTATATAGTTTATGAGGTAAGATGAGTGGAAATGGAGGATGTGGCAATCGTAGGTCTTTCAGTCGTCCCAAGTGTCAGGTGGGGTTTCGAGGTCCGCTTCTCAGGACGATTTATTGGGATTGTGATCAGGGAACAGCTACAGTTCTAGTAAGAGAACTGCAGCCCAATAAAAACTCAGGTATATAAATAAAATAAATGACTATAATAGAAACTTCGGGTCGGATGTAATGACAAGTGATGTAATCACCTACAAGGCAAAACCATGCCTTGTAAATGATTGCCTCTTTAAAGAAACGTCTGAGATCGGCCTGCATCTCGCACCTCCGGCAATCCTGGCCATCATTACATCCGGCCCTTCTTGGTTGAAATCAGTCACATCCTTAAATGAGGCTAATATAACTAAATATCAGCTTAATCAGGGGATCAGAAAGGATGAACACTGCTACAATGTCACACATGTATGGAGATGAAGACTTGCATCTTTCCCATGTTGTCACAATACTAATATTCTCTCTCCATAACACGTGAATCTCCAGAATACCAGTGATGATGACAGCCTACATGGCTGGATTGACTTTTTCCATTATGTATCATATACAGGTTGAGTATCCCTTATCCGAGTATCCCTTATCCAAATTATTCTGAAAACCGTAGTTTTCGGTATGCAGAATTTTATTTTTTCATTTATGCTGCACTCGTCCGTCCCCTGCCCCGGCTGATTGATCAGTGCTGCTGCCTGCTGTGGACGCGGCTCCTCCTTGTGTGTTCATGCATATGTAATGAGTGGCGGAGCGTCATACCGCTCATTACAATATGTACAAACTGTGCTGGGACAGGAGAACACTCGCCAGTCGCCACTAGCATGGAGCACAGGAGACACGTCTGAGCGGGTGGGCCGCTCCCCGCCTCTCCATTGATGCCAGTGGAGGTTAGTTCATCTTTAGGTAGAAACGGTATATGTTGCTTGGAAACATATACCGTTTATACCAAGGACCATAGATTGCGCTTGCAGAGTGCGGGCATGATGCGGGTGGAGCGTAGGCTGCTGCAAGTGATCACTGAGAGCGGGGGCGAGCTCCAGCAGTGACTAATCGCCTTGCCCGCCTCTCATCTCCCTCTTTCACAGCTGCCTATCAGATTGGCTGGAGGGGGGAGGCGGGGATGCACAGTGGATGAAAGGAAGCACCAGACTCCAGTCCTCCATTCAGGGATGCGCAAGTGGTCGAATTGTGTACTATGATGAGGACTCTGGTCACCATGCTCCCCCGGCTGCAAGGTGTATGTGTCACCATCTCGGTGCGGGTTACCCTCCAGTATTTGGTAGGAGCTTTTTGCTTGACCAGCACTGGAACCTCTTGGTATGTGTCACCACGTCACCCCCTTCCCCCAGGACCCAGTATGACTCAGTGTGTGTTTATGTGTGTGTCACCATGTCACCAGGATCCAGTGTGTGTGTGTGTGTGTCCTCCCAGACCCCAGTATGTGTATCACTGTGCCCCCCTCCCAGGCCCCAGTGTCATCATGTCAGTGCTTCCCCCTCCAGGACCCAGTGTGTGTGTGTGTGTGTCACCATGTCCTCAGGACCCAGTGTGTGTGTCCTCCCAGGCCCCAGTATGTGTATCACCGTGCCCCCCCTTACTTTTTCCACTGTACCTGTATTAATGTTATATTATATGTTTTAGTGGTAAGTACAGTGTACTTTTAGTTATGTGTGAATATGTGCAAGAAAATTAGCCGTCAAATTCAGTATGTACAGAAACTTCATTTCATATTTCTCTAACGTCCTAGTGGATGCTGGGGACTCCGTCAGGACCATGGGGATTAGCGGCTCCGCAGGAGACAGGGCACAAAAATAAAGCTTTAGGATCAGGTGGTGTGCACTGGCTCCTCCCCCTATGACCCTCCTCCAAGCCTCAGTTAGGTTTTTGTGCCGTCCGAGCAGGGTGCAATCTAGGTGGCTCTCCTAAAGAGCTGCTTAGAAAAAGTTTTTAGGTTTTTTATTTTCAGTGAGTCCTGCTGGCAACAGGCTCACTGCAACGAGGGACTTAGGGGAGAAGAAGTGAACTCACCTGCGTGCAGGATGGATTGGCTTCTTAGGCTACTGGACACCATTAGCTCCAGAGGGATCGAACACAGGCCCAGCCATGGAGTCCGGTCCCGGAGCCGCGCCGCCGACCCCCTTACAGATGCCGAAAAGCGAGAGGTCCAGAAACCGGCGGCAGAAGACTTTTCAGTCTTCATGAGGTAGCGCACAGCACTGCAGCTGTGCGCCATTGTTGTCACACACTTCACACCAGCGGTCACGGAGGGTGCAGGGCGCTGCAGGGGGCGCCCTGGGCAGCAATGAGAATACCTTGTTCTGGCTAAAAAAATACATCACATATAGCCCTTGGGGCTATATGGATGTATTTAACCCCTGCCAGGTCTCACAAACTCCGGAGAAGAGCCCGCCGAAATAGGGGGCGGGGCCTATCTCCTCAGCACACAGCGCCATTTTCCTGCTCAGCTCCGCTGCGAGGAAGGCTCCCAGGACTCTCCCCTGCACTGCACTACAGAAACAGGGTAAAAAAGAGAGGGGGGGGCACTTTTTTTGGCGTTTTTGATATATATTAAGCTGCTATAAGGGAGACAACACTTCTATAGGGTTGTTCCTATATATTTATAGCGCTTGGGTGTGTGCTGGCAAACTCTCCCTCTGTCTCCCCAAAGGGCTAGTGGGGTCCTGTCTTCGATAAGAGCATTCCCTGTGTGTCTGCTGTGTGTCGGTACGTGTGTGTCGACATGTATGAGGACGATGTTGGTGTGGAGGCGGAGCAATTGCCGGTAATGGTGATGTCACCCCCTAGGGAGTCGACACCGGAATGGATGGCTTTATTTATGGAATTACGTGATAATGTCAGCACATTACAAAAATCAGTTGACGACATGAGACGGCCGGAAAACCAGTTAGTACCTGTACAGGCGTCTCAGACACCGTCAGGGGCTGTAAAACGCCCTTTACCTCAGTCAGTCGACACAGACCCAGACACGGACACCGAATCTAGTGTCGACGGTGAAGAAACAAACGTATTTTCCAGTAGGGCCACACGTTATATGATCACGGCAATGAAGGAGGCTTTACATATCTCTGATACTGCATGTACCACAAAAAGGGGTATTATGTGGGGTCTGAAAAAACTACCTGTAGTTTTTCCTGAATCAGACGAATTGAATGAAGTGTGTGATGAAGCGTGGGTTAACCCCGATAGAAAACTGCTAATTTCAAAGAAGTTATTGGCATTATATCCTTTCCCGCCAGAGGTTAGGGCGCGCTGGGAAACACCTCCTAGGGTGGATAAGGCGCTCACACGCTTATCAAAACAAGTGGCGTTACCATCTCCTGAAACGGCCGCCCTCAAGGATCCAGCAGATAGGAGGCTGGAAACTACCCTGAAAAGTATATACACTCATACTGGTGTTATACTGCGACCAGCCATCGCCTCTGCATGGATGTGCAGTGCTGGGGTGGTTTGGTCGGATTCCCTGACTGAAAATATTGATACCCTGGATAGGGACAGTATTTTACTGACTATAGAGCATTTAAAGGATGCATTTCTATATATGCGAGATGCACAGAGGGATATTTGCACTCTGGCATCGAGAGTAAGTGCGATGTCCATATCTGCCAGAAGAAGTTTATGGACGCGACAATGGTCAGGTGATGCGGATTCCAAACGGCATATGGAAGTATTGCCGTATAAGGGGGAGGAATTATTTGGGGTCGGTCTATCGGATTTGGTGGCCACGGCAACAGCCGGGAAATCCACCTTTTTACCTCAGGTCCCCTCCCAACAGAAAAAGACACCGTCTTTTCAGCCGCAGTCCTTTCGTTCCTATAGGAACAAGCGGGCGAAAGGACAGTCATATTTGCCCCGAGGCAAAGGAAAGGGTAAGAGAGTGCACCAAGCAGCTTCTTCCCAGGAGCAGAAGCCCCCCCCGGCTTCTGCAAAGCCCTCAGCATGACGTTGGGGCTTTACAAGCGGACTCAGGGGCGGTGGGGGGTCGACTCAAGAATTTCAGCGCACAGTGGGCTCACTCACAGGTGGACCCCTGGATCCTGCAGATAATATCTCAGGGTTACAGGTTGGAATTCGAGAAGTCTCCCCCTCGCCGGTTCCTAAAGTCTGCTCTGCCAACGTCTCCCTCAGACAGGGCGACGGTATTGGAAGCCATTCACAAGCTGTATTCTCAGCAGGTGATAGTCAAGGTACCCCTCCTACAACAGGGAAAGGGGTATTATTCCACACTATTTGTGGTACCGAAGCCGGACGGCTCGGTAAGACCTATTCTAAATCTGAAATCTTTGAACCTGTACATACAAAAATTCAAGTTCAAGATGGAGTCACTCAGAGCAGTGATAGCGAATCTGGAAGAAGGGGACTTTATGGTGTCCCTGGACATCAAGGATGCTTACCTGCATGTCCCAATTTGCCCTTCACATCAAGGGTACCTCAGGTTCGTGGTGCAAAACTGTCATTATCAGTTTCAGACGCTGCCGTTTGGATTGTCCACGGCACCTCGGGTCTTTACCAAGGTAATGGCCGAAATGATGTTTCTTCTACGAAGAAAAGGCGTATTAATTATCCCTTACTTGGACGATCTCCTGATAAGGGCAAGGTCCAGGGAACAGCTGGGGGACGTAGTAGCACTAACCCAAATAGTGCTGCAACAGCACGGGTGGATTCTGAATTTTCCAAAATCTCAATTGACCCCGACGACACGTCTGCTGTTCCTGGGAATGATTCTGGACACGGTTCAGAAAAAGGTGTTTCTTCCGGAGGAGAAAGCCAAGGAGTTATCCGAACTTGTCAGGAACCTCCTAAAACCAGGGAAAGTGTCTGTGCATCAATGCACAAGAGTCCTGGGAAAGATGGTGGCTTCTTACGAAGCGATTCCATTCGGCAGATTCCACGCACAAACTTTTCAGTGGGATCTGCTGGACAAATGGTCCGGATCGCATCTGCAGATGCATCAGCGGATAACCTTGTCGCCACGGACAAGGGTGTCTCTTCTGTGGTGGTTGCAGAGTGCTCATCTGTTAGAGGGCCGCAGATTCGGCATACAGGACTGGGTCCTGGTGACCACGGATGCCAGTCTGAGAGGCTGGGGAGCGGTCACACAGGGAAGAAACTTCCAGGGAGTATGGTCAAACCTGGAGATGTCTCTTCACATAAATATACTGGAGCTAACAGCGATTTACAATGCTCTAAGCCTGGCAAAACCCCTGCTTCAGGGTCAGCCGGTGTTGATCCAGTCGGACAACATCACGGCAGTCGCCCACGTAAACAGACACAAGAAGCAGGAGAGCAATGGCAGAAGCTGCAAGGATTCTTTGCTGGGCGGAAGATCATGTGATAGCACTGTCAGCAGTGTTCATTCCGGGAGTGGACAACTGGGAAGCAGACTTCCTCAGCAGACACGATCTACACCCGGGAGAGTGGGGACTTCATCCAGAAGTTTTCCACATGATTGTGAACCGTTGGGAAAAACCAAAGGTGGACATGATGGCGTCTCGCCTCAACAAAAAACTGGACAGGTATTGCGCCAGGTCAAGAGACCCTCAGGCAATAGCTGTGGACGCTCTGGTAACGCCGTTGGTGTTCCAGTCAGTGTATGTGTTTCCTCCTCTGCCTCTCATACCAAAAGTACTGAGAATTATACGGCAAAGGGGAGTAAGAACGATACTCGTGGCTCCGGATTGGCCAAGAAGAACTTGGTACCCGGAACTTCAGGAGATGCTCACGGAAGATCCGTGGCCTCTACCTCTAAGACGGGACCTGCTTCAGCAGGGACCGTGTCTATTCCAAGACTTACCGCGGCTGCGTTTGACGGCATGGCGGTTGAACGCCGAATTCTAAGGGAAAAAGGCATTCCGGAAGAGGTCATTCCTACACTGGTAAAAGCCAGGAAGGAGGTGACTGCACAACATTATCACCGCATTTGGAGAAAATATGTTGCGTGGTGTGAGGCCAGGAAGGCCCCCACGGAGGAATTTCAATTGGGTAGATTCCTACATTTCCTGCAAACAGGATTGTCTATGGGCCTCAAGTTGGGGTCCATTAAGGTTCAAATTTCGGCCCTGTCGATTTTCTTCCAGAAAGAATTGGCTTCAGTTCCTGAAGTCCAGACTTTTGTAAAAGGAGTACTACATATACAGCCCCCGGTTGTGCCCCCAGTGGCTCCGTGGGACCTTAATGTAGTTTTGGATTTTCTCAAATCCCATTGGTTTGAGCCACTCAAATCGGCGGATTTGAAATATCTTACATGGAAAGTAACCATGCTACTGGCCCTGGCTTCAGCCAGGAGAGTGTCAGAATTGGCGGCTTTATCGTATAAAAGCCCATATCTGATTTTCCATTCGGACAGGGCAGAACTGCGGACGCGTCCTCATTTTCTGCCTAAGGTGGTGTCAGCGTTTCACCTGAACCAGCCTATTGTGGTGCCTGCGGCTACTAGCGATTTGGAGGATTCCAAGTTGCTGGACGTTGTCAGGGCATTGAAAATATATATTTCAAGGACGGCTGGAGTCAGAAAATCTGACTCGCTGTTTATACTGTATGCACCCAACAAGCTGGGTGCTCCTGCTTCTAAGCAGACGATTGCTCGTTGGATTTGTAGCACAATTCAACTTGCACATTCTGTGGCAGGCCTGCCACAGCCTAAATCTGTCAAGGCCCATTCCACAAGGAAGGTGGGCTCATCCTGGGCGGCTGCCCGAGGGGTCTCGGCATTACAACTCTGCCGAGCAGCTACGTGGTCGGGGGAGAACACGTTTGTAAAATTCTACAAATTTGATACCCTGGCTAAAGAGGACCTGGAGTTCTCTCATTCGGTGCTGCAGAGTCATCCGCACTCTCCCGCCCGTTTGGGAGCTTTGGTATAATCCCCATGGTCCTGACGGAGTCCCCAGCATCCACTAGGACGTTAGAGAAAATAAGATTTTACTTACCGATAAATCTATTTCTCGTAGTCCGTAGTGGATGCTGGGCGCCCATCCCAAGTGCGGATTGTCTGCAATACTTGTACATAGTTATTGTTACAAAGAAATTGGGTTGTTATTGTTGTGAGCCGTCTGTTCAGAGGCTCCTACGTTGTCATACTGTTAACTGGGTTCAGATCACAAGTTGTACGGTGTGATTGGTGTGGCTGGTATGAGTCTTACCCGGGATTCAAAATCCTTCCTTATTGTGTACGCTCGTCCGGGCACAGTATCCTAACTGAGGCTTGGAGGAGGGTCATAGGGGGAGGAGCCAGTGCACACCACCTGATCCTAAAGCTTTATTTTTGTGCCCTGTCTCCTGCGGAGCCGCTAATCCCCATGGTCCTGACGGAGTCCCCAGCATCCACTACGGACTACGAGAAATAGATTTATCGGTAAGTAAAATCTTATTTTTCATGTTCTGAAATCTTGTTTTATGCACAAATAAATTCTATTTGTGTGTATTTTATGTGTTTGAGGTCTATTTACAGTATAAATGCATTTTGTGTTCACAACAGGGTCCCATCCTCAAGATAACTCATTAAAATATAAAAATATTCCGAAATACAGAATAATCCGTTATCTGAGATGCTTCTGGTCCCAAGCATTTTGGATAAGGGATACTCAACCTGTATAAGTATACTGTACATGATTTTCGTATATAAATGTACACTAAAGGCTTTCATATTCCCTCTATATAATTAGATATTTACCATATAATATTGCTTTAATAAAGCAACAGCAGTCATCAACATAGCTATATATATAGGTAGGTAAGTAGGTAGGTAGGTAAGTAGGTAGGTAGATAGGTAAATAGACAACTAAATAAATTTAGTGGGTCTGTTTTTAACTCACATACTGTAGCAATCAAGTATACAGTATATCCCCAGTTCACATTCAACATCTACCATGGTTCCCTGTTAATTAAACAAATACACTTTTGTTCTAGAATGCAATAGAGAACTGATAGCTAGAATTGGATTGATTGCTATGAGCAACACCTATACATTTGTTTTGTTAGAGCTTTAATACACTAAATCTAGCCAAAGGCGTTTTTTCCCCTTCAATATTACATTTTTATTAAGTATGCAAAAACTAAAACATGGGGTACAAAAAAGAGAAAAAGTGCAGTACAAGGAAAACAGGGAGGAGGATGAGAGTACAATCTTAGACGATGACGACAGTATGCACCAATGTTACAAGCCGCGGTGGTGGCTTGTAACCTCAGTAGGTCCTGGTTGTTGCTAGGCAACTAGGACACTGTATCTTCCTGCCGCTGTGTCCGATGGTCTCGCTGGTTGCCAGGCAACCGGGACACCGGATATCCACAGCAGCTGCAGCTACCTAGCAGCTGTATGCCTTTAGCTACGTGCAGCGCTGCTGCTGCACAGAATCTGTAATTTATTATCCCAGTCCGGCTTTCCTCGTTGGTTCAGCTTGTTGTTATATAGGCAGTCAGCCCAGCTCTCCAGTGTTGTTTATAACTTATACTCCTGTGTAAGTTGCTGGTCTTGTCCCAAGTTCCTGTACAGTATTGTACTTTGTATGACTCTTGTGGATTCTCTGCCTGTTCCTCTGAATACTCTGCCTGTCAGTATCACTGACAATCAGTCAAGTCTGAACCTTGCCTGACCTAGTATCTGTCTTGATTTATCCCTGTCTGTTCCGCTGTGTGTGCTTCTCCAGCTTTGCCTGCAAGGGAATTATCAACTGCACTGTGCTCCAAGTTCAAACTCACAGTGTATCTACAGCTAGATTCTCACTTGTCAGTTAGCCCACCGTGTTCCACTCTTGTCTGTATTCTGCAGTAGATATATTTCTCCAGCCTGTTATCCTGTGGTCTCCAGCCAATTGGGTGAGCCCCTACTGCTTGAGGTTTAAGACCTGGCAGCATCCTAAGTACTGGTGTGTATGTAATACACTGGGCTAGATGCATCATCGCTGGGAAAGTGATAAAATGGAGAGTGAAAAAGTACCAGCCAATCAGCTCCTACCTGCCATGTCAGAGGCTGTGTTTGAAAAATGGCAGTTAGGAGCTGATTGGCTGGCACTTTTTCACTCTCCATTTTATCACTTTCCAAGCGATGTTGCATCTAGCCCACTAAGGTAACAATGGGTGGCTGTGATCAGTGATGTCATCCTGCCCCCAGAGGCAGGTTACATTCCCCAATATAATGTTGTGAGTTAATGATGACCCGCCCCCCCTTAGATAGGACCATTCATCTGTCAATCTGACAGTGGAGTGACACATAACGGCATTATGGGTAGCCGCTCGGCATTATGGGGCGATTTAATAATTAAGTTTTTTGCACTAGTTAATAGTTGTTTTCAAACAATTAAGGGGATTGATACCCTAGTCCACGATAATATCTTCCTCTGTTGGGAGCAGCTCACATGTCCAAACAGTTTAAATGATAGTTTACACACTTAAATGGGTCCACCAATCACGGAAAGGGGAAATTATGTCATGATTTCCATTACAATAAAAGGAGGATCAGTGCCCTCACCCTAGCATCTGTGATACTGGGATACACCACTCATTTAACCTGATGGTAAGCACTTTTCACTATATATTTTCTAAGTAGATAGATAAAATACTTAATATTATGTACTAGAAGGTCACATTGTTTGATTATGACCTCACTTATATACCAATGCAGTGTTTATTAGGTAATGAATTTAGATCCTCATAGAGGACACAAGGCATCCATATGTTATTATTTGGATTAGTTAGTACACACAAAATGCTGCTAATAAGACATGTTCTAAAGGCATCTGTTTATGATTACAAATTATATTTAAATATGGCCCAGGTTCAATCTTCTGTAATTCTATAGATCCGGTTTATATGTACATTGTGTGACACATTTATAATACTGTTGATAAAAAGGTCATTAAGTTGTTAATTACTATCAATATTATCTTAACAACTAATTCAAGGTAGATTAGGATGTGAAATTCCCTGCCAGGGAAGGTGTGGAATTCAGGATGTGGAATTCCCTGCCAGGGAAGGTGGTAATAACGGACTCTGTAACTGGATTTAAAAAAGGAATGGATACATTTCTGAATGAAAAAGCTATCCAAGGTTATAATACTTAAAATATCAACGTGGTTAATCCGGAGGTAACATGAGTTATAGTAGCTAACTAGTCATAAAACATTATTTAGCAAGTATATAGAATCATCACAACTTAAAACAGGTTGAACACGATGGGCAGTTTGCCTCTATTCAACCTCAAATACTATGTTACTATGTATTCTGATACACCCTATGTACTGATTTTGATATCCTTGTCTCTAAGTCAGGCATGTCCAAACTGCGGCCCTCCAGCTGTTGTGAAACTACACATCCCAGCATGCCCTGACACAGTTTTGCTGTCAGAGAATGCAATACCTGTGTCAGGGCATGCTGGGATGTGTAGTTTCTCAACAGCTGGAGGCCGCAGTTTGGACATGCCTGCTCTAAGTAGTCAGTCTAAATGATAAGTCTTCGGGCACTGATTTTATGTAATAAACTCCACCAGGTTGAATACAGTATGTCTGAGATTTTCCTATGAGATTTCCCTGCGAATTTGAACCCTTAAGTATCACACGTCCTTTTTTACAGATTATCAGGTACGTTTTATTGGTTAGAATAGAAAGTGCTATCTTGAAGTTATTATATGAAGAAGTGTATAAAAATGGGGATACTTCTTCAATAGGCACGAGTGCTCACTCGTATATTAACGTGTGGCCTGTTTGAAAAAGTGTCCAAGAACACTTGGTCTGTTCTGTCCAAGAACACTTCCCTGTGGTACAATCATCCAATGTTATACTCCTCGTATGAGGTATGTGTTATATTCATCTTCATACCTTAAATGTTCTCCATGTCATTTATTCCTTCTTGTTTCAATTCCTCTGTTCTAATTCCTCCGTTTTAGTCTGTAACTTCAGTGGTTTATTCTCGGTGATGTTCCAATCTCTTTTTATGTAATAATGTATATTTACTGTATTTGATCTGATGTACTAGAAAAAATTATGTTTCAACATTATAGATACACCCCTGATGAAGTCTCTGTGCAAGACGAAACGCGTTGGGTATTCTATCTTGTTCTGATGTGACCTCCAATCTACATTATTTGAAGCAGGATATCACAAAATAAGTATTTGTACACTTATGTAAAACCAGACCCCCATTTTATGTGATAGGGGGTTGCTGGACTAAAAATAATTTATGTATATGGACACTGCCGCTATTTTTATGAATTTTAAATAAAACTTGTGTATTGGAACTTACGGTTTGTTTTATAATGTACAAAATGTTACGCTGTATTATTGTATAATCAATAACAAAGGAGGGAACCAATTCCAACTCCTTAGGGTGCCAATTTCACTATTGTCACATATACATTTATATATATTAAAGTGCAACGGAATTTGCTGCGCTATATAAGAAGCTGTTAATAAATATATGTTTATTTATCTATACACTTATATAAATATGTATATCTCTCCTTCCTCCTCCACACACACCAGTCTGTGTCTCCCTCTCTCCTTCCTCCCACATGCCCCACAGTCTGTCTCTCCCCAATGACTCCATGATGCATTCCCAGCTCCCTCACCCCATCCCAAAGCCCTGTATCACCTCACCAAGCCACTCTTACCCCGGGGAGAGACCACCCTGCGCTGCACTCCCCAGTACCCAGATCCAAACACTGCACAACTGGTTCCATTCGGCCCTCACACAGCACAAGAAGAGGCCGACACAGGGAAATCTGACCAGCGGAGCTGCTGCTTGTCCTATAACTGACTGCAAAGTAGCTGGACCTGGAAGAGCGGGCACATACTCACCGTGTGTGAAAGGCTCCTGTCACTCTGAGGCTGCGCCCACACCATCTACAGTTTGCTGTATTTGGACAAGACGGCTCCCATCCCTGCCGGGCAGTATGTGCATAGTTGCCTACCCTCTCGCATTCTGCAGGAGACTCCCTGAAATAGCAGGTATCTCCCGGACTCCCTGAATAGTCCTGCAATCTCCCTGATTGCACCTTACCCCTATTATGTAGCTGTTACATTCTTGGGGAGAAATAAGAAATCAGAGATATATACATTCAAATGAGAACATTTCCCTGCATTGGTTAAAAGGCACAATGATCCCTATGGCTACATGCAGTTTAAATAAGTTTTCTTGTGGCCACTTACAGTATATTGAACGGCTTGCAAAACACAATACACAAACAATTCCTGAAAAATATCAGTGTCTTTTCCTCAACAATTAGATTTTACTAACTTTGGGGCTCATTTACATTTGGATGTAAGTTATTTTTATGACACGCCTCTCAGATGTAGCAGTACACGTCTGCGCTGAAAGGTGTTACTTTCACATCTCCCTGAAATGCTTTTTCAAAAGTAGGCAAATATGACTATGCGGCATATCCTTGGGGCCCTTCTGATCCTTGGGGCCTGCTACAGTTGTCCCCTTTGATCCCCCCTGGCGCCGTACCCGAGGAGGAGGTCATGGAATAGGGAACCATCTCATAATGAAATTGAGTCTTGGTAACAACCTTGCAAAGGGAGGGGGCAGAGGAGGTCTTCCACTGCTGAGCAGTAGTGGCTCTAGCAGATGTGAGAACGTGTCCAAGTATCCATGATAAAGCTTATAGTGAAATACAGATGTGTTCTCATCTTTGCTGCAGTCACGTTAAACAGCTCTTCTAGTCACGCTATGCCGTAGTGTGACACGGTAGTGCAGAGCGTCTTTATGTGCAACTTTTTCTACTTAAAAGCGTCTTATTCGCATTGTTATATGACTAGGATGCACAAGCAGCTTATGTTGATTAAAATGTTATGTGGCATGCCTATATTCTGTGTGTGACTGTGGTTGTAGCTATGTTACAGTGATTTCCAGGAAAACACTGTAACGTACCATTTCGTATGCAGATACAGCCGCAGTCACACACAGAATATAGGCATGCTGCATATCATTTTAATCAGCATAAGCTGCTTGTGCATCATATTCGCATAGCAAGGTGACTTAGACGCATTTAAACATAACAATTCACACATAAAGACACTTGGCACTAATGAGTCACGTCAAAGGCTGTTTAACGTGAAAGCATCAAGGATGTAGGAGAACATATCTATTTCACTGTCAGCTTTAACAAGGATCAAAAGTTTGGTGATACAAGTATTAGGAATTAGTTGGAAATAACTTAAAAAACAAATGACAGTATTCTGGAACAAAACTACATCAGAAGTGACCTAAAATAAAACTTAATCCCAGTGGTTCACAAACTTTCACAGCACCCCCATATATATACCAGTTCCAAGGAGCGGCACTCCAGGATTCATGAAAACTCATGACACAAGTCGCTCATGACACAACATGAGTTTTCATTAAGCCTGGAGTGCCGCACCTTGGGACTTGTCCTACTTCATTTAATAAAACGTTTTCCACTTAAACTCATCTCTAAAAAGTTCTGTGCGACATGAATAGAAGAGACTGATAGTTGGTTCCCAGTAAATATAAATAATATCTACTGCAGATCCTAATACTGCAGGTGTATAGTCTGTGTGCACAGACCATTTTCAACTGAGAAAAATTATTTGACAGTGATCTAATAAAGGAATCTAACAATGACTTAACATGTGCAAATTTTGCTATAAGCTATGTGCATTCTCATTACCTAGATGGCGTACTTTTAGTGAATTATTTTGAGTTCACATAGTAACAAGCACCTCTAGCAGTAAAGCCCATGGAGGGCACAGATTGTAATTTACTACAGTTGTAACTTTTGCCAAGAAAGTTAGGAGTTTTATATTTGGTGTCAACAGACAAGTAAGTGACAGACCACTAGGGAGCACCATAAGCCTTATCTGCTGCAAATGGAGAATACCTACCTAATGCTACCACCACAACTACAAATGCTACATGACTACTCATGATGTTGTCAAGTCAACAACTAGTACTAGATGAAGGAGATGACAAAGTTTGTGCACTATACTTTAGCCATGGTCTTCTACTTCAGTATTGATTGATGATTTACATTAGGCATGCCAAGATTGAGCTGTCTTTTTTCCAAAGGTCAGTAGTTGCATGGAGAACTAATATTAAGAACATTTGTATAGGCTCCAGGTGAAATAATTCTAGAGGCCAAAATGCGTGGGTGTTCTACAAAAGAACTATTTTCCTATGGATACTGTAGGAAATACAAATGATCCAGGATGGTAGCACCCTCTTGCAAGCATATGTATGCTCATGCTTGGACTAATGCAATGCACTCTACCTCAGTCCAAGGTACTTGAAGCAACATCTGATTCTTTATCCTGCCACTTGCATACTTTGATCCACAAATGAATACCTAGGATCTCCCATATTTCATTTGGGGGTCAAGCTCGTTGCTATTAATATATTGTCTGTGGGTACTAGTGTCTATCTATCTTTCACTGGTTTAATGTCCACTGGCACCTGATTCATGGACTTTTCCTAGAGTCTACTCTTTTCATTATTTGTAAAACTTGCACTGTAGACTTGTTCTTCTACTCTAAAGGGGGGTACACACGGAGAGATCCGTGCTTAAAATCTAAGCAATCTTGCTAGATTGCTTAGATTTTAAGCACGGATCTGCCGTGTGTATGCCCTCAAGCGATAGCGATGCGCGGCCCCGCGCATCGCTATCGCCGATGCTAGATTGAGCTGCATGCAATATCTTGGTGGTTGTCAATCTTCCAAATTTTGGTGGCCTCAGTCAGGTACTTTAGTAGATAGATCAATATGTCCATAATAAAAGCAGACATCCACATAAACAAACATACAAATACTTATTATGTAATATGAATATGCCAATACTTATTTATTTAATGTACAGTATAAAGTTGATGGAAAATAGCCAAATTTAAGAGACTAGGATTCCCTACATTGAGCTGGGACTTGATAGTTTTACCACCCATGAAATGTGTTTTTTAATTTGTTTTAAGAGTTTATTTTCCATGTTTGCTAAAGCTATTGCTCTACTAAGTATCAGCATTAGCTGAAGTTTTAAAAATCTCTCTTCAAAGATTAGCACTCAGAGGGAATAAACTTTACTTAACCTAATTAATTTAATCACTGTATTCAGATCTCATACTGAGCAAACAAATGCAAATGTGAACACATTACGAAATCTAAAGATTATACTAATCATGTAATTGCACATTTGCCTGTTCGCATAAAGGACAATTATAGTTAAAACACAAGTTACCTATATTTGAATGAACATACTCTAATATTCATTGATAACCACATAAAGGGTTCTGTAGCAACACAGTAATTATGTTGAAAAATACAGTATATTAAGTCCATCAAATTTACATGTACATTTTCTGCTAATCTCTGTACTGTTTACTGTGGATCTAACAGGAGTCTAACAGTGTCTGCGAATGACCTCTCAGGAGTTAATTTGCAATGCAAACTTGTTAAGCACCGTAAAATTACTTGGATTTGCACCAGGGCATCTGATGGTTTACCAAGTTCAAATCAAGTTGCATGCCTATTAAGGTAGAAACTGTCTAACGCTGTGCCACATAGTAAAATGTGGGCAATACCTCCTTAGCCTCCTGGTCACCATGATCTGCTCTTGTGCAGTGTATGTACCAACTGCATATACAGTATGCAGGACCTGCAAAGGCTCAGCAGATGCCCTGTTCTGGTCTTTAGAGATTAGAAATTGTTCTTCAGTTTGGGAGGTGAACCAGACCTATGGTTCCCACAGGGCTGCACTTTCTGCACCCAGTGTAGTTTCACTACTGATGCCTACCTTACTCTCTCATGAGACACTTCTACAACTTAGAAAAATCTGGGCAGAAAGGTGGAAAAATCTGCATAGATGCAGTGAGCAACGTATGTATACCTTCTCAAAGTCCATTTTATAGCAAATGGTTAAATAAAGGCAACTTCTCATTTTTTTCTCCTAAAATGCTGCTCATTTATGAACTAATCAGAAAAATTATTAATCAGTAAATCATCAACATCCCATTCACATTCCTTGAATCTTCCTCAAAAGGTTTAACAAAATTGTTTAGGTACTTAACACTACATTATTACATTGAGGCATTGGGTACAATTTTTTATGGAGTGTATTCAATAGATGGCGGATCCTTTCCGACAGTAAGGATCCGACATCTGAGTATTCAATGAGAGGCCGTTCACGACAATGCCAATCCGACTTTTTTTAAAGTTGGATTGACATTGTCCGTACCGGGGCCAAAACCTGTTGGATTTGGACACGGAATCTGACAAAACACGTGGATCCGCGGATAATTCGCCAATCCACATGTTTTGCGACAAGTCGGAATTACCGACTTGTCGGAAAAACGGGGGCAGCATTGAATAGGTCGGAACCCCTTCCGACATAAAAAAGTTGGAAACTGACGTCTTTCCGAAAAGACGGCAGTTTCCGACTTCTATTGAATACCCCCCAATGTAGTAAATAATAAAGCAAATAGGATTCCATATAGAAAGATCAAAGTTGAACATATCAATTTTATAACAAGCTTAATTTTCATAGAAAACAATTACGGAATAGCATCCAGCTGCCAAAACCTAGTTGGCATCAGGCACTTATTTGTTATGAGGCCACTGAATTCTTTGGCACTATTGAGATTACTAATACTGTATAACTGCAAAGTATATTTATGTATTACTATATTGAATTTGAAAATCTGCACTAAACATATGATAACCAAGTAGTAAACCACTCTAGCACCAGGATTGATAGAAATATATGGCTGTATGTACAGTATGTATATTTTTATAATTATCACCATTTATTTATAGTGGTGATGTATTATTTAGCATTGCACATTGTGGGGCTCATGTTAGCAATACATTACAAAAAAATAACAAAAAGGAAAAGGTAAACATGAATCTGCCCAACTGAGCTTATACACTAAGAGGTAACTTTGCTGCCACCTGATTTAAGCCCCAGAAGTCAGAAACACCTTAAGGCCCCACTTTCATAGTCAAGATCAAGCAATATTTTGCCCTTCTGCTCCACTGAGGTATCTGTCCTACCTTAGGACACCTGAATTACAGTTTGACAGATTAAGGTGGTGGGATAATGTACGACTACTGTAAGGCAAAAGCATTATCAGTTAACAATATTAAAGCAGCCACTGGTGTGTTTTGTTGGCTGTCATTGGCCATTTATGTTTTATGAGAAGCATAAAACATAAAGCTGGGCTAATGACATCACTAGCAGGAGCCTTCCCTGCACCTTTATCCTTCTTGAATATGATGTCAAATGGTGAGTGACTGTGTTTCATGGCCATCAATGTTTTTGGTATTGTTGATACATAATGATTCCCTCACCTGTTGGATTGCCACCAGCCCAGTGGAATTGTCTTTTTCCCTTGCACCATGCTCACTGCTGGACTTAGTTTATGGCCCTTATTCACAGATAGCACTTCCTGCCCTTACTGTGATACCATCACCTTGTAACTTCCTACACCCATATACATTGCTAGCTGGGAGAGGAAGAAGATTACATTGAAGGTAGTAACAGAGCTAATATAGGGGGTCATTCCGAGTTGTTCGCTCGCAAGCTGCTTTTAGCAGCTTTGCACACGCTAAGCCGCCGCCTACTGGGAGTGAATCTTAGCTTATCAAAATTGCGAACGAAAGATTCGCAATATTGCGAAAAGACATCTCTGTGCAGTTTCTGAGTAGCTCGAGACTTACTCTTCCAGTGCGATCAGTTCAGTGCTTGTCGTTCCTGGTTTGACGTCACAAACACACCCAGCGTTCGCCCAGACACTCCTCCGTTTCTCCAGCCACTCCCGCGTTTTTCCCAGAAACGGTAGCGTTTTTTCACACACTCCCATAAAACGTCCAGTTTCCGCCCAGAAACACCCACTTCCTGTCAATCACATTACGATCACCAGAACGAAGAAAAAACCTCGTAATGCCGTGAGTAAAATACCTAACTGCATAGCAAATTTACTTGGCGCAGTCGCACTGCGGACATTGCGCATGCGCATTAGCGACTAATCGCTCCGTTGCGAGAAAAAAATAACGAGCGAACAACTCGGAATGACCCCCATAGTGTAGTCATAGCTGTTATTTGCATGCCACTGAATATGTATATGAGTATTTAATAGGGTGATAATCAGCATATTAGCTGAAGGGTTTAGCAGAACAGCCACAAAAATTAATACATTTTTACTTCTGTAATGGGAATAAAACTGCTACATAAAACAACACACATTACAAAAGGAGATTGCAGCAATCCTAGTAATGGTATACTATGTAATATTCCTCAAACCTTATTTACAGCAGTCATTTTAAAATAAGTGCACTGCATGTCTGTTCAAATTACTTTAGAGACCAATAACTATATTTTTAATGTCCTACCTATGCGCTCTATGGAGCCCTGCTGTAAGGGAATAGTAGAGAAGTCATGGGTAATACAGTATACTTTTGCCCCAAACGTGCTTTAGATCA
The DNA here is from genome assembly GCF_028390025.1 of Pseudophryne corroboree. Classification (NCBI taxonomy): domain Eukaryota; kingdom Metazoa; phylum Chordata; class Amphibia; order Anura; family Myobatrachidae; genus Pseudophryne; species Pseudophryne corroboree. Next base: position 453,617,728 of record NC_086447.1, read on the forward strand.
TGTAATAAAGTGCACTCATATACTGTGTTTTTGTTTATTTGTTACCAATTTTATTGTAGCTGAACTGTAGCTGAACTCTGAGTTAAACTTTGGAAATATTAATAAAACATTAACAGGTTTTTAATTGCTTACACTGTGGATGATGCAATATTTTTTTTTAACTAAATGTAAATGTGTACCCATTAAACTCATTAACCACTTAATGACTGGAGAAATTTCTTCCCTTCACGAAAAAAGTAATACTTTTTTAATGTTTATTTTTTTCTTCCTTACTTCTAAATTATTGGATAATTATTGTTCTTATAGGGTTTTACAGCAACTCTAGAGGCGTTGAGTAAAGTACATGCATCCTGGTACCGCTAAGCTCCGGAGAATTAGCTAACTAATTTGTGGGGTAAAATTCTGTTGTTCCTCTACTTGTCCTATGGGAAGAATTATTAATAAGCTTATTTTATTTATATTTCTACCCCTACATTTTATGTGGATAGACTATATAAACATAAAAGAAATGGTGAAACCGACTTACAGAATAAGACAAATATAAAATAATAAATAATAATTGAATAATAAATCTAATCAGTCAAATTAGCAAAGAGTTAAACAAGTTGGGTTGGGATGTTTAGAAAGCCTGGCACATGCCAAGGGGCAAAACATGACATAATGTGTACACCCCAATCACAGTATATGTAGAGTGACTTCAAACAAAAAATATGCCAATTACCTGGCTGTTTTATATCCTGCAGTATGCATGCATCAATCAATCAATCAATCAATCAATCAATCAATCAATCAAGTTTATTTTTTAAAACTTGAACATGTATTATCTCACATACACAAAAGTTATTGACTAAGATGATTATGCCCTATAATTACGTATGTTAATGACTACCGTATTTATAACAATTTTGCTATACCATATTATACCTTAAATTAATGAATATAAAATGTTATCGAGAAAAATTCAAGCACTAGAAAAGCGACGAACACTATAAATTGCTATTTAACATGGCAGGAAATCTTTGCTTAATATCCAGTGCACCAATATCAGAGGAGAGGAAAATAGAGTCATGTGCCTGTAGATGAATGTTCCTCAATTACTCTCTGGCACATCACTAGTAATAGACACCCACCCCCCTTTCCCACAAGTCTGAAGTTTGGTGGTACCACTTTAAAAAAAGAAAAGGAAATGCTACCGCCGATATCATAATTTTGTCTGCAGTCTTACATGCGTAAAACCAATAAATAATTAACATATACGAGTGCCTAAACTAAAGGATGAGCCACTTTAGAATATAAGTGAGTCTATGGCAAGTTTCACATTAGCAGAACACAATGGACTGTGTACAACTGTATAAGAAATGTAAAATCGGGGGGGGGGGGGGGGGCGTGGCTTGGCTGGAGAAGAGGGCAGACGTGCCTTTGCTGCTCTCCTCTCTCCAGCGTTCTTTATTGGAATAATCCGGGGTGCTCACCCCCTGGATTACCTTTCCGGGGGCTCCCTGTCCCTCCCTGTAGGTCCCCTCGGCCCTGTGGCGTCGGCTGCGGAGCCGGGGAGTGGTTTTAACCGCTCCTGCAGGTTGCAGCCTTCACACGCAGGCGGAAGCTGGGGACTCGCGTACTCCCGGCGCCCGTGTCTTGAGCTCCACGGCGGGAGCGCGGCGCCGGGGAGCGGCGCGGACCCCGCATACTAACACCGGAGCACTCGGGAGCTTCCCCCGGCCCTCCGGAGCGCACCCCCCCCGGGGCAGAGGATCGGAGGGACGCCGGGCAGCGGGGGACGGAGGCGGAACAGACGGCCAGTGAGACACGGCGGCCATCTTTAATCCATCAGGTAGTTCTGGCACTGAGGTAGCAGGGTGATTTTGCTGCTGTGGGGGTCTCTGGACTGGGGCTTCTTCAGGTTGGTGGCCCTCTGGCATTGTTCCCTCCCTGCTCTTGACCTGGAGCTCCTGTGGCAGGATCTGTGCATTTGTTTTTTTGAGTTGGGAGACGGCCTTACACTTGACACTATTCTTTTCTACTGCACCTGCCCCATCTAGTGGCCTCTGGATGTAATAGCCCACATTTCTCTCTCAGTGTGCGGGATATATAATACATATTGCTCTGCAGACTTCATCAGACCGCAGATTTCCCGGCTCCCGCCGAGACGATCGGCCGCGATGTCCACATGGATGAATAATATTATGTTCTGATCGCTCTGAGAAGGCTCCGCCTGCGCCCGAATGCTCTTATGACATGATATGACAGCTCGACAATTCTGTGGATCCTTCCGAGATTGACGCTCCAGACGCCTCTTGCCTCCGGTTCCTCTACCTTTGTCACTCAGCGTTGCTATGCCTCCCAAGAAATATAAGGCTGCTAAAACTGTTTCCCAGGTGGCGTTCTTTAAACCTTCTCCCCAGGCCGCTAAAGCAAAGGACGCACGGGGTGGCACCTCTAAACCTGCTGCTCTTGTGTCCTCACTGCTTCGAGATGCGCCCGTCCCGGTCACTGCACACACCAGCATCATTGCCGATAGTGAAGTGCTTATGGTGGGAGCTATGAAGCAGCTCTTAACGCAATTTAAGGATGAAGTCGCGGCAGAATTTAGAGCAACTATGAAGGAATGCCAGCGATCAATTGACGAGATCGGAGGCCGCACCGACCACCTCGAAACGAAAATGGGTGAAGTGGTGTCGTCTCACAACGACCTAATCTCCTCACACAAACTGCTCCAAACTGAGGTCACGGCGCTTAGAGACAAACTCTCGGAAATGGAAGACAGATCGAGGCGTAACAACTTAAAGCTACGAGGTGTTCCGGAAAATGTCGCTAATAGCGCTTTAAACGATTTTGCAGTTGACCTCTTTAGCAAACTCCTTCCTTCTAACCGGCCCGCAGACTTCTTAATTGATCGCATCCATAGGCTTCCAAAGGCCAGGAATGCCCCCGATGGTGTCCCCCGGGATGTCCTTATGAGGTTCCACTATTACCATGTGAAGGAGGCAATCTTGAAAGCTGCCAGACCCTCAGATGCTGCGTCAGAGGCTTTGGGCTCACTTCAAATTTTCGGAGACTTGTCCCCAGCTACTTTGGCGAAACGGCGCTCTCTTTACCCCATCACATCAGTGCTACGGAAAGAGAACATTCTATACAGATGGGGATTTCCTACGAAGTTGCTCATCTCTCGAGAAGGGTCCACAGTTGTTATAACGAATGTTGAGGAGGGTAAAAAGATCCTAGCATCATGGAACTCTGCAAGTTCTCCTACACACACCTCTCCCGAACGGGGCCTTCAGCGGGACTGGGCCTCATCGGCTACAGAATTTTGAGTATTGTTTGATATGTTACACTTGCCTTGTTTTCATGTTTCTTAATTAGTTTGTCATGTCGTATATTCCTACGTTGCATCAACTCCTTGGCGTTTATCTGAGGAGGTTGCTTATATTTCTAGAATGTTTTTCAGTGTGGCCTCCTCACCGGTATTTCATTGGTTACTGTCTGTCTCTGCTGCCCCGACTGCCACCCACAATTCCTTTTTGGCTGGGAATTCTACTCAAGTTTCATTTACCCCCGGTGGCAGTCGGGGGCCCAGAGATGGGGTGTCGAGAGCCTACATTTAGTTTAACTTAGGTTCGGGTGCGGGCGGCTTGCCACTACCCCCACTGTTTAACTTGGAGTCGCCATGGTTAGGTGTCCAAATGTACCCCCAAGTGGGGTTAATGTTCTGTTTTTCTTTTCTTCTGTTTTTTCTTTCTGTATTCCTCTTCTCTTTTGCCTTTTCTTTCCTCTTTCCTCTCTTTTTTGTCCGGGTATGTTACACATATTTTTTACTTGCCAGTTGGTTGTGGTTAGAAACGTATTCCCCAACAGTTTTACGTTATGGTTAACATTGTCTCTATAAATGCAAAAGGGCTTAATTCCCCACACAAGAGGAGATTAGCGCTTTATAATTTTCATAAACTTAAAGCTCAAATTATAGCAGTCCAAGAGACTAATTTTATTAAATCTTCCCCTCCACGGTTTACTAATGGGAGATACCCCCATTGCTATTTGCCTAACGGGCCGGCTAAGAAGGCGGGAGTGGCAATCTTGATATCTCAGCACTGCGCGTTCTCCCTCGCTTTGCAATATTGCGACCCTGAGGGGAGAATCCTTATTCTAGTAGGTACTCTTGAAAATAAAGAGGTGACATTAGTTTCCTGCTATGCCCCTAACACCAAGCAACTAGCATTTTGCAGGAAACTCTGCGCTAAGGTGCAACAATTGGCTAAGGGTGCTTTACTTTTAATGGGCGATTTTAATATGACTTTAGACCCTCTCGTCGATAATTCTGGCAAGCGACCCTCACTCTCCAGTCAGCTCCATAGGAATGCAAAGGGCTTTAGCCAGCTACTGGCGGAATATGATCTTTTAGACCTCTGGCGCGTTAAGCATCCAATGGATAGAGATTACACATTTTATTCCTCGGTGCACGCATCCTACTCTAGAATAGATTTAGCATTGGCGGATAAGTGGACCCTACAGTCCATCCGTAAAATCACCATCTTTCCCATGTCCTGGTCGGATCACTCCCCACTATTCATCGAATGGGATATAAATAATAGAAAGGTTACCCCGGCCCCCTGGCGTTTGGGTAAACTCAGTCTTCTTCGGCCGGAGACCACGCAGGCGATCCAATCCACCTTAGATTATTATCTTTCTGAGAACTCTCCCCAGGAGACGTCTATCTTCACATTCTGGTGCGCCCTCAAAGCAGTGACACGAGGGACGGCAATTCAAACAGCGGCTAAACTTAAACGGGCATATCGTAAAAAATTTGAACAAGCTGAGCTTACAGTCGCCTCCCTGGAGAGTTCTCACGAGGCACATCTGCACGATAAAGCCCTTCTTAAGTCTTTGATAGAAGCAAGGGAGGCGGTGAATGTCTTCTATCTAGCGGAGGTGCAACGCAACCTACATAGACTGAATCAAAAAATTTATGTTTATGGTAATAGGGCTGGTAGACTGCTGGCGAGGAACCTGAGGGGTAGGAAGGCTAAAGGAAAAATTCACATTGTCCATTCGGATAGGGGTAACAGAGTCTATGATCCAGACGGAATTGCAGATGTCTTTGCATCCTATTACTCCAAACTATACAACGTGAAGGGGGACTCTTCTACCTTTCAACCTACAGGCGTAGATGTTCAGAATTTCCTGAGTGACTTTACTCTCCCCTCGCAGTCGCCGGAGTCTTGTAGCTCTCTAAGTGCGCCTTGGACTTTAGCTGAAGTCGAAAAGGCTATTGACTCCCTCCCAGCAGATAAGGCCCGGGTCCCGACGGTTATCCTGCCAGTTTCTATAAATCCTTTAGGGAGAGTTTGGCCCCGGTGCTCTTGTCGGTGTTCAATGAAGCCTCAGAGGCAGGCCACTTCCCTAAAGAGATGCTGGAAGCTCAAATCATTACCATCCCCAAACCGGGAAAACCCCCCACCTCCGTTCAAAATTTTAGACCGATCGCGTTACTAAATACGGATTTAAAAATGTATGCCAAATTAATAGCCAACCGTATCAGCCCTCTGCTCCCCTCTCTTATCAACCCCGATCAAGTGGGTTTCGTACTGAACAGACAGGCCCCAGATAATACCCGCAGGGTGATTAATGTGATTGAGCACGCAGCAGGTAGAAGAGAACCCCTCCTAGTCTTGTCTCTTGACGCCGAAAAGGCTTTCGATAGATTGAATTGGGATTTTATGAGATTAACTCTGGACAAATTTGGCTTCTCTGGAAGGATCTTGGACTCTATCTTGGCTCTTTATTCCTCCCCGAGTGCACGGGTCTTTGTTAACGGATGCCTTTCCTCACCCTTTAATATCTCTAATGGCACACGTCAAGGATGCCCGCTATCCCCTCTTATTTTTGCGATGGCAATAGAACCCTTGGCTGCTTGTATTAGATCTCGGGATGCGATTAGTGGTCCTGTTATAGGGGGCATTTCTCACAAAATTAGTTTGTTTGCGGATGATATTCTGCTATGTCTAATTGACCCCGAAGCTTCCTTGCCAGTTTTGCACGAGGTCCTTCAAAGCCATTCAGAGGTTTCTTTTTATAAGTTAAACACAAATAAAACTGAAGCCCTCCCACTCCATATACCTCCGACTGTGGTTTCTAGGTTGAAGGATAGGTATAAATATGCCTGGAAGTCCTGCTCCCTGAGATACCTGGGGATAAACTTAACCAGAGAAGACAACTTGATTGAGTGTAACTATGCCTCGTTATTAAAAGCGTTTGTTGAGCTGACTGGGGAGTGGATGCTGCAGGAGGTGTCTTGGTTAGGTAGGATTGCTGCTGCTAAGAGGGTTTTATTGCCGAAATTAATGTACCTGTTTCGCGCCATACCAAGGCCCCTTCCCAGACTCCTCTATAATAAATTTAACCAGGTCTTGACCAGATATGTGTGGGGAGGATCTAGACCGAAAATTGCTAAGAAGACTCTTGTACGGCCTAAACTGTCTGGGGGGGTAGCTTTCCCAGATATAGAAAAGTACCATGCGGCATGTCTGATAAGTCAGTCTAGGGACTGGTTTGACACCACAAGTCTGAAGCCTTGGGTTATTCTGGAAGCCTCCTGCTTGGATGCTGTTTCTCTCCCTGATATGTTTTGGTTGCCACCGCCCGCTGCTAGGAGTAGGGCCGAATCCTACAAGTCTATTAAAACGACCATAGATTCCTGGCATAAATTAGTACTCTCTTCAGAAGAGCTTAATTTACCCGCCCCCTGCCTGTCGTTAACTGCTCTTAAGTCATTGATACCCAATGTTTCTACTAGTGGAGTGGACTCGGAAGGGGCTCACTACCGTGGGCGATTTATATGAAGGGGACATCTTGATGTCCTTCTCTCAATTACAAGAGAGATTTGGGATTCGGGCTCAGAATTTCTTTAAATACCTGCAGGTGAGAAGTTGGCTGCACTCATGTACTCCCTCACATCTCCACAAATTGTCTCTTCCGACTTACATTGTGAGCCGACTGGAGACACCCTCGCATAAATATAGGATTACGTGGTGGTATCAATTTCAACTGACAAACGGCCCCCAGATAAAATTGAAAGCTCAGACTTTATGGGAAAGAGATTTGAATAGGTCCTTTACTGAGGCAGAGTGGGATGGTATATTTGGGTCCTGTTTTAAAGTCTCTAAATGTGTTAACCACTCAGAAATGTTTTACAAGCTTATACAGAGGGCCTACTTCACCCCTGCCAAGCAGCACAGAATCTGGCCTTCCCAATCTAAATTATGTTGGAGGAAATGTGGCTCCACGGGGGATATCTTTCATGTCTTCTGGGCATGTCCTCGTATACAACCACTTTGGAGAGAAGTTTTAAATATGGCCGGCATGGTGTTAGGGCTTAGCATCCACATGGACCCAGCTCTGGCGCTATTTCACTTGTATGTAGATCGCCTCTCCGCAGGTGACCGTTATGTCTTGGGGCACATTTTGATAGCCGCTAAAGTTGCTATAGCACAGTTATGGAAATCTGAGAGTGTTCCCACCTTGGAGCTCATCCAAAATAAGATCCACAAACATTTCATATTTGAAACCGCGAAGGCTAAATACTCCTCTTCGGCTAACTCTATCCACATGAAATGGTTGGGTTGGTCTGATTATAGAAGTAGAGAAGGTAGGCTAACAGTATATAGCTCTCCAATTGACACGTCCGTTCTCGACCTCTCCTAGAATTATCTCTACGTGAATGCCGTGCTACTAGATATGTCCTCTTCATCTCTCCTTTTGGTGCTTTCTCCTTTTCTTGTGTCTGTATGTTCAATGTAACCAAATGTATACCCCTTAGACTGTGCGTTGTTTAAGTTTGCTTATAGTAACCATTCCGGACTTCCCCTGTGTTTTCCTATTTCTTTATTCTGTTCCCCATTTTTATGTGTAAACTCTTCAATAAAAAATGTAATGTTTAAAAAAAAGAAATGTAAGATCAATACAAGATCAAAAATATTTATGTTTTCATTGTTCTAAGAAATGTTGTGTACAGTATGTGGTTGTACTTCTAGAATTTCTTGAAGCAAAAACAGAGCTCAAGGTATTAAAAGTTCTTTGTGGACCTGGAAAAATCAATTTTATTTAAATGGCCCCTACTATTAAGTTGTTAAGTTGACAACAGTAGTGAATAGCTGCAGAGCTGTTAGCAGAAAGGGAGAACATTTTTTGTTATTTAAGACACTACTGCACTTGGTCATACAGTGTGCTTTTGGTATAGGCCAAAGATGCATGTTTTGGGCACCGTAGTTTCATGTTACGATATTGTAGAATTAATGTGCATAACTTATGAATGAGCAGTAAATTAGTCAAATGGAGAAATAAAAATGATGCCGTTGTCCCATTATCATATTGAAGATACTGTATGTGAGCTGCGTTTACACAATAGAAAAAAATTAGGAAAAATATAAATTATATTATATTCATTAAAAATATAAATAGCACAATTATCATTAAGTCTTAAGAATTAATTTATCAACTTTTATATATTATTAAGTAGTTAATAAAAGTAGTAAAACAGATTGATATGTACAGTAGTTAAATGGTTAATCACTACCTGTTGTCTCTTAATGGAGTGTTGTTGTGTATGACTCATCTGTGTAAAGAACCACATACTGTATGTCTGAGAAAATGTTTTTCACCAGACTTAAAGGTCAGATTGTGTAGTCTCCAGGTACAGGACTTGTTTACATGCCTCTATAAAAGTATCTGCATGTGCACAAGTCTAACGCTGTGTTACTGGATTGCCATTATATGACTGTACAGTAGTTAGCCCAACAGAGATTGATACCTTATCATATTGACTTTGTCATCTATCACGTGTATCCTGTTATGTTTAATAAAACGTACTACGGCTTGGAATCAACATGTGGACTAACCTCCTTGCTCACATTGGCTACACTCGTACAAACTTGTTGGCATCTGCCTATAGAGTAGCTGTAGTACATGGTGTTGCCCGGTCAAGATTCTGACCAAACATCATTAGAATTAAATTGAAAGGGAATTTTGTATGTGGACATCTGAGTGACATTTAAAGTAATATTTTGAAGAATGAAAACTATAATAGTGAAGTACACCTTCTTTTACTGTGAAGATTTGACCAAAGTTTAAAGGGCTATGCCAAAACATCATGCTTCATCACTGCATGCCAGTATGTGAATGGGGTATGACTATCAGCACTACAGATCTTCTCATTATGTGCTCTGAGGGGATAGGTCAGAGCTGTGCATGCGCTATAGAGTTGGCATGCTAGTACCTCCAAAAGTTAATATGAACAGCGAGCCTAGATTGCAGAATAGTGTTTGCCTGCAGCTGCAAGTAATCTGCCTGATGGTAGTGCTAAGGAGCTCTTAGTACCAGGTCTGTGTAAACGTTTTTTTCTAAAATGGATCCTAGCATCTCCTAAGGATTTCCTTGTAATGTGAAGATGCTTTCAAGTTACTGTATCTGCATTGTGAGGTCTGGCAGCTATTATGAAAGGCAGTCTCAGGCAGTGTCTCTATTTTAATTTATGGCTGCATACTATCTATAATTAACAGTTTATTATACAGATGTGTCCTCACACATATTGCCTCAATACGCTAAGTAGCTGGATAAGCCTTAATTGCATTGCTATGCAAATAGGATGCACAAGCAGACTCTGCTGATTAAAATGGTATACGGCATGCCTATATTCTGTGTGCCAGAAAGTGAATCACAATGCGCTACACACGGTGTAAAATAAATAAAACTAGATACGTTCACCAATATCTTTCCTCCTCCACGTTAACGTAGATGGATTTGTTCCTCATGTGCATGTAAGGAAATTAAAAAAGATTTGCCATATGGTGAAGTACAGTTTAATATATTTAAAAACTTAATTTCTAGCATCAATCATTCACAGAAAGTGCAAGTGCAATAGTACAATGACAGCAATAATGGGGAATCCTCTGGAGGCTGCAAAAATGAACAATTACCGGCAGGATGCAAGGTTATTCGCATAGAATAATCCTGACAGCATAGGAGTCTATTGGATAGCCCGGGTTCCTTAGACCATATGTGCAGATGGTTCTCCCGTCGGGTCTTAGTCCAGTCAGCTGCCTCCGTCACCCCACGTCCACCATATTAAACTGTACTTCACCATATGGCAAATCTTTTTTAATTTCCTTACATGCACATGAGGAACAAATCCATCTACGTTAACGTGGAGGAGGAAAGATATTGGTGAACGTATCTAGTTTTATTTATTTTACACCGTGTGTAGCGCATTGTGATTCACTTTCTGTCACTTCTTGTTGTATTAATCTATGTGTGGGGAGGGAGAGAGTACCCTCCTAGACAGAATCTTTCACACTTGCTGCTGTTCCTGAGCGCACTCTGATACTTTCCTCAACTTTCTGGTTTTATTGTATATTCTGTGTGCGTTTTCATCTGCTTGCACTTGAGCAGACTGACAGTCGTGCATGTGCAGTAGGACTTTAAGGTCATAAACCTAGACGTCCACATGCCACAAAGGACAGCTCTTATTGGAAGAACTGTCCTTTGCTCCTTTGCTTAAATCTTCATGCGTATGGCATTAGTATGCACCACTAGGTTTGTGTATTGCATAATGTCCAGCAAAGGTATGTTACCAGTCTGATATTGATACTGAAATGTGACTAGCCCAAAAAATTGCCATAATACACTCGGAAGCAAGGGAGTTAATATCCTTATAACAATTACAAAACATAAATCTATTGGTCTCATCTTTGAAGAACATAGATAACCACAATTTTAATTTAATTAGTACAGGTTGAGTCTCATATATTCTAAATGCTTGGGACCAGAAGTATTTTGGACTTTGGATGTTTATGTATTTTGGAATATTTGCATACTATAATGAGATATCTTGGGGATAGGACTCAAATATAAATATGAAATGCATTTATGTTTCATCTACACATAGCCTGAAGGTAATCTTAACCAATATTTCTAATATTTTTGTGCATGAAACAAAGTTTGTGTGCCTTGAACCATCAAGAAAGCAAAGGTGTCGCCATCTCAGTTGCTACTAAAACAAACAACTGGATTTTGAATATCGTATTTTTTGATATGGAAGACTCAACTTGTAGTTCTATTACTCACATATCTGTAGAGCAATACCTAAACAGGTGGCAGGTGCTTTCATTCTTGGAGGCGAGTCTGTTCCCTTTGTGAATTCTCTAGTCAGCAACATAGAAAGTATAAAGTTTACAAAATTAGTAAACTGGCAATAGTGGGGGTTTTAGGTCAGTGGTGCCTATTGTCTAACTATATACAAGTAGTAGGAGAGGAGTAAAGAAGGAAAATATTGTTGCAAAATGGACAACCTGTATAGCTGTTAATGTCTAGAACAGCAGTTCTCAGTGGTAAGCGTACAACCGGTTGTACAATTATCAAGGCTAGGTATCACCTACACAGCCTTGGGACTCCCTCCGGCTGCTACTGACAGGAACAGCTGATTTTCACATTACGTGATCTCCTCACAAAGCAGAGAGGTCACACTGACTGCAATCACACAGTGATTAGCCTCATGCATTAATGCATGAGGCTGATCTGACAACATAGGTGGTCATTCCGAGTTGATTGCTCACTGACGATTTTTGCAGTGCAGCGATTAAGTAAAAAACAGCAAAAATGCGCATGCGCATGGTACGCAGCGAGCATGCGCTAATTACTTTCACACAAAACTTTGTAGATTTACACAAGGTCGAGTGACGTTTTTTCATCGCTCAAGTGATCGTAGTGTGATTGACAGGAAGTGGGTATTTCTGGGTGTAAACTGGCCGTTTTCAGGGAGTGTGCTAAAAAACGCAGGCGTACCAGGTAAAAACGCAGGAGTGGCTGGAGGAATGGGGGAGTGGCTGGCCGAACGCAGGGCATGTTTGTGACGTCAAACCAGGAACTAAACGGACTGAGGTGATCGCAGTCTAGGAGTAGGTCTGGTGCTACTCAGAAACTGCAACAAATTATTTAGTAGCAGTTCAGCTAACCTTTCGTTCGCTATTTTGCTAAGCTAAGATACATTCCCAGAGGGCGGCGGCCTAGCGTTCGCAATGCTGCTAAAAGCAGGTAGCGAGCGAACAACTCGAAATGAGGGCCATAGTCTCTCTGGATCACTTAACGATCAGAAGAGACATGTCACACAGCTGCCACCACAGTGCTCAGACAGGAAGCAAACTTAAGTTCACTTCCTTATTTTAGCTGAATAGGATGGAACACAAACACGCCCAGCGATCGCCCAGACACTCCTCCGTTTCTCCAGCCACTCCCGCGTTTTTCCCAGAAATGGTAGCGTTTTTTCGCACACACCCATAAAACGGCCAGTTTCCGCCCAGAAACACCCACTTCCTGTCAATCACACTACGATCACCAGAACGAAGAAAAAGCCTTGTAATGCCGTGAGTAAAATACCTACCTGCATAGCAAATTTACTTGGCGCAGTCGCACTGCGGACATTGCGCATGCGCATTAGCGACTAATCGCTCCGTTGCGAGAAAAAAATAACGAGCGAACAACTCGGAATGACCCCCAATATCAAGTGATCAATGAGTAATAGACGATTCTATCAACAATTGCAACAACTGGTAACTGCAGGAGCTCCATGCACGATATGATCAATGTATAATGCTATATTTAATAACAAGTAATATTCTTGTTATCACTCGTTAATAATCTTAAATGGTGCTCCAACCAATCAGCTCCTGTCATTTTTCAAACACATGACAGTTAGGAGCTGATTGGTTGGAGGGTGCACCATTTAAGATTAGTAATGACTGATAACAAGAATATCACTTGTTATTAAAACAGTCAATGGCGCGAATGTAATTAAGTCCGAGTTCGGCGGCCGTGCAGGATGCTTGCCGAACTCGGACAGTTTTTTAAAGAGGCAATCATGTACAAGGCTAAACCATGCCTCGTACATGATTTCTCCATTAAAAAAAACATCTGAATTCGGCTGGTATCCCGCACGACTGCCGAACTCTGACTTCATTACATCCTGGTCAATATCTGGGGATAAAACACATCCTTCAGATACAGATTATTTTATTTGGCAATTTTTATTGACAAGCCTCATTTTTTAACATTTAAATAATTGTATAAGAATAAAGTAATTAGAAAAATGAGAATTGCGGTAACAAACATTAACCTTGTAGATATCAGTTTTTCTCAAACTCAGTCCTCATGGAACCCTAACAGTATGTGTATTCAAGGTATCCTCGCTAATAATTAGTGCCACCTGCAGATCTATTGTGTTAGTCAATTAATACACCTTAACTCCAGTTAGATTATTCTGAAAACATCTGTTTGTGGTCTATGAGAACCAAGTTTGAGAAACACTGCGGTATACCTTGTATACACACACACCACACACACACACACACACACACACACACACACACACACACACACACACACACACACACGAGCACACTAATACCCCTTTTCCACTGAAATCACAAATTTTGGAACACTGTTCCAACCAGGGACAGGCCACCGGTGCCTTGACCAGGGTTATTCCCGGGTCTGCTCCTTTCACACTGCACCTGTGTGCAATGTGTTTCTGTTATGCCGTCGCTAGGAGATTACCGTTACGTCATCTCCAAGCGTCGGTGAGCTGTCTCTCCTATGCTTTTAGTATCCGGGTCAGATGACCTCTTTCGCTAGTTTACACTACCCCATTACCCAGGTCCTTCCCGGATCCCGCTCTGCTCATTACCTGGCTCACTGGACCCGGATTATTTTTTGGGGACCCTTTTCCACTAAGCCGTGACATGGGTTAACCTGCCAATATCCCGGGTTGTTATGGCGGTGGAAAAGGGGTATAATAAATGTTGTACAGGAGATCATGATGCAGTTAAGATCAACAATACCTTTTAGTTAGCGGAAATATGGTTCTTGGTATGTCAAATGAGAGCCAAATGTCATCTATGCCAGTACATTAATGTTAACTAAAGTTTTTTGGGACTTTCTCTGATGCACATCTTACTCGATTAACATGAGACAGGCATTATGCATGATCCCTCCTACACTCATACTGTACATACTGTAGTATTGACAAGAATTTCTGAAATTGCTGTACATACATAAATAGTACTGTTAGTTCTGAATCTCCACTAATTACATTGGTGTAGCAGTGATTAAGCCGTGTAGAATTTAATACAGACTTGCTAATGTAGCACACTAGCCTTAATTCTGCTTTTCCAATGTGATAAGCAGAACCTATGAGAAGTGCCCATGTGTGATAGAGAATCACATTTCTCAATGCTCTGTATTAGTATCACTATACACGCGGAAACTAGAATACTGTCCCCAATACTTGTCAGACCATGCTTGAATGCTGCCTGCAGCTATCACTGTCTGTCAAGTGTTTGGGAAAGAGTCTACGTCTTCTGACATAGCAGTTTTATCCACAGATCAATGATCTCTAGTCTGACAGCCACTAAAGCTGCATGCTTATAGCAAGTGGCCATGTGTAAAATTACATTTTAGACCTAGTTTCTGTCTGGAAAATTGCTGCCAGTTCTGAAAGATTTTAGAATTACACGGGAAAGACAGTTTCAAAAGACTCAGGAGACGTAATGGGAAGGCTTGCAAATAAAAAAATAAATAAATAATAATAATAATAATAATAAAAAAATAAAAAAATATATATATATATACATATAAAAGTTTACGCAATAAGTGGTTCCCTAACCAAAAATTCTCCTTGTGTGTGTTGAACATGATGGCGTGATCTTCGGCGCTAAACGCATCAAAACACGCATACACATACAAAAAAGTTGCAAACCTTTTTCATAATCCTACACATTTCAATCTACTCAGATTTACAGCAAACAAAAAACAGTTAATGTAGATGTAGACTAACTGGCCTTAGTATTTGTTTTGTTAGATACAATGTTAAACGTACCACGAGCAGTTCAAATAGGCATAGTTTAGCCCTTATTTTTAGAACTGGAAAGGGTTGGGGCATATCGACTTTAGAGCATGGCTACATATTTTGAAGTTTTTTGGCTTTAAATACTGGAATTGTGAACATGGTATATATCTTTACAGGGCCGCCTTCAGAAATTGTTGGTCCCGGAACTGACAAAAATATGCAGGAGCCATCCCAACTCCATGCAAAAAATAATGATAAATAAATAAATAAAAATCATTACTTTCCATCTTTTTGGCAGGTCTTTTTGTCCTCTCCTCTGCAATACAATCTTCGCTTCCTTGGAGCTCTAGGACCTGGTATTCCACTGTACCACTCTGCTCCTCCTCTATGTGGAATCAAATGGCAGAAAGTCACATACAGGTGGGGGATGTAGTTGATTTGCCGGCAGTCGAGATCCCGGCGGTAAGGATAGAGACGCCGAAAACCCAATGACAGACATTGAGAAAGTCGGCATGCTGACTAACAGGGACTATTCCCACTCGTGGGTGTCCACGACATCCATAGAGTGGGAATGGAACCTGTGGTGAGTGCAGCGAGCCACCGAGTCCGCGTGGAGTTCCATTGTGCTTGCCCCCCCGCCAGCATTCTGGTGACCTCCAGGATCCCGACCGCCGGCATTCCAGCCCCAACCCATAGGTGACCTGCAGTAAAGAGTCACAGAGGGACGATGAGCAGGGATGAGCATTGGCCCAATAATGTTGCACAGCCTGGTGCAGCTCTCTGGGTTTCTGCAGTAGGAGTAGATGAAAGCTGACTGATGTGAAAAGCCCTGATAACAATCTGAAAGAGGTTTGAATTTGCCCTTTTTGTTTTTTTAGAAAGGATTATAAAATGTAAAATATTTATAACAGTATTATTTTTGATGTGCTAAGTATCTAATTAGTTGAATCAAAGAGGTATGAAAATAGATTTGATGAGCTAGTCTGCAACAGTCTGCTCCTTATTGTTAGAAAAATTAAGCAGCCACTTATGATGAAAATGGTAAAATATAACGGAATTACTATCTCTGGACACGTCATTGCTGCGCCTACTCACACCTGATTTATCATTCTGAAATAGCACTTAATCAACAAGAAGCAACCAGCAGAGCTGTGTGCAGGAAAGTGTGTGGTCAGACTCACGCTCAGCATGCAGGTTGTGGCATCATTCAATGGACATATGGGCATTTAAAACTAGTAATTATTGGTCTTTTGATTCTTCAAGCGTCTTTACAGCACCAGACTGAAGCAGTGACATGACTTGGTGAACCCAACTGAGGACCTTATTAAGGTTTGTTAACAAACCAAAAAAAGCACACTAATAGGCAAAACCATGTAGCACGGCTGGTGGGGAAGATGTAACATGTGCAGAGAGAGTTAGATTTGGGTGCTGTGTTTTCAAGCTGAAATCTAAATGGCAGTGTAAAAATAAAGCTGTCCAGTATTTACCCTGCACAGAAAAAATATAACCCACCCAAATCTAACTCTCTGCACGTTACATCTGCCCCACCTGCAGCACAGCATGGTTTTGCCCATTAGTTCGCTTTTTTGGTTTGCTAACAAACCTTAATAACACCCTGAGTTCCTTGCTGTGTGATACACTGCTCATCAAATTATCCAGATTTCCTCAGGAAAGTTAGCTATGTGAAAAATGTATGATATATTTCATATTTGCAAAGATTTTCAGAGTGCTACTAAAAAAAAAAGGATTTTAATTACCTACCGGCAAATCCTTTTCTCGAAGTCAGTAGAGGATACTGGGGTCCACATTAGTACCATGGGGTATAGACAGATCCAATAGGAGCCTTGGGCACTAAGAAATCAACAGTGTGCACTGGCTCCTTCCTGTATGCCCCTCCAACGAGATTCAGTCTTGAAACTGTGCCCAAGGAGACAGACATACTTTGAGAGAAGGATAGTTAAGGATAGTGGTGAGATTCCGAACCAGCACACACAACAAGAGGAAAGCCAAGCTAACCAAACTTGAAACAGGAACAGCAACGGCCGAAGCAACATTACTTAATCAAGTAACAGTGCAGTAAGAACGAAGGACTGGGCGGGCGCCCAGTATCCTCTTCGGACTACGAGAAAAGGATTTACCGGTAGGTAATTAAAATCCTATTTTCTCTTATGTCCTAGAGGATACTGGGGTCCACATTAGTACCGTGGCGATGTACCAAAGCTCCCAAACCATGTGGGAGAGTGCGGACGGAGGTCCCTGCAGAACCGATTGACCAAACTGAAGGTCCTCAGAGGCCAAAGTATCAAACTTGTAGAACTTAGCAAACGTGTTTGAACCAGACCAAGTAGCTGCTCGGCAGAGCTGTAAGGCCGAGACACCCCGGGCAGTCACCTAGGAAGAACCCACCGACCTAGTAGAGTGGGCATGTACAGATCTAGGAACCAGAAAACTTGCCGTAGAGTAAGCATGCTGGATAATAAGCTTCATCCAGCGAGCAATAGACTGCTTTGAAGCAGGACACCCAATTTTATTGGGATCATAGAGTACAAACAGCGAGTCCGATTTTCTGCGACAAGCTGTCCGTTTGACAGATTTTCAAAGCCCGCACAACATCCTGGGACTTTGAAGTGGAAGTGGTGTCAGTAAGCACTAGAACCACAATAGGCTGGTTGATGTGAAATGCAGACACCACCTTTGGAAGAAATTGCTGACAAGTTCTGAGTTCAGCTCTATCTTCATGAAAAATCAAATAGGAGCTAATGTGAGACAACGCCCCCAATTCTGACACACGTCTTGCCGAAGCCAAGGCCAGCAATGTGACGATCTTCCACGTAAGAAACTTTACATCAAACTCCTGTAAAGGCTCAAACCATTCAGATTGTAGAAACCACAACACCACGTTGAGATCCCAAGGTACCGTGGGAGGCACAAAGGGTGGCTGGATGTGCAGAACACTTTTCAAGAACGTCTGAACCTCAGGGAGGTAAGCCAACTGTTTTTGGAAGAAAATGGACAAGGCCGAAATCTGGATTTTTATGGAGCCCAGGTGTAGGCCCACATCCACGCCAGACTGCAGAAAAAGCAGAAACCGACCCAGTTGAAATTCCACCACAGGAATTTTTCTGTTTTCACACTGACACATATTTACTCCAAATCCGGTGGTAATGTTTAGACATTACCCCTTTTCTGGCTTGGATCAGGGTAGGAATTACCCTGTCTGGAATTCCTTTCCGGGCTAAAATTTGACGCTCAGCCTCCATGCCATCAAACGTAGCCGCGGTAAGTCTTGATAGACGAATGGACCCTGTTGCAGAAGATCCTCTTGGAGAGGTAAAGTCCACGGATCCTCCAGAAGCATGTCCAGTAGATCCGCATACCAAGCCCTTCTTGGCCAATCCAGAGCAATAAGAATTGCCTGAACCTTTTCCCTTTTTTATTCTTTTGAGAATTCTTGGGATCAGTGGAAGTGGTGATAACACATACACCATCTGGTAGGCCCATGGAGCCACCAGAGCATCCACCGCCACTGCCTGTGGATCACACGACCTGGAACAATACCACCTGAGTTTCTTGTTGAGACGAGAGGCCATCATGTCGATTTGTGGAGTTCCCTACTGATGTGCCACGCACCCGAACACCTCCGAGTGAAGGCCCCACTCTCCTGGGTGGAGGTCGTGTCTGCTGAGGAAATCTGCTTCCCAGTTGTCTACTCCCGGAATGAAGATCGCAGACAACGCCACAGCAAATCTTTCTGTCCAGAGGAGAATCCGTGTTATCTCTGACATTGCTGCTCTGCTCTTCATTCCACCCTGTCGGTTTATGTACGTTACCGCCGTCACATTGTCTGACTGAACCTGGATCGCCTGATCTTGAAGATGTGCTGCCTGCAGAAGGGCGTTGTATATGGCCTTTCATTCCAGAATGTTGATTGAAACAATAGTTTCCTGACTTGACCATTTTCCTTGGAAGTGTTCCCCCTGGGTCACTGCTCCCCGTTTGCGGAAGAGGAACATCATCTCCGCCATTACCTTGGTGAACACCCTCGGAGCTGTGGAGAGGCCAAAAGGTAGAGCCAGGCACTGGTAGTGACAGTCCTATAAGGCAAACCTGAGATAAGCCTGATGAGGCGGCCAGATCGGGTTATGAAGGTATGCATCCTTGATATCCAGAGACACCAAGAATTCCCCCTCCTCCAGACTCAAGATCACCGCTCTCAGAGACTCCAGCTTGAATTTGAACACCCGTAAATACGGGTTCAACGACTTGAGGTTTAAAATGGGTCTCACCGAACCGTCCGGTTTCGGTACCACAAACAGGTTGGAATAATACCCTCTGTTCCGTAGCTGAGGTGGAACTGGAACAATGACCTGAGTCTGTATCAATTTTTGAATTGCATCCTGTAAATTTATACTTGCCTCCTGAGAAGCTGGTAAGCCTGACTTGAAGAATCTGTGAGGTGGGAGGTCCTGAAACTCCAGTCTGTATCTCTGGGCGATGAGCTCTTTGACCCAGGCATCCTGGCATGATGTTGCCCATACGTGACTGAAATCTTTTAACTGGGCTCCCACCTGCCCGTCTTCCAGGCAGAGAGGTCCACTGTCATGCTGAAGGCTTTGAGGAAGCAGAACCAGAGTTCTGTTCCTGTGAACCTGCAGTTGCTTGTTTTCTGAGTTTACCTCTACTGCCTTTGAAGGCTGTAGAAGAACCCTTGGCTTTATTTTTCAATTTTGCTGTCCGAATGGACTGCAGAGTTGGAGCAGAATAGGCCTTCCTAGCTGGGGGGCTGCAGAAGGAAGATATGTAGACTTACCTACCGTAGCCTTGGCTATCCACGTATCCAGTTTATCACCAAACAGGGCCTCGTCTGTGAAAGGTAGGCTTTCCACCCCCTTTCTGTAATCCGCATCCGCCGTCCACTGATGTAGCCATAGGCCCCTGCATGCAGACACTGCCATGGCTGTGGTGCGTACATTGAGCAATCCGATTTCTTTTATGGCTTCCAGCATAAAATTTGCAGAGTCCTGTAAAAGTGCCTCACCTCTGGTAAGGAATCTAACCCCTCAATTAGGTTACCCAACCATTTTGCAATGGCCCTAGTGATCCAAGCACAAGCTATAGTGGGTCTCTGGGCCACTCCCGCAGCTGTGTATACAGACTTGAGAGTGGTATCAATCTTGCATTCAGCCACATCCTTTAAGGAGGCTGCCCCCGGGACCAGTAAGACTATCTTACGGGACAATCTAGATACTGATGTGTCAACAATCGGTGGTTTTCCCATTTTTTCCTATCGTCCTGAAGAAAAGGGAATGATGTCAGTAACCTTTTAGGGATCTGAAACTTCTTGTCAGGATTAATCCAAGTTTCTTCAAATAGGGAATTTAGGGGGAAATTCTGAGTTGATCACAGCAGGATTTTTGTTAGCAGTTGGGTAGAACCATGGGGGTAATTCTGAGTTGATCGCAGCAGGAACTTTGTTAGCAATTGGGCAAAACCATGTGCACTGTAGGGGAGGCAGATATAACATTTGCAGAGAGAGTTAGATTTGGGTGTGGTGAGTTCAATCTGCAATCTAAATTGCAGTGTAAAAATAAAGCAGCCAGTATTTACCCTGCACAGAAACAATATAACCCACCCAAATCTAACTCTCTCTGCACGTGTTATATCTGCCCCCCCCCTGCAGTGCACATGGTTTTGCCCAACTGCTAAAAAATTTCCTGCTGCGATCAACTTGGAATTACCCCCTTATTTCCTTAGATGCAGGGAAAGTAGCAGAGGATTTCTTTTTTACATTAAAATAAGATTCCTCCTCATCCTCTGTCGTTTTGTCAGGAATGCGCAGGACATCTCTAATAGCTTCTATCAGGGCCTGTATTCCCTGTGACAAAGCTGCACCCCCCCCCCTCCCGAGTCCACCTCACCCTCCTCAACATCTGATACATCATCATCATCAGTCTGCAGGATTTGGGCCAGTGTACGCTTTTGTGGACAAATGGCAGGGGTCTGAGATGCCAGAATGGCCACTGACTCTCTATTCATCAGGTCATCTACCGACTGTCTTAAGTATTGCGTCTCCTTCTCATTTTGGGATAATTTATGGGAAATATTAGAGATCATCCCTTTCAATGAATCTAACCATACAGGTTCAGATCCACTAGCCTGAGAATGGGGGTGATTCCGAGTTGATCGCAGCCAGCAACTTTTTGCTGCTGGTGAAATCAAGTAATCCCCGCCTATGGGGGAGTGTATTTCCGCTTAGCAGGGCTGCTAAGCCCTGCTTAGCTAAAAAAGTTTTGTGCTGTTGAAAAGTAAGGCTGGATCTACTTACCCTGTGCAACAGATCCAGTGACGTTCATCCCAGCTTTGATGTCAGACATCCGCCCTCTGATTGCCTGGACACGCCTGTGTTTGGATGACCACTCCTAGAAAACGGCATCCAATGGTGAGTATCCGCCCAGGAATGCCTCTCTGCTGTCAATCTTCTTGCAATCGGCGCTGCGTCTTCTTTCGCTGTGCACGCCGTTGCCCGGCGATGTCCGTCGCCAGGCAATGACACGCGTGCGCATTGCACACACCGCGCATGAACAGTTCTGACCCATTCGCAACGCAGCGAAGAACCGCTGCGTGCGAACGGGTCGGAATGACCCCCAATGTGTACTATTCTGAGTACACTGCAGTGATCCCCCTGAGTGAGAAAAACACTCTGCCGTGCATGAGACACATTCCTTTGACATAGTAAAATGTGAAAGAACCCACACACACAGGACAATAGGTTAAAAGCACAGTTAACCCACACAGAGCCAGCCACACCGCGCTCCTATAGCTAATTTCCAAGTTTAGCTGGGTCGCAAACTAAGCACCCTTAATAGGGGCTTAGTATACTATTATTGCTCCCCCCTTTGAGAAAGCTGCAAGCTGAGTGCAGCGAAATGCGTCAGTATCGTGATTACCAAGTCAGGAACACTGGAGTCAAATAACTGGACCATCCCCTGCAGCAACAACAATCCATCCTATTTTGAGAGGATTCCAGTACAAGCCTAATGGAGTAACTCTTCAGGAGCTTCCCAAACGTGACTGAATCCTCCAGGCACATTTTCTAATCCGAGTCTGGTAGGAGGGACATAGAGGGAGGAACCAGTGCACACTATTGATTTCTTAAAGTGCCCAAGGCTCCTAGTGAACCCGTCTGTACCACATGGTACTAATGTGGACCCCAGTATCCTCTAGGATGTAAGAGAAATTAACAAATGAGGAAATCTTAGGTATATATTAATCAAGGACCAGTGTTGTGGAAGCAATGCACAAGACAAGGGCAGAAACTGGAAGGCGGTGGTAATGGTATAAAAGCAATTAGTACACAAATAGTCAGGAAAGCTTAAGATAATGCTATGCCATAACATCTGTTTGGTAAATAATTAGGTTTATAAAGAAATAATGCTTAGTAATTGATGGTAATGTAATTATGATACTATTTGCATCTTTATACACAATGAGCCAACTGTAGGTGGTTGCAGAGGACCGGGCACCAAACAGTTAAAGCTTTTGAAGCACTAGGATGTAACGGTCCCCCCTCCCTATACCCCACCCCCAGCTAAAGCTATCCAGTTTTGTGAATAAGTCCAAGGCAGGAGCAGGATAGGACAGAAGGAAGACTGGTACACACAAGAATCACACTCTCACACAACAGAGATGGGAATCAGTCACCAAGAGAAAAGAAAACCCATAGAAACCAGGTGCATCAGGGACATAGAAGACATTGGGGATGTCCCAAAGTAGTTACTTAAAGGGAGGGGATGCTCCTGCGCAGAAAGGAGAATCCAGATCCCAAAGGAAGCAGCCTGAGAGGCAAAGGAATCATAGGCATGCAACCTAAGAAAGGTGCGGAGAGAAGACCACATGGCTGTCTTGCATAACTGTTCAGCAGAAGCACCGCACCAAACTGCCCATGAAGGACCCACAGAGCAAGTAGAATGTGCAGAGACTGTATACAGTGCAGAGAGGTCAGCTTGCGTTTAAGTATGTGAGATAGTCATGCAAAGCCATATTGCTAATCTTGTGGAACTCATATAGGACAAAAGGGAATCCTTTTTTCTGATGGAGCTGGTACAATCCACGTAAGTCCGAAGAGCACGAACCACTGCCAAGGAGGCGTCCACTTTTAACTATCCAGAGATTTATTGGACAAATGATTTATGTGATACTGCTAGGGGTAATAGGTTTTTAAACACACTTAACGGTTACCACTTACTTCAATTAATCAAGGAACCAACTAGGTACAATGCAATCTTAGACCTGGTTTTAACAAACAATGGGGAATTGATATCAAATATTATAGTAGGGGAGTTTATGGGAAACAGCGACCACAATATGGTCACATTCAATATCAGTTTTCACAAGCAGCCCTATACAGGCTCAACTAAGACTCTAAAACTTTAGCAAAGCCAACTTTAACATGATGAGGGAAGCTTTAAGGGACATTAACTGGGAAATTTTGTTTCAAGGCAAGAATACTACAGAGAAATAGGATGTATTAAAAATGCTGCTAGTTATACTGGTAAGTTCATTCCCACAGGCAGCAAACGAAGGAGTAATAATTCCAAACCAATGTGGCTTAACAAAAAGATTAAGGAACTAATGACCAAAAAGAGGCGAGCATTCAAAAACTATAAATCGGACATGAGGGCGGAGTCATTCCAGTACTATAAGGATTGTAACAAAATATGCAAAAAAAGAAATCAGAGCGTCTAAAATAGAAATGGAAAACCTAATAGCAAAGGAAAGAAAATCAAACCCCAAAAAGTTTTTAAATACATCAACAGCAAAAGATTAAAGAAAGAGTATAGGCCCTTTAAAAGGCAAGTTGGGAGTCCTAATCAAAGACGACCATGACATAGCGAAAAAAACTAAACAAGTTTTTCTCATCTGTGTTTACAAGAGAGGACCAGATGGTGGGATTGACTCATAACCTCAGCAATAATAATGTCCCATTGCTAAATGTTTATTTTACTGAGGAAGTAGTCTGTGACCGATTAAGAAAAAATAAGATTAATAAGTCACCTGGTCCAGATGGAATTCACTCAAGGGTTCTCATGGAACTGTACTCCGAATAAGCAAGATCCCTATATATTATTTTCAATGAGTCACTTACATCATGCATGGTCCCCAAAGACTGGCATATAGCAGAAGTAGTGCCGATATTTTAAAAGGGAAGTAAATCTGAACTAGGTAATTATAGACCGGTAAGTCTTACATCCATAGTGGGGAAAGTACTGGAAGGTATTTTAAGGGATAGAATACAGAAGTTCCTTGAAGCCAATAAGGTTATTAATAGGAACCAACATAGATTTGTGAAGGATAGATCATGTCAAACTAACTTAATAGGCTTTTATGAAACCGTTAGTGCAAACCCAGATCAGGGTAAAGAGGTGGACGTAATCTTTTAAGATTTTGCTAAAGCTTTCGATACAGTACCTCACCTGAGATTTACAGTATATACAAATTAAGAGAACTTGGGCTAGGGAGCACAATATGCACTTGGGTTAGAAACTGGTTGGATAAAAGGGAACAGCAAGTGGTGGTAAATGGAACTTTTTCAAATTAGACTGAAGTACTAAGTAGTGTGCCACAAGAGTCTGCACTTGGACCACTATTGTTCAACATTTTCATAAATGATCTGTTAGTAGGTCTAGAGAGCACAGTGTCAATTTTTGCTGACAATACCAAACTCTGTAAAGTCATACTACAAAAAGGATATCCTGGAACTAGAAAAGGTTCAGAGACGGGCGACCAAATTAAGGGGATGGAGACGCTAGAATATGAGGAAAGGCTTGCTAGGCTCGATTACACTGGAAAAGAGATTAAGAGGAGACATGAGTAACATTTACAGATATATAAGGGGTCAATACACAGAGTCTATAGATTGTAAGCTTGCGAGCAGGGCCTTCCTACCTCTATGACTGTTTGTTATCACCCATTTTGTTATTGTTATTTCAAATTGTAAAGCGCAAAGGAATTTGCTGCGCTATATAAGAAACTGTTAATAAATAAATAAATAAATAATAGTGGGGGGAATAGTTTATGGTAAGATCATCACAAAGGACTCATGGACACCCGCTTAGATTAGAGGAGATTTCGCACACAGACGGAAAGGTTTCTTAACAGTAAGGACAATACGCACTTGGAATTCACTGCATGAGAGAGTAGTAATGGTGGACTCGGTCATTACTTTTAAGAATGGCCTAAATAAATTCCTAATGGATAAGGATATACATGGTTATGGCCGGTTTAATCATGCACTATAGTATTTAAAAGAAAAAAGAAAAAAAAAAAAGGAATTGACGTAACAGCTAAACATTTACCACAGTTAAATTAGTCTTAAAAATATTACAGTGTAGGAGAGCACTAACAGGTTGAACTCGATGGGCAAATTGTCTTTTTTCAACCTTTGAAACTATGGGGGTCATTCTGACCTGATCGCTCGCTGCAGTTCATCGCAGCGCAGCAATAAGGTCAGAACTGCACATGCGCCAGCGCCGCAGTGTGCCGGCGCATGGCTGACAGCCGACGGCTGTCATTGCCTAGTGATCGCCTTGCCTGATTGACAGGCAGAGGTGGTCGCTGGTCGGTGGGGGTGGGTGTGGGGGGGGTCTACACGGCGGCATTTGGCCATTTTGCGGGTGCGGCCCGGCCAACGCAGGCATGGCTGGACCGTGCGGGGAGCGGGCCGCAGCGGCTGCGTGACGTCACACGCAGCCGCTGCGACTCGGGCAGCGATGAGTAACTCCCGTCCAGCCGCAGAAGCTGCACTGGCTGGGAGTTACTCTTCAAGTACAAAAGCATCGCCGCTGTGCGATGCTTTTGTACTTGTGCGGGGGGTCCACCCTGACATGCAGGGCGGACTAGCCCTGTGCTGGGCGTCCCCCCGCATGTCAGTGTAAGTGATCGTAGCTGTGCTAAATTTAGCACAGCTACGATGAGGTCAGAATGACACCCTATGTTACTTCAGAAAGGTTTGGAAATTGCAAGGCCGGAGCTACAATTTCTTCACTAAGGTGGAACCTGGACACCACCTTGGGGAGGTATCCGGCCTGGGTCCGTAGAACAGCTCTGTCCAGATGAAAGATCAGAAAGGGGGGAGTGCAATGGTCAGATGGAAAAAGCGTTTTCGGCGTCAGCCACATGAGGTCCACAGAGTCCAGAGGTTCAAGTGAAGGAAGCTGTAGAGCCTAAATAACCAAAGACAAATCCTATGGAGCCACCGGAGGGACAAAGGGAGCATTGGAAGCAAGACCAGTATCCAATGCCGCTTCTACTAGATAAAAGGCCACTTCCCTGATATGGGTAATGTGGGACAGTAGTTCCGTGGTAGTGTCAGAGGGGAGACTGTCATCTAGGGCATCGGCCCAGCATTCAATAGCCTTAGCCACCCAGGCCATAGCTGGTCGTATAACAGCCCCTGTAAGAGAATAGACAGATTTAAGGAAATCTATCCACAGCTTCCTTCAGGGAAGACGCAGATGGTATAGGCAAAGTAGAGCTTCGAACCAGGCGCGCTTCGTGAAAACCCACTGTAGGGAGAACGTCCCACTTAGCAAATTCAACAGGTGGGAGAGGGTAAAAGGAAGATAATCTTTTTGGTATCTGAAACTTCCTACTACGGTTACTCCATGCTTCATGCATGAAGTCACCTCCTGGCGTTTAAATACCAGGATCTTGGCTTAGGCGCTCGCTACTCTATTTCCAGAATGGGTTCGACTGCCTATACTAGTGCGGGTACATCCACTGTAGAATGATGCTTCTTCTCAACTGGGGGGGACTCAGGGAGAGAGACATCTGCCTCATCTGGCTCCCCAGATGACATGTCAGAATACAAAAGCTTTGTAGACTAAGGATGGTACAGTACGCCTATGTGCTATAGGTCTGTCATGCGGTAACATTTGCTGAAAGGTGGCAGAAGTTGGAACTTGATTCTGGACTGCGTGTGAAAAAACCTCTACCCAGGTAGAATGCACAGGGAGGACTAGCAGAGCAGATTGTAACTGCTGTAGAAACCCCATAGTGGGAGGCAGAGTGGGGGCTGATAAGCGGTCCGCTATCTGCGTCAAAACCTGTGAGAAGAAAGACACTCCGGGTGGTTCCTGGACAGGGGCTGATGGGGCAGACTGGTAAGTTGGAATATAGCAATCTGCACACAGACCATCCTGGACAGACCCTGATGGGATAATCCTGTGGAACAGGACCTGCATGTGACCAGCAAAGGAACAGTAGTCTCCTAGTTACTTTTGCCCTTGGAAGACACAGTAACAATAATATAATAACAAACAATAGGCAAGATTCAAATGTTGCCGCCCGCCAGCAGCTATTCATATGTTGCTGCCGAAAGGCGCAACATCAGCATTTCAGCCTGCTACCCCCGGGGGTGGTGAGCTGAAATGCGTGAAAAGTGAACCGTTTAGCCGCCGGGTATGTGTCATTAGGTTCACAAGACTTAGGTCGACAGACATTAGGTCGACCACTATTGGTCGACATGCATTAGGTCGACATGAACAAGGTCAACATGGAAAACGGTCAACATGAGATTTTTTTTTCTTCTTCTTTTACTTTTTTGGGTGTCGTTTTCTTTGTAAAGTGACGGAGAACCCCAATTAGTGCACCGTGCTTTGGGCAAGGTTACCGTTCCCAATTGTAGTCCACATGGATCGTAAAGTATGAAAAAGTTCAAAAAAAAAAAAAAAGTGAAAAACTCATGTCGACCTTTTTGCATGTTTAACAATAGTGGTCGACCTAATGACCGTAAGCCTAGCCGCCCATATGGGACTTCTTGCGTTACGTCCAATAGTTTATTCGGGTTTAGCCATATGACACGCGATAAGCGGAAAAACGGGGACATTTACATATTGCCCCCTGCGTTCTCCCATCACTTTAGACAGGTGATAACATTTGAATCTCGCCTAATAAATGTATAGCTTGTAATGCAATGTGACACCCTTCACAGATACCAGCAATTGTGAAGTTCTGTGAACCCCTATACACGTGTATTTAGTGTTAGAAGAACAGAAAAGATAGGTATAACTGACAGAAGGAAGTCAGACAGCAGAGCTATCACATACTGTATAATGCATATAGAAATAGGATTTTAATTACCTGAACTGTAAATCCTTTTTTCGTGGTCCATAGAGGATGCTGGGGTCCATATTAGTACCATAGGGTATAGATGGGTCCACCAGGAGCCATTGGCACTTTAAGAGTTTAATAGTGTGGGCTGGCTCCTCCCTCTATGCCCCTCCTACCAGACTCAGTCTAGAAACTGTGCCCGAGGAGATGACATACTTCAAGAGAAGGAATTACAGACAGTGGCGAGATTCATACCAGCTCACACAACAGGCAAATCCGGCCAACATGCCGGAACAACTCAGCAACAGCTGAAACAGTACTGAAACAGTAAATAACGCAGAACTTACCTAGGAACCAGGCAGTACTGAACTATAAAAACCAATGCAGGAAAATGAAGTGCTGGGCAGGCGCCCAGCATCCTCTATGGACTACGAGAAAAGGATGTACCGTTCAGGTAATTAAAATACTATTTTCTCTTACGTCCTAGAGCAGGGGTGGGGAACCTTTTTTCTACCAAGGGCCATTTGGATATTTATAAAATCCTTCGGGGGGCATACAAAAATGATCAACTTAAAAATTAGCCTGCCCCAGTACATATGCCCCCATTAGATATGACCCCTAGAAGCAGGGCCGGTGCAAGGTTTTTCGGCACCCTAGGCAAAATGTCTTCCTACTGCCCCCCCCCCCCCCCCCTCCTTCCCTTGCCCAAACCCACAAACTGCCCCTCCAAAAATATATGGAAGAAAAACCACACTATGTGCGACATATTGCGGTGACTCCAGGCAGGTAGTAGTGGTGTATGGGGGAGGAAAGGGGGAACACAACTCAGCAGGATATGTACTGTAGATAGATACATACATGCATACATTACATACATAGACAGACAGATATGTGTGCAGGAACTGGGGGGTATATTCAGATTTTTATATGGAGATATGTGTATATATATATATATATATATATATATATAGATTTATAGGGATGTAGTTATGTGACCGGTGGTCACGAGACTGCCGATCACATTACCGACCTACATCCCGCCCCCCTCTAAATCCTGTCAGTCGGCATGCCGACTAGCAGGGACTATTCCCACTTGCGGCGAGTTTGTGTGTGTGTGTGTGTGTGTGTGTGTGTGTATGTGTGTATACAGTGGTCGAAGTGGAAATTTTGAAGTGGGGGTATGCAAAAGTCAAGGATGCAATTATGTGCGCGCCAAAGGCGCCCGCGCTCCAGGAAAAGGGGGCGTGGTCACCTAAAATGGGGCGTGTCCAGTGTAGTAGAACCCCTTATACCAGGCATGTCCAAACTGCAGCCCCCCAGCTGTTGAGAAACTACACATCCCAGCACGCCCTGACATAGCTTTAGCATTCTCCGACAACAAAACTGTGTCAGGGCATGCTGGGATATGTAGTTTCACAACAGCTGGAGGGCCGCAGTTTGGACATGCCTGCCTTATACTATCTAGTACTGGTGCCCCTTTCACCTTATAGCACACGGTACGAGCTGAAATTCACCTTATAGCACACGGTACGAGCTGAAATTCACATTATAGCACACGGTACGACCTGAAATTCACATTATAGCACACGGTACGAGACTAAATTCACATAATAGCACACTGACTGAGCCGATAGTCACATTGTAGCACACTGACTGAGCCGAAATTCACATTATAGCACACTGACTGAGCCGATAGTCACATTGTAGCACACTGACTGAGCCGATAGTCACATTGTAGCACACTGACTGAGCCGAAATTCACATTATAGCACACTGACTGAGCCGATAGTCACATTGTAGCACACTGACTGAGCCGATAGTCACATTGTAGCACACTGGCTGAGCCGACAGTCACATTGTAGCACACTGACTGAGCCGACAGTCACATTGTAGCACACTGACTGAGCCGAAAGTCACATTGTAGCACACTGACTGAGCCGACAGTCACATTGTAGCACACTGAATGAGCCGACAGTCACATTGTAGCACACTGACTGAGCCGATAGTCACATTGTAGCACACTGAATGAGCCGACAGTCACATTGTAGCACACTGACTGAGCCGATAGTCACATTGTAGCACACTGACTGAGCCGACAGTCACATTGTAGCACACTGACTGAGCCGACAGTCACATTGTAGCACACTGACTGAGTAGACAGTCACATTGTAGCACACTGAATGAGCCGACATTCACATTGCAGCACACTGAATGAGCCGAAATTCACATTATAGCACGCTGAATGAGCCGAAGTTCACATTGTAGCACACTGAATGAGCCGAAATTCACATTGTAGCACACTGAATGAGCTGAAATTCACATTGTAGCACACTGAATGAGCCGACATTCACATTGTAGCACACTGCATGAGACGAAAATCACATTATAGCACACTGAATGAGCTGAAATTGTGACACCAGTGACAGCCAGAGTGACAGCAGGGACAGGGAGAGAGAGAGTGACGACAGGGAGAGAGAGAGTGACGACAGGGAGAGAGAGAGTGACGACAGGAAGAGAGAGAGTGACGACAGTGACAGCAGGGAGAGAGTGACGACAGTGACAGCAGGGAGAGAGAGAGTGACGACAGTGACAGCAGGAAGAGAGAGTGACGACAGTGATAGCAGGGAGAGAGAGAGTGACAGTAGGGACAGTAACGACAGGAAGAGAGGGTGACAGCAGGGGAACATTACCTGACTGTGGTCGGCGGAGGCACCCATGGGCAGCGGCAGTGATAAGGAGGCCTTTGGTGGGTTAGGTCCCTCTGACCGCCATTTGTTGCGGGTGAGCGGCTGGCGGCGGTGAGCAGCGGGCGGCTGTTGGCTGGTGGTGGTGAGTGGCTGGTGGCGGTGAGCTGACGGCGGTGAGCAGCTGGTGGCTGGCAGCGGTGAGCGGCTGGTGGCGGACGGCCAGAGACGAAAGAGATCATATTGCCCCCCCCCACTCGGTCCAGTTCAGGTATACACACAAAACCACATATACACGCATACACACACTTACATATATAAAAATACACACCCAGCCACATTTACACACAGCCATATACACATACACACACACACACACACACACACACACACACACACACACACACACACACACACTATATCACTTATACACACATAGCCACATATCTACATACTCACAGTCACACACACGCAGCCAGATTTACACACACACACACACACACACACACACACACACACACACACACACACACACACACACACACACACACACATCACAGACACACACACATGTCCCCACACTGACACTCTCTTACATCAGTTCCAGACTGAGCTGGGCAGCTGCGCTGTCAGGGTGGCGGGAGCCAGGCTGGCGGCGGCTGGGCAGCTTTGAGCCGTGGAGTGTCACGCGTGAGCCGGGCTGGCGGCGGCGGCGGGTGGAGGGCGGCTGGGCGGCTGTGAGCTACAACAGCACTCTACACAGCCGCTGGCCATCGAGCAGGGACAGGAGCACAATGTGCAGCAGGATGGCGACTTCCCTCGCCTCATGCTGCACATTTTCATTTCCGGGTCAGTGGAAGAAGTGGCGGCATACCATACCACTGTATACTGCCCCACTTCGACCACTGTGTGTATGTATGTATGTATGTATATATATATATATATATATATATATATATATATATATAGAGCTGTGGGGATATACTGTACATATATATATATATATATATATATATAAAATGTGTGTGTACAGTATATCCCCACAGCTCTATATATATATATATATATATATATATATATATATATATATATATATTACACCCAAAATCACTACAATCAGCCCATGAAAATGTATAGTGGGGGCCAGGCCAAGGAGAACAGATTGCAGGCTGCAGGAATTGGTGATCCACGCATGGAACAACAACAGCAGGAGGCCGCCTGCAGTCTCCTCTGTAGCCGCTGTCTCTCACTTACCGAGAGTAGCTCAAGCTGATCACCCCCTCCGGAGATGTTACCAGCAGGACGCAGAGACGGGCGGCAGCAGGCGAACACGGACAGCGGCACCCGGGAAAGCGTGAGTGGAGCAGCCCAGAGCAGATTACAGGGGCTCTTAACTCACACGGCAGAGGCGGCGCTTGAGGGACTTCCCTTCAGTTACTGCAGTAGAGCGGGAGCCGGCGGAGCTGACGGAAAATGTGACCGTCACATTTGCCGGGGAGGCCGCTCACTCATACTTAATTTTTTTTCACAGACAGCCACATGCCCCAGCGACAGCGACCCGCCCCCTCAGGTTCTGGCGCCCATAGGCAGCTGCCTAAAGCTGCCTAATGGATGCGCCGGCCCTGCCTAGAAGCACCGCTTACACACACACCTTAAAAGAAAGAAAAAACACAATACTCACCAGCCACGCTCCTGCTTCCGGACCCTTGCCCTCTGCCTGGCTGCCCGCTCCTCAGAACTATGGGAGAGACGTCATGAAATCTCTCCCATAACACCGCACAGCAGCACACGCACTCTGCCAGAGCCGGAAGCCGGAGCTCAGGAGTGAGCCGGGTGCCCGCTAGTAACAAAATCTCAGTGGGCGCCCGGCATCTACCTTGGTTAGGTGAGCCTGGGAGGGCCAGATAAAGTGGCTTTGCGGGCCTTATACGGCCCGCGGGCCTGAGGTTCCCCACTCCTGTCCTAGAGGATGCTGGGGTCCATATTAGTACCAGGCAGCCGTCCAGGAAAAGCCCACTTTACGAGTAGAATGGGCCTTTACAGATTTTGGACACAGCAATCCTGCCGTAGAATATGCATGCTGGATGGTGAACCTAATCCAGCGTGAAATCGACTGATAAGAAGCAGGACACCCAATTTTCTTGGGATCATAGAGGACAAACAAGGAGTCAGTCTTTTGATGACGAGCTGTCCTCTTCACATAAATCTTCAAAGCCCTCACAACATCCAAGGCCTTTAAGCAATTGAGGAGTCAGTAGCCACTGGCACCACAATAGGTTGGTTGATATGGAAAGCCGATACAACCTTAGGCAGGAACTATGGACGAGTCCTAAGTTCCGCCCTATCTTCATGGAGATCAGATAGGGACTCTTACAAGATAAAGCCCACAATTCCGACACGCGTCGAGCAGAAGCTAAGGCCAACAAAGTGACCACCGTCCACGTGAGAAACTTGATGTCAGCCTCCAGCAGAGGCTCAAACCAAGCAGATTGCAGGAACTGCAGCACCACGTCCAGTTCCCAGGAAGCCGTCGGTGCCACAAAGGGAGGCTGGATGTGTAGAACCCCTTTCAAAAAGGTCTGAACCTCAGGGAGGACAGCCAATTGTTTTTGGAAGAAGATGGACAAAGCAGAGATTTGGACCTTGATGGAACCCAATCTCAGGCCCATATCCACACCTGCTTTCAGGAAAAGGAGCAAACGTCCAAGTTGAAACTCCACCGCAGAAAATTTCTTGGATTCACACCAAGAAACATTTTTTTTCCAAATACGATGGTAATGTTTAGACGTTTTCTAGCCTGTATCAGGGTAGGAATAATCTCACTCGGGATACCTTTCCGAGCTAAGATCTGGCATTCAACCGCCATGCTGTCCAACATAGCCATGGTAAGTCTTGATAAGCGAACGGCGGTAAGTCTTGATAAGTGAACGGCCCCTGCAGTAGCAGATCCTCCCGAAGAGGTAAGGGCCTTGGATCCTCTAACAGAAGATCCAGCAGATCCGCGTACCAAGCCCTCCTTGGCCAGTCCGGAGCAATGAGAATTGCCAGAACCTTTGTTCTTCTCACCAGCTGAAGAACCTTTGGTATCAGAGGAAGTGGAGGGAACACATACACTGACTTGAACACCCACGGTGTTACCAGTGCATCCACCACCACTGCCTGTGGGTCTCTTGACCTGGAACAGTACCTCCCCAGCTTCTTGTTGAGGCGGGAGGCCATCATGTCTATGTGAGGAACCCCCCCACCAACCGGTTACCTCCTCGAACACCTCCGGGTGGAGGCCCCACTCTCCCGGATGGAGATCGTGGCGGCTGAGGAAGTCTGCTTCCCAGTTGTCTACTCCCGGAATGAAGATTGCCGACATCGCCACCGCGTGTCTTTCTGCCCAGAGGAGGATTCGTGACACCTCTGACATGGCAGCCCTGCTCTTCGTTCCGCCTTGTCGGTTTATGTAGGCCACCGTGGTCACGTTGTCCGACTACACTTGAACAGCCTGATCCTGTAGAAGGTGTGCTGCTTGCAAAAGGGCATTGTAAACGGCCCTTAGCTCCAGGATGTTTATTGGGAGAAGGGATTCTTGATTCGACCACCTTCCCTGAAAGGTTTCCCCCAGAGCGACTGCTCCCCAACCTCTTAGACTTGCATCTGTGGTTAAAAGGATCCAGTCCTGAATTCTGAACCTTCAGCCTTCCAGAAGGTGCGGAAGTTGTAGTCACCCGAGGAGTGAAATCCTGGCTTTCGGAGACAGGCGTATCCTCTTGTGCATGTGTAGGTAAGAGCCCGACTACTGGTCCAATAAGTCCAGCTGAAAAGGTTGAGCATGAAACCTGCCGTACTGCAGCGCCTCGTAGACGGCAACCATCTTCCCCAGAAGGCGGATGCATTGATGAACCGATACCCGGGTAGGCTTTAAGACATCCCGGACCATTGTTTGGATTACCAATGCTTTCTCCAACGGGAGAAAAACCCTCTGCACCTCCGTGTCGAGGATCATTCCCAAGAAAGACAGCCTCCTTGTCGGCTCCAGATGAGACTTTGGAAGGTTCAGGATCCAACTGTGCTTTCTGAGCAGCTGTGTCGTGAGCGCGATGGATCGCAACAGCCTCTCCCTGGACAACGCCGTGATCAGGAGATCATCCATATATGGAATTATGTTCACCCCTTGCTTGTGGAGGAGAACCATCATCTCCGCCATCACCTTGGTGTGAATCCTTGCTGTGGAAAGGCCAAACGGCAGCGCTTGGAACTGATAGTGATTGTCCAACAGTGCAAACCTGAGATATGCCTGATGCGGCGACCAAATGGGAATGTGGAGGTAAGCATCCTTGATGTCCAGCGACACCAGGAACTCCCCCTCCGTGAGTCCTGAGATGACAGCTCTCAGAGATTCCATCTTGAATTTGAACTCTCTGAGATAAGGGTTCAAAGACTTTAAATTTAGGATAGGCCGTACCGAACCATCCGGTTTTGGTACCAAAAAAAGGTTCAAATAATAACCCTTGTTGCACTGCTGAGGTGCAACAGGAACAATGACCTCTGACACCATCAATTTTCTGATGGCCTCCAGAAGGATTGTTCTGTCCGCCAGCAGAGCTGGCAAGCCTGACTTGAAGAAACGGTGAGGTGGGGGATCTTGAAACTCCAGTCTGTACCCCCTGGACACTATATCCAGGACCCAGGGGTCCAGACCAGATGACACCCAGACATGGCTGAACTGCTGGAGTCTTGCCCCCACCTGACCTTCTTCCAGGCCTAGCTGTCCACCGTCATGCAGAGGACTTAGGGGGATCAGAAGCGGGCTTCTGGGCTTGGGAACCTGCGGGAGCAGGTTCCTTTCCTTTGGCACGACCACCTCTGAAGAAGGTGTTCGAAGGCTTGTTCTTTCTGGACCTCGTGGGCCGAAAGGACTGTGACGTGGCTGGTGTAAAAGGCTTCTTCGTAGCCAGTGCAGCTGAGGGGAGAAAAGGAGACTTACCCGCGGTCCACGCATCCAGCGCCTCCCCAAAGAGAGCCTGACTTTTGTATGGTAGGCCCTCCACACACTTCCTGGATTCCGCGTCCGCAGACCAGTTGCACAGCCAGAGACCCCTGCGAGCCGAGACAGACATGGAGGAGATCCTCGCAGCCATGGAACCCAGTTCTTTCATGGAATCCAGCAGGAACCCTGCAGAATCCTGAATATTACGTAAAAATAAATCAACATCACCTTTGTCCAGCGTAGACGATTCCTCCTGTAAAGTGATCGACCACCTGGCAATAGCTTTAGCAATCCAAGCACAGGCTATAGTAGGCTGCAATATAGCCCCTGAAGCCGTGTAAATGGATTTCAGCGAAGCATCCACCTTGCGATCTGCCAGGTCCTTTAACGCGGTAGACCTCGGGGCCGGTAATACCACCTGTTTGGACAGCCTGGAGACCACGATCGGCGGGGACTCCCATCTCTTCCTCTGGGAAGGGAAGCGCCACCAAGACCCTCTTGGGAATCTGGATTTTTTTTCCGGAGTTTCCCAGGCCTTTTCAAAGATAGCATTCAATTCTTTGGATGCCGGGAAAGTGAGGGGGGACTTCTTATTATCTGTGAAGAAGGCCTCCTCCACCTGTTCCGGAGCTGTGTCTGAAATGTGTAAAACATCCCTAACAGCCTCAATCATCAACTGCACCCCCTTGGCAAGTGATGCAGTCCCCCTCAAAACGTCCCCGTCACCGCCTGCAGCATCAGAGTCGGTGTCCGTGTCATCCTGCAAAGTTGCAAGTGCACGTTTGTGAGAATGTGCCGCAGGGGACCTCGAGGATGCAGTATCAGAGCATACAACCATAGAGGACTGGAGGACTTGCGTGGCATGCTCAGTCCTAGCAACTCCATCAGAAATCTGAGAAATAGTCCCCTTCAGATAGACTAACCATTCTGGCTCTCTAGCTGGGATCTGTGTTTAGACAGTGCAATCCTGATTACATGGAATGGAGTCTTCCTGGGAAGATAAATCCTCTGCAGCATATGAAACAGTGTCCCTAGACATGTTGCACACATACTCAAACACCCCACAGACACACAGGGTATTATGAAGACAGAGTTTCCCCCACAAGAATGGCAGAGAGACACAGAGATTGGAGCCAACCCACACAGAGTGCTATCAAAGGTATAGGGAGTCCCTTACCAGCGCTGACTGTGTCCCTTAATAGGGGACACAGCCTGTATACAGCCCCCCCCCCCCCTTCTACAACCCCCTTGGTACCGTACAGATAGCTGGAGATTGCTCTGGAGGGACCTGGTTGCACTTGTAGTAAGTGCAGGCAGGAGAAAATGGCACTGAACGCTGCTGGGTCCGCTCTGGAGAAGCTCCGCCCCCTAAATGGCGCTGTATTCCCGCTCACGAAAGATTATACTGGCCAGAGGAGTTGCGCTGGCCTGGATCCGCAGACCCCAACAGACTTCAGTGGACAGAGTAGGGTCTGGCGCTGGCCCAGGACACCCCTCCCAGTGCCGCACCGCAGTACCGCTGTGCCATCACGGAGCACGGGTGAGACCGTGCTCCCTATCCTAAGGCCGCCTTCTTCACACTGTCCCCCCGCTTGTAAGGGGGGACAGTGTCTCACTCGCCATCTTCAGCTCCCGAGGGGGTGGCGGCCGGCTGCCGGGGCGAGCGTTCCCCTGCGGCGGGGCGCGATCAGATCCCTCTGAAGCCTAATGTTCAGTCAGCGGGAGCAGTGGCTCAAGACCCCGCAGGGCCGACACTGCTCCCCCCCCTCCCCCCTCCCCCCTCAGTCCCTTGCTGCAGGGAGGCTTTCGCCAGCAGCCTCCCTGTAAAATAAAAAAACTCTGAAAAGAAAGAAAATAAACTTTTTCTAAAGAAGCTCTGCAGAGCTCCGCTAGCTGTGACCGGCTGCTCCGGGCACATTTTCTAAACTGAGTCTGGTAGGAGGGGCATAGAGGAAGGAGTCAGCCCACACTATTAAACTCTTAAAGTGCCAATGGCTCCTGGTGGACCCAGTGGCGTAACTTCCTCCCAGTTGCCCGGAGGCAATATAGATGTTGGTGCCCCCCCTTCACTCACCACATGCTTAATAGGGACAGCACCAATAAAAGGTGTGGTCTCACTGTGAATGGGTGTGTCCACACAACAGTACCCCCAATTCAAAGTACGCCACACAGTAGCGTAACCTTATTTTCATTACACTGCACTATAATACAACTTATTCACATTACGCAACACGGTAGTGCCCCTTATTCACATCCTGTCACATAGTAATGCCCCTTATTCTGTAATGTCACAGTAGTGCCACTTACAAATTAAGCCACACAGTAACAGTGATCACGCTGAGCCCCCCAAAAAGTGGGTAACTTTTAAAAATTGCGGTTTTACCTGTCTTTTTCTGGGTCCCATCGGTCATATACCATCACCCGCTCACCGCACCCTGCAGCACATACAGTCACTGGTGCTCACCCCCCTCAGCACATAGTCACCGGTACTCACCCCCTTCAGCACATACAGTCACCGGTGCTCACCTCCCCCCCTGCAGCACATACACAGTCACCCGCTCATCCCCCCAGCAGCACACACAGTCACCCGCTCCCCTCCCCCATGCAGCACACACCGTCACCTGCTCACCCTGCCTCCCCCAGCAGCACATACAGACACCCGCTCACCTTCTACCCCACAGCACATAGACACTTGCTCACCTCCCCCACATAGCACAAAGACACTCGCTCACATCCCCCACACAGCACATAGACACTCGCTCACCTCCCCCACAGAGCACATAGACACACGCTCACCTCCCCCACACAGCACATACAGACACCCGCTCCCCTCTCCAACACATACAGTCACCTGCTCACATCCCCCCACAGCACATAGACACCCGCTCCCCTCCCCCATAGTACATACAGACACCTGCTCACATCCCCCAACAGCATATAGACACCTGCCCCCCTTCCCCCTCAAGCACATAGTTACCCGCTCACCTCACCACCCAGCACATAGACACCCACTCACCTCACCCCTGCAGCACATACAGACACCTGCCCCCCCCAGCACATAGACACCCACTCACCTCACCCCTGCAGCACAGACACCTGCCCCCCCCCACAGCACATAGACATCCACCCACCTCACCCCTGCAGCACATACAGACCCCCCCAGCACATAGACATCCACTCACCTCACCCCTGCAGCACATACAGACCCCCCCCCACAGCACATAGACATCCACTCACCTCACCCCTGCAGCACATACAGACCCCCCCAGCACATAGACATCCACTCTCCTCACCCCTGCAGCACATACAGACCCCCCCAGCACATAGACATCCACTCACCTCACCCCTGCAGCACATACAGACACCCCCCCAGCACATAGACATCCACTCACCTCACCCGTGCAGCACATACAGACACCCCCCCACAGCACATAGACATCCACTCACCTCACCCCTGCAGCACATACAGACACCCCCCCAGCACATAGACATCCACTCACCTCACCCCTGCAGCACATACAGACACCCCCCCAGCACATAGACATCCACTCACCTCACCCCTGCAGCACATACAGACACCCCCCCACAGCACATAGACATCCACTCACCTCACCCGTGCAGCACATACAGACCCCCCCCCCCCACAGCACATAGACATCCACTCACCTCACCCCTGCAGCACATACAGACACCCCCCCAGCACATAGACATCCACTCACCTCGCCCCTGCAGCACATACAGACCCCCCCACAGCACATAGACATCCACCCACCTCACCCGTGCAGCACATACAGACACCCCCCCACAGCACATAGACATCCACTCACCTCACCCCTGCAGCACATACAGACACCCCCCCCCCCCCACAGCACATAGACATCCACTCACCTCACCCCTGCAGCACATACAGACCCCCCCACACAGCACATAGACATCCACTCACCTCACCCGTGCAGCACATACAGACACCCCCCCACAGCACATAGACATCCACTCACCTCACCCCTGCAGCACATACAGACACCCGCCTCCCTTAGCCCCTCCACAGCATATAGACACCCGCTCAACTCACACACACCTCACCACAGGGCTTGCAATTACTAGAGATGAGCGGATTCGGTTTTACTCGGTTTTACTCGGTTCTCAAAACCGAATCTTATTGGCTATCCAAAACACGTGACATCCGTGAGCCAATTAGATGCCGTTTTGAGAACCGAGTAAAACCGAGTAAAACCGAACCCGCTCATCTCTAGCAATTACTAAAGATTTATTGTGTGCCACCAGACCTTTGTGATGCAGCTGCTGCTCTCACGACTCCCGGCTCCCATCCACACACAGACTGACAGCCGCGCACGGCCGAACACTTTTATTTTCTCCCGTCTCCTCAGCACATCCAACCGCTCAGTGTGCTGAAAGCCTGACGGGTGCTTCCTGTTAGAGGAGCTGCCGAGTGAAGAGCTGAGCATCATCAACGCGGCACTCCTCACCGGTGACCTGGACACAGTGCTCTGGGGGTCGCAATCGGATGTTACATGACGACTGCGACCCCCAGAGCACTGTGTCCAGGTCACTGGTGAGGAGTGCCGCGTTGATGATGCTCAGCTCTTCACTCTGCAGCACTGTAATTAGACTGATGCGGAGTCTGGACGAGGGGACAATGAAGTAGCCAAGTGCCCCCTTCAAGGGGGTCATTCCGAGTTGTTCGCTCTGTATTTTTCTTCGCATCGCAGCGATTTTCCGCTAACTGCGCATGCGCAATGTTTGCACTGCGACTGCGCCAAGTAAATTTGCTATGCAGTTAGGTATTTTACTCACAGCATTACGAGGTTTTTTCTACGTTCTGGTGATCGTAGTGTGATTGACAGGAAGTGGGTGTTTCTGGGCGGAAACAGGCCGTTTTATGGGAGTGTGTGAAAAAACGCTACCGTTTCTTGGAAAAACGCGGGAGTGGCTGGAGAAACGGAGGAGTGTCTGGGCGAACGCTGGGTGTGTTTATGACGTCAAACCAGGAACGACAAGCACTGAACTGATCGCAGATGCCGAGTAAGTTTGAAGCTACTCAGAAACTGCTAAGAAGTGTCTATTCGCAATTTTGCTAATCTTTCGTTCGCAATTTTGATGAGCTAAGATTCACTCCCAGTAGGCGGCGGCTTAGCGTGTGCAAAGCTGCTAAAAGCAGCTTGCGAGCGAACAACTCGGAATGACCACCCAAGGCTGGAACTGACTCCGTTGCCTCCGGGACTTCCGCCCCTGGGTGGACCCGTCTATACCCCATGGTACTAATATGGACCCCAGCATCCTCTAGGACGTAAGAGAAATATACAGTTGCAAAGGGCTCTTAAATCAACCACACCGCAGTGACTGGTAGGATGAGTGCTGTATAACCTGGCCCTTAGGAGAGGACCCAGGACTCATAGAAACCTGCAGTTCAGAAAATGGCTGCTGAGCATCTCACAGTGGGAGGAGGGTGGAGGAGCAGCTCAGAGGCAGGAAGCCACAGTGGAATTGCGCTATGAGCTGGCGTAGGGGAGAGCTGGCCTCCCCATGCTGACGTTAACCTCCGGGGCCACTGGCCTGTATAATGTCTCTCAGTTTATAGTACCCTGGTGGACTGGTGCCCACATCAGTGCCTCTGGTCTGTCTCTGCAACTGGAGAAGGCTGCATAAAGACCAGGGATGCATAACTGGTTGTTACAGAGCAAGATGTTAGGAAAACTTCAGAAAAGTCCATGCTGGGAGAGCACCCAGCCCTGATGGGATATAGGGGGGCAAGTATTACAGGAGTGTGTAGGCCAGCTTGCAGGGGGTTTTACCTTTATTCTTAATTTATCTATGGCACAATATATTGTCACTGAATGTTTTAAGTCTACTTTGATTATTCCAGTCCCAGCGTTCCAAGTTCCTGAACTGAATGATTATCACCCAATTGCCCTTACCCCACTGGTTTTTAAATATTTTTTTAAATTCAATAATTTTTATTGGTTTTTCACTTTGCAATTAAACAATACAACAAAACTACTAAACATACAGTGTTCCAGATAAGGGAATACGCAGATTCCCATCCAAAAAGTTTCAATCACAGCATGTGAGATGTGCAGGCTCCACTCATGCATATAGATTTTTAAATATTTAGAAAAAACTTATACAAGCACATATTAAAACTTAAAAGTAGTCTGCCGTCTGACTTTGATAGACTTCAGTTCACCTAGAGAGAATAGGTTGACTGGTGATGCTTTGCTCACAGTGGTACATTCTTCCCTCAGTCATTTAGAGCTGCCAAACACCCATGTAAGATTATTCTTTGTTGACTACAGTTTTGCATTTAATAAATTTCTCCCAGCAATAATGGTAAACTATATAAGCTGGGATTTAGTGTACTGATGTCCACTTGGAATTTAGATTTACTAAGTAGCAACTAGTAAGATTGGGGAAATCAATATCTGCTGCAGTTAAGATTAGTGCTAGAGCCCCACAGGAGTGTTCTGTAAGTCCAATTTTTTTGGTCTTTTTACTTATGATTACCTGAATTACCA
The DNA here is from genome assembly GCF_028390025.1 of Pseudophryne corroboree. Lineage (NCBI taxonomy): Eukaryota > Metazoa > Chordata > Amphibia > Anura > Myobatrachidae > Pseudophryne > Pseudophryne corroboree. The sequence goes on from NC_086447.1 coordinate 453,659,920, forward strand.
TTACCTGAATCTAATTCTTTTGGATCGAACCATAGGGGGGTATTCAATTAGCACTTTTCACAATTTTTTAGGGTGAATGGGGATTTGCCCTATTCAATAGGAGGGCTGTTATTTTGCCTAGGTGACAAATACGTCAGTAGCGAAAACATGTGGAATGGCGAATTCACGTGTTTTTTGCACCTGCGCCGGCGAAAACTTGGGCCATTTTTGATGATTTTGAGGCATTTTTCGCCAATGCCTTTTAGTTAAGAAAAAAAAAAGTGAAAAGGCATTGGCGAAAAATGCCTTCAAAATAGACCGCAATTGAATACACAGTGGAGTGAATTCAATAGCTCCGAAATTATCGTGGTGATGAGAAAGTGTATTGGGAGTTGACCATTGTCGAAGTCAAAAAAAATATTACATAGAGAACATACAAACTACACACATATAAGTCGCTATACTTGCAAATACGCGCAGCGAGCACAGCAATATATGGCAACACACGCATTTACACGGACATGCCACAGAGATGGATTCAACACTTATTTCATACAGTACATAATTATAATAATATCAAGCGCCAAACATCATGATGATTTAAAATTATCTAATGAAGTAATGTCATGAATGTGTATTATTTGAACGAAACAAGATAGACCTGTCGTGTTTACTGTTAAAACGACCAGATTGATGTGTAGATTCATTTGATACTTGTTATTAAGTTGTAGGACATTGCAACACGGAATTATGATTAAATGTATAAAAGCTAAAATCACTTTTATTAGAACAATAGATATTCCAAACAGGTAATGAACAGGAAACTCAGGCCAGCCCTTTGGATGTCATCAAGGCTGAACCTGATTACCATATACAAAGGGACTGGTGACTCATGGTTAATCCTTCCCCCAGAAACTAGATAACACATTGATCACACAGGAGCTTAGTGGCTTTTTGGGACCAGAGGATGAAGGAGTTGCTGGCAAATTAGTTCCTGTATCTATTTACAGAGAGAGAGAGACATAAGATGCATTGGAGGGAATTGTAATTGTATCGCTGGCCTGTAACTGAACCTGTATGTAATGGCATGTAACTGTATGTATTAGCTTACTGTGTGAGTTGTAATCATGTAACTATAGGTATACTGTACTTTGTAATATATATTGAATCCATATCCTTTAAAATAACAAATATATACATCAATGAGCTTTGGAACTCAGATAATGTGTGGGTGTATTGTTTTCTCTTATGGGATGCAGTGTTTTGCGATGTATAGCGCACATTCATGGGATATGGCAATAAGAGGTGCAGGCGTTTACAATATATATTAGAGCGGGCATTTTAAATATTTGTGAGAAAGCAATTTGGCATTCTTAGATGGGGCTGGTCCGCGATATCACGTTCTTAATGATGCACTGTACATTGCCAAATCTTAATGATGCACTGTGGTCGATCAGCTTGTGATGGACGCATCCTAAAGCTGAAAAAATCATATCCGTATCTATTGTTGTGTTATTAGTAAGACGCTGATATGAAATTCAAGGGACAATGCGTTTCTCATAATATTTAAGATGCTAAAATGTATTTTTATTGTTGCAAAACAAGGTTCAAATAAGTCATATTGTGTTTGATTCAGATTGGATTGTTTATCTGTTTAAGTAGGTTTAAAAGTATATTTAAAAGTTGCTGCATAGCCTTGATATAGTTTTTATTTTTAACGCAGGCCTAAAATAACTTCTGGTGCTTGTATGATGTGTGATTTCTTTGTGACAAAGGAAGCCACATGGTCTGTCCTCCATTTTGGACTAACCACATGGCCTGTCCACCATTTTGTGTAACCCTCATGGATGTGGAAGGGGGAGGAGCAGCGGCCATTTTGGGAAGGTCATTTTCTAAATGGCTGATTTTCACTGCTCAGAATAATCAGCTTTCCTTGGTCACATCAAACACCATTTAGGAGTTACCAATGCATTTATTTAACCCATGCCATAGTCAATTACAAATAGTTTCAGCTGGGCCTAGTGAGAGTTAATAGATTAATACTTGATGTAAGAATTACACACAGATATAAAAAAAAGTTTTTTTTCCTTTTACCTCTAGGATTTAGTTAACTCTGCTTGCTAGTTTAGGATAGCCATTGAAATGTTAATTAACCTATCCCACTACCCTCTTGAACAGGCATATGAACCTCTATTGATATGTAAATTAGATACTTTGAAGGAAATTCATTCATTCAGTAGGTGTGTACTGTGTGGGGGTTCTATGAGCGTCAAGTGATATATATATAGCCAGAAGAATAGGCGGCACTCCAGAGACTTTGTATCCAATACTTCTTTTTATTGAAGATTCATCCTACAATTGTTTCGGGCCATTGCCCGTCATCAGGGATGTACATCACAATACAAAAACCAAATATATACCCTCACCAGGACCTCCCCCACCTGTAAAAAGATTAACTTACCACACCTGTATAGGCTGTCTCCATTCAGTCCGCCACGCTGACCGCCGCCGACACACACTGTGTATTATTATAATTATGTGTATATTTATATCAGTGTATGTTCTGCAAGATAGCTATCCAATCTGAATCATACCATTTAAATGATTGATTATTGCTAGATTCATTATAGATCTGTGTGAAACCGAATACATTTGTTGCTATATAGTTAAAACTAAAATAAATGTTTAAGGAAGTAAGGGTAAAGCACAAACGCAGTCTGGCCTGGTTGTAAAGGTTTATACAGAAAGAAACTGTGTGTTGTGTTAAGTGAGCGATTATAGTTAGTATTGCTCACATTTATAGAAGTTGTGATTTGTTTTATTGCGGACGTACATTGGTACATGTGGTACGGAACGTGAGGACAGCGTACAAAAACACGCACGTGGCGCAAGGCCGCACATGTGGCATAGAGACACGCACGGTTGCGGGTTTACGCAAAGTGCATAAGAATGCGGGTGCTAAGTACAAATTACACAATAGTGTCGTTTAGTTCAAAGGTGAGATAGTTATGTGCTATTGTGTTAAATGTCTACTATCAGATTTCAAAAGCAGGTTACTCTAAATTTAGTTTAAAAAAACTGTATTGCCTCTGGGGTAAAGCTGCCTATCTGAATGAAAATCTTTTCTGTACAGAAAAGACAAAGTGTACTTGAGAGAGCGAACGTAGGAGTGAGTGGAACTGAACCCCGGAAGTCGGGTCCTGTGGTACATCAAGTAAGAGGAGGCTTGGTGGCGTGAAGTGGCTGACTCACGTTAATATAGATTGAAATACGCAAATCGTGAGGGGATTTGCAGAGGAGCGTGATAGTGCATAGTATTGCGATTGAAGTTAAAAGGTTTTAGTATTACGCTCCGAACTGAGGGTCGCAGTTTGTACATCGACCCGTGGTTGTACGGCAGATAGGTAACAAGTACCTATACGCTGTGCGATTGGACCGCACATTTGTGGGTGCGATATATATAGCGCAACTGGATACCCCTTTACGAGCTTTTGCGTAAAATCGCGGTATCATTAGCGCTGTATAGAGCATACGCAAGTGTGATTTGTGTATAGGGAGTTTTCGCTGGTCTCTCTCAGGAAAATCTCCAGCTGTGTATATTCACTGGAAAAGGTAAGTCACTCCTAACACTTCCAGTAAATAGAAACCAGATAGGGACCTCACTGGGTATGCGGTGGTCACTATTGGAGTGAGTCGTGGTACTCAGCGGAGGAGTGGATGAAAGCACTCTAAGAACTTTCACCGTCTATTCGTATTGTGCATTGGGGATTGCGTAATAAGGGAAAAAGTCTGCGATAGGATCCAATTGCACAAGCGGTGGACATTTTGTAACCAGGGTTCAGGTTGAAGAGCCGCGGCCCAGGGGGTCAGCGAAGTTTAAAGGGAAAAGTATTATGTGTGGGAAATATGGTCCACACGCTGAAGACTTTTTGTCTGAATAGGAATGTATGACTGACAAAGATAGGGTACCATTCCCTAAAGTGGGCAGCTTTGAACCAGAGGTATTGCAGAACTTAAGGATAAGAATGTCTGATAAAATCCCGAAAACAAAGGGTCAGACATACAAATTGTTTAAACCTGTGACAGCAAGAGGGGTTGGTGAGTTTGATCCTAAGGTATTGCAGGTGGTATGTCTAACCAAAATCATATAAGACAAGAATGGAAATATAAATAAACTGTTTGAACTTGTAGCAACAATAAATAAGTAGGAAAAAAAAAAAAAGAGAATGCAAGTACACCGCCATATGTAGATGTGGAAGTAGTTACGACCAGCATACAAACTATAGAAAATAAAAATATGAAAAATATAACTGTAACCTATATATTTACTAATGAATGTTGAAGTTTTTTTTAGGAGGAGAAGGTGACCTGGTTGTTTTCAGCCATTTCTCATGTACCCAGAGGAGTATTTAACCGGTAAAAGAAGAGCAGTAGCCTGTGGGGGGAAGTGGCTGAGACCAGTGGAACAGGTAAGTATGGTATCATTTGTGTACATATATAGTAAAACCCAAAAATAAAACAACAAAAAAAAATCAAGAAAGTAACATCAGAACTGGAAAAAAAAACCTGTCTGCACATTAGTATTTGCCAGTAGGAAAGCGGACAGAGACAAGGTAACCCCTGGGTATTTCTTTCAGTTACCATATAAGAAGTATTCATTCCTAATAATGCCCCTAGTAAAGATGAGCTCGGAAATGTTTGTTGGACCATGTACAGACCCTTAATAGGGGATGAGAAGGATTGAATGAAATACTTTGCATGACCTAGAAGCTTGTTAAACTTTTTTTTTGTTTTTGTCTCTTGCAGAAATAGAAAACTCTCCATCTGGATAAGATCACTGGTAAACACTAATTCGGCAAATGGGAGGTGGCTGTCTCTGTGCAAATGGATGGGCTCAATAAGGCATTGAGTGTCAGGGTGCAGACTTCTTTGCAAAATTGGAAAGGGGTCACAGTAGCTAATCTTAGATAGTGTGCTATTGAACATCACAAGAATAGTGCTAGGTGCAGAGAACAACAGGTGGAGAGGTTGAGGACGGTAAGTATACTGGCACATACAGGAAAGACCGATCAGTCCAAACCCCAGATCCCTAATGGTCAATAATATGTTACACTAGTAGGAAGGAAGGGCATTTTGCCAGAGATTTTAGGAGTAGGACACAGTCAATATAGATCCCCTAGACAGAAAACACAAGCCACATTATTAAACACATAGACGGGACCAAGGGACATATAGTAAGGAATCACGATCCATATAGAAAACACAGATTCGGGCAATGGGAGTAACAGGAACGATGCAACAATACCCTTTGAGTAGACCTGCAGAGATTACGATAGGGCCCTTGCAAACCAAACAGTCTTTTCTGCTGGCTGCATCGGCTCCGACTAATCTACTCGGCAGAGACTTATTGTGTAAAATGCGGTGTGTCATATATTGTACTCCTGAGGGTGTCTTCTTGGATATACCTGAGAACCATGCTCAAGAAGTACAAAATAAACTAGACACCCCTCAAAGGCTAATGTCGCATTCTACTGTTCTAGATGCATGTCCATCACAGGTAGAGGAAATTATCTCACAGATACCGGGTTCCCTATGAACTTAGTATGGACAGGACACTGGATTGATGGCTGGGATAGTCCCAATAGCGATACGATAAACACAGAATTTTTTTAAGGGGAGTAGACTAAGTAGAGAATCACTTCCCCGTAGTGCCCAATCCAGTTGTCAAATTTTTATAAAATCTTCTTCACCTCTACAAACTCATCTGTCACCAACCTCTATTCTGTTTCTCTACAGTTTTCCTCTTCATCTTTTGCGTTCACACAGGGTGGTACAATACATGGACCCAAGTACAGTTCAAACTCCACATGCCTAGGTCCTTCAGAGTTCTGCCCGAACCCAGTATATCTCAACAGCACGATGACACCAGTATTACTGCAGTGTGCCTTGTCATGCACAAAGGGTGGAGAATGGGAATACTGGTGAAGGGAAATTTTGTATAGACACTGATATGCCTGTTGGTGAATGGCAAACCTGACATTTTCTTCTTATTTCTCTCCTCTAGAGATGTTTCTTTTTTATTTATTTTTTTGAGTTATGCTCATGGTACTCTACATTGCAAACACACGATAGAAAATTAAAATGAAAAAAAAAAAAGGGTGTTCCATGCAGGAAGAGGCAGTATGGAGGACAAAGGGGTATGGCCAGGACTCCTCAGGACTGTGGGCAGGTTTACACGGTAAGCCAGTAGCCCCCAGAGCATACCCTCCAAGTCTAGCTGAGGTGGCACACGGTCTGACTCATCTAGGCAAAGAGGGTAGGTGCCGGCTGATGAGAGTCTACTGGTGTGCGCCAGGATTCTATTCTCATGCAGGTAAAGAGAGCAATGACCTGTCTTGCTTGCTTGAGGAAGAATATTGGTAAAGCAATACCAACAGAGCCATCCCATATCCCTCCTGCAGACGGATCTTTTCAGGAAAAACAAACCGACTTCGTACAGTTAACACCTTTTAGGAATTATTGTTATGTATTGGTGTGCACTGTTTTCTCAAACTGGGTAGAGGCATTTTGCTGCCACAGATACTGCTGTGTTTACCGCAAAGGAAAATTGCGCAGAAATTTGTGTGTAGATAATGGTACCCCTAGAAGTAGGAGCAAAGCTTGAAATTGTACTATTGTGATCATAGATACTGCCACTAGTATTATGTAGCTTCGGAACCACTCCCAGATCTCCACTTAACGAATCACCCTCTTCGAAATTTGTTTTTGTTTTAGTATTTGTGTTTTTTGGTTGTTTTTGGAAGACAACCTCATGTCATGATTGATCCGCACAATGATCAGAAATACACCAATGAGGTGACAGTACAGTACCTTATTGAGATGAGCCAGCATTTGAGAACTTGACAAAAGAACTTGAAACGGTTGATTGCTGGTATGCCAACTGTCTTGAGTGTGAACCAAGAGACTGTGATTGTTCTTACGCTCAGGTTGCCTAATAGACAGGTGGGAAGGACCATACCAAGTTTTGTTGACAGCACTAAAGGTCGCCCCCCGAAAAAGAGATTTGGGTCCACTCGTCCCACTGCAAGAAGGTCGCTGACCCAGAGAGAACTCGTGACAAAGTAGTTTATTGCTCACATTCGAGATTGTGAACTGTGTGTTCCAAGTGAACTGTGTGTCCAAAGAGCAAGGCAAAGAGAACCTCTTATCACCAGAGACTCTGTTCCATGAAGACTGAGAGGTGGCATTGTTGAACACTACCTGAGCGTACTAAAGGATTGCAGAAAGACCAGTCATTGTAATTGATTTGTTATGAACAAGAGTTGTTTTGTTCGATTTCTCTTTTTGCCGCTGACAAACATTTTCTTTCAGGATATTCGATTTTTGCAAGGTTTTTTTTTATGAGGAGTCGAGTGTGGGACTAGAACTGGTTTCTGTAGGAAGGAGTGATCTCCTTATAGGATCCCAGGATTAGCCGATCAATTTGTTAAAGTCAGAGAAAAATCAAAGGTCTAGTAGTTATGGAGTTCAGAGGTAATCAGGAACAATCAGACAATGGCTATTCACACATTGCAGATAAAGAGCTCATTAATATATGTGGAAGAAAGGTTTATGAGTGGCTCTCCCCGAACTCCGAAGGTTTATGTTATTTAGGAAGGACACTACTTATAACCCTTGTTCAATTATTAAACAGACCTAGCATACGTTCCAGAAATGGAAACAATGTTCAGAAAATGATAGGAATATATAGGTCATGAAAATTTTATGTCACTGTCACAATTTGTTTGTGTCTTCTTCATCTACCCAGCAGAACCTCAACTGAATCCAAACATCAGTGTACAAAGACGTAGGTACATGTATGTGTGAAATGTTCGTCGCAAATCAGACATTATAGGCCAAAGCACTGTCCCAGCATACTCTATAGGTTGAATGTTGTCCCACACCCAACTAGTGGTCCCGTGACCGCCGAGTGCATATAGAGGATGTCTTGTCCTCCTCCCTGTCTTCCCCAAATATAGTCAAGTGTCTGATTTGCAAAATTAATACATACTTGTGTCTAGGTCACCGATTATTGTATGAAATTTTTTTTTTCTTATGTTAATAATTGATGGCAGTTATTGTTTGCTGCCAAAGGGTGCACTGTCGAAGTAAAAAAAAATATTACATAAAGAGAACATACAAACTACACACATATAAGTCGCTATACTTGCAAATACGCGCAGCGAGCAAAGCAATATATGGTAACACACGCATTTACAGAGATGGATTCGACACTTATTTCATACAGTACATAATTATAATATCGAGCGCCAGACATCATGATGATTTAAAATTATCTAATGAAGTAATGTCATGAATGTGTATTATTTGAACGAAACAAGATAGACCTGTCGCGTTTACTGTTAAAACGACCAGATTGATGTGTAGATTCATTTGATACTTGTTATTAAGTTGTAGGACATTGCAACACGGAATTATGATTAAATGTATAAAAGCTAAAATCACTTTTATTAGAACAATAGATATTCCAAACAGGTAATGAACAGGAAACTCAGGCCAGCCCTTTGGATGTCTTCAAGGCTGAACCTGATTACCATATACAAAGGGACTGGTGACTCATGGTGAATCCCTCAACCAGAAAATAGATAACACATTGAACACACAGGAGCTTAGTGGCTTTTTGGGACCAGAGGATGAAGGAGTTGCTGGCAGATCAGTTCCTGTATTTATTTAGAGAGAGAGAGACATAAGATGCATTGGAGGGAATGGTAATTGTATCGCTGGCCTGTAACTGAAACTGTATGTAATGGCATGTAACTGTATGTATTAGCTGCTTACTGTGTGAGTTGTAATCATGTAACTATAGGTATACTGTACTTTGTAATATATATTGAATCCATATCCTTTTTAATAACAAATATATACATCAATGAGCTTTGGAACTCAGATAATGTGTATTGTTTTCTCTTATGGGATGCAGTGTTTTGCGATGTATAGCGCACATTCATGGGATATGGCAATAAGAGGTGCAGGCGTTTACAATATATATTAGAGCGGGCATTTTAAATATTTGTGAGAAATCAATTTAGCATTCTTACCATCTTATTAAATGGAGTAAGGACAAAATTAATACAGATTTCCTCTCTGGTCTGGGTGGATCGTCGTGCTCATATTCAACTGAATGTGCTTACTTCCTCATTACCGTCTGTACTACTATGCATCCCAATGGCCTTATATACCCTTATGATTTCCCAAGGCACCACACGCCACACTCCTCTCCAGGCGCTACAGCCGCCCCAGTGGAGTTTACAATCTAATCTATATTTCCTACCACATGTATGCACACAAACATACCAGGGTTACTATTTGTCAGGAACCAATTAACCTGCCAGTATAGTTTTGGATTGTGGAAAGAAACCAGGGTACCTGGAGGAAACCCATGCAAGCATATGTACGTAGAATATACAAACTATGCACAGAGCTGTGGTGGGAATGGAACCCAAGACCTCAGTGCTGTGAGGCAGTAATACTAACGATTACACCTTCCGTGCTGCCGATTATACTCCCTATATTTGGGTTTAAATTGGTCTATTGTTCACCATTTTGTGTCCATGACAAATGTTTTACTTTTTTTCTATCAGTCATATAACAATTCCCATATATTAATTGTATTTTTATTGTGTTAACACATTAATACACACCACCTTTTCAATGTTAGATTGCGTTGAAAAAACCCTCTACCATAATAGAGACGCTAATACCTCATTTTTCAAAAATACCTTATTTTCCAATATATAGGACATACTGTAGATCTATAGATTTTTCAGATGCCTGCTTTGCAAAATTCAGTACTCACGCTCTTTTTTTTAATAGATCCATTAACGTTCTGCTAATCTGGAATATTTACTTTCTCGTAATAAAAAGCGCACATTAAACAAACAAAAAACCCCAATACATTAATACTAGAAGTTGAATCAGTCACAAATTTGCCAATATTTTGCTGCACAAATAGGATGAAGAATACAGCAGTCACTTGGATTTGCATGTAAGGAGGAAGATCAAATGCGGAAATATTGCAAGGAGATATATGCAAAGCATTGAGTATGTAAGTCCCACCAAAGTACACTAGATTCCTGAGATACAACAGTTACAACTTTTTTTTCCCTCTTTTTGATTTAAATCTGAATAATCTCAATAAATAGATACTGCGGAGACCATAGAGTCATAAAGCAGGGGTAAAAGTGCACGCGCTTAGTAAATCTCTTACAAAGGCAAGACTTTATAAAACTACAGGTTGAGTATCCATTATCCAAAATCACACATTTTTGGTTCCGCTACTGAGATAATGACACACATATGTATATTACATTGTATATCTATATAATATATCTATATATACACATAATATATAATATATAAGTCATTATCTCAGTAGGGGACCCAAAAATGTGGGATTTTTAATTTTGGATAAGGGATACTCAACCTGTAATAACTGTTGTTCTGTGTGCTATAATACACATGGAATAAAAAAAAAAAAAAAAACTTTGTTACAATCTCAGGACAGCTTACTTATCTCTTATACTGTGTTACAGGAGACCATACAATGGGGCAGATGTATTAAGCCTGGAGAAGTGATAAAGCATTGATAAGTGGAAGGTGATAACGCACCAGCCAATCAGCTCCTTTTTTCATACCCATAATGATTGGCTGGTGCGTTATCACCTTCCACTTATCACTGCTTTATCACTTCTCCAGGCTTAATACATCTGCCCCAATGTGTCTTGTCCACCACATACCAAAACACCCATCTTTACACCCCCCCCCCCCCAGATTTGACTTAAGGCCCCCATACATCAGCGACCCCATGTCCCCGATCAGACGGCACCAGCAATCCGCCGATGATCGGCGACCCATCAGAGGAGAAGAAATAAAACATGTTGAAAATCCCCAATTTGCCGACGATATGGGAAGAAGGATTTTTAAATATGTTTTGATATAGATAAGTGAATACACAAAATGGAAGCTGGATATCAGTTTGTCTATTGCTTAAAAGAAACGGTTGCTTTAAATGCGATTCTTATATGTTTGCAGAAACTTTGATTTTAGTAGCAATTAAGGAAGTTAGTCTAGCTTTACAGTATTTCATAGACTGTGGTTAGCTAGTATCCTATAGAAAAGGGAAGTCGAAAGTATGTTGAAGGTAAAAGTATATTTTTAATGTAACAGTCATAATCACAAGATGCTGAGCTAATTAATTGGAAATCCCCCATAAGGGGAGTTTATAAATTATAATATATTCTGATATTTGAAATGTAATTGGTCTATGTATATGATTGGCTTGTTAATTTGATTAGATCATGTAATGCTATGATGAAAGTATATAAGATGAAATCAACGTGTCAATGTGCAGTTCATGATATTCTTTTATCGTGAGCCCTGTGAACTTCACAATGCAATAAATCTACCAAAGAGACTTCATTGTTCTTCAATTATTTTACATGACCATATCATTTTGGAGGTCTGTGCCACCGAGATCAACCCAACATTGACACACGAAGAAGGAAGGTGGGCTGGAGCCGGGACACCTGGATCAACTGTGGCCATAGGTAAGAGCTGTTATCTTACTTCTGCTCCATGTGTCCCTGCCTCGGTCTGCTGACTTTGTGTGTTATTGTTGGCTTGTAACTCCTTGAAGTCTTTTTGGAGATTGTGAGTATGGAACCAAAATGATTTTAACTGCATTTTATTACCAGATGCAGTGATTAGTATAGAGTGTTAAGATTGTAATTTCTGTCATTATCATATTTAATGATTTTATGGGATCTTTTGCCTGCCATATCTTGCTAAATTAAGCGTGAAGTCTGTGAGTGATTATGAGTGTGATTGGCCGAGGCTTTACGCCGGCAGATTCTGGACAGGGCCCAGGTAGGAGAGAGGCTCCGGTTAAACTCTCCTATGCTGGATAGTATCAGGGATACTCACCCACTGTGAAAAGCACCTTGTACACTATAAGGCCAAGCTTAGCAGAGTGTGGAACACGTGTGCCTGTTCAGAGCCGTGGCACCTGACGAGGTGGTGAGGTTTCCTAAGTGGAGTAATATCTCTCTAAACAAGGGGAGCGTCCCTGTTTACCATTGTATTGGACATTGAGGCTGGACTGTAAAATAAAGATTAGCCATTACAATGGGTCAAGAGATGTCCACACCGAAGGGCTCTTCTATGTTAGAGATCCCGCACGGCAGTCCAGCGAGTGTGATGTATCAGAGACATGGGAGTGTGGCTGTGAAATTTCTCAGGAGATGGCATGCAAAATACCTTGATAGATCATTCATAGGAACCTTTAGCATAGACAAGTGGATAGAATTAAGTAAATTAAGGGAAAAAGGCTGAAGAATGGAAGGTATATACATTATGGCTAGAAACATCTCGTTATATTCCCCCTTCTGCCTATTTAGCACAGATATCATTGTTTAGAGAGAAATGAAGACAATGAATGTGTTCCACTTAAAAAGGGAAAGGAAAAAAAAAAAGGGTGCAAATTATGCCAACATACACCCAGATAACATGACTGCAACTGGAATTACATGAAGTAAGGTAGCACAGCAACAAACACTTTTACGTGCTCCACTAAGAGTAGTAACTACTGATGAGGTCAAGTTATGGTCAATCCATGTGCCCTGGACCCTAGAAAAATGTAACCATTATAGGAGAAAGCCAAAGTAAGTTAATCAAGCTAGTACGGCTGTATAAGACACATTCATTTACACATAGTAATATGGTACAATTGTTTACTGGTTTATTAACAACTGAAGAATAAAAGGCACTCACTAAAGAAGAAGGGTGAGAAAACATCCATTTCAAACACACAGGATACAAATAGAGTAAGAAAAGATGTTTCTCAGAGACCTACAGAGAAAACATACCAGAGATTATTGGGTAAGGTTCAAACCAGAAGTACAAAATTATGGACAAATAAAAGAGATATTTGATCACAAGAAACCTTTTACAATGTTGACCATTGCTTTTGTTGAGGGTCTTAGATCGCATATCAAAAATTGGTTGACCATTAATGATCTACTGTGGCGCACACAAGTCCCAGAGGATTTGACAACCTTAGCAGTACACCATGAAGATAACTTGGTGTTCAATAAAGTTAGAAACAAGTTAAAGTTGCTGAAGTCACTGGTAATATGGCTGGGTGGGCAACAGAAAGGTACCACCCCTAGACTTAGACCGTTTCAGCGTGAAACAGGCAGGTGTCCAGTCTGATCAACTGGATACTTGCGCTGTTGAGCTGAAATTGTTTGTTAATTCTGTAGAAACCAACTGCAGATAATACGTTGTTAATTTGACCTGCAGACCGTGCTGGGCAGGACAGTTCCAGAGAAGAATAAAATATATTAGTTTTTAATTAAGGCATATAATGTAATTTCACCTCATATTGTATAGCAAACCATGCTAACAGAAATCCCTGCAAAGCAAAATAATAATAATAGCAGCTCTACTAACTTGTCAGAAAACTCGGCATGACACTGTGGCACGCTTACCAGAATAAAAACTGGTCCTCATTATTTCTACCACCATTACCCTGGTCAAATGTAATATTTTGAAGTCTGCTACTTTACAAATGGTTAATGAAACTGATGGGTTTTAGAGAGAGGAATGGGGGGAGGAAAGTGTAACCCCTCGTGCTTGCTTAATATACCCTGACTAAGCTGATAATAACTGCCAAGGTAGCAGCACGAAAATAAATTGTAATAAAAATGTTTACATGTTTACTAAAGATATATGTATACTAAATGAACAAACATTAATCAAAATGCAAAAAGCTTGTTATTTACAGGAAAGGACTAAAGAGGGAAAATGCAATGAAGGCTTGTGGCACAGCTCTGAAGGTAAAACTGTTGCCCCAAAATCACTCTTGACAGCATTGGCACAGATGTCCCATGGACTGACCCATGCAGAGGAATGCTGGAAGAACAGTTAAGACTATACCTTCACATCTTCCCCAGACAACTGGTCCTTTCCAAGTTATACAAATTGATGTCATTCAGCTTCCAAAGCAACCAGCTAAAGAAGATCCAAGCTACTGTGACCAGCACACAACCAATCCCTGTGGAAGGTGCTTGTCATAATCTACATCCTGGTGATGAGGTGATGGTCAGAAATTTCCTGAGATCGGGCTCGCTGACAGACCGGTGGGAAGGACCTTACCAAGTCTTGTTGACAACCCCAACTGCTGTTAAGATAAAGGAGAAGACTTCGTGGATCCACTCCACCCACTGCAGAAAAGTCACGCCTCCTGAGACAGCACATGTGGAAGATATTCTCCAAGACTCCTCTGCACTTCACCAGTAAAACCAGCAAGTGAGTGGTTCGGGCATAATAATCCCTTGAGCCACTTGCCAACGCAGTATCTCTGTGGAGGGTACATAACTCCTAGAAGAGTACTGTGAAGATCAAAGGACAACAAAGACAATGCTAAACAGGATGATGCCGATAGGCCAAAGGCCAGACCGTGGACTATGGGGGTGCATTCTCTCATGGGCATGTCTGATTACAATCATACTCATTGTGCTTGAGTGTTGTATATACATTCCAGGGTCTGTTAACAATGTGACCAGTCAAACAGGTAATGTAACATCTTACAATGAAGCGTTATTCAAGACACGTGTGTGTAGGGCCTTACAAAAGAATAATTATGGAGGAGAATTTACAGGTAATTCCATGATAGCAATGCACAGTAAAATTGCAAAGGCTCTCAACACAAGCAAATGTTGGATTTGTACCCACCTACCCATCAGTGTAGATGCAGGTATACCGCTCCTGGCTCATTACATAAGCACAGCTGACATGATAGACAGAGATTGGTCCTGCCATAAGCGAAAGAATGGTAGTCGCAGTTGTGCCAATAAGACACCTAAAGTACAGAATATAGTAGACTTCCCATATTTGGATGTCTTAGACGCAGGCTTGCTGTATGCGCCCGCTCTGCAGGTATCTGCAGCCAAAGGGAAACCTGAATTCTGCTTAAGTGTTAATGAAAAGTCCCACCCATATGTGTACAAGGAAAAAATATTACAGGTAAAAAGCCCAAACCTAGGGTACACTAACTATACTGGAGCCACATTTGTAGTTCAAAGTTCAAAAAAGTGTACACTAAAAACCCTCAAACACTGTTGGAACTCAATAGATACAAATGGAGTGCTAACACCTAATGACACCCTAGACCAGTTACTGCACGATGGGTGTACTCTTGATAACAGCACGTGTAGAGATGTCAATGGCAATAACACTGGGTATTTTATGATATATATAGGACTCATTTACACTAAAGTACTTGGAATGCCTCTGCCTAAGGGTATGTATTGGGTTTGTGGAAAATGGGCATACTCATGGATTCCCTTAGGTTCTAAAGGACAATGTGTACTCTCCTCAGTATTCCTATAGAGCATGACTTGGTACCAAGTGACCTGACATATTTAAGACATCTCAGTAAAAGAGAAGTGAAAAAAGGATATGTATCTTTCAGATTTTCTGATGGTGAACGTACGGCTGGAACTTTGTTTCCTCTGTCCACTATTTGGTGGAAAAAGTTGTGTCCCAAACCTTAACGGTACTAGATCAGATGGTAGGGGAATTGGTCGTTTCAATCAATCAGACAGTGGAAGAGCTGGCTCAAGTAAGAAAAGTGGCTTTACAAAATAGGATGGCACTGGATCAGCTGTTGGCAGCAGAAGGGGGCACGTGTGCAGTGGTAGGACAAGAATGTTGTACTTATATTGAAGATCACAGAGCTGAAATAAGTGCTCATCTGAGCAAGGTGGGAGAGTTGCAGCAGGAAATGTTAAGGTTAGGTGCTAGTGAAGGTTGGGATCCACTTGGATGGCTAGGAGGAAGTATTGCAAAGTTTTTTTCTGGAGTATTGCAGTACATTGTGTTTGCTGCACTGATTGTAGGAATCATATATCTTACCATCAAGTGTGGACCAGTAGTCTGTGTACAATGTGGTAAAGGATTTAAAAGGTTGAAAGTGCACCATGAAATGACCATTGTGGTGGTAGATGATGAGGTTCCACTAGAACAGGTGACTCAGGGAACTAGTCAGGGGCAGCAGGAGAGACAGGTGGTATATGCTGACATGAGCAAATCTTATGAAAGTTTACAACTCTAGGAAGCTGAGCCCATATACCAGGCTTTAGAGGAGGATCAGGCAGGTAGGGAAAGTACACAGCTTGTTAATTTTACTTATGGACTGGATAACAGAGTATAAATGAATCAGGATGAGTATGTTAGACATGAAATACAAGCGAGTTTCACCTAACTGTGTCAACACCCTCTTAGCCAACACCAGAAGGTTCCTATAAAAAGAACAGGGATTCCCGTCCGGTGCGGTGAGCATTGGCGCCAGGCCCATCCCCGTGAACCTACCTTTTTCCTATGTTGTGCGTCTACCTAACCCTCATTAGAAATTGTGAAATTGAACCTTCTGATTTGTGTATTAGAGTGCCAAGTATATTGGCAGAGAGAGGAATGATATAGATAAGTGAATACACAAAATGGAAGCTGGATGTCAGTTTGTCTATTGCTTAAAAGAAACTGTTGCTTTAAATGTGATTCTTATATGTTTGCAGAAACTTTGATTTTAGTAGCAATTAAGGAAGTTAGTCTAGCTTTACAGTATTTCATAGACTGTGGTTAGCTAGTATCCTATAGAAAAGGGAAGTCGAAAGTATGTTGAAGGTAAAAGTATATTTTTAATGTAACAGTCATAATCACAAGATGCTGAGCTAATTAATTGGAAATCCCCCATAAGGGGAGTTTATAAATTATAATATATTCTGATATTTGAAATGTAATTGGTCTATGTATATGATTGGCTTGTTAATTTGATTAGATCATGTAATGCTATGATGAAAGTATATAAGATGAAATCAACGTGTCAATGTGCAGTTCATGATATTCTTTTATCGTGAGCCCTGTGAACTTCACAATGCAATAAATCTACCAAAGAGACTTCATTGTTCTTCAATTATTTTACATGACCATATCATTTTAATATTCCTGACCCTGCAGTCGGGGGAACAGCAAATATCGACACTGTCACTGATATATAATGACCTTTACTCAAAATGTAGTAACTTCTGCTGCACTTTTAATTAGAAAAGAATTATTTTCACACTAGAATATTTATATTACTTCTTGTAAATAATTGTATTTTTATGATGAGCAATACACTGAAAATATTTAATCCAGCTAGATATTTACATACAGTAACATGTTCTTGTAGAAGGTTCCAAAATTCATTTAGAAATATCCCACGACCTAAAAGGAATGGTTTTCTTAATGTTCATTTACTGTACTTTAACTTTATACTGAAAGTAGACTGGGCAATAAAGGTAACTGTCATTGACTGTATATTTTGCTTTGTTTTAATGAGCCTGCTTTTATTTCATCGTACAACATTATTCCCCACCAATCATTTTTTCTCAGCACACAGATAGTAAAATATAAACGACAAGATGCATGAATACAATAAGATCCAGAGCATGTGAACTGTCCTGAAAAAGTTTTTTCCCCCTATGAAACTGTGCATTAGCGAGTGGACTAACATTTTGTTAACAAAAAAATAAATCCTTTGAAGAGCAGGTTATCTTGGACAAATTTCTTTGAGAAGCAAAGTTCAGCTTTACAAAAAAAGAAAGAAAAAAAAAAGGATCAAAAACTATTCATACATAACGTAATAGGACTTTCCACGGGCATGAAACATGCATATATCAATAGTTCACAACAATCTCGTAATAGTTAATAGTTGTATTTCTCTGGACACTAAGTCTGATCGAATGAATATATCCATCTTCATGCTCAAAAATAAAGGAAAGTTTGCAAAATGTTTAATTGCACCATTCTGTGAGGTCAATTGTTCATGTGTCTTGTAATCAGGAGGTTCCTTGTCGCTTCTGCTGCTGACCTCTGATTACATCCAGCTGTTTTTTGCATTGCTGATAATAAGTTGAAAGACTTTTGTTTTCATCTAAAAGCTTTTTGTGTTCTTGAACCAAACGAGATGTGTTTTGTTGGTCTTTTTCATCCTGGTCAAGTTCTGCAATTAGTTCTTGCCTACAACAAAGTTTAAATAAATCATGTATTGAGTTATATTGTGCAGTCAATGCCTTACAAATAGGTTTACCAGACCAACCGTTTAATCTGGGACACCTATGATTTTACACAGATTCTGTGACTGGCTAAATTAAAGCCTGCATTTCACCTGGTTTTAATCAACCACATAACCTGTGTGAATAATAGGGTGTGTCACAAATTAAAGGGATTATTTTGGCAAACAGAAATTTTATAATTATTGTAGGCCGACCATATTATCCCTTTAACTTAGGACACTCATGAATTACACAGGTTCTGTGGCTGGCTGACTACAAGCCTGCATTTCACCTGGTTTTAAGCAGCCACAGAACCTGTGTAATTCATGAGTGTCACAGGTTAAAGGGATAATATGGTCAGCCTAATTATTGTCATCAATTACTCACTAAAACCTCATGTAAAATAGGACAAAAATGCTAGTCCTTTCAACGGTGGGCAAATGACACTTCGTAGTATTGATATATAGAAGCAATATAAATGATCTAGTAGAGGAGTGAAGTACACAAAGATCTACAGAAAATCAGTAATGGTGCAAAAAGGAATCGGAGATGACAATTCTTGACTACCACCTAAAAGAAGAGTATAGTGTTGACCTGGCAATGGCAAGCAGGACCCAGTTTATTGCCGGAGACCCTGACCTATGTGGAGAAGATTGGCGCTGCTTCACTGAAGGGGTTCCCAGTGCTGCTGCGCCATCTTTAAAGGGACAAAAGGTGCGAATTTTGAATACATCGCTATTTAAGTGTAATTCAAGGTGCCGCAGCCCTGGACCCTAACCAGCGGCCGTGGCAATATATGCTAACCCACGGTGCGCCAGGGGAGAAAAGAGTTGTCTGGGTACTATGTTAACCCCCGATGAACCGAGAGAGAAGTAAGCTGCTGCTGTTGGGACTTCCCAGGCTGCAGGGCGAAGTGCAGACCGCTGGGGTGCAGAATCTTGGCTCTCGGTGCCCCAGCACTATAAGGATTTTGTGCCGTATGCTAGGGGTCTGAGAGTGCCAGCTGCACTGACCGCTGGGGCTCGGGTGCCCCAGTGGGGCTGAGTGCTGCACACACAGGGACTGGGCTAGCTGGCTCCCTGTACAGCGTAGACTGCGAGACTAAGCGCCTGCTAGTGAGGACCTCAGCCCTAAATGGCTTTTGAGCTGTTTGGCTGCACGCTGGAGGACAGGGAGAACCAGCTCCCCGGATCCCCAGGCAGTCGATTTGGTTGACCCCCGGTGCGCCGCGCTGCACCCGGGGGAGAGCCCCGCAGTCCACTACATGGCTGCAGGGCTGTGTTAATGAAGCCCCAGCACAGAATAAAAGCACAAGGGTTTAAATGAAACTGTACAAATGCATTTTAATGTATGTGCAGCACTGAGCTGGGACTACATATCCCCAGCTGAAGTGCTGTGTGGTTTGGAAAGCCTGTTGCTATGCACAAGCTTAGTGTAATTATGTGAACTATATTTTACATGTATTTAAAAGTATAGAAGTTACACTTACTGGGTTCCTGGTGGTCTAGGGGGAATACAGGCAAATGGAATGTCTTCTGCTCTGGCCTCCACATGAAAGTAGCAAGGGGAGACAGAGGAAGGACTAGCCAACACAGCAAGCCAAGTGTCTTCAGGGAGCTCTTGAGAGCTTCTACTCTGAGGCCAGGAGACCCTGCCAGGGGGCCTAGGCTGCCCATCTTTGGAGCTTGGATTCAGGCTAGTAATAGTGAGCTGGGTCCCTGAGCAGATTCCTGGAAGTATTTTTGGCAGGAACCTTCCCCTAACCCTAGACAAGCAGACTCCTGGGTGGCAACTAAAACTCCACGTGGGCTTATACGGGCTACGCGTAATGAATATGAAATCCCTTTATCATTTTTTAAATTGTTTGTGCGTCACTTTACCAGTTTTATATTTCTACTTTGATATTCTGTTTTAGTCTTGATATTGAGGCTACTTTTCCAACTGACTATCATGAAGTGGGCTAGAACCAGGGTCTTTATATTTTTGACTACTTGTACAAGGTGATGCCCTGATTTGTTTTATTATACAAATGGAAAGCTTTCATATTTACGGAATCTCCAGCTGAAACAGTCTGCTGCTGATACATGTACAATGGGAAAGGTAATCATTAGCAGGCTGTATACAAAGCTTTCAGCTGAAAATCAGGAAACCAGTGAAGCCATGCAAACAGATGGACTGTGCTTGAGACTATAATGCATAGAAAACTAATCCAGTAAAGCAGTATTTAGCCATTTAGACCCATTAGACTTTGCAATAATATATACTCCACTAAAGTTGTGGTTATTCTATAATATAATATGATCAATTACTTTCTAGTATGAGATACAATACAAAAAATAAGAATTTACTCACCGGTAATTCTATTTCTCATAGTCCGTAGTGGATGCTGGGGACTCCGTAAGGACCATGGGGATTAGCGGCTCCGCAGGAGACTGGGCACAACTATAAAGAAAGCTTTTAGACTACTGGTGTGCACTGGCTCCTCCCACTAAGACCCTCCTCTAGACCTCAGTTAGGATACTGTGCCCGGAAGAGCTGACACAATTAGGAAGGATTTTGAATCCCGGGTAAGACTCATACCAGCCACACCAATCACACCGTATAACTCGTGATACAATACCCAGTTAACAGCATGATAACAATTTAGCCTCTCAACAGATAGCTCAACAATAACCCTTTAGTTAAGCAATAACTATATACAAGTATGGCAGACAATCCGCACTTGGGATGGGCGCCCAGCATCCACTACGGACTATGAGAAATAGAATTACCGGTGAGTAAATTCTTATTTTCTCTAACGTCCTAAGTGGATGCTGGGGACTCCGTAAGGATCATGGGGATTATACCAAAGCTCCCAAACGGGCGGGAGAGTGCGGATGACTCTGCAGCACCGAATGAGAGAACTCAAGGTCCTCCTCAGCCAGGGTATCAAATTTGTAGAATTTAGCAAACGTGTTTGCCCCTGACCAAGTAGCAGCTCGGCAAAGTTGAAGAGCCGAGACCCCTCGGGCAGCCGCCCAAGAAGAGCCCACTTTCCTTGTGGAATGGGCTTTTACTGATTTAGGATGCGGCAGTCCAGCCGCAGAATGTGCAAGTTGAATCGTACTACAGATCCAGCGAGCAATAGTCTGCTTAGAAGCAGGTGCACCCAACTTGTTGGGCGCATACAGGATAAAAAGCTAGTCAGTCTTCCTGACTCCAGCTGTCATGGAACATAAATTTTTAGGGCCCTGACTACATCCAACAACTTGGAAGCCTCCAAGTCATTCGTAGCCGCAGGCACCACGATAGGTTGGTTCAGATGAAAAGCTGATACCACTTTGGGGAGAAACTGGGGACGAGTCCTCAATTCTGCCCTATCCATATGGAAAATCAGATAAGGGCTTTTACATGACAAAACCGCCAATTCTGAAACACGCCTGGCCGAAGCCAAGGCCAACAACATGACCACTTTCCACGTGAGATATTTTAAATCCACGGTTTTCAGTGGCTCAAACCAATGTGACTTTAGGAAATCCAACACCACGTTGAGATCCCAAGGTGCCACTGGTGGCACAAAAGGGGGCTGAATATGCAGCACTCCCTTAACAAAAGTCTGAACTTCAGGTAGTGAAGCCAATTCTCTCTGGAAGAAAATCGATAGAGCCGAAATCTGGACCTTAATGGAACCCAATTTAAGGCCCATAGTCACCCCTGACTGTAGGAAGTGCAGGAACCGGCCCAGCTGAAATTCTTCCGTTGGGGCCTTCCTGGCCTCACACCACGCAACATATTTTCGCCATATGCGGTGATAATGGTTCGCGGTTACTTCTTTCCTAGCTTTTATCAGCGTAGGAATGACTTCCTCCGGAATGCCCTTTTCCTTCAGGATCCGGTGTTCAACCGCCATGCCGTCAAACGCAGCCGCGGTAAGTCTTGGAACAGACAGGGCCCCTGCTGCAGCAGGTCCTGTCTGAGCAGTAGAGGCCATGGGTCCTCTGACATCATTTCTTGAAGTTCCGGATACCACGCTCTTCTTGGCCAATCCGGAACAATGAGTATAGTTCTTACTCCTCTTCTCCTTATTATCCTCAGTACCTTTGGTATGAGAGGAAGAGGAGGGAACACAAACCGATCGGTACACCCACGGTGTTACCAGAGCGTCCACAGCTATTGCCTGCGGGTCTCTCGACCTGGCGCAATATTTTTCTAGCTTTTTGTTTAGGCGGGACGCCATCATGTCCACCTGTGGTTTTTCCCACTGGTTTACAATCATTTGAAAGACTTCTGGATGAAGTCCCCACTCTCCCGGGTGGAGGCCGTGCCTGCTGAGGAAGTCTGCTTCCCAGTTGTCCACTCCCGGAATGAACACTGCTGACAGTGCTAACACGTGATTTTCCGCCAATCGGAGAATCCTTGTGGCTTCTGCCATCGCCGTCCTGCTTCTCGTGCCGCCCTGTCGATTTACATGGGCGACTGCCGTGATGTTGTCTGACTGGATCAGTACCGGCTGGTATTGAAGCAGGGGTTTTGCCTGACTTAGGGCATTGTAAAGGCCCTTAGTTCCAGAATATTTATGTGCAGGGAAGTCTCCTGACTTGACCATAGTCCTTGGAAGTTTCTTCCCTGTGTGACTGCTCCCCAGCCTCGAAGGCTGGCATCCGTGGTCACCAGGACCCAGTCCTGTATGCCGAATCTGCGGCCCTCTTGAAGATGAGCACTCTGCAGCCACCACAGCAGAGACACCCTTGTCCTTGGAGACAGGGTTATCAGACGATGCATCTGAAGATGCGATCCGGACCACTTGTCCAACAGGTCCCACTGAAAGGTTCTTGCATGAAACCTGCCGAATGGAATCGCTTCGTAGGAAGCTACCATTTTTCCCAGGATCCGTGTGCAGTGATGCACCGACACCTGTTTCGGTTTTAGGAGGCCTCTGACTAGAGATGACAGCTCCTTGGCCTTCTCCTCCGGGAGAAACACTTTTCTCTGTTCTGTGTCCAGAACCATCCCTAGGAACAGCAGGCGTGTCGTAGGGACCAGCTGTGACTTTGGAATGTTTAGAATCCAGCCGTGCTGTTGTAGCACTTCCCGAGATAGTGCTACCCCTACCAACAACTGTTCTCTGGACCTCGCCTTTATCAGGAGATCGTCCAAGTACGGGATAATTAAAACTCCCTTCCTTGGAAGGAGTATCATCATTTCCGCCATTACCTTGGTAATGACCCTCGGAGCCGTGGAGAGACCGAACGGCAACGTCTGGAATTGGTAATGACACTCTTGTACCACAAACCTGAGGTACTCCTGGTGAGGATGGTAAATGGGGACATGTAGGTAAGCATCCTTGATGTCCAGCGATACCATGTAATCTCCCTCGTCCAGGCTCGCAATAACCGCCCTGAGCGATTCCATCTTGAACTTGAATTTTTTTATATATGTGTTCAAGGATTTCAAATTTAAAATGGGTCTCACCGAACCGTCCGGTTTCGGTACCACAAACATTGTGGAATAGTAACCCCTTCCTTGTTGAAGTAGGGGCACCTTTACTATCACTTGTTGTGAATACAGCTTTTGAATTGCCTGTAACACTGCCTCCCTGCCTGAGGGAGTGGTTGGCAAGGCAGATTTGAGGAAAACGGCGGGGGGGGGGGAGACGTCTCGAATTCCAGTTTGTACCTCTGAGATACTATTTGAAGGATCCAGGGATCCACCCGTGAGCGAGCCCACTGATTGCTGAAATGCTTGAGACGGGCCCCCACCGTACCTGGCTCTGCCTGTGGAGCCCCAGCGTCATGCTGTGGACTTAGAGGAAGCGGGGGAGGACTTTTGCTCCTGGGAACTGGCTGTATGCTGCAGCTTTTTCCCTCTACCTCTGCCTCTGGGCAGAAAGAACGCGCCTTTAACCCGCTTGCCCCTATTGGGCCGAAAGGACTGTACCTGATAATACGGTGCTTTCTTTGGTTGTGAGGGAACATGGGGCAAAAATGTAGACTTCCCAGCTGTTGCTGTGGAAACGAGGTCCGAGAGACCATCCCCGAACAATTCCTCACCCTTATAAGGCAGAACTTCCATGTGTCGTTTGGAATCTGCATCACCTGTCCACTGCCGAGTCCATAACCCTCTCCTGGCAGAAATGGACATTGCACTAATTTTGGATGCCAGCCGGCAAATATCCCTCTGTGCATCCCTCATGTATAAAAGTGCGTCTTTTATATGCTCTACGTTTAGCAAAATAGTGTCCCTGTCTAGGGTATCTATATTTTCTGACAGGGAATCTGACCACGCAGCAGCAGCGCTGCACATCCAGGCTGAAGCTATAGCCGGTCTCAGTATCACACCTGTGTGTGTATATATAGATTTCAGGATAGCCTCCTGCTTTCTATCAGCAGATTCCTTCAGGGCGGCCGTATCCGGAGACGGTAGTGCCACCTTCTTTGACAAGCGTGTGAGCGCTTTATCCACCCTAGGGGATGTTTCCCAGCGTGACCTATCCTCTGGCGGGAAAGGGTACGCCATTAGTAACCTCTTAGAAATTACCATCTTTTTATCAGGGGAAGCCCACGCTTCTTCACACACTTCATTTAACTCTTCAGATGGAGGAAAAGCTACTGGTAGTTTTTTCTCTCCAAACATTATACCCTTTTTTGTGGTACCGGGGGTAACATCAGAAATGTGCAACACATTTTTCATTGCCTCAATCATGTAACGTGTGGCCCTACTGGAAGTTACATTAGTCTCTTCGTCGTCGACACTGGAGTCAGTATCCGTGTCGACATCTGTGTCAGCCATCTGAGGTAGCGGGCGTTTTAGAGCCCCTGATGGTTTTTGAGACGCCTGGGCAGGCACAGGCTGAGAAGCCGGCTGTCCCACATTAGGTATGTCGTCAAACCTTTTATGTAAGGAGTCGACACTATCACGTAATTCCTTCCACAGCACCATCCACTCAGGTGTCGACCCCGCAGGGGGTGACATACCATTTACAGGCCTCTGCTCCGCCTCCACATAAGCCTCCTCATCAAACATGTCGACACAGCCGTACCGACACACCGCAAACACACAGGGAATGCTCTGACAGAGGACAGGACCCCACAAAGCCCTTTGGGGAGACAGAGAGAGAGTATGCCAGCACACACCAGAGCGCTATATAACACTGGGATCTTTCCCTATAGCTGCTTTTTTATATATATTACATATATATATATATCTATACTGCGCCTAAATTTAGTGCCCCCCCTCTCTTTTTTACCCTTCTGTAGTATTCTCAGACTGCAGGGGAGAGCCAGGGAGCTTCCTTCCAGCGGAACTGAGGGAAAAATGGCGCCAATGTGCTGAGGGAGAAGCCCCGCCCCCTTTTAGGCGGACTTTCTCCCGCTTTTTCTGTGATACTGGCAGGGGTAATTTTACATCTATATAGCCTCTGGGACTATATATGATGTATATTTTGCCAGCCAAGGTGTTCTTTATTGCCCTCAGGCCCCCCCCCGCCAGCGCCCCCCCCCCATCAGTGACCGAAGTATGAGGTGTACATGAGGAGCAATGGCGCACAGCTGCAGTGCTGTGCGCTACCTTGGTGAAGACTGAAGTCTTCTACCGCCGATTTTCCGGACCTTCTTCGTGCTTCTGGCTCTGTAAGGGGGACGGCGGCGCGGCTCCGGGAACGAACACCAAGGTCGGGTCCTGCGGTTGATCCCTCTGGAGCTAATGGTGTCCAGTAGCCTAAGAAGCCCAAACTACCACCTGATAGGTAGGTTCGCTTCTTCTCCCCTTAGTCCCTCGCTGCAGTGAGTCTGTTGCCAGCAGATCTCACTGAAAATAAAAAACCTAAATATACTTTCTTTCTAGGTGCTCAGGAGAGCCCCTAGTGTGCATCCAGCTCGGCCGGGCACAATAATCTAACTGAGGTCTGGAGGAGGGTCTTAGTGGGAGGAGCCAGTGCACACCAGTAGTCTAAAAGCTTTCTTTATAGTTGTGCCCAGTCTCCTGCGGAGCCGCTAATCCCCATGGTCCTTATGGAGTCCCCAGCATCCACTTAGGACGTTAGAGAAAAACCCATTAAGCACTTAATACCAGCATCAATAACAGACTTACAAGGTGTACAGATACCACTACAAATAGAACTTCAACATTGTAACTGGTACTCTATGGGGTCAATTCAATTCAGCAATTTATGAATAGCGCCGGGAATTAGCTCCCGACGCTATTCAATTCAGCTGCTAGTTACCCGCAATTGTCGGGAATTCTTCTCTCATCCCTGGGGGATGAGAGAAGAAACCCGACAAAAGTGCTGCCTCGCGGCCGGCACGAGGCTGATTCTGTCGGGAATCAGCCTCGCGCCGGGGAGTTAAGTCGGAGAATGCCCGTTCTCCCGACAATTCAACCTGTTTAGTCGGCGAGAACGGAACATCGCCGACTTAACTGGAGCTGAATTGAATAGCGTCGGGAGCTAATTCCCGGCGCTATTCATAAGTTGCCGAATTGAATTGACCCCTATGTGTCCCCCCCCCCCCCCCCCCCCCACCTCTTTTGGACACTTACTTTCGTTGTAACAACAATGCTATTTCTGTTTGAACTTTCATATATTCTTGTGCCATTTTGCAATGCTGCTCAAACACAGCCATGGATTCTTTGGAGTTTGGACATGGTGCTAGAGGCTGAAAATAAAGCAGACATAAAAACCAATCAACAGATATCTCCACATATACCATGCTAGACTCTGCTTGAAATATTTTTACACCCATAAGCTTTTAAAAATAAGCGCTGTTCCTTGCACCGGGAAAACCTAACCCTGGGTTCTAAATCTGAGTCAGACCTGGCTCTGTTGCTAGTGAGGAACACAAGCACATCTGAGATTGCACAGAGTTTGAGATTCACCTATACCAGGCATGTCCAAACTGTGGCCCTCCAGCGGTTGTGAAACTACATATCCCAGCATGCCCTGACACAGTTTTGCTGTCAGAGAATGCTAAAGCTGTGTGAGGGCATGCTGGGATGTGTAGTTTCTCAACAGCTGGAGGGCCGCAGTTTGGACATGACTGACCTATACAGTAGGTATTGTTCATAGTAGTTTGATTAAAATAGAATACTAAAAAACATTTAAAATGACCATTGTCTCATTAGGCAATACTTCTGATTCTTTAGATGTAAAAGGTTTTTTTACGTAATATGGGAGCCGACATGTTTTATAAGTATTGGATACTACACAGTGCACATATTATACATATAGGAATGTTCACTAGTGTTCCATTAACAATGTATCAATAGCTCATTCGGGATTAAACAAGACATGTTAATTGCAGGTTTAAATCCACAGAATATCGGCATACTTATACAGATATGTAACCCTCCATAAATGTTACTTAGCACGTTAGTATGCTTTTTTTTTTTTGCCATGGTTCCAACTTTTATAATGTTACAGAGAACTGATTAAATGAAATGGATAAAAAGGAACTGATCTTTATAGTCCATACCATCTTAAGCTAGTAAATATAAAAAAAAATAAAATAGGATTTTAATACCTACCGGTAAATCCTTTTCTCTTTGTCCGTAGAGGATGCTGGGGACACTTCAAGAACCATGGGGTATAGACGTGATCCACAGGAGACATGAGCACTTTAAGACTTTCAAAGGGGTGTGAACTGGCTCCTCCCTCTATGCCCCTCCTCCAGACTCCAGTTATAGGTACTGTGCCCAGGGAGACGGACATTCCGAGGAAAAGGATTTATTGTTAAACTAAGGTGAGATACATACCAGCTCACACCTCAAGCACGCCGTACAACATGGCATTCAACATAACGCAAGTCAACGGCATGAACAACATCAGCAACAGGCCGACCATAAACGTAACACAACATGTGTGTAACCATAACTAATAACTGCAGATACAGTACGCACTGGGACGGGCGCCCAGCATCCTCTACGGACTAAGAGAAAAGGATTTACCGGTAGGTATTAAAATGCTATTTTCTCATACGTCCTAGAGGATGCTGGGGACACTTCAAGAACCATGGTGTTTATACCAAAGCTCTAGAACAGGCAGGAGAGTGCAGATGACTCTGCAGCACCGATTGACCAAACAAGAGGTCTTTATCAGCCAGGGTATCAAACTTGTAGAACTTCGCAAAGGTGTTTGAACCCGACCAAGTAGCCGGTCGGCAAAGTTGTAAAGCAGAGACCCCTCGGGCAGCCTCGACCAGGATGAGCCCACCTTTCTGGTAGAATGGACCTTCACCGATTTCGGTAACGGCAATCCAGCCGTAGAATGAGCCTGCTGAATCGTACGACAGATCCAGCGCGCAATAGTCTGCTTGGAAGCAGGAGCCCCAATTTTATTGTGAGCATACAGGACAAACAGAGCCTCAGTTTTCCTAAACTGAGCCGTTCTGGCGACAAAAATCTTCAAAGCTCTTACTACAT
This sequence comes from Pseudophryne corroboree, assembly GCF_028390025.1. Classification (NCBI taxonomy): domain Eukaryota; kingdom Metazoa; phylum Chordata; class Amphibia; order Anura; family Myobatrachidae; genus Pseudophryne; species Pseudophryne corroboree. Next base: position 453,688,446 of record NC_086447.1, read on the forward strand.
CGAGAAAACCACTTTCGGCAGAAACTGCTGACGAGTTCTCAATTCTGCTCTATCTTCATGGAAGATCAAATAAGGGCTCTTGTGAGACAAGGCCGCCAATTGAGACACCCGCCTTGCGGATGCCAAGGCCAACAGCATGACCCCTTTCCAAGTAAGGAATTTCAACTCTACCTCCTGTAAAGGCTCAAACCAATGAGATTGAAAGAACTGCAAAACCACGTTAAGATCCCATGGTGCCACAGGGGGCACAAAGGGAGGTTAAATGTGCAATAAGCTTTTCACTGAACTTCTGGAAAGGAGGCCAATTGTTTTTGGAAGAAAACCGATAAAGACGAAATTTGAACTTTAATTGAGCCCAACTTTAGGCCCGCATCCACACCGGCTTGCAGAAAATGGAGAAAACGTCCTAACTGAAATTCTTCCGTAGGAGCTTTCTGGGATTCACACCAAGACACGGATTTTCTCCAAATACGGTGGTAATGTTCAGACGTTACTCCTTTTCTGGTCTGAATAAGAGTGGGGATGACTTCCTTGGGAATACCCTTTCTGGCTAGGATCCGGCGTTCAACCTCTAAGCCGTCAAACGAAGTCGCTGTAAGTCTTGGAACACGCACGGCCCCTGCTGTAACAGATCCTCCCTCAGAGGAAGAGGCCAAGGATATCCTATGAGTAATTCATGAAGATCTGGATACCAAGCCCTCCTTGGCCAATCTGGAACAATGAGGATCGCTTGAACCATTGTTCTTCTTATGATCTTTATCACTTTTGGAATGAGTGGAAGCGGAGGAAACACGTACACTGACCGAAACACCCACGGTGTCACTAGGGCGTCCACTGCTATTGCTTGAGGGCCTCTCGACCTGGAACTATATCTCTGAAGTTTCTTGTTGAGGCGAGACACCATCATGTCTATTTGAGGAATTCCCCAAAGACTTGTTACTTCTGCAAAGACCTCTTGATGAAGACCCCACTCTCCTGGATGGAGATCGTGTCTGCTGAGGAAGTCTGCTTCCCAGTTGTCAACTCCTGGAATGAAGATCGCTGATAGAGCGCTTGCATGCCTTTCCACCCAACGGTACACCTTCTGCCATTGCCGCTCTGCTCCTTGTTCCGCCCTGGCGGTTTATGTACGCTACTGCTGTTATGTTGTCCGACTGAATCAAGACGGGCCGATTGCGAAGATGATGTTCCGCTTGCAGAAGGCTGTTGTGAATGGCCCTTAACACCAGAACGTTTATGTGTAGACACATTTCCTGGCTTGACCATTTTCCCTGGAAGCTTTCCCCCTGCGTGACTGCTCCCCAGCCTTGGAGACTCACATCCGTGGTCACTACGATCCAGTCCTGGACCCCGAACCTGTGTCCCTCTAGGAGGTGAGAGCTGCGCAGCCACCACAGGAGTGAGATTCTGGTCTTGGAGGACAGGGTTATCCTTCGGTGCATGTGCAGATGGGACCCGGATCACTTGTCCAACAGGTCCCACTGAAACACTCTGGCATGGAATCTGCCAAACTGAATGGCCTCATAGGCCGCCACCATCTTCCCCAGCAACCGAGTGCATAGATGGATCGATACTCTTGCTGGTTTCAGAATTTGTTTTACCAGATTCTGAATTTCCAGAGCCATTTCCACTGGAAGAAAAACTCTAATTCTGTGTCCAGAATCATTCCCAAAAACGACAGCCGTGTCGTCGGAACCAACTGTGATTTTGGCAAGTTGAGGAGCCAACCATGTTGCTGCAGAATTGTCAGGGAGAGCGTAATGTTCTGCAGTAGTTAGTCCCTGGACCTCGCCTTTATCAGGAGATCGTCCAAGTATGGGATAATTGTGACTCCTTGTTTGCGCAGGAGAACCATCATTTAGACCATTACTTTGGTGAAAACCCTCGGAGCCGTGGACAGACCAAACTGCAACGTCTGAAATTGGTAATGACAATCCTGAACTGCAAACCTAAGGTAAGCCTGATGTGGAGGATAAATGGGAACATGTAAGTAGGCATCCTTTATGTCTACCAACACCAAAATATCCCCCTCCTCCAGACTGGAGATCACAGCCCGGAGAGATTCCATCTTGAATTTGAATTTTCTCAGGTAGAAATTGAGGGATTTGAGGTTCAGGATTGGTCTGACTGAGCCGTCTGGCTTCGGGACCACGAACAGGCTCGAATAAAAGCCTTCTCCCTGTTGCGAAGGGGGAACCCTGATTATGACGTGATTTTGACACAATTTTTGTATTGCAGCGCATACCACTTCCCTGTCTGGAAGAGAAGCGGGTAAGGCTGATTTGAAAAATCGGTGAGGAGGGACATCTTGAAACTCCAGTTTGTACCCTTGGGGCACTATTTATAAAACCCATGGGTCCAGGCCCGAACGAGCCCAGAACTGACTGAAGAGCCTGAGACGTGCCCCCACCGGTACGGACTCCCGCAGATGAGCCCCAGCGTCATGCGGTGGACTTGGCAGAAGCCGGGGAGGACTTCTGCTCTTGGGAACAGGCCGGTGATCGCTTACCCTTTCCCTTTTCCTCTAGTAGCAAGGAAGGAAGACCCCCGGCCTTTTCTGTATTTATAGGGCCGAAAGGACTGCATCTGATATTGGTGTGCTTTCTTTTGTGGTGCAGGCGCATAAGGTAAAAAGGATGACTTACCCGCGGTAGCCGTAGATACCAACTCAGTGAAGCCGTCACCAAACAATACACCACCTTTATAAGGTAGAGACTCCATAGCTTTCTTGGAGTCAGCATCAGCATTCCATTGATGAATCCACAATGCTCTCCTAGCCGAGACCGCCATGGCATTGGCCCGTGAACCCAAGAGGCCAATAGCTCTCGCAGCTTCCTTTAGGTAGACTGCAGCGTCCCTGATATGACCTAGTGTCAGAAGAATGCTATCCCTATCCAGGGTATCCAATTCAGATGACAGGTTATCTGTCCATTTTTTGATAGCGCTACTCACCCACGCAGATGCAATGGCTGGTCTGAGTAGCGTACCCGTGGAGATATAAATGGATTTCAATGTATTTTCCTGCCTACGATCCGCAGGATCCTTCAGGGCCGCCGTGTCGGGACGGAAGAGCCACCTTTTTGGACAGCCGTGATAAAGCTTTGTCCACAATGGGGGGTGACTCCCACTTTTCCCTATCCCCAGAGGGAAACTGATACGCCACTACAATCCTTTTGGGAATCTGAAACTTTTTGTCAGGATTTTCCCAAACCTTTTCACAAAGCATGTTCAGTTCATAAGAGAGAGGAAACGTTACCTCAGGTTTCTTCCCCTTATACATACAGACCCCAGTATCAGGAACAGTAGGGTCCTCAGTGATATGTAATACATCTTTTCTCTGACGTCCTAGTGGATGCTGGGGACTCCATAAGGACCATAGGGAATAGACGGGCTCCGCAGGAGACTGGGCACTCTATAAGAAAGATTTGGTACTATCTGGTGTGCACTGGCTCCTCCCTCTATGCCCCTCCTCCAGACCTCAGTTAGATTTCTGTGCCCGGCCGAGCTGGATGCACACTAGGGGCTCTCCTGAGCTCCTAGAAAGAAAGTATATGTTAGGTTTTTTATTTTACAGTGAGACCTGCTGGCAACAGGCTCACTGCAACGAGGGACTAAGGGGAGAAGAAGCGAACCTACCTGCTTGCAGCTAGCTTGGGCTTCTTAGGCTACTGGACACCATTAGCTCCAGAGGGATCGACCGCAGGTCCCGTCCTTGGTGTTCGTTCCTGGAGCCACGCCGCCGTCCCCCTTACAGAGCCAGAAGCATGAAGATGGTCCGAAAAATCGGCGGCAGAAGACTTCAGTCTTCACCAAGGTAGCGCACAGCACTGCAGCTGTGCGCCATTGCTCCTCATACACACTTCACACTCCGGTCACTGAGGGTGCAGGGCGCTGGGTGGGGGGCGCCCTGAGCAGCAATAAAAACACTTTGGCTGCCAAAATAACCACAATATATAGCCCCAGAGGCTATATATGTGGTAATTACCCCTGCCAGAATCCATAAAAAAGCGGGAGAAAAGTCCGCCGAAAAAGGGGCGGAGCCATCTCCCTCAGCACACTGGCGCCATTTCTCCCTCACAGTTCCGCTGGAAGGAAGCTCCCTGACTCTCCCCTGCAGTCTACACTACAGAAAGGGTAAAAAAGAGAGGGGGGGCACTAAATTTAGGCGCAGTATAACTTATAGCAGCTATAAGGGGACATAATTCAGTTAGTCCCTGCATTATATAGCGCTCTGGTGTGTGCTGGCATACTCTCTCTCTGTCTCCCCAAAGGGCTTTTGTGGGGTCCTGTCTCCTTTAAGAGCATTCCCTGTGTGTGTGCGGTGTGTCGGTACGGCTGTGTCGACATGTTTGATGAGGAGGCTTATGTGGAGGCGGAGCAGATGCCTATAAATGTGATGTCACCCCCTGCGGGGCAGACACCGGAGTGGATGGACTTATGGAAGGAATTACGTGCAAGTGTCGACTCCTTACATAAAAAATTTGACGACATGCCAAATGCGGGACAGCCGGCTCCTCAGCTTGTGCCTGCCCAGACAATTCAAAGGCCATCAGGGGCTCTGAAACGCCCACTACCTCAGATGGCAGACACAGATGTCGACACGGATACTGATACCAGTGTCGACGACGATGAGTCAAATTTAATGTCCACTAGGGCCATTCGTTGCATGATTGAGGCAATGAAAGAGGTATTAGACATTTCTGATATAAACCCAGGTACCTCAAAAAAGGGTATTATGTTTGGGGAGAAAAAACTACCAATAGTTTTTCCCCCATCTGAAGAAGTAAATGAAGTGTGTGAAGAAGCGTGGGCTTTCCCCGATAAAAAATTGGTGATTTCAAAAAAATTACTAATGGCGTTCCCTTTCTCGCCAGAGGATAGGTCACGTTGGGAAACTCCCCCTAGGGTGGATAAAGCGCTCACACGTTTGTCAAAAAAGGTGGCACTACCGTCTCCGGATACGGCCGCCCTAAAGGAACCTGCTGATAGAAAGCAGGAGGCTATCCTAAAGTCTATATATACACACACTGGTGTTATACTGAGACCAGCTATTGCTTCAGCGTGGATGTGCAGTGCTGCTGCTGCTTGGTCAGATTCCCTGTCGAAAAATATTGACACCCTAGACAGGGACACTATATTGCTAACCGTAGAGCATATAAAAGACTCAGTCTTATACATGAGAGATGCACAGAGGGAGATCTGCCGGCTGGCATCTAGAATAAGTGCATTGTCCATTTCTGCTAGGAGAGGCTTATGAACTCGGCAGTGGACAGGGGATGCAGATTCGAAAAGGCACATGGAAGTTTTGCCTTATATGGGTGAGGAGTTATTCGGGGATGGTCTCTCAGACCTTGTTTCCACAGCAACAGCTGGGAAGTCAGCATTTTTGCCCCATGTCCCCTCACAGCCTAAGAAAGCGCCGTATTATCAGGTACAGTCCTTTCGACCCCAGAAAAACAGGCGGGGAAAAGGCGGGTCCTTTCTGTCTAGAGGCAGAGGAAAAAAGCTGCAACACACAGCAGGTTCCCAGGAACAAAAGTCCTCCCCCGCTTCTTCCAAATCCGCCGCATGACGGTGGGGCTCCACAGGCGGAGCCAGGTACGGTGGGGGGCCGCCTAAAAAATTTCAGCGATCAGTGGGTTCGCTCACGGGTGGATCCCTGGATCCTTCAAGTAGTATCTCAGGGGTACAAGCTGGAATTCGAGGCGTCTCCCCCCCGCCGTTTCCTCAAATCGGCCTTACCGACAACTCCCTCGGGCAGGGAGGCTGTGCTAGAGGCAATTCACTAGCTGTATTCCCAGCAGGTGATAGTCAAGGTACCCCTACTTCAACAAGGACGGGGTTACTATTCCACACTGTTTGTGGTACCGAAACCGGACGGTTCGGTGAGACCCATTTTAAATTTGAAATCCTTGAACACATACATAAAAAGATTCAAGTTCAAGATGGAATCGATCAGGGCGGTTATTGCAAGCCTGGACGAGGGGGATTACATGGTATCCCTGGACATCAAGGATGCTTACCTGCATGTCCCCATTTACCTTGCTCACCAGGAGTACCACAGATTTGTGGTACAGGATTGCCATTACCAATTCCAGACACTACCGTTTGGACTGTCCACGGCACCGAGGGTGTTTACCAAGGTAATGGCAGAAATGATGATACTCCTTCGAAAAAAGGGAGTTTTAATTATCCCGTACTTGGACGATCTCCTAATAAAGGCGAGGTCCAAGGAGCAGTTGCTGGTCGGAGTAGCACTATCTCGGGAAGTGCTACAACAGCATGGCTGGATTCTAAACATTCCAAAGTCACAACTGGTTCCTTCCACACGCTTACTGTTCCTGGGGATGATTCTGGACACAGAACAGAAAAAAGTGTTTCTCCCGCAGGAGAAAGCCAAGGAGCTGTCATCTCTAGTCAGAGACCTCCTGAAACCAAAACGGGTATCGGTGCATCACTGCACACGAGTCCTGGGAAAAATGGTGGCTTCATACGAAGCAATTCCATTCGGCAGGTTCCATGCAAGGACCTTCCAGTGGGACCTCTTGGACAAGTGGTCGGGATCGCATCTTCAGATGCATCGGCTGATAACCCTGTCTCCAAGGACCAGGGTGTCTCTGCTGTGGTGGCTGCAGAGTGCTCATCTTCTAGAGGGCCGCAGATTCGGCATACAGGACTGGGTCCTGGTGACCACGGATGCCAGCCTTCGAGGCTGGGGGGCAGTCACACAGGGAAGAAATTTCCAAGGACTTTGGTCAAGTCAGGAGTCGTCCCTACACATAAATATTCTGGAACTGAGGACCATTTACAATGCCCTAAGTCAGGCAAGGCCCTGCTTCAAAACCAGCCGGTACTGATCCAATCAGACAACATCACGGCAGTCGCCCATGTAAACCGACAGGGCGGCACAAGAAGCAGGATGGCGATGGCAGAAGCCACAAGGATTCTCCGATGGGCGGAAAATCACGTCTTAGCACTGTCAGCAGTGTTCATTCCGGGAGTGGACAACTGGGAAGCAGACTTCCTCAGCAGACACGACCTACACCCCGGAGAGTGGGGACTTCATCCAGAAGTCTTCAAACTGTTGGTAAACCGTTGGGAAAGGCCACAGGTGGACATGATGGCGTCCCGCCTCAACAAAAAGCTAAAAAGAGATATTGCGCCAGGTCAAGGGACCCTCAGGCAATAGCTGTGGACGCTCTAGTGACACCGTGGGTGTACCAGTCGGTTTATGTGTTCCCTCCTCTGCCTCTCATACCACAGGTACTGAGAATAATAAGGCGGCGAGGAGTAAGAACGATACTCGTGGTTCCGGATTGGCCAAGAAGAGCTTGGTACCCAGAACTTCAAGAAATGATATCAGAGGACCCATGGCCTCTACCGCTCAGACAGGATCTGCTACAGCAGGGGCCCTGTCTGTTCCAAGACTTACTGCGGCTGCGTTTGACGGCATGGCGGTTGAATTCCGGATCCTAAAGGAAAAGGGCATTCCGGAGGAAGTCATTCCTACGCTGATAAAAGCCAGGAAAGAAGTAACCGCAAACCATTATCATCGTATTTGGCGAAAATATGTTGCCTGGTGTGAGGCCAGAAAGGCCCCTACAGAGGAATTTCCGCTGGGTCGTTTTCTGCACTTCCTACAGTCGGGAGTGACTATGTGCCTAAAATTGGGTTCCATTAAGATCCAGATTTCGGCTCTGTCGATTTTCTTCCAGAAAGAACTGGCTTCACTGCCTGAAGTTCAGACTTTTGTAAAGGGAGTGCTTCATATTCAGCCCCCTTTTGTGCCTCCTGTGGCACCTTGGGATCTCAATGTGGTGTTGAGTTTCCTGAAATCACATTGGTTTGAGCCACTTAACACTGTGGATTTGAAATATCTCACGTGGAAAGTGGTCATGTTATTGGCCTTGGCTTCGGCCAGGCGGGTGTCAGAATTGGCGGCTTTGTCATGTAAAAGCCCTTATCTGATTTTCCATATGGATAGGGCAGAATTGAGGACTCATCCCCAGTTTCTCCCTAAGGTGGTATCTGCTTTTCACTTGAACCAACCTATTGTAGTGCTTGCGGCTACTAGGGACTTGGAAGATTCCAAGTTACTGGATGTAGTCAGGGCCTTGAAAATGTATGTTTCCAGGACGGCGGGAGTCAGGAAGACTGACTCGCTTTTTATCCTGTATGCACCCAACAAAATAGGTGCGCCTGCTTCTAAGCAGACTATTGCTCGCTGGATTTGTAGCACAATTCAGCTGGCGCATTCTGCGGCTGGATTGCCGCATCCTAAATCAGTAAAAGCCCATTCCACAAGGAAGGTGGGCTCATCTTGGGCGGCTGCCCGAGGGGTCTCGGCTTTACAACTTTGCCGAGCTGCTACTTGGTCAGGGGCAAACACGTTTGCAAAATTCTACAAATTTGATACCCTGGCTGAGGAGGACCTTGAGTTCTCTCATTCGGTGCTGCAGAGTCATCCGCACTCTCCCGCCCGTTTGGGAGCTTTGGTATAATCCCCATGGTCCTTACGGAGTCCCCAGCATCCACTAGGACGTCAGAGAAAATAAGAATTTACTCACCGGTAATTCTATTTCTCGTAGTCCGTAGTGGATGCTGGGCGCCCATCCCAAGTGTGGATTGTCTGCAATACTTGTATATAGTTATTGCCTAACTAACTATCTGTTGAGAGGCTCAGTTATATTTCATACTGTTAACTGGGTATAGTATCACGAGTTATACGGTGTGATTGGTGTGGCTGGTATGAGTCTTACCCGGGATTCAAAATCCTTCCTTATTGTGTCAGCTCTTCCGGGCACAGTATCCTAACTGAGGTCTGGAGGAGGGGCATAGAGGGAGGAGCCAGTGCACACCAGATAGTACCAAATCTTTCTTATAGAGTGCCCAGTCTCCTGCGGAGCCCGTCTATTCCCCATGGTCCTTACGGAGTCCCCAGCATCCACTACGGACTACGAGAAATAGAATTACCGGTGAGTAAATTCTTATTTTATAGCTACAATCATGTACTGAATGCTCTTTGCCAGTTGTGGATCTAATCTGGCATCACTATAGTCGACACTGGAGTCAGTGTCCGTGTTGGTATCCGTGTCTGCCAGCTGGGCAAATGAAAGTTCTTGTGACCCCGAAGGGGTCTGGACTTGAAACAACACATCCCCTATGGATTTCTTCCAAGCCTGGTTCTGAGACTCAGATTTATCCAATCTTTTATTAATCAGAGCCACATTTGCATTCAAAGCACTCTCAACGTTCACCCAATCCGGTGTCGGCGGCGCCGACAGGGTCACTCCCACAGCCTTTTGTGTCCCCAACACAGTCTCCTCCTGGGAGGAGCACTCCGCCTCAGACATGCCGACACACGTGCACCCACCACACGCAGATACACTGGGCCTATAGGGGACAGACCTACAGCAAAGCCTGTCAGAGAGAGACAGAGGGAGATATAGCCAGACCACACCCCAGCGCCCAAAACCTGGTCTGAACACTACAGATGATGTCCCAGACCTGCCGCGCTTTTATAAATTAGTATAATGCACCAAAATCGTTGTGCCCTCCCCACCCCCCGTTTTCCACCCTGTTACTTGTTACAGCAGTGTGAGGAAGGACCAGCATCTCTGCTGCATGTGGAGAGAAATGGCGCCGGGCTGTGTGCTGTGAGGGCTAAGCCCCGCCCCCTTACTGGCGCGCTTCAGTCCCGCTCATTTTTGAACTTTTTTACACTGGCGGGGGTCCGGACAGTGCCCAGGCACCTTGTCCGCTGCTGCCAGATAGATAAATAAGGTTTATATGCTGCCCAGGGCGCCCCCCCACCCCGCGCCCTGCAGTGCTGTTGTGCGTGGGAGCATGGCGCGAAGCGCGGCCGCTGTGCGGTACATCAAAGCAGTCACTGAAGCCTCAGGAGCTAATGGGTGTCCTGTAGCCTAAGAAGCAGATCCTTTAAACTCACAGAAGTAGGTCTGACTTCTCTCCCCTAAGTCCCACGAAGCAGGGAGACTGTTGCCAGCAGTGCTCCCTGGAAATAAAAAAACTAACAGTCTTTTCAGAGAAACTCAGTAGAGCTCCTCAGTGTGCATCCAGTCTGCCTGGGCACAGATTCTAAACTGGAGTCTGGAGGAGGGGCATAGAGGGAGGAGCCAGCTCACACCCCTTTGAAAGTCTTAAAGTACCCATGTCTCCTGTGGATCCCGTCTATACCCCATGGTTCTTGAAGTGTCCCCAGTATCTTCTAGGACGTATGAGAAATAAAAAAAAGTTTAAAATATTTAGTACTGCGAAACTGAAAATAAATGAAGTTGATGTTCTGCTCTAAGTTTAGTAGATTCTGAATTACCTATTGCTGATTTTGTTTTATCATCACAACTCCCAGTTTGTTGTAACATTTAGAAAACATACAGTATGGTATTATTGTCTGTAAGGTGCCACACCTAAATACATCAATGAAATAGGGAAGGTGAAGGGCTCTAAGCCAGCCCCACCAACAAACAAAAAACAAAATCCGGTAATGTATGGAAGCAAATGACAATTGACAACTTGCTCCCAAATGCGGAAGACAGGAAGAAAAATAGTAACCTCTATGGATACATTGAGTCATAGGTAGTGTGTGGGTATATATGTAGAGACGGTATTGAGGTAGAGTAATAAAATAATTAGTTATACTGACCTGTAACTGATGATCCAGGGTAAGGTATGCCATTGGTATAGAGTTATCTGATCCATTTGTATCTGAAATAAAAACTAGTTAATTTGAGTACATAAAAATTAAAAAATAAGAATTTACTTACCGATAATTCTATTTCTCGGAGTCCGTAGTGGATGCTGGGGTTCCTGAAAGGACCATGGGGGAATAGCGGCTCCGCAGGAGACAGGGCACAAAAAGTAAAGCTTTAGGATCAGGTGGTGTGCACTGGCTCCTCCCCCTATGACCCTCCTCCAAGCCTCAGTTAGGATACTGTGCCCGGACGAGCGTACACAATAAGGAAGGATTTATGAATCCCGGGTAAGACTCATACCAGCCACACCAATCACACTGTAAAACCTGTGATCTGAACCCAGTTAACAGTATGATAACAGCGGAGCCTCTGAAAGATGGCTCACAACAATAATAACCCGATTTTTGTAACTATGTACAAGTATTGCAGATAATCCGCACTTGGGATGGGCGCCCAGCATCCACTACGGACTCCGAGAAATAGAATTATCGGTAAGTAAATTCTTATTTTCTCTATCGTCCTAGTGGATGCTGGGGTTCCTGAAAGGACCATGGGGATTATACCAAAGCTCCCAAACGGGCGGGAGAGTGCGGATGACTCTGCAGCACCGAATGAGAGAACTCCAGGTCCTCCTTAGCCAGGTTATCAAATTTGTAGGATTTTACAAACGTGTTTGCCCCTGACTAAATAGCCGCTCGGCAAAGTTGTAAAGCCGAGACCCCTCGGGCAGCCGCCCAAGATGAGCCCACCTTCCTTGTGGAATGGGCATTTACATATTTTGGCTGTGGCAGGCCTGCCACAGAATGTGCAAGCTGAATTGTATTACACATCCAACTAGCAAAAGTCTGCTTAGAAGCAAGAGCACCCAGTTTGTTGGGTGCATACAGGATAACAGCAAGTCAGTTTTCCTGACTCCAGCCGTCCTGGAACCTATATTTTCAGGGCCCTGACCACATCTAGCAACTTGGAGTCCTCCAAGTCCCTAGTAGGCGCAAGACACCACAATAAGCTGGTTCAGGTGAAACACTGACACCACCTTAGGGAGAGAACTGGGGACGAGTCCGCAGCTCTGCCCTGTCCGAATGGACAAACAGATATGGGCTTTTTTGAGAAAAAAAACCACCAATTTGACACTCGCCTGGTCCAGGCCAGGTCCAAGAGCATGTTCACTTTTCATGTGAGATGCTTCAAATCCACAGATTTGACTGGTTTTAAACCAATGTGTTTTGAGGAATCCCAGAACTACGTTGAGATCCCACAGTGCCACTGGAGGCACAAAAGGGGGTTGTATATGCAATACTCCCTTGACAAACTTCTGGACTTCAGGAACTGAAGCCAATTCTTTCTGGAAGAAAAATCGACAGGGCCGAAATTTGAACCTTAATGGACCCCAATTTGAGGCCCATAGACACTCCTGTTTGCAGGAAATGCAGGAATCGACCGAGTTGAAATTTCTTCGTGGGGCCTTCCTGGCCTCACACCACGCAACATATTTTCGCCACATGTGGTGATAATGTTGTGCGGTCACCTCCTTTCTGGCTTTGACCAGGGTAGGAATGACCTCTTCCTGAATGCCTTTTCCCTTAGGATCCGGCGTTCCACCGCCATGCCGTCAAACGCAGCTGCGGTAAGTCTTGGAACAGACATGGTACTTGCTGAAACAAGTCCCTTCTTAGCGGCAGAGGCCATAAGTCCTCTGTGAGCATCTCTTGAAGTTCCGGGTACCAAGTCCTTCTTGGCCAATCCGGAGCCATGAGTATAGTTCTTACTCCTCTACGTCTTATAATTCTCAGTACCTTAGGTATGAAAAGCAGAGGATGGAACACATACACCGACTGGTACACCCACGGTGTTACCAGAACGTCCACAGCTATTGCCCGAGGGTCTCTTAACCTGGCGCAATACCTGTCCCGTTTTTTGTTCAGACGGGACGCCATCATGTCCACCTTTGGTAATTCCCAACGGTTTACAATCATGTGGAAAACTACGCCATGAAGTTCCCACTCTGCCGGGTGGAGGTCGTGCCTACTGAGGAAGTCTGCTTCCCAGTTTCCATTCCCGGAATGAAACACTGCTGACAGTGCTATCACATGATTTTCCGCCCAGCGAAAAGTCCTTGCAGTTTTTGCCACTGCCCTCCTGCTTCTTGTGCCGCCCTGTCTATTTACGTGGGCGACTGCCGTGATGTTTTATCCCACTGGATCAATACCGGCTGACCTTGAAGCAGAGGTCTTGCTAAGCTTAGAGCATTATAAATTTACCCTTAGCTATATTTATGTGGAGAAAAGTCTCCAGACTTGATCACACTCCCTGGAAATTTTTTCCTTGTGTGACTGCTCCCCAGCCTCTCGGGCTGGCCTCCGTGGTCACCAACATCCAAAACTGAATGCCGAATCTGCGGCCCTCTAGAAGATGAGCACTCTGTAACCACCACAGGAGAGACACCCTTGTCCTTGGATATAGGGTTATCCGCTGATGCATCTGAAGATGCGATCCGGACCATTTGTCCAGCAGATCCCACTGAAAAGTTCTTGCATGAAATCTGCCGACTGGAATTGCTTCGAAGGAAGTCACCATTTTTTTTACCATGGCCCCTGTGCAATGATGCACTGATTTTAGGAGGTTCCTGACTAGCTCGGATAACTCCCTGGCTTTCTCTTCCGGGAGAAACACCTTTTTCTGGACTGTGTCCAGAATCATCCCTAAGCACAGGAGACTTGTTGTCGGGATCAGCTGCGATTTTGGAATATTTAGAATCCACCCCTGCTGTTGTAACAGTATCCGAGATAGTGCTACTCCGACCTCCAACTGTTCCCTGGACTTTGCCCTTATCAGGAGATCGTCCAAGTAAGGGATAATTAAGACGCCTTTTCTTCGAAGAAGAACCATCATTTCGGCCATTACCTTGGTAAAGACACGGGGTGCCGTGGACAATCCAAACGGCAGCGTCTGAAACTGATAGTGACAGTTCTGTACCACGAACCTGAGGTACCCTTAGTGATAAGGGCAAATTTGGGACATGGAGGTAAGCATCCCTGATGTCTCGGGACACCATATAGTCCCCTTCTTCCCGGTTCGTTATCACTGCTCTGAGTGACTCCATCTTGATTTGAACCTTTGTAAGTGTTCAAATTTTTTTAGATTTAGAATAGGTCTCACCTAGCCTTCTGGCTTCAGTACCACAATATAGTGTGGAATAATACCCCTTTTCTTGTTGTAGGAGGGGTAATTTAATTATCACCTGCTGGGAATACAGCTCGTGAATTGTTTCCCATACTGCCTCCTTGTCGGAGGGAGACCTTGGTAAAGCAGACTTCAGGAGCCTGCGCAGGGGAAACGTCTCGACATTCCAATCTGTACCCCTGGGGTACTACTTGTAGGATCCAGGGGTCCTGTACGGTCTCAGCGTCATGCTGAGAGCTTGTCAGAAGCGGTGGAACGCTTCTGTTCCTGGGAATGGGCTGCCTGCTGCAGTCTTCTTCCCTTTCCTCTATCCCTGGGCAGATATGACTCTTATAGGGACGAAAGGACTGAAGCTGAAAAGACGGTGTCTTTTTCTGCAGAGATGTGACTTAGGGTAAAAAGCGGTGGATTTTCCAGCAGTTGCCGTGGCCACCAGGTCCGATGGACCGACCCCAAATAACTCCTCTTCCTTTATACGGCAATACACCTTTGTGCCGTTTGGAATCTGCATCACCTGACCACTGTCGTGTCCATAAACATCTTCTGGCAGATATGGACATCGCACTTACTCTTGATGCCAGAGTGCAAATATCCCTCTGTGCATCTCGCATATATAGAAATGCATCCTTTAAATGCTCTATAGTCAATAAAATACTGTCCCTGTCAAGGGTATCAATATTTTTAGTCAGGGAATCCGACCAAGCCACCCCAGCTCTGCACATCCAGGCTGAGGCGATCGCTGGTCGCAGTATAACACCAGTATGTGTGTATATACTTTTTATGATATTTTCCAGCCTCCTGTCAGCTGGCTCCTTGAGGACGGCCCTATCTATAGACGGTACCGCCACTTGTTCTGATAAGCGTGTGAGCGCCTTATCCACCCTAAGGGGTGTTTCCCAACGCGCCCTAACTTCTGGCGGGAAAGGGTATACCGCCCATATTTTCTATCGGGGGGAACCCACGCATCATCACACACTTCATTTAATTTATCTGATTCAGGAAAAACTACGGTAGTTTTTTCACATCCCACATAATACCCTCTTTTGTGGTACTTGTAGTATCAGAAATATGTAACACCTCCTTCATTGCCCTTAACGTGTGGCCCTAATAAGGAATACGTTTGTTTATTCACCGTCGACACTGGATTCAGTGTCCCTGTCTGTGTCGACCGACTAAAGTAAACGGGCGTTTTAAAACCCCTGACGGTGTTTTTGAGACGTCTGGACCGGTACTAATTGTTTGTCGGCCGTCTCATGTCGTCAACCGACCTTGCTGCGTGTTGACATTATCACGTAATTCCCTAAATAAGCCATCCATTCCGGTGTCGACTCCCTAGAGAGTGACATCACCATTACAGGCAATTGCTCCGCCTCCTCACCAACATCGTCCTCATACATGTCGACACACACGTACCGACACACAGCACACACACAGGGAATGCTCTGATAGAGGACAGGACCTACTAGCCCTTTGGAGAGACAGAGGGAGAGTTTGCCAGCACACACCAAAAACGCTATAATTATATAGGGACAACCTTATATAAGTGTTTTCCCTTATAGCATCTTTTTTATATATTTCTAACGCCAAATTAGTGCCCCCCCTCTCTGTTTTAACCCTGTTTCTGTAGTGCAGTGCAGGGGAGAGCCTGGGAGCCTTCCCTCCAGCCTTTCTGTGAGGGAAAATGGCGCTGTGTGCTGAGGAGATAGGCCCCGCCCCTTTTTCGGCGGCCTCGTCTCCCGCTCTTAACGGATTCTGGCAGGGGTTAAATATCTCCATATAGCCCCCGGAGGCTATATGTGAGGTATTTTTAGCCAAAAATAGGTTTTCATTGCCTCCCAGGGCGCCCCCCTTCCAGCGCCCTGCACCCTCAGTGACTGCCGTGTGAAGTGTGCTGAGAGGAAATGGTGCACAGCTGCAGTGCTGTGCGCTACCTTAAGAAGACTGAGGAGTCTTCATGCCGCCGATTCTGGACCTTCTTCTTGTTTCAGCATCTGCAAGGGGGCCGGCGGCGAGGCTCCGGTGACCATCCAGGCTGTACCTGTGATCGTCCCTCTGGAGCTAATGTCCAGTAGCCAAAGAAGCCAATCCATCCTGCACGCAGGTGAGTTCACTTCTTCTCCCCTAAGTCCCTCGTTGCAGTGATCCTGTTGCCAGCAGGACTCACTGTAAAATAAAAAACCTAAGCTAAACTTTTCTAAGCAGCTCTTTAGGAGAGCCACCTAGATTGCACCCTTCTCGGCCGGGCACAAAAATCTAACTGGGGCTTGGAGGAGGGTCATAGGGGGAGGAGCCAGTGCACACCACCTGATCCTAAAGCTTTACTTTTTGTGCCCTGTCTCCTGCGGAGCCGCTATTCCCCCATGGTCCTTTCAGGAACCCCAGCATCCACTAGGACGATAGAGAAAATAGATTTTACATTTGAAAAACTGGTCAAAAGTTCATTACATGAACGGAGGCATTCAGTAGGAGGGGTGGGGGAGGCCGATGTTGCCGGAAACGGGGGCATGTAGATCCCGTTTTTCGGGAGTGGTGAGGCCAAGGACTGCGTCGTGAGATGCAGGTTCCTTGGTCCCACAAGCCTCCAAGCGTAGGCCAGCCCGAGTAAGCTGAAGCCAGGCTGCGACACGGTAGCAACGCAGGGATCGCAAATGCAGCAGGGAGGTGTTCAACACCTCCTCCTGCATTTACATTGCTAAGGATCGCATTTGCAAAGCTGCTTTACAAATGCGATCCATGCTAAATTAGCCCTACAGTGAGCACTGTGTGTGTTCCTTTTCCTTTCTGGGGACTGTAGCAAAAAGAACATGATGTTGAAACGTGTGAACAGGAAATATTGTCAATCTTTTGCCTGCACTTCACCTATCATAGGTGAGCGTAAACTCAAACTCTTTTCACATTAGGTACATTCAGTGAACACGATTACTTTTATCAATAATTATATATATTTTCCTTCTGCGCAGGATTGCCCTTTGCTTGAGGTGGATACCGTGTGGAACCTTCTTCAACCTGCTGGCATTTATGGAACCACAACACGAGGTTATTCATTTCATACTACTTAGGATTCTGCAGTTACTATATAGCTACAGTTATATCCTTAATGAACACAAAACAAAAACACTACGTGGCACACAAGGCAGAGCTTCAACCAACCATTAACTACAAAGTGGTTTGTAATCTCAGATGCAACTCTTTATGAAGTTGTTGGTTTTTTTTTTTTAATATCCAACACGCACTCCAAGATTCGGACAGCTTTACCAATGATTCTCACACAGAGTTGAAATTTGGTGAAGTGCTAAGCATACGTTGCGTGAACTCACAGGCTCAGAAAATAGGCACTCACAAGTACAGTGAATGCAGAGTCACAAGCATTTTGATTGCATCTACATTTAAAACCGGAGAGGTGGAATGGGGGTGTGGATTATTAGATCTACACTAAAAAGGTCTACAGTCAATAGGTCTACCACTAATGGTAGACATGCATTAGGTCGTCAGGGTCAAAAGGTCCACACAAAAAAGGTAGACAATTTTTTTTTGAGGTGGGGGAAGGGGGGGGGGGGTTTGGGCACTTTCCTGCCACAAGCAAGCCCCATCAGTGTACCACGTCCCCTCGCCATGCTTCGGGTAAGGTGCCTCACTCCACTACCACAGTACTTGGCACAGATTACTATTCCCAATCGTAGTCCATGTGGATGGTAAAGTATGAATAAGTTGAACCCCCCCCCACAAAATACAACAACTTGTGTCTACCATATGTGTGTCGATCTTTTGACCCTGTCGACCTAATGCATGTCTACCATTAATGGTAGACCTGTTTACTGTAGACCTTTTTAGTGTAGATCTATGGTCCGGATACCGTGAAGAGGTGCTATCGCGTAGGCAAAGTTTACACAAAGCCCATGCAGACCTGTATGTAAGCAAATATATACCTTTTTGTACAAGTATGTTTTACACCTAGTATAATGAGGGTGCAAGTACTGTACCTACTTATTATGATGAACTGTACCAAACCAAGTGCATATGGATAGCATGTGTGGTATAGTGGCTAGCATTACTGAATCACAGCACAGTGGCCTTGTGTTTGATTTCCAGTAAGGCCATATCTGTGTGGAGTGTTTATGTTCTCCAATGTTTGCAGAGTTTCCTACAGGTGCTCTGGGCTCCTCATATAATCAAAAAACATACTGGTGTGTGTGTGTAGTAGGAAATATAGAATGTAAGCTCCATTGGGGCAGGGACTAATGTGAATGACCAAACATTCTCTGTAAAAGGCTGCAGAATGTGTGTGCACTGTACAAATAACTGGTAATAAATAAGCTATACACACAGATTGGCCAGACCTTGAGATGCATACAGCTCTGCATATAGGCAAATATAAACTTTTTTCTATGAATACTTCTTTTGCGTGGTGTACACTTGATATTCTCCCATCACTGCATAAGGCCATTTTCAGCTATAGCAGTGGTTCCCAAATGTTTTTAAAGCACGGCGCCCTAGAGATTCAGAATTTTTTTTTATCACAGCACCCCTAGGCCAAAAGTTTCTTACTGAGAAATTTTGAAAAAAATTGTTAACTTAAGTAAATGGTGTTTATATGTCATCCTTAGGTTCAATTATGTGGTGAGGGACAAGATTTGCTTCTGTTTGTCCACAAGTTTTATTTTTGGCAGCCACCAGCACTAGTTTTTCTATTACAATGACCATATAGAATTTGAATTGGTATTGGAACACCAATCCATGGCACCCCTGCAAATGTCCCAAGGCAGCCCAGGGTGCCTGGGCAAACAGTTTGGGAACCACTGAGCTACGGGAATTCTCATGTAATTTTTCTAATTGCTGAAGAAAGTAAAAGCACTGTTATAGCCAACGAGTTCTCTGTGAGACAGACTGCCACAATCAAATCTTATACTTCACTGCTGCAGGTAGCATGTACAAGTCTACTCCCCCTGGCGTTTACATATTCACTGCTGTCTAAGCAAAATAGTGCTCACACACTGTTTTACAGACAAGGTAAAAAGTACGCTGAGAATGTGCACGTCAGGCACTTGGAAATGCTGCGACTTTTCGTCCCGTCAACCACAGTGCTCTAAAGTGATGATATGCTCAGACACTGGTCACTCCCCACCCTACATCCCTAAGAAAAATTTTAAATAAATTATTTTTATATTAATAGGAGGGTTCCGTTACATTTAATATCACCATGAAAAGCTCCTTAGGGGGGAACCCCCCCCCCCCCCCCCCAACAGATTTAGCTTCACTAGTAAAACAAGAAATAATGATGGTAAATTGCTACCTGAATCATCAGGACCCCATGGAATAACACGTGGCGGCTTGTCAGGGGTTGGTCCTGAGGTAGTTATCATCCTCACGCTAGGACTAGAGGATCTGCTGCTACTTCTACTCTCCTATAAACCAGCAAAGAGATGGGGAAGAAAACAAAAGGAACACATTAACAATGCTAATCATTACATACCATTGGAAATGACAAGGATGGTGTAAAGGAACTATGAAACAGGAAATCAGATCGCTGTTTGTATGTGGAGGGTGAAATGACAGAGGTGATATGAAGCAGGGAGACATCTAAACATGCTAGGGTGGGATGGTTGAAAAAATCAAACAAAATCAAACAAAAAAAGCAATAAATGAACAGTGACAGCAGCTAAAAGTGACAGGCGTTAAGTGTTTGTTCCAGATTATTCCAAAAAACATGTGGATCTACAGTACTTTTACAAAGAGAAATAAATACATTAAAACTGGACCATGAAAATGTAACTGTGTTTTTCCTAATTTCTACCGCAGACTCTCTCTCATTCTGATATATATATATCTCTCTCATATCTCTCTCTCTCTCATATATATATATCTCTCTCATATATATCTCAGAAATAGATAGAGATATATATAAATATATATGTATATGTATCTACATATCTATCTATATATATGTAGCCGGCACTCCTTGCTTCCTTCAGTTAAAAATAAGAATTTACTTACCGATAATTCTATTTCTCGGAGTCCGTAGTGGATGCTGGGGTTCCTGAAAGGACCATGGGGAATAGCGGCTCCGCAGGAGACAGGGCACAAAAGTAAAGCTTTTACAGGTCAGGTGGTGTGTACTGGCTCCTCCCCCTATGACCCTCCTCCAGACTCCAGTTAGGTACTGTGCCCGGACGAGCGTACACAATAAGGGAGGATTTTGAATCCCGGGTAAGACTCATACCAGCCACACCAATCACACCGTACAACTTGTGATCTAAACCCAGTTAACAGTATGATAACAGAGGAGCCTCTGAAAGATGGCTTCCTAAACAATAACCCGAATTAGTTAACAATAACTATGTACAAGTATTGCAGATAATCCGCACTTGGGATGGGCGCCCAGCATCCACTACGGACTCCGAGAAATAGAATTATCGGTAAGTAAATTCTTATTTTCTCTATCGTCCTAAGTGGATGCTGGGGTTCCTGAAAGGACCATGGGGATTATACCAAAGCTCCCAAACGGGCGGGAGAGTGCGGATGACTCTGCAGCACCGAATGAGAGAACTCCAGGTCCTCCTTTGCCAGGGTATCAAATTTGTAAAAATTTACAAACGTGTTCTCCCCTGACCACGTAGCTGCTCGGCAGAGTTGTAATGCCGAGACCCCTCGGGCAGCCGCCCAAGATGAGCCCACCTTCCTTGCGGAATGGGCCTTAACAGATTTAGGCTGTGGCAGGCCTGCCACAGAATGTACAAGTTGAATTTTGTTACAAAACCAACGAGCAATCGACTGCTTAGAAGCAGGTGCACCCAACTTGTTGGGTGCATACAGTATAAACAGCGAGTCAGATTTTCTGACTCCAGCCGTCCTTTAAATGTATATTTTTAAGGCTCTGACAACGTCCAACAACTTGGAGTCCTTCAAGTCGTCTGTAGCCGCAGGCACTACAATAGGCTGGTTCAGGTGAAACGCTGATACCACCTTAGGGAGAAAATGCGGACGCGTCCGCAGCTCTGCCCTATGTCGAATGGAAAATTAAATAAGGGCTTTTATAAGACAAAGCCGCCAGTTCAGATACTCTCCCGGCCGAAGCCAGGGCCAGTAACATAGTCACTTTCCATGTGAGATATTTCAAATCCACATTCTTTAGTGGTTCAAACCAATTGGATTTGAGGAAATCTAAAACTACATTTAGATCCCACGGTGCCACCTTAGGCACCACAGGAGGCTGTATATGCAGTACTCCTTTGATAAAAATCTGGACCTCAGGGACTGAGGCCAATTCTTTGTGGAAGAATATTGATAGGGCCGAAATTTGAACCTTAATAGATCCCAATTTGAGACCCATAGACAATCCTGATTGCAGGAAAAGTAGGAAAACGACCCAGTTGAAATTCCTCCATCGGAGCACTCCGCTGCTCGCACCACGCAACATATTTTCGCCAAATACGGCGATAATGCTTCGCGGTGACTTCCTTCCTTGCCTTTATCAAGGTAGGAATGACTTCTTCTGGAATGCCTTTTCCTTTTAGGATCTGGCATTCAACGCCATGCCGTCAAACGCAGCCGCGGTAAGTCTTGAAAAAGACAAGGACCCTGCTGAAGCAGGTCCCTTCTCAGAAGTAGAGGCCACGGATCGTCCGTGACCATCTCTTGAAGTTCCGGGTACCAAGTCCTTCTTGGCCAATCCGGAGCCACTAGTCTTACTCCTCTTTGCCGTATAATCCTCAATACCTTTGGTATGAGAGGCAGAGGAGGAAACACATATACCGACTGGTACACCCAAGGTGTTACCAGCGCGTCCACTATTGCCTGCGGATCTCTTGACCTGGCGCAATACCTGTCCAGTGTTTTGTTGAGGCGAGACGCCATCATGTCCACCATTGGTTTTACCCAACGGTTTAATAGCATGTGGAAAACTTCTGGATGAAGTCCCCACTCTCCCGGGTGAAGGTCGTGTCTGCTGAGGAAGTCTGCTTCCCAGTTGTCCACGCCCGGGATGAATACTGCTGACAGTGCTATCACGTGATTCTCCGCCCAGCGAAGGATCCTGGCAGCTTCTGCCATTGCCCTCCTGCTTCTTGTGCCGCCCTGTCTGTTTACATGGGCGACTGCCGTGATGTTGTCCGACTGGATCAACACCGGTCTTCCTTGAAGCAGAGGTTCCGCCTGGCTTAGAGCATTGTAGATTGCTCTTAGTTCCAGAATGCTTATGTGAAGAGACTTTTTCAGGCTCGACCACACTCCCTGGAAATTTCTTCCCTGTGTGACTGCTCCCCAGCCTCTCAGGCTGGCATCCGTGGTCACCAGGATCCAATCCTGTATGCCGAATCTGCGGCCCTCCAATAGATGAGCCTCCTGCAACCACCACAGAAGGGATACCCTTGTCCTCGGCGACAGGGTTATCCGCAGGTGCATCTGACGATGCGACCCTGACCATTTGTCCAACAGATCCCTTTGCATGGAATCTGCCGAAAGGGATTGCTTCGTAAGAAGCTACCATTTTTTCCCAGGACTCTTGTGCATTGATGTACAGACACCTTTCCTGGTTTTAGGAGGTTCCTGACCAGGTCAGATAACTCCTTGGCTTTTTCTTCGGGAAGAAAAACCTTTTTCTGAACTGTGTCCAGAATCATCCCCAGGAACAGCAGACGAGTTGTCGGCATTAATTGGGATTTTGGAATATTCAGAATCCATCCGTGCTGCTTTAGCACCTCTTGAGATAGTGCTAAACCCATCTCTAGCTGTTCTCTGGACCTTGCCCTTATTAGGAGATCGTCCAAGTATGGGATAATTAATACGCCTTTTCTTCGAAGAAGAAATATTATCTCGGCCATTACCTTTGTAAAGACCCGAGGTGCCGTGGACAAACCAAACGGCAGCGTCTGAAACTGATAGTGACAGTTTTGTACAACGAACCTGAGGTACCCCTGGTGTGAGGGGTAATTGGAACGTGGAGATACGCATCCTTGATGTCCAAGGATACCATAAAGTCCCCTTCTTCCAGGTTCGCTATCACTGCTCTGAGTGACTCCATCTTGAACTTGAACTTCTTTATGTATAGGTTCAAGGACTTCAGATTTAGAATAGGCCTTACCGAGCCATCCGGCTTCGGTACCACAAATAGAGTGGAATAATACCCCTTCCCTTGTTGTAGAAGAGGTACCTTGACTATCACCTGCTGAGAATACAGCTTGTGAATGGCTTCCAAAACCGTCTCCCTTTCTGAGGGGGACGTTGGTAAAGCAGACTTCAGGAAACGGCGAGGTGGCTCTGTCTCTAATTTCAACCTGTACCCCTGAGATATTATCTGCAGGATCCAGGGATTTACCTGCGAGTGAGCCCACTGCGCGCTGTAATTTTTGAGACGACCGCCTACCGCCCCCGAGTCCGCTTGCGAAGCCCCAGCGTCATGCTGAGGCTTTTGTAGAAGCCGGGGAGGGCTTCTGTTCCTGGGAAGGAGCTGCCTGTTGCTGTCTCTTCCCTCGTCCTCTGCCTCGTGGCAGATATGAATAGCCCTTTGCTCTCTTATTTTTAAAGGAACGAAAGGGCTGCGGTTGAAAGGTCGGTGCCTTTTTCTGTTGGGGAGTGACTTGAGGTAGAAAGGTGGATTTCCCGGCCGTAGCCGTGGCCACCAAATCCGATAGACCGACCTCAAATAACTCCTCTACGCATCGCCTGTCCACTGTCGTGTCCATAAAGCTCTTCTGGCCGAAATGGACATAGCACTTACCCGTGATGCCAGTGTGCAGATATCTCTCTGTGCATCACGCATATAAAGAAATGCATCCTTTATTTGTTCTAACGACAGTAAAATATTGTCCCTGTCCAGGGTATCAATATTTTTGATCAGGGACTCTGACCAAACTACCCCAGCACTGCACATCCAGGCAGTCGCA